>NC_143410.1:21442500-22061666 GCF_059467195.1 Physcomitrium patens | reverse complement strand
AGGTCCTATAGAACATCACCACATAGCTCTTAGTTAGATAGTATATATATCAAAGCAAGAGTAAAGCCCTCTTCAGACTTGTCAATTCTTTTCTTATTTTTAGTCTAGATTTAAGAGTCTCTAATTTCTTTGTCTTTTAGAAATAGCCATTTCAGTTTTTTTTTTTAATATATATACTACTTTATTGCTATTTTATTATTTTTCTTTTGATATAGATTTTTCAAGTTTATGCATCTTCTTTTAGTTCATATCCTTGACAAATTGACAAGAGTATACTTACAATATTAGAGGTCTTTTCTTCATTAAGAGTAGATTACCCATTTTTCTTGATAAGATATAAATATATTAGAAGTTACGGATTACCCTCTTCTAAACTAATATTATTTTTAGTATCTTCTTTGTTCTTAAATCTCCTATTTTGCTTATCTTGAGTAATATTAGAAATTTATTTTCTAAGTATTATCATGGCATAGCTTCTTAAAATGAAGAGTAGAAGGGCACAAATACAAGAGCAATTGAAGGAGTCAATGCTTGTAATGCATCAACTCAATTTACCACTACAAGGAGCAATAAGAATGGTAGGAAGTGAAGACATAGATATGATTGGAGCTGCTTCAACATCTGCATCCAATCATATCTCTTCTCTTATGGTAGAATATTCTTCTTATACTAGAAAATCAAGAATTGTTTTACTTAAGTAGTTTGATGGCACAAGATCTAAGTTTCAAGGATTTATCAATCAAGTAAAACTTATGATTGAACTTCAACTCCAAAGCTATTCAATTCCAGAATCACAAGATAGATTCATTGGTACACTTCTTTCAAATTCAGCATTATCATGGTTTTTAACTTTTTTTTAATGACAAAATCTAGTACAAGATAATTTCAAGGCTTATTTAGCAAAGTTTTGATCCATGTACAAAAAACATGATGCAACTCATATTGCAACCAACAAGATCCATATTTTGTGACAAAATAATTAATCCATAATATTATATGCTTCACAATTTCAACAACTTGCAGCTGATATCCAGTAAGATGATGATGCATTGATTAACCAATTTCTCTATAGATTACAATATAAGGTGAAGAAATTCATGCTCAACTTACTTGATCCTCAAACATTGAGTCAAGCAATTGACTTTGTTGTAAAGTGTAATAATTGACTTTTCAAATTTTAATCTGAGAGTCAAATAAGTCGACTTCAACGTTATTATAATTCAATGGCAATATCAATGTCTCCTCAATATATACATTTGGAAGTAGAAGATACGCAAATTGATGTGATATGTTTCAAATTTCTTACTAAGTAAGAAAAGACTCATTGTCGTTATGATGGATTGTGCTTACATTATGAAAAATCTAAGCACACTGCTCGATATTATTCAAAGAAATGATGTAATTATAAAATGAGGAGTACAAATGTCAAATAAGAAAATATATCAAAAAACGAGTTTGTTTAGCTACATTAAAGACTATGCGGCAAGAATCTTGTACAATAACTAATAAAGGTCTTATTCTCTCCCCAAAATCCTCTCTTTATTTTACATTAAATATTATTTTAGGACCTAAACATTACAAAGCCTGTGCCTTCTTAGATTCAAGGACCTCAATGTATTTTTTAGATGAAGAATTAGCTAAAAGACTTAGCATATCTTTAGTAAACAAAACTAAATTTTTTCATGCAAAAGTCATAGATGGTCATTCATTGGCTTTTGGAAATGCTACTCACAAAATCCTTCCTATAAAAGTAATAACTAATGGTCATAATAGCTTTATGCTTTTTAATATCATTAGATCTCCTTCTAATTCAATCATTTTATATTTATTGTAGTTAAAAAAATACAATCCTTGAATAAATTGGATTTCTTATACTCTTGACTTTTTTAAAAGTATAACGAAGAGTGTAGTTAATTAAGTAGAAAATCACAAGTCTAGTACAATTAAACCTGTGTTTGTAGGTGTAAGAACTTTCTTACATACTGCAAAAGAAGAATCACCTTGTGTCATTTATGCCACACCCATTTCTAATGGTGCAAAGATTTCAAGTGGCATTTCAAGCCAATATCAAGAATTTTAAGGTATATTTGAGAAAAAGAATGAAGATATTCTTCCAAAGCATCATTCTTATGATTGCTCAATTGACCTTCAAGAAAGAGTACAACCACTATTTGGATCAATCTACAATTTATCACAAAATAAATTTGCTAAATTCAAAGAGTATATTGAAGAGAAACTAGCTAAGAACCTCATATGCCATTCCAAATCTCTAGCGAGAGTACTAATTCTATTTGTGAAGAAAAATAATGAATCATTACAGATGTCTATTGATTATTGAAGATTCAATAAGATCACCATCAAGAATAAGTATCTACTATCTTTAATATCAAGACTTCTTGATCAGTTGGATCAAGCTAAGATCTATACAAAAATAGATCTATAAAGAACATTTAATTTGGTACACATCAAAGAAGGAATAGAAGACTATATTTTGAACTAAGTATGGAAATTTTGAATATAATGTCATACCTTTTGGACTTATAAATGCACCAATAACTTTTCAATATCTTAAAAATGATGTTTTTTGAGAGTTTTTAGAAAATTTTGTTGTCTATTATTTAGATGATATCTTAATCTATTCTAAGAATACAAAAGAAGATAAAGTTCATATTTTTTATGTGTTACAAAAATTAAGAAATGTAGGACTTCTTAGATTACATCATTTCAAATGATGAACTTATGATAGATTCTAAGAAAGTTTAAACGATTATGGATTGGAAGATCTCAAAAAAGATCTAAAATATCTAATGTTTTTTGGGATTTGGTAAGTACTATCAGATCTTCATCAAAGACTTCTCTCAAATTATAACTCTACTTATACGTTTGACTTGTAAAAAACAAACTTCAATGGAATCAAAAAGCGGAAACAACATTTGAAGATTTAAAGACAACCTTTGTTTTTGCACTATTTGTGTATTGCATTGACTTCTCTAAAGCACTCTTTATAGAAAGAAATGCATTAGACTTTGCTTTGGCTGCTATATTATTACAAATGGAAATAGACGATAAACTTCATCCAGTAGCTTTTTATTCCAAAAAATTTTTAGGAGCTGAAATTAATTATGAGATCTACAAAAAAGAATTTCTTGCAATTGTAGATTCTTTTCAAGAATGGCATTGTCAGAGTAGAGAGAGTTTGTAGCAAAAAAGCGTTGAGCATCTGGCTGCGACTAAATGCTTAATCAAGTCTAAGATTTTAAATTTTTAAATTTATAATATATATATATATATATATATATATATATATGGAAATTACATCAATACATAAGCCTAAGTATAAAAAAAACATCCAAATATATGATAAAATATCTTTAAAACCTTACATATCCTTATGGAAAATTTTTCTTGAACTTCAATAGTTCATATCTCACAATTGGATTATTCAAACAAACTAAAATTTTACCTGAAGTATTGATATACTTTCAACGACTATTAAAACAAATTTCAAGTGTAAATTCATTATGGAACTTGAGATATCACTAAAACCATAACAGTAGCTTCAAATCCTTGCTTATATACACTTATGTGCAATTTCCTTCATCTCTCACAAACTAAGTACTAAAATACCATGAAACTTTGATCTATAGCTTTTTAACCTTATAACACACACTTATGGAAATTTTGAGTAAAAAATCCATTTAGAAACTCAAGATATGGTTCCAACTAGTACTATCAATAAATTAACTTACTTACTAACTTTGAATTATATGTGTTGTTTTCAACACCCTATAATTCCATCATTCAGATTTAAAATTCATCAAATAATATATGAAAATTATAGCCAAAAAATTGATTTTTTCAACTCCAATCGCAAATCCTTCATTGCTTTTCACAACATATGTTATACTCCAAAAAAAGATAATAGGTATGAAATTGACACCTTAATTTTGAGCGCCTATAACTCCTTCATAAAAACTCTCCAAATCACTTAAAATATGCATCTAAACTATATCCAAAATCTTAAAATTGTTGAGCCTGGTCTCCAAAGCTCAAATGAATTGAAAAGAAAAATCCTAATCCCTAATAAGGCCTCAGGCAGCCTCCTTGAAGTCCATTGGACATGACATTCAATCCATAGAGATGAAGATCTTCACTCCTTGCCTTTATCCAATTATACCTTATTTTCATCCTTCCCAATAAGCCTCTTAATAGTTTAAACTTTCATCTTTAGACTCCAACCTTCTCTTAATCTTTATACTAAATATCTAAATCTTATATAATATAAATATTATAATAGATAAATCTCCAAATTAATTTTCTTATATCAACTCTCTTTAAATTTACTTGTTAATCACTCTAATCGACATTAAGACTTACAAACATAATATATGTTTTAATTAATTTTCACATACTATAAGCAACTATAGTACAACATCGACTACAACTTTGATTCTTCTTCGTGCATACTAAAAGATGCACATGTTTAGAGGGGGTGGATGTTGTATTCTGGTCTAACTACCATGTGAATATATTGTGTTTAAATATTTGATGTGTAATTTACTATGTAACATGATAAGAACCATGTTAATAGATTTTAATTGGTTGAAAATTTTAGTTAATTTACTACTTTAAAAAGAAGTTGTTTGAGAGTACTATTAAAATTTATATAACTTTATTTTCTTTTGATAGTGGCTTTTAAGTTTAATTTTGGTTGATAGTAACTTTTACATATTTAAAGTCACCTTTGTTAGACATTTGTGATCCTTGAAGTATTATTTTGTTTGTTTTATTTGATGTTTAAGGCATATATTATATAAATCTTATTAGAAAAAAGATTGGAGAAGGATCTTAATAGCAAAAAGAGAAGTAAAGGCATCAATATGGATGAATGGAGATGGATGATAAAAATTTCTATTCCTATTGGCCAAAAATCATGTCCAATGGACTTCAAAGAGGCTACCCAAGGCCTTATTAGGAATTAGGGTTACTATTTTGAAGTCATTCAAGCTTTAAAGGCAAAGATTAGTAAGTTTAGCTTTTTGGCTATGATTTTGGTACAAATTTTATATGATTTAAAGTCTATATAAAAGAGATATGGGGGCTATAAGTTAAAGTATTGATTTTGTACCAAGTATCTTTTAGACATAATGCACACAAATAAAAAGTAATAAAGGATTGGTGACCACGATTAGAGACTACTTTCTTGGCTACACATTTGGCATAATGTACGATAGATTCTAAGTTAGGATAAAAGAGATATTGGAGGTTGAAATCAGCACTTGCAAATCTAAGGGTGGTAAGTGACCCGATTCACTAGTGGTTGTGTTTTGAATTATATCTTAAGTAATTTGATGAGATTCTAGCTCAAAATTTTGAAAAATGAGTATAGTCATATGAATAAACTTTGTGTTCAAATTTTGAGGTATTTTAAATTTTGAATTTATGAGATATAAAGAAAATAGTACTTAGGTGCTTGTAAGTTAGGATTTAGAGCATCTGCTAGGGTTTCTAAGATACCAAAAGATTGATAATCATTTTACAAATCATTTTTTTGTAGTTAGGCTTTAGGATAATAGCTCTATTATTTAAAAATTTGAAAGAAACTAAACGATAAGATCAAGCAATATAAATTTCTAAAATTCTAGAAGAAGAAATCTTTTATAAAAATTAACATATTTTGAGGGGTTTTTTTATACAATTTGGATATTTTATATTAAATATAGAGGTTTTGGGAGCCAAGAATTTGTATATAAGTTAAAGATTGAACAAATCACTTATTGGAACTTAGCCAATAAGCTAAAATTAAACTCTATACAGCTAGATACCCCATGTATTTTCAAATTACAAATCATGCTACATGACAATGGATTCTTACAACTTGCATTGTGATGCTCCAACCACCTTGTATTGCAATACTATATTGTTGTATTATGTTTGCACAATAATCCACTAATATAAAAGACAATACTACAATAATATCCCAAAATTGTAATATTCAACATTGTAATAGAGAAGCTAATAGCATAGTGAGCAATAAAATACCATAGTGCAATAAGATCCAATAATAAAAGTAAATCTAGGAGTACGACAACCAAAAAAATTGAAAGAAGGGATTTATTTTATTTTATTTTTTATAACTATTCTATTTCAATTTGCTACTCTATAAATTAAAGAAAAGAACATCTTTGTCAAGTCAAAGATAGAAAATAAAAATACTACTAAATCAAGCTATCTCTCACACTACAAAAAGAGAATCCAAGAGTACAAGTGTGTTTAGAGAAAATCCTAAAACTTCACTAAAAGGCTAATTACCATAGCTAAACAAAATCATACACCATAGACTTTTTTTTTATTAAAACTACTCATAAGACTTAACTTGACAAAAATATCAAGTCAAAGGGGTTTCTCTATCTAAGTCTTCAAATCCTAGTTGACACTAACAAGATCAACTAATAAAAAATACTAAATGAATGAAAATCCACTAAATTAAACTAAACTACATCTATTTGATAAGATTTGGCACCTAATGCAACATCACATGACAATATACATACTAACTTCAATCATTCATACATATGTTTGCTTTTATACATCTATTTTTAAATATTATTAAATATATAATATGTAATAAGTTATAATTATATTTATTATGATATATATGTATAATATTAATGAATATAATTATATTATGATATATAACCTAATATCATAATATATGATATTATGGTATTATTATAACTATAACATGTTATTTTTTTGTATAATGAAATATGTGATAAGTTATAATTTTTTTTATGTAGTATGTAATAAATTATAATTCTTTGTAGGATGCAACAAACTTATGATGTGAATGACTCTTGAATCATGAATTCCAAGCTCTTAAATTATATGCTACATGTTACTCATTGAAGAATTGTAAAATATATCACATTAAAAATAAATCTAACTGCACACCATGGTTATCTGTAGTTCTGAATATGCCATTAACTACACATGTTTTTTTACAAATTAATTGTGGTTAGCATGCATATCTGCTCTTTGACAAAAAAAATCTTTTGCAATTGTTTCTATGTTGCAACATAGATATAATTAGAATGCCTTCTGAAATAGCGGCCTCAACAATCTTATCTCCCTCAATAAAGGTAGAAATTCTGTACACTTTTTCCTTTGACAGAACAACAGTAGAATTTAATTACATAACATGGCTTCAATCACAAAACCAACACGAGGGACCTATACTCTACGAGGTCAACTATTCGGATGATTGTAGGTGAAGGTGACTGTAGCGTTCGAATTGTGGATTCTAGTGAGTAGGAATTTGGCGTTGAAAATACGTCATCTACTATTTACACTGTTGCAACGATTGAATGTAATACTAGTTTCTCCGTTATAATTTGGATTAGTGGTGATTGAGGTACATTACAGTTTACCAACAATGCTAAAGGATTACATGCCTATGGTACTGAACAATTACGATATTTTACATGTTCTATTCGGTAACTTGGGCCGATAGTGTTGGTAGCACTACGAATCGGCTTTCTTAGTGCATAGCTGAATTATGCTCAAAGTGCTTCGTGGTGTAGGCACATATAAATCCAATCAATAACCACATACAGAGAAATGACGTAGTTGTCAACATTTTCACTCTTCGACACAAATGAGGTTCAAGGCATTCATACAAATCACATGAAGCGACTCAAGCGAGCCAAAGTGCACCAGAAACCAGGATAAAGAACAGAGAGAGAAAAAAATAAATAAAAAATAAAGGGGGGGGGGGGGGGTGTGTGTGAGTGGGGCGGTTTGCAGAAGGAGAAGACGTGAGAAAACGGCATAGGGAGAAGAAAAACTGCAATAAGATAGCAGAAAGTGTGCGAGGAGGAAAGGAAAGGGAAGGAACCAATTATCTCGAAAAAAAACTAAATAATTTGGCTTCCATAAACTTGACTTAATTATTTTATAAACATGGCATAGAATCTCGCCATCGGTTTTTCGTACTACACGATGACATATCACATATCAAAGGGAAATGGTGCAAGGAATGATGCAGCTACAAAGGGAGACACAGCATCATGCCCCATTCAAATCAGAGAGAGCCAGATGATAATGATACTGCTACCCTATCTATCAAGGAACCCAGCTGACTCCACACGATACCTCCATCACCTGTACACTCACATTCACACACACACTGGGAACGGAGAGGGACTACCTACATACATCACGGTCGGCGCTTCTCCATCGCAGCGCCTCCCCCTTCACACCTCACCATCTCCCCCTCATCATCAACATGGCTGCACCCGCCACCATCGCAATCCACGATCCCGGCGCCGACGGCCGCAAACAATCGCCACTGTTGGAGTTGAATCTAGGTGTAGTTGTTGGAGTTGTAGGCGTCCCAGGCGAGGTGGACGGCGTTACGCTGGGAGTAGTAGGTGTTAAGATGGGAGTTGGGGGTGGTGGTGAGTTGAAAGTCGTGGGACTTGGTGGGATTATATCTGGGGGAGGAGGGGGGTCCGAAGCGGGAGCTGACGGCGGTGAGGACGAAGACGCAGACAATTTGAAGCACCCTTGGTAGCAATAAGGTTCTTCGGTGGCCGGGTCCGACAACTTGGAATGGTAGTAGTATACATATGCTTCGCGCTTGCTGGGAGGAAACAATGTCGCATTCGTCAAAAAGGCCCGCAGCAAGTATGTGCATCGGACTGAAGATGTCGGATACAGAATGTTCTCCCATCCATACCAATCGCAATCGATCACGGCTCCTGTCACATTGTTATAGACCGTAGGTGTCGGACCAAATGGGTAATCTGGAGAAAAGCGCGTATTCTCTGGCCGAGGGAGGCCATCTGGAGAACGCTGTGCACTGATACCTACAATGATGCAACCTACCACCAAACACAGGGCTAGCGGTACCCTCATCCTGGCTTTTTCTAAGAACCTAGGTGTGGTCGCTAGAACTATGTGCTGCGCAACTGAACTCAGCGATAACGACACACTTTCCGTCTGCAACAAACGATTGCAACTTATCCTGAGAAAACACCAAATGACGATGAGGTGTGGCTAAGAAGCAGCAGATATCGACTGCTCGGCACACTCTTCGGAGTTTTTGAGGGGTCGAGTAGTCGGTATCTGGCCACGTTCACCAATTGCGGTTTTTGGCGCATCACAGCACACTACTCCGGAATAATCGTCGGCGCTTGTCAACGTCCATGCCGACTGAAACAGGTAACAGTGTGATCTATCTCAGATTCACCCGGTCTGTGGTTGTCAATCACGGACTGCACAGTTGTGACCTGCAGTCGATTCTACAGTGTGCAGATTGTCAACGAGAAAACAAGTGAGATCGTACCAACTGGTAAAAACATGCCTATTAATATATACTCGGAGGGAATATAGACCCAAGTGGCCAAAACTGCGGTAAGGCTTTTCTGGGTGGTGGTGCTTTTAGTGGATTATTTGTGTGTACTTCCGAGAATGAATGCTGGACCTGCTTTGATGATGAACGTCTCTTCATGGATGTCCTTGTGTGGATGGAAGTTGGATGTGTTTGTGACTTGCTTGCTTGCTTTCCGCCTAGTTAACAGTAACAATATTTATTATCTTTTTGGCATGTTCAAAAATATTTGAACATTTGAAGTTTTTGATCGTTTAGCTATTCAACATTCTAGAAGCATCCACTGGTCATGAGCCTCCCTAGTTCCATCAAGCCCCCTTTTGTGGATTTCTGTGCAAAGGCAAGCCATGTTTCCAATTTTTTTTTTTTTTTTTTTTTTTTTTTTTGCTAATGAAAAGTTAGTTGTACTCAAGAATGAGTAAACAAACAACCATAGATGCACAAGCATGGCAAGCTATTTCTAAGAAAAGGTCTATCATAGAATTTCAAATGTATATTTATTCTTGCAAAAAAGATGACCAATTACAATCTTCAATATTACAAACAAGAGTCCTTAGATGGTATTAATTGCAATATTATATTCAAAAAAATTAACAAAAATTAAATAGAATCTTTTTCTAATAGCTTCTATAATAATTCAAGAAAAAAATTCTTAATTCATTGTATTTGTAGAAAAAATAATAGAGATAAAGATTTTTATTACATACATGTAGATATAAATATAAAGATTAATGTTTATTATATGTTAATTTTGTTTACTACTGTGATTAATATTAGGAGTGTCTAATCAATAAGACATATAAATATTTAGAATTTCTTCAATGATTGTATTCCTTCAAGTAACTCACAAAAATATAATTGTATCTACTAAAGACCTACTAGTTATTTTTCCGAAGAAGTTTGATGATAGTAGATCTGAATTTCAAGGATTTATCAATTAAATACATTTCTTTCAAAATAATTTTTTTTTCTATTAATTAATTTTTACTTTTGAACTTAGATTTATTAGATTTTTTTTTTTTTATATTCCACTAAATATTTTTTTGATATCAAATAAGAATTTATATATTTAACATATAAAATTTTTAAATCATTATATTCTTATAAAATATATATGTATACATATATATATAAATTCAACTTCTTTGGATTATACTTAGTAATATATTTTGATTTTCTACCACATAAGTACAAGCATTCTTTGTGTTGTCATGTTTTTTCTTAGATTGTTATAAATTTAAATAATTCGACATTGATTTGTATATCTTCTATATTTCATTGTAAATTTTAATTAATTATAGAATAGATATTAGTTTGTTTTTGTAAGTTATTGGTAAAATAGACTAATAGTCCATAGAATAGTCAGTTCAAGAGGACAGATGATTGATTTAGTTATTAAAAGCGGTTAATTATAAGATTATGATTAGAATCTGGAAATCAAGAGGAATTATATAGGAGTTGTAGAAGTTTGTTGGAGGGCCAGACTATAATAGTCATGAGCTGGGGTAAGCTTGGTGCTACCTCTTTACTTCTTTGTCTCTTTATTTCTTTGTTGTTGAAGAGTAATGGATAGTTTTTGAATACTGAGAAGTGAGTCTATGGAATAAATCAAAGATTGATTTATGAGTTATTGATTATGTAATTAGAGTATTGTGTGATTGAATTATATGAGGAGTTATTGGAAGATTATGATTGTTGTTTATTGAGAGCTGTGTGTGTTTGGACAGAGGAAGTCTATGATTATAGAAATTTTGTGAATTCACATTATTGGAGTGAAGTCTGTTATTCCTGGTGTTGGATGGAAATTATGTGTTTTAAGCGGTCTTTTGAGAGTGCAGGGTTGTACACTGTTGTTATCAGTTGATGAAGGAGTATTGTTATTGGGAGAAAGCATTATAGTATTTCATAGTATTTTAGTGGTTTGAAATACAGTTAATTGTGTGACAGCAACAAACAAAACTCATGCACTTAGTCTTTCCATGTGTTCGAATTCCCCTATATAGATTTATTTTGAAAGGAATTGTAGAATAAGTAAAATGACAATCACATTAATAGAAGTATTTTTTATAATTATATAAAAGTTTTGAGTTAAAATTATTGATTATTTTATTCAAAAATTAAAAATTAAAATTATATTCAATATAAAAAAATTGATTTACAGACTAATTGTTTTAAAATTAAATAAGTTGAATAAAAATTATTTTATATTAAGTTAAAATATGTATAAAAAACTTCTAGCTTCAATAGAAATGTATAACTAGGTTTTTATCCAACATCATTTTATAAAGGTCCTTTGTTGTATTCTAAATCCTCTCTTTGTTTTTAAGTAAAATTTTAACAAAGACCTATAAAAAGTGTAATGTATTCCTCTATTTAGTTAAATTATAAAGTCATTTTTAACATTGAATCATAATTTCTTGCCAAAGGTCAAAAAATATTATTATTACAAATTCTTAGAAAATCCACAAAAAAGTTGTAGATGTCCTATTTATCTTGTGGATATGTCTTTTTCTAAAACATTTCTTGTAGAAATTTTTATACATGGACATAATAAAAAAAAATAGCAATTAATAATACTAAGATACTGAATAATCATGTTATTTTAGGTTTTTTTAAAAAAAGAGAATAATCTTTAAACAAATTAAATACTTCATAGTTTTTAATTTTTATAAAATATTTTTTCTATAAAAACTTAATAATTCTTAAAAAATAAAATCCGTATTTTTTGGATTAATATATAAATAAATATATATATATATATATATATATATAATTTATTTAACACTAAGTCCTTATTTTATTAGAGATTGTAGTGGAATCCTAAATTACTATAAGAAATTGTAATGTATATTTGAAAAAATAGTGTTAATAACTTTTTTAAGCACTATTTTTATAATTACAAGATTAATCTTAAAAAATACATATAATTACTATTTCGACCAATATATAATTTATTTCACAAATTAATAAATACTTTTGAAGAATTTATTGATAAAATTGATGCTTAAAATTTTATTTGACATGAAATAATTACCCTAATCATATCTATATTTTTGTGAAAAAAATCATATGTACATATGTATATAAATAAATATAGAATATTATAGTAGCTACAAAGAATGTTATTTATTATAAAATAAACCTAGCCATTTAAAAATTAATATTATAAATTTTGATTCAAAAATACTTCTACTACTTTTTATAATTTAATAGATGATGTAATTTGGATGTCTTAGAAAATTTTGGATATTACTCATACCACCTCCATTTTTACTATTATTATCACAATCCACTACCAACTTCATATATTTCTTTAATTTTTTATTATAGTAATTATATTATATGCAAAGGTGGTAGTAGATTGTTATATCAATAGTATACAATAGTATATAATGAAAAAATAAAAAATTATAATATTATAATATTATATTAGTAAATTAATAATAAAAATAGTTATTACAAGTATTATTATTATCTTTTAAAGAGATATATTTTTATGTTTACTATTAAAGTTATCATTTTAAAATTAATCAATCTAAAACAAAAAAAAATTAGAAGAATTAGGAAGAGTAATATTAGTGTTATAATTGATAGAATTATCTAAGTCAAAAAATAATTAGCTAAAAAATATATAAAAAATATTAATCAAAGTTTAATATCTTCAATTATAAGAAGAATAAAAAAATAATAATAGAAGAAAGAATTAAAAAGTCTCTAGGAATGAGATTTTAATTGTATGAAAAAACATATCTCTTAGTTAGCTTCTAATTATCACGGTGTCATATTACATGGTTTTCTATCTGGAAATACATTGGGTACCTAGCTATAGAGAGTTTAGTTTTAACTTATTAATCAAGCTCTAATAAGTTATTTAATCTTTAAAGTAAAAGACAAATAAATACTACAATATCAAAAATAAATTGTATTAGTAAAATCCTTTATATTTAAGAAGATTTATACATAAGGATTTCTAAAATATCTAGGAATTTCCTAACATTCTTGGTTATACCAAATCATAACTAATCATTTGCCGGTAAGTTAGATTTTCAATAATTCCAAAGAAAATCTATAATCTCCTCTCAAAAACTCATCTTTATATCAAAATTTAACCATAGTTCTATATATTCATCTTCAATATATATATAAGGTCTTGATTTCCAAAAAACTCCTTTAATTTGTATAAAATGGTCAATTTATAATAAAACCTCATCAAAACATATTTATCCTGCAAAGGTTTTTTTCTTCTTGAACTTTAGAAATTCATATCTCTCGATCCAACTATTCAATTTTTATCAAATTTACACATAATATAGAATTTATCCTTAAGCATTACTACAAAAAAAATTAAACTATAAATTTGCAACCGATCGTCTAGCATCTTAAAAATCCTAGTAGGTGCCTCAAACCCTAATTCATAAGCACTTGAGTACTATTTTCTTCATATCTCACAAATCCAAAATCTAAATACCACAAAATTTGTACATAAAATTTATTAACATAGTTATACACATTTTTGGAAATTTTGAGCCAAAATCTCATCAAATTTCTCAAAATATAGCTCAAAATACAACTACTAGTGAATCAGGTTACTTACTACTTTTAGATTTGAAAGCACTAATTTCAACCTCCAATATCTTCTTCATTCCAACTTGGAATCCATCAAAAAATATGACAAAACTATAGATTAAAAAAATGCTTTCTTCAACCTCTATTTTCAATCCTCTATTGCTTTTTGTATGCATGAGTTATACCCAAAAGAGTGATAGTAGATACAAAATCGATACCTCGACTTTGAATGCCTATATCTCTTTCATAAAAGCTCCAATTGACTCAAAATTTGAACATAAACCATAGCCAAAGCTTTGAACTTGCTCACCATAGCCTTCAAAAGCTCAAATAGATTAAAAGTATAACCCTAATTCCTAATATGGCCTCGGATAACCTTCTTGAAGTCCATTGGTCATGATTTTTGATCAGTAGTAATAGAGATTTTTATCATTCATCTCCATTCATCTATATGGATGCCCTAAACTTTCTTTTTGCTACCAAAATTCCTCTCCAATTCTTTTCTTTAAAATGTTTACACAATATATGCCCTAAACACCATATAAAAGAAACAAAATAAGACTTTAAGGGTCACTAATATCTAACAAAGGTGATTCTAAATATTGAAAACTTACTACTAATAAGATCAACTTCTAAGTCACTATCAAAAGAAAATAAAGTTATATAAATTCTAATAGAAACTCTTTTAAATAACTTCTTTTTGAGCTAGTAATCTATCCACATCCTATAACCAACAAAAATCCACTAACATAGCTTTCACTATGTTGTCTAGTATATTATATATGAAATATATAAACACATTATTTTCACATGGTAGCCAAACCACAACACGACAATGGACATACATATTTACCTATATATGTGATATGTGATGATTTGATGAGATTCTAGCTCAAAATTTTGAAAAATGAGTATAGTCATATGAATAAACTTTGTGTTCAAATTTTGAGGTATTTTAAATTTTGAATTTATGAGATATAAAGAAAATAGTACTTAGGTGCTTGTAAGTTAGGATTTAGAGCATCTGCTAGGGTTTCTAAGATACCAAAAGATTGATAATCATTTTACAAATCATTTTTTTGTAGTTAGGCTTTAGGATAATAGCTCTATTATTTAAAAATTTGAAAGAAACTAAACGATAAGATCAAGCAATATAAATTTCTAAAATTCTAGAAGAAGAAATCTTTTATAAAAATTAACATATTTTGAGGGGTTTTTTTATACAATTTGGATATTTTATATTAAATATAGAGGTTTTGGGAGCCAAGAATTTGTATATAAGTTAAAGATTGAACAAATCACTTATTGGAACTTAGCCGATAAGCTAAAACTAAACTCTATATAGCTAGATACCCCATGTATTTTCAAATTACAAATCATGCTACACGACAATGGATTCTTACAACTTGCATTGTGATGCTCCAACCACCTTGTATTGCAATACTATATTGTTGTATTATGTTTGCACAATAATCCACTAATATAAAAGACAATACTACAATAATATCCCAAAACTATAATATTCAACATTGTAATAGAGAAGCTAATAGCATAGTGAGCAATAAAATACCATAGTGCAATAAGATCCAATAATAAAAGTAAATCTAGGAGTACGACAACCAAAAAAATTGAAAGAAGGGATTTATTTTATTTTATTTTTTATTACTATTTTATTTCAATTTGCTACACTATAAATTAAAGAAATAAACATCCTTGTCAAGTCAAAGATAGAAAATAAAAATACTTCTAAATCAAGCTGTCTCTTATACTACAAAAAGAGAATCCAAGAATATAAGTGTGTGTAGAGAAAATCCTAAAACCTCACTAAAATGCTAATTACCCTAGCTAAACAAAATCATATACCACAGACTTTTTTTTTTTTATTAAAACTACTCATAAGACTTAACTTGACAAAAATATCAAGTCAAGGAGGTTTCTCTATCTAAGTCTTCAAAACCTAATTGACATTAACAAGATTGACTAACAAAAAATACTAAATGGATAAAAATCCACTAAATTAAACTAAACTACATCTATTTGATAAGATTTGGTACCTAATGCTACATTACATGACAATATACATACTAACTTCAATCATTCATACATATGTTTGCTTTTATACATCTATTGTTAAATATTATTAAATATGTAATATATAATAAGTGTCACGGACATACTCATGTAAGCTAGTAATTACATATACAAATAAATAGAAGTAAATAAAAGTAAGTAAAAGTAAGTTAATTCTATAGTATTTAATATGAAAACTTCCTAGAAGCTTCATAGATGCTACTTTGACTTTATAGGTGTCTTTAATTGACTTTTTGAATTAGAAACGTGGTCAACAAGTTGGTCATGTGCCACACATGTTGTTTGCTTGAAGATCAAGCTAACTATGTGGCCCACACGTAGAAAAACTTGCCTTGTAAGTCAAGGCATGTGTCCTACAAAGTCAACACATATTAGAGGTCCTATAGAACGTTGCCACATAGCCTCTAGTTAGATAGTATATATAGAGAAAAGAGTGAAGCCTTCTTCACTCTTGTCAACTCCTTTCTTGCTTCTAGTCTAGTTTCAAGGGTCTTTAGTTTTCTTGTCTTTTGGCAATAGCCATTCTAGTTTCTCTTTCAATATATACCCTTATTTATTTATATTTTTTTACCTTTTTTTGAGTGAAGGCTCACTTGTCTGAATTAGTTTTTCATCGAGTTCTTGTCCTTGATAGATTGACAAGAGTACACCTATAATATCAGAGCTTTGCCTAATCTTGATTAAGAGTGGATTATCCCTTTTTCTTGATAAGATATAAGCATATAGAAGTTGCGGATTACCCTCTTCTAAACTGATATTGTCCTTAGTATTTTCTTTGTTTTCAAGTTTTCTCTTCTATTTATCTTGAGCGATATTAGACATCTTCTCTTTTTTAAGTATTATCATGGCAAAACTTGTTGAAATGAAGAATGTAATGGCACAAATACAAGAACAATTGAAGGAGTTAATGCTTGCGATGCATCAACTTAATTTACCACCACAAGGAGCAATAAGATTGACAAGAAGTGAAGATATAGAAATGGTTGGAGCTGCTTCAACATCTACACCAAACCATGTCCTTTCTCCTATGGTGGAGCGCTCTTCTAGTGTTAGAGAACCAAGAATTATCCTATCCGAGAAGTTTGATGGCACCAGATCTAAGTTTCGAGGATTTATCAATCAAGTGAAACTTGTGATTGAACTTCAACCCCAAAGCTATCCAACTCCAGGATCGCAAGTTAGATTCATTGGTACGCTTCTTTCAAGTTTAGCACTATCGTGATTTTTATCTTTTCTTGAACGACGAGATCTAATATTGGATGATCTAGAGGCTTTTCTAGTGGAATTTTGATCCATGTATGGAAAATATGATGCAATTCGTGTTGCAACCAATAAGATCCATATTTTACGACAAGATAATCGATCAGTAACGTTGTATGCTTCACAATTTTGACAACTTGCAACTGATATCAAGTGGGATGATGCTGCACTTATTAGCCAATTTCTCTATGGATTACAATATGAGGTAAAAAAATTAATGCTCAACTTACCTGATCCTCAAACATTGAGTCAAGCAATTGACTTTGCTGTGAAGTGCGACAATCTCCTTTTTAAATTTCGATCTGAGAACCGTACAAATAGACCTCAATGTTACTATAATTCAATCGCAACACCAACACCTCTTCAACACATACATTCGAAAGTAGAGGTTATGCAAATTGATGCAGTACATTTCAAACGTCTTATTGAGCAAGAAAAGACTCATCGTCGTCAAGAAGGATTATGTTTATATTGTGGAGAACCAAAGCACACTACTCAATATTGTCCAAAGAAATGACGCAATCACAAAATGAGGAGTATGGCTGTGAAAGAAGATAATATGTCAGAAAACCAGTTTGTCCAGCTACAATAGGAACCGTGCGGTTGGAACCTTTCACAACATCTAGTAAAGGTCTTATTTTTTCCTCAGAGCCTTCTCCTTGTTTTATATTTAATATTATTTTAGGACCTAAACATTACACAATCTCTGCCTTGTTAGATTGGGGAGCCTCAACGTATTTTTTTGATGAAGAATTTATTAAAAGACATAGCATATCTTTAGTAAAGAAAACTAAACATGTTCATGTAGAAGTCATAGATGATCGTCCATTATCTTTTGGAGATATTACTCATAAAACCCTTCCTATAGAAGTAATAATCAATGGGCCTAATAGTTTTTTAGTATTTAATATCATTAGATCTCCCTCTAATCCAGTCATTTTAGGTTTATTGTGGTTAAAAAAATACAACCCTCAAATAGATTGGATTTTCTGAATTCTTATTTTTTCTAAAAGTATAACTAATAGTGTAGTTAATCAAATAGAGAATCATAAGTCCAGTTCAATTAAACCCGTATTTATAGGTACAAAAGCTTTCTTGCATGCTGCTATGAAAGAATCACCATATATTATTTATGCTACACATGTTCCTACTGGTGGAAAGATTTCAAGAGGCATTTCAAGCCAATATCAAGAATTTCAAGATGTATTCAAAAAAAAAATACAAATATACTCTCAGAACATCATTCCTATGATTGCTCAATTGACCTTCAAGAAGGAGCACATCTGCCATTCGAACTAATCTACAATTTATTACAAAATGAGTTGACTGAATTCAAGGAGTATATTGAAGAAAATCTAGCCAAGAATTTCATACGCCATTCTAAATCTCCGGCAAGAGCTCCAATTCTATTTGTGAAGAAAAAAGATGGATCATTGCAGATGTATGTTGATTATCGAGGACTCAACAAGATTACCATCAAGAATAGGTTTCCACTACTTTTAATATCTGGACTTCTTGATCAACTGAATCAAGCTAAGATCTATACAAAAATAGATCTTCGGGGAGCATACAATCTAGTACACATCAAAGAAAGAGATGAATGGAAGACTGCGTTTCGAACTAGGTATGGACATTTTGAATACAACATCATGCCTTTTGGACTTACAAATGCACTAGCAGCTTTTCAACATCTAATGAATGATATTTTTCAAGAGTTTTTGGACGATTTTGTAGTCTATTATCTAGACAACATCTTGATCTATTCTAAGAATCTAAAAGAAGAAGAACTTCATGTTCGTCATGTGTTACAAAAATTAAGAGATGTAGGATTCTATGCCAAGATAGAAAAGTGTGTATTCCATAATACTCAAGTCGATTTCTTAGGTTACATCATTTCAAATGATGATCTTATGATGGATCCTAAGAAAGTTCAAACTATTATAGATTGGAAGATCCCAAAAACGGTAAGAGATGTCCAATTTTTTTTGGAATTTGCCAACTACTATTGGATCTTCATCAAAGACTTCTCTCGAGTTGCAACTTTACTTATACTTTTGACTTATAAAGACAAACTCCAATAGAATCAAGAAGCAAAAGTTGCTTTTGAATCTTTGAAGACAGCGTTTGTTTTTGCACCAATCTTGTATCGTGTTGATTTTTCCAAAGCATTCTTTATAGAAACAGATGCATCAGACTTTGCTCTGGGTGTGGTTTTATCACAAATGGGAACAGATGATAAACTTCATCCAGTAGCCTTTCATTCAAGAAAATTCTCAACAGCAGAAATCAATTATGAGATCCGCGACAAAGAATTTCTTGCAATTGTGGATTCTTTTCTAGAATGGAATCATTATCTAGAAGGCACTTCCAATCCAGTCATCGTGTATATGAATCACAAGAACCTCGAATATTTTATGTCAACACGTGTATTAAATCATCGTCAAGCTCGTTGGAGCATGTCTTTATCAAGATTCGAGTTCATCATGACTTATCGGCTAGAAAAATAACAAGGTTTGTTCGATGCCTTGTTTAGACGTTCTTATCTTGCACCAAAAGAAAGAGATGCAACTTTTGAGCAACAAAGAACAGTTCTCTTGAAGCCGGAGCAATTTCATCTTCGAGCAATAAAATCAACATTGACTGTTGATTTAACTTTTCTTAAGTAAGTCCAATTAAGTATGTCTTCAAATCCTCTTGTTCATGATATCAAGAATAATTCTTCTAAATCTCATGATCTCTCTAAATTTGAATTCAAGAACAACCTACTCTATTTTGAAGGATGCCTATATGTTCCAGAAGGAGAAGCACATTTACGTGTTCTTTAAGTTTGTCACGACTTTCCAACAGCAGGACTTTGGAGCTCATATTTAGTGATTTTTGGTGGCCTCAAATGTGGAAGGCAGTCAAAGATTTTGTACAATCATGTGATGTTTGCTCAAGATCAAAAACTTCTCGTCATCAACCTTTAGACTTCTTCAGCCATTACCCATTCCAGAACAACCATAGTCTTCTGTTTCTATGGACTTCATCACGGATCTTCCAATCTCGGGTTCTTATGACTCTATATTTGTGATTGTAGATCGTTTTACCAAGATGGCACATTTTGTACCATGTAAAAAATCTATCACAGGTGAAGAAACAGCTAAGCTCTTTTTTGACAATATCTATTGCTATCATGGATTATCCAAGGATATTATATCAGATAGGAGAACTCAATTTGTATCAAGATTTTAGCAAAATCTTTTCAAGATTCTAAAAGTGGATATAAAACTATCTTCAGCATTCCATCCTCAAACTGATGGACAAACGGAGCGTGTTAATCAAATTTTGGAGCAATATTTAAGATGTACAATTAACTACCAACAAGATGATTGGACAACTCTTTTGCCATTGGCAGAGTTTGCTTACAATAACACAGTACATTCTTCTATAAAATAAATACCTTTCTTTGCTAATTATGGTTATCATCCACGACTTGATACTTTTGACTTTTCAAAAGTTGATAATCCTGCTGCGAAAGATTTGACGATTCATTTATCAGAGCTACATGCAACGATGAAGGTGTAGTTAAAAGAGGCTCAAGAACAACAAAAGGTCAATACAGATGTCTATCAAAAGGAACAACCACCATTCCTCTTGGATGATAAGGTATGGCTACTTCGTCACAATATCAAGATCACTCGTCCTTATGACAAGTTGGACTATCGAAGGCTAGGACCATTTTCTATTTTTGTACAAATTAATCCAGTTATATATCGTTTACATCTACCGGAGTCAATGAAAATCCATCTAGTATTTTACATGTCTCTTCTTAAACCATACAAGACAGTGGACATACCAAGAAGATGACAAGCTCCACCTCCTCCTATAGAAGTAAAAAATAATGATGAGTTTGAAGTAGAAGAAGTCTTAGATTCAAGGTGGCACCGAAATAAATTGGAATATCTGGTCCATTGGCACAGATATGGTATTAGTAAACGTACATGGGAGCCAATAAAGAATCTTGCAAATGCAACAAAGGTGGTGGAGGCTTTTCATTGACAACATCCATCAAAATCAAGATAAAAACCTTCTTTATAAAAGAAACAACATCTAGGCAAGACAACATTCTACTTTCAATCCTTATTCAAAGCTTCTTTATAGTTGTGACATTCAAGAGATGGAGAACCAACAACCAGTGGATTCGACTCAAGAGCCTTCATTTGCTGACCTGCTAGACGAGACATAACGATTGTCACAACCTTCAAGACGATGTAATCGAGATGAATATCTTCAAGAACGACATGTTCTTCTTCAAATAGATGGCGAGATACAATGCGTTTGGTATCACGATTTGGGAAGGGACTCCCAATGTTTGGTGATTTTGCTAGAGGTTGGAACAATTCCTGATGGTGTTCCAAATGTTCTATTCGAAAGAAGTTATGAAGGCCTCAACAATGATCAAATAACTGGGTGGTCTTCCCGCTGTGGTATGGCACACTATCGATGGTTGAGAGGCCCTATCAATCATCTTCAAAGAGAACAAAGATCAGAGTATGTGGCGAATACAATTCATCGCATCATAGATTTTCTCAACATATGATGATTGCTCCTCGTGGAACTCGACCCTAGAAGGGAGGAGATAATGTCACAGACATACTCATGTAAGCTAGTAATTACATATACAAATAAGTAGAAGTAAATAAAAGTAGATAAAAGTAAGTTAATTCTATAGTATTTAATATGGAAGCTTCTTAGAAGCTTTATAGATGCTGCTTTCACTTCATAGGTGTCTTTAATTGACTTTTTGGATTAGAAACGTGGTCAACAAGTTGGTCATGTGCCACACGTGTTGTTTGCTTAAAGATCAAGCTAACTATGTGGCCCACACATAGAAAAACTTATCTTGTAAGTCAAGGCATGTGTCCTACAAAGTCAACACATATTAGAGGTCCTATAGAACGTCGCCACATAGCCTCTAGTTAGATAGTATATATAGAGAAAAGAGTGAAGCCTTCTTCACTCTTGTCAACTCCTTTCTTGCTTCTAATCTAGTTTCAAGGATCTTTAGTTTTCTTGTCTTTTGGCAATAGCCATTCTAGTTTCTCTTTTAATATACATCCTTATTTATTTATATTTTGTTATCTTTCTTTGAGTGAAGGCTCACTTGTCTGGATTATTTTTTCATCGAGTTCTTGTCCTTGCCAATAAGTTATAATTATATTTATCATGATATATATGTATAATATTAATTAATATAATTATATTATAATATATAACCTAATATCATAATATTGTCACGGACACAGAAATACAGACTTGAGATCTAACAAGAAGTTTAAAAAGAATTGGCAAGAACTAGATTGATCACATGAATACAAGAATAATACCAAAGAAGTGAGCTAGAGCTCCAAGAGATGTGTTGTCAAGACTAAAGAACTCTTCAGCCTCGATTCCAATATATACTCCTATTTAGGAAGCTTCTCAAGCAACTTCTACTAATTAGGAAGCTTCTAGAAGGTTTCAGAGACTTGCTTCTAGAAGGTTCTAGAAACTTGTCTCTAGAAGGTTCTGAGGACTATGTCCCTAACATCATCCCTTCTTTTAGCTTCGAGGTCTCTAAGAAGTAATGTTGTTGTTAATCAGTATCAATGCAAGAAAATGAAGATATGTCGCATAACGTCTGCTATGAACTCCAACTGTTGTTCACGAGGTAAGTTGTTCATCAGTCCTTGAAACCAACGGTAGTGGCCCACGCCTTCGACTTATGACCAAGCATGAACTTTCGTATCCTCATTGTGAAATTGTCCTGCAAATATGCCTTCTGGCTGACCATCGTAAGCAGGTTCGAACTCAAATATAATCACCAATGATCAGTTACTCGGTATCCTCCGTTGTCATCATGATGTATCTCGGGGTCGCCTTCTTGAGCTAGTTGGTTGAGATAATCTGACTGGCATAGTATCTATCTCTTGGCTATTCATATCAAAAAACCAAATTATGGCTACTGAAAAATTCTACTTTATCTTGGAGAAAATAATTAAATCAACTACGAATTTTGGTGGTACTCTCCCCCTTTCTTATATTCTTGGGTCAACAAGCTTCAGAAAGAAGCTATAGTCGAACCGACTTAGGTTTATGAGGATGTCGTTGATGAAACTCTTGTATCTTTTGCAGCGCATTAGTGAGATTTTTAGTTGGCTCCCACGTTGTCGTGTTGTGGTTCGACTACTATATGAAGATAATGTAGTTATATACTTAATATATAATTTATTAAATAACATGGTGAGAGCCATGTTAGTAGATTTTAGTTGGTTGTAGAGTATAATTTGATTATTACTTTGAGAAGAGGTTGTTTAAATAGATTACTATAGAATTTGTATAACTTTAATTTCTTTTTGATAGTGGCTTTTAAGATTGATTTTGGTTGATAGTAACTTCTAAATATTTAGAGTCACCTTTGTTAGACATTGGTGACATTTGAAAACTTATTTTGGTTCTTTTATTTGGTGTTTAGAGCATACATTATGTAAATCTTATAAGAAAAAGGATTGAAGAAGGATTTTGGTAGCAAAGGGAGGAATAAGGGCACCAATATAGATGAATGGAGATGAAAAATAAAAATCTCCATTCCTATTGGTCAAAAATCATGACCAATGGGCTTTGAGGAGGCTGCCCGAGGCCATATTAGGGATTAGGGTTAGTTTCTCGAGGCCATTCGAACTTTGAAAGCTAGGGTCAGAAGGTTTAGGTTTTTGGTTAAGGTTTTGGTACAAGTTTTGTGTCATTTGGGGTTTTTATGAAGAAGTTATAGGCGCTCAAAGTTAAGGTGTTAGTTTTGGACCTACTGTCACTCTTTTGGGCATAACGCACGCGTACGGATGGCAATTGAGGATCGGCGACCGCGACTGGAGAGAGCACTTTTGCGGCTATACTTTTTGCATACTGCTTATTGGATTCTAAGTCGGGATAAAGGAGTTATTGGATTTTGAAGTCAGCACATGCAATCTAAGGGTAGTAAGTAAATCGATTTACTAGTGTTTGTCTCTTGAGCTATATCTTCAACAATTTTGTGAAGTTTTGGCTCAAAATTTCAGAAAATGTGTAATTTCATGTTAGTAAACTTTGTGCATAAGTTTTATGACATTTAAAGTTATGATTTTTGAGATATAAGGAAAATAGTTATCAGATGCTTGTAAATTAGGGTTTGGAGTGTCTGCTAGGGTTTCTTAAATGCCAGAAGATCGGGAGTGAATTTATAGTTGGTTTTTTTTGTGGTAAAATTTAAGGCTAAATTCTACCTATTTTGTAAATTTAAAATAAATTAAACAATTAGATTAACAGTTATGATTTTCTAAAATTTGGGGCGAGAAAACCCTTCGTGGAAAAAATATGTTTTGAAGGGATTTTGTTATATTTGGAGTTTTATACAAAAATAAAGGAGTTTTGGAAGCCAAGAAAAGAATCATATAAAGGTTTAAGGTACACTCTCTACAGCTAGATATCCAGTATATTCCCAGATAGCAAATCACACCATACGACAACATTCGATCATTAATGTCGTAGCCGCACCAATGAACAAGATACTCTAACTTGTCCCACCTTTGCCATGAATCCAGTACCTTTTCAACCTCGTATTCCTTGTGGTTCTTGATTTCAATACTAGGCGATAGATATTGCATTCTTCTAGGAAAAGAGGACTCTCGATAAGACTCCAACAGAGAAACATGAAAGATTAGATGTACCTTCATAGAAGCCGGTAATTCTAGACGGTACGCCACTGGATTGATTTGCTTCTGGATGATAAATAGTCCCAATCTTTGATAGTCCAACTTATCACAAGGTCGCTTGGTCTTGATATTCCATTGAAGAAGCTATGCTTTATCTCCAATTTTGAAAGTAGGTGCTTGATTCCGAAATCTATCTATAGATGCCTTATAGGATTCTTGAACAGATTGTAATTGAAGCTTCAACGTATTTTGAAGCTCTGATAGTTGTTTCGTAAATCCTTCAGCTGCTGGATTGTTATTTGTTGACAGACTCAATAAATCAAGCTTCAGATAATACCCATAGTTGGAAAAGAATGGTGTATATTGAGTCAACGCATGGAGGGTGTTGTTATATGCAAACTCGGCTAGCAGCAGATATGTGGTCCAATCGTCTTGCTGATAGTTGATGCTGCATCGTAAGTATTGTTCCAAGACTTGATTCACCCGTTCCATTTGGCTGTCAGTTTGAGGATGAAAAGTCAAAGAAAGCTTGATATCCACCTTCAATATCTCAAAGAGAGATCTCCAAAACTTTGATACGAATTGGGTTCCTCGATCTAATACGATATCATCTGGTAGTCCATGATATCGATACACATTATCGAGAAAGAGCCTTGCTATGACTTCACTGGATGATGTCTTCTTATAAGAGACAAAGTGCGCCATCTTTGTAAGTCGATCTACCATGACAAAGATGCTGTCCAATGAATTCGATGATGGCAGGTCCGTGATGAAGTCCATGGAAACTGAAGACCATGGTCGACGTAGAATCGGTAATGGCTGTAGAAGTCCATAAGGGCGATGCCGAGGATTCTTGGATCTTGAACAGATGTTGTAAGAGAGGACAAAATCTTTCACATCCTTCCACATTTGGGGCCACCAAAAATCTCGAGAAATAAGCTCTAAGTTCTTGTTGGATCCAAAATGCCCCGCAGTTGGAAAATCGTGGCGAGATTGAAGAACTCGGAGTCGTGCTGGTCCTTTTGGAATATACAACCACTCTTCAAAGTATAAAAGATCTCCCTCCACCTTGAATTTGTCGTCATTGGCACACTGCTTGATATTAATGACTACTGAATCTTCAATGGTCACAGCACGTACCTGATTCAAGAAGTCAGCATCAATTGGTACAATAGTAGCACAAAGCCGAAATTGCTCTGGCTTCAACAACGTCATACATTGTTGATCAAACGTTGCTTCTCCAGCTTTTGGTACAAGATACGATCTCCTCGATAAGGCATCAGATAGTCCCTACTGCTTTCTAGGTCGATAAGTGATAACAAAATCAAACCTAGATAGCGACATACTCCACCGAGCTTGACGTCGATTTAGAACTCAAGCGACCATGAAATACTCCAAATTCTTGTGATCAATGTATATGGTCACTGGGTGTGCAGCTCCTTCAAGAAAGTAACGCCATTCTTTAAAAGAATCCACTATAGCAAGAAGTTTCTTATTGTGGATCTCATAATTGATTTCAGCAGCGAAAAACTTTCGAGAATAGAATGCAACCGAATGGAGCTTCTTGTCTTCTCCCATTTGTGAAAGTACAGCACCCAAAGCAAAATCCAAAGTATCAGTTTCTAAATAAAAGGCCTTTGTAAAGTCTGGATGTACTAAGATTGGAGTCGTAGTAAATGCGGTCTTCAGGTCTTAAAACGCCTTCTCTAGTAGAGGTCCCCATTCCAACTTATCCTTGCATGTCAACCGAGTGAGAGGAGCAGCAACTTGAGAGTAATTCTTGATGAAGATTTGATAGAAGTTGGCAAAACCAAGAAAGCATTGTACGTCTTTAATCGTCTTTGGAACCTCCTAGGACACGATTGCTTCCACCTTCTTGGGGTCCATCTTCAAGCCTTCCGTAGTCGCAACGAACTTCAAAAACTCCATCTCTATTTGGTGGAATAAACACTTCTCCAACTTGGGATATAGTCCTTGCTCGCGTAATTTCTCCAAGACCAAACGAACGTGCTTTTCATGCTCTTCCTCATTTTTGGAGAATATCAAAATATCATCCAAGTAGATGACAACAAAATCGTCAAGGTGCTCTCGAAAAATATCATTCATCATATATTGAAAGACCGCTAGAGCATTAGTAAGACCAAAGGGCATGACATTATACTCAAAATGGCCATACCTTGTACGGAACGCTGGCTTCCACTCATCTCCTTCCTTGATTTGTACGAGGTTGTAAGCTCTCCTTAGATCAATTTTTGTAAAGATCCTTGCACGTCCAAGATGTTCTAAGAGATCAAAAATCAAGGGTAACGGATAATAATTCTTCTTTGTTATCTTGTTGAGGCCTCGATAGTCCACGCACATCCGCAATGAGCCATCTTTCTTCTTCACAAATAAGATGGGTGCTCCAATTGACGATTTTGAATGATGGATGAAATTCTTGGCTAGATTCTGGTCGATGTACTTCCGCAACTCCGCCAACTCAGTCTACAATAGATTGTAGATTGGGCCAAAAGGTGGTTGTGCTCCTTCTTGCAAGTCTGTTGCGCAATCATATGGTCGGTGTTCTGGTAGCATGTCAGCATTCTTCTTTTGAAATATGTCTTTAAAATCCTTATATTGCTCAGATATACTTGTTGTCGAGATCTTCTCCCCGATAGTTGGAGCCGCATAAATAACAAATGGTGTGCCTTCCTTGGACGATCTTATAAATGCTCTTGCTCCAATGAATAAGGATTTCTCTATTCGAGATTTTCTACTAGGCTTGTTCTTGGGTAGTTTTGTAGAAAAGGTTATCTTCCGCAACCTCCAATCTATAGATGGATTATGCTTTTTCAATTAGGAAAGACCAAAAATAACAGGATTTGATGGGGTTCTAATAATATTGAAAATAATATGACTACTATGGCCCTTAAACGTCACTTCTATAGGTTCTGATTCATGGGTGACACTACTAGACAATAAAGGTCGCCCATCTATGACCTCAACGTGAATAGGTTTGGATTTTTGTACTAAAGGGATCTTATGACGCTTTGTAAATTCTTCGTCTAAGAAACAAGCAGATGCTCCTGAATTTAATAATGCTAAGGTTCTCAGTTTCTGAGGGCCAATAAACAAAGGAATTGCAAAGCAAAGGATAGGTTGAGCGGAAAGAAAGGAACTTAGTTGTTGTTGTGATATTTCATTGTCCAGTCGCATGGCTCCTATTATAGCTGGGCATCCGCGTTTTCCTGAACAAACGTATCCCTGGTCCTGACAATGCATCGATTTTGCTTCTTGGGGCAGTTTCCAACTTTGTGGCCTTCTTCACCGCAATACAAGCATAGACCTTCCTCCATACACCGCTTTTTTTCTTCTTGAGTAAGAGATTTGATACGTACCGCATCAATTTGCATGTCTTCTACCTCTGAATGTGAATTCACATTGCTTGCCGACATAATTGGGGCATGGCAAACCGTATGTTGTCTTGAACGTTGGTCTTGCCGACATTGGAATAGGCGGTTATCGCACTTCACAACTTGGATAAGAGCTTTGTTGAGTATTTGCGGATCAGGAAGAGTTAACAGCAAATCCTTCACATCGTCCCTTTAATCCCAATAGAATTGACTCATCAATGCTTCTTCGTTCCAATTGATGTCGCATGCTAATTGCCTGAAATTCGATGCATAGACTGATGTAGAGCGCATCCCTTGTCGTAGTGATCGGATCTTTGTTGTAGTCCATTGAACCTTGTCGTGTTCACCGAATGCTTCCGCAAACGCCTCCAAAAAGGTTTCAAAGTTGTTTAGTATGGACGATCGTTTCTCAAACAAAGAAGCAAACCATGATAGAGCTTGCCCTGTAAGTAAGGTTCCAACAAGCCCAACATGTGACTACTTCGTTGGATAGCGTTCAGCTGTAAAACTGTTATCAACTTGATTTGGTTGACGAATCCTTGAAACTTGGAATGTGTACCATCGAACTTGTCCGGAAGGCTAACTCAGGGCTCCTTATGTTATAAAACTAGCGATGCTTGTCGAACCTGAGGCAAAGTTGCTTCTCCAAGTGCAGAAGTTTGAAGCTGGTGCAACCTAGATTGTGCCATCTCAGATGCTCCATCATTATGAAGCCTTACCACGACTCCTTCAATCTCTGCAGTTCTTTGCGATAACGTAGCGAGGGCATTCATGATAGCATCCAACTTGGACTCCAAACTTTCTGTCATACTAATGTCTTGACCTCCAACCATTCTAATAGAAGGACAGAAATGACTCTACAAGAAGACAATATTGGTTTAGAGGAGAGTACTCCGCAACCTCTAAAATGCCTTAAGAGCTTCAAGAAAATGGATAATCCACTCTCTCCAAGAAGAATAGGACTCCAATATTGTAACAAAAGAAGTATCAATTTAAAGAAAGATAATCCGCAACCTCTAAAATGTTAGTACACTTCCAAGTAGAGGGATAATCCATACTCTAACGAGGAAGAAACTAGCTCTGATATCTGAGGTGAGTGCAGTCTCGACAAACTGTCACGAATACAAAAATACACACTTGAGATTTAACAAGAAGTTCAAGAAGAACTGGCAAGAACTAGATTGATCACATGAATACAAGAACAAGACCAGAGAGGTGAGCTAGAGCTCCAAGAGATGTGTTGTCGAGACTGAAGAACTCTTCAACCTCGATTCCAATATATATTCCTATTTAAGAAGCTTCTCAAGCAACTTCTACCAACTAAGAAGCTTCTAGAGGGTTCCAGAGACTTGCTTCTAGAAGGTTCTAGAAACTTGTCTCTAGAAGATTCTAAGGACTATGTCCCTAACAAATATATGATATTATGGTGTTATTATAACTATAACATGTTATTTTTTTGTATAATGAAATATGTGATAAGTTATAATTTTTTTATATAGTATGTAATAAATTATAATTCTTTGTAGGATGCAACAAACTTATGATGTGCATGACTCTTGAATCATGAGTTCCAAGCTCTTAAATTATATGCTACATGTTACTCATTGAAGAATTGTAAAATATATCACAATAAAAATAAATCTAATTGCACACCATGGTTATCTGTAGTTCTGAATATGCCATTAACTACACATGTTTTTTTACAAATTAATTGTGGTTAGCATGCATATCTGCTCTTTGATAAAAAAAATCTTTTGCAATTGCTTCTATGTTGCAACATAGATATAATTAGAATGCCTTCTGAAATAGCGGCCTCAACAATCTTATCTCTCTCAATAAAGGTAGAAATTATGTACACTTTTTCCTTTGACAGAACAACAGTAGAATTTAATTACATAACATGGCTTCAATCACAAAACCAACACGAGGGACCTATACTCTACGAGGTCAACTATTCGGATGATTGTAGGTGAAGGTGACTGTAGCGTTCGAATTGTGGATTCTAGTGAGTAGGAATTTGGCGTTGAAAATACGTCATCTACTATTTACACTGTTGCAACGATTGAATGTAATACTAGTTTCTCCGTTATAATTTGGATTAGTGGTGATTGAGGTACATTACAGTTTACCAACAATGCTAAAGGATTACATGCCTATGGTACTGAACAATTACGATATTTTACATGTTCTATTCGGTAACTTGGGCCGATAGTGTTGGTAGCACTACGAATCGGCTTTCTTAGTGCATAGCTGAATTATGCTCAAAGTGCTTCGTGGTGTAGGCACATATAAATCCAATCAATAACCACATACAGAGAAATGACGTAGTTGTCAACATTTTCACTCTTCGACACAAATGAGGTTCAAGGCATTCATACAAATCACATGAAGCGACTCAAGCGAGCCAAAGTGCACCAGAAACCAGGATAAAGAACAGAGAGAGAAAAAAATAAATAAAAAATAAAGGGGGGGGGGGTGTGTGTGAGTGGGGCGGTTTGCAGAAGGAGAAGACGTGAGAAAACGGCATAGGGAGAAGAAAAACTGCAATAAGATAGCAGAAAGTGTGCGAGGAGGAAAGGAAAGGGAAGGAACCAATTATCTCGAAAAAAAACTAAATAATTTGGCTTCCATAAACTTGACTTAATTATTTTATAAACATGGCATAGAATCTCGCCATCGGTTTTTCGTACTACACGATGACATATCACATATCAAAGGGAAATGGTGCAAGGAATGATGCAGCTACAAAGGGAGACACAGCATCATGCCCCATTCAAATCAGAGAGAGCCAGATGATAATGATACTGCTACCCTATCTATCAAGGAACCCAGCTGACTCCACACGATACCTCCATCACCTGTACACTCACATTCACACACACACTGGGAACGGAGAGGGACTACCTACATACATCACGGTCGGCGCTTCTCCATCGCAGCGCCTCCCCCTTCACACCTCACCATCTCCCCCTCATCATCAACATGGCTGCACCCGCCACCATCGCAATCCACGATCCCGGCGCCGACGGCCGCAAACAATCGCCACTGTTGGAGTTGAATCTAGGTGTAGTTGTTGGAGTTGTAGGCGTCCCAGGCGAGGTGGACGGCGTTACGCTGGGAGTAGTAGGTGTTAAGATGGGAGTTGGGGGTGGTGGTGAGTTGAAAGTCGTGGGACTTGGTGGGATTATATCTGGGGGAGGAGGGGGGTCCGAAGCGGGAGCTGACGGCGGTGAGGACGAAGACGCAGACAATTTGAAGCACCCTTGGTAGCAATAAGGTTCTTCGGTGGCCGGGTCCGACAACTTGGAATGGTAGTAGTATACATATGCTTCGCGCTTGCTGGGAGGAAACAATGTCGCATTCGTCAAAAAGGCCCGCAGCAAGTATGTGCATCGGACTGAAGATGTCGGATACAGAATGTTCTCCCATCCATACCAATCGCAATCGATCACGGCTCCTGTCACATTGTTATAGACCGTAGGTGTCGGACCAAATGGGTAATCTGGAGAAAAGCGCGTATTCTCTGGCCGAGGGAGGCCATCTGGAGAACGCTGTGCACTGATACCTACAATGATGCAACCTACCACCAAACACAGGGCTAGCGGTACCCTCATCCTGGCTTTTTCTAAGAACCTAGGTGTGGTCGCTAGAACTATGTGCTGCGCAACTGAACTCAGCGATAACGACACACTTTCCGTCTGCAACAAACGATTGCAACTTATCCTGAGAAAACACCAAATGACGATGAGGTGTGGCTAAGAAGCAGCAGATATCGACTGCTCGGCACACTCTTCGGAGTTTTTGAGGGGTCGAGTAGTCGGTATCTGGCCACGTTCACCAATTGCGGTTTTTGGCGCATCACAGCACACTACTCCGGAATAATCGTCGGCGCTTGTCAACGTCCATGCCGACTGAAACAGGTAACAGTGTGATCTATCTCAGATTCACCCGGTCTGTGGTTGTCAATCACGGACTGCACAGTTGTGACCTGCAGTCGATTCTACAGTGTGCAGATTGTCAACGAGAAAACAAGTGAGATCGTACCAACTGGTAAAAACATGCCTATTAATATATACTCGGAGGGAATATAGACCCAAGTGGCCAAAACTGCGGTAAGGCTTTTCTGGGTGGTGGTGCTTTTAGTGGATTATTTGTGTGTACTTCCGAGAATGAATGCTGGACCTGCTTTGATGATGAACGTCTCTTCATGGATGTCCTTGTGTGGATGGAAGTTGGATGTGTTTGTGACTTGCTTGCTTGCTTTCCGCCTAGTTAACAGTAACAATATTTATTATCTTTTTGGCATGTTCAAAAATATTTGAACATTTGAAGTTTTTGATCGTTTAGCTATTCAACATTCTAGAAGCATCCACTGGTCATGAGCCTCCCTAGTTCCATCAAGCCCCCTTTTGTGGATTTCTGTGCAAAGGCAAGCCATGTTTCCAATTTTTTTTTTTTTTTTTTTTTTTTTTTTTGCTAATGAAAAGTTAGTTGTACTCAAGAATGAGTAAACAAACAACCATAGATGCACAAGCATGGCAAGCTATTTCTAAGAAAAGGTCTATCATAGAATTTCAAATGTATATTTATTCTTGCAAAAAAGATGACCAATTACAATCTTCAATATTACAAACAAGAGTCCTTAGATGGTATTAATTGCAATATTATATTCAAAAAAATTAACAAAAATTAAATAGAATCTTTTTCTAATAGCTTCTATAATAATTCAAGAAAAAAATTCTTAATTCATTGTATTTGTAGAAAAAATAATAGAGATAAAGATTTTTATTACATACATGTAGATATAAATATAAAGATTAATGTTTATTATATGTTAATTTTGTTTACTACTGTGATTAATATTAGGAGTGTCTAATCAATAAGACATATAAATATTTAGAATTTCTTCAATGATTGTATTCCTTCAAGTAACTCACAAAAATATAATTGTATCTACTAAAGACCTACTAGTTATTTTTCCGAAGAAGTTTGATGATAGTAGATCTGAATTTCAAGGATTTATCAATTAAATACATTTCTTTCAAAATAATTTTTTTTTCTATTAATTAATTTTTACTTTTGAACTTAGATTTATTAGATTTTTTTTTTTTTATATTCCACTAAATATTTTTTTGATATCAAATAAGAATTTATATATTTAACATATAAAATTTTTAAATCATTATATTCTTATAAAATATATATGTATACATATATATATAAATTCAACTTCTTTGGATTATACTTAGTAATATATTTTGATTTTCTACCACATAAGTACAAGCATTCTTTGTGTTGTCATGTTTTTTCTTAGATTGTTATAAATTTAAATAATTCGACATTGATTTGTATATCTTCTATATTTCATTGTAAATTTTAATTAATTATAGAATAGATATTAGTTTGTTTTTGTAAGTTATTGGTAAAATAGACTAATAGTCCATAGAATAGTCAGTTCAAGAGGACAGATGATTGATTTAGTTATTAAAAGCGGTTAATTATAAGATTATGATTAGAATCTGGAAATCAAGAGGAATTATATAGGAGTTGTAGAAGTTTGTTGGAGGGCCAGACTATAATAGTCATGAGCTGGGGTAAGCTTGGTGCTACCTCTTTACTTCTTTGTCTCTTTATTTCTTTGTTGTTGAAGAGTAATGGATAGTTTTTGAATACTGAGAAGTGAGTCTATGGAATAAATCAAAGATTGATTTATGAGTTATTGATTATGTAATTAGAGTATTGTGTGATTGAATTATATGAGGAGTTATTGGAAGATTATGATTGTTGTTTATTGAGAGCTGTGTGTGTTTGGACAGAGGAAGTCTATGATTATAGAAATTTTGTGAATTCACATTATTGGAGTGAAGTCTGTTATTCCTGGTGTTGGATGGAAATTATGTGTTTTAAGCGGTCTTTTGAGAGTGCAGGGTTGTACACTGTTGTTATCAGTTGATGAAGGAGTATTGTTATTGGGAGAAAGCATTATAGTATTTCATAGTATTTTAGTGGTTTGAAATACAGTTAATTGTGTGACAGCAACAAACAAAACTCATGCACTTAGTCTTTCCATGTGTTCGAATTCCCCTATATAGATTTATTTTGAAAGGAATTGTAGAATAAGTAAAATGACAATCACATTAATAGAAGTATTTTTTATAATTATATAAAAGTTTTGAGTTAAAATTATTGATTATTTTATTCAAAAATTAAAAATTAAAATTATATTCAATATAAAAAAATTGATTTACAGACTAATTGTTTTAAAATTAAATAAGTTGAATAAAAATTATTTTATATTAAGTTAAAATATGTATAAAAAACTTCTAGCTTCAATAGAAATGTATAACTAGGTTTTTATCCAACATCATTTTATAAAGGTCCTTTGTTGTATTCTAAATCCTCTCTTTGTTTTTAAGTAAAATTTTAACAAAGACCTATAAAAAGTGTAATGTATTCCTCTATTTAGTTAAATTATAAAGTCATTTTTAACATTGAATCATAATTTCTTGCCAAAGGTCAAAAAATATTATTATTACAAATTCTTAGAAAATCCACAAAAAAGTTGTAGATGTCCTATTTATCTTGTGGATATGTCTTTTTCTAAAACATTTCTTGTAGAAATTTTTATACATGGACATAATAAAAAAAAATAGCAATTAATAATACTAAGATACTGAATAATCATGTTATTTTAGGTTTTTTTAAAAAAAGAGAATAATCTTTAAACAAATTAAATACTTCATAGTTTTTAATTTTTATAAAATATTTTTTCTATAAAAACTTAATAATTCTTAAAAAATAAAATCCGTATTTTTTGGATTAATATATAAATAAATATATATATATATATATATATATATATATTTATTTAACACTAAGTCCTTATTTTATTAGAGATTGTAGTGGAATCCTAAATTACTATAAGAAATTGTAATGTATATTTGAAAAAATAGTGTTAATAACTTTTTTAAGCACTATTTTTATAATTACAAGATTAATCTTAAAAAATACATATAATTACTATTTCGACCAATATATAATTTATTTCACAAATTAATAAATACTTTTGAAGAATTTATTGATAAAATTGATGCTTAAAATTTTATTTGACATGAAATAATTACCCTAATCATATCTATATTTTTGTGAAAAAAATCATATGTACATATGTATATAAATAAATATAGAATATTATAGTAGCTACAAAGAATGTTATTTATTATAAAATAAACCTAGCCATTTAAAAATTAATATTATAAATTTTGATTCAAAAATACTTCTACTACTTTTTATAATTTAATAGATGATGTAATTTGGATGTCTTAGAAAATTTTGGATATTACTCATACCACCTCCATTTTTACTATTATTATCACAATCCACTACCAACTTCATATATTTCTTTAATTTTTTATTATAGTAATTATATTATATGCAAAGGTGGTAGTAGATTGTTATATCAATAGTATACAATAGTATATAATGAAAAAATAAAAAATTATAATATTATAATATTATATTAGTAAATTAATAATAAAAATAGTTATTACAAGTATTATTATTATCTTTTAAAGAGATATATTTTTATGTTTACTATTAAAGTTATCATTTTAAAATTAATCAATCTAAAACAAAAAAAAATTAGAAGAATTAGGAAGAGTAATATTAGTGTTATAATTGATAGAATTATCTAAGTCAAAAAATAATTAGCTAAAAAATATATAAAAAATATTAATCAAAGTTTAATATCTTCAATTATAAGAAGAATAAAAAAATAATAATAGAAGAAAGAATTAAAAAGTCTCTAGGAATGAGATTTTAATTGTATGAAAAAACATATCTCTTAGTTAGCTTCTAATTATCACGGTGTCATATTACATGGTTTTCTATCTGGAAATACATTGGGTACCTAGCTATAGAGAGTTTAGTTTTAACTTATTAATCAAGCTCTAATAAGTTATTTAATCTTTAAAGTAAAAGACAAATAAATACTACAATATCAAAAATAAATTGTATTAGTAAAATCCTTTATATTTAAGAAGATTTATACATAAGGATTTCTAAAATATCTAGGAATTTCCTAACATTCTTGGTTATACCAAATCATAACTAATCATTTGCCGGTAAGTTAGATTTTCAATAATTCCAAAGAAAATCTATAATCTCCTCTCAAAAACTCATCTTTATATCAAAATTTAACCATAGTTCTATATATTCATCTTCAATATATATATAAGGTCTTGATTTCCAAAAAACTCCTTTAATTTGTATAAAATGGTCAATTTATAATAAAACCTCATCAAAACATATTTATCCTGCAAAGGTTTTTTTCTTCTTGAACTTTAGAAATTCATATCTCTCGATCCAACTATTCAATTTTTATCAAATTTACACATAATATAGAATTTATCCTTAAGCATTACTACAAAAAAAATTAAACTATAAATTTGCAACCGATCGTCTAGCATCTTAAAAATCCTAGTAGGTGCCTCAAACCCTAATTCATAAGCACTTGAGTACTATTTTCTTCATATCTCACAAATCCAAAATCTAAATACCACAAAATTTGTACATAAAATTTATTAACATAGTTATACACATTTTTGGAAATTTTGAGCCAAAATCTCATCAAATTTCTCAAAATATAGCTCAAAATACAACTACTAGTGAATCAGGTTACTTACTACTTTTAGATTTGAAAGCACTAATTTCAACCTCCAATATCTTCTTCATTCCAACTTGGAATCCATCAAAAAATATGACAAAACTATAGATTAAAAAAATGCTTTCTTCAACCTCTATTTTCAATCCTCTATTGCTTTTTGTATGCATGAGTTATACCCAAAAGAGTGATAGTAGATACAAAATCGATACCTCGACTTTGAATGCCTATATCTCTTTCATAAAAGCTCCAATTGACTCAAAATTTGAACATAAACCATAGCCAAAGCTTTGAACTTGCTCACCATAGCCTTCAAAAGCTCAAATAGATTAAAAGTATAACCCTAATTCCTAATATGGCCTCGGATAACCTTCTTGAAGTCCATTGGTCATGATTTTTGATCAGTAGTAATAGAGATTTTTATCATTCATCTCCATTCATCTATATGGATGCCCTAAACTTTCTTTTTGCTACCAAAATTCCTCTCCAATTCTTTTCTTTAAAATGTTTACACAATATATGCCCTAAACACCATATAAAAGAAACAAAATAAGACTTTAAGGGTCACTAATATCTAACAAAGGTGATTCTAAATATTGAAAACTTACTACTAATAAGATCAACTTCTAAGTCACTATCAAAAGAAAATAAAGTTATATAAATTCTAATAGAAAATCTTTTAAATAACTTCTTTTTGAGCTAGTAATCTATCCACATCCTATAACCAACAAAAATCCACTAACATAGCTTTCACTATGTTGTCTAGTATATTATATATGAAATATATAAACACATTATTTTCACATGGTAGCCAAACCACAACACGACAATGGACATACATATTTACCTACATATTTATGTGAATTGATACTCTGAGATCACATATCAATGTGATTAATCACATTGATGTGTGATTAAGTAGACGTAGGTAAAAATAAATTTATTTCTTAATATGTTTTAGAAATACTTTCTAAAAGCTTCATAGACAATTTTTAGGAAGTATTTTTAAAAACTTTATTTATTTTACATGTATATGTAGTTAAATTGTAGGTTAGAAACTTGGTCAATTAATTAACTATATATTAGTAGCTTATAGATTAAGTTAATTATATGGCAACCATTTAAAAAAATTACCTTGTAAGTTATGATATATGTCTTGCAAAGTCTATATTTGTTAGAGGTTCCATATGATATTGCCTTATAGTTCCTTATTAAGAATATATATGGAGGTAAAAGTAATCCCTTTTTCACTCTTGTCAATACTTTTTTAGTCTTTAGTCTTGTTTCAAGACTTTTTAGTCTTCTTTTTTTTTAGCAATAGCCATTTTAATTTAATATTATATCATTTTTTAGTGATTTTATAGTTCTTTTGAGTAACAAAAGAATATATTAAGTATTTCTTTCTTTAAGATTCATGTGGTTGAAAATTTAACAAGAGTGCTAACTTACTGTTTTTATCTTGTTTAAGATAAGAAAGAATTACTTCAATTTTCTTATTATATTTGAAGGTTGTAGACTACCCATCTTTAAATAATCTTATTTACTAATATTGATTTTTTTTCTTAAAAAGAGTAGATTATCCCTCTTTGTAGAAATTTTCATTTGATATTGGAAGTTGTAGATTACCCTCTTCTAATTTAACTTTTTGAATTTATTTGAGTTTTTTATAGAAAAAAAGATTATGGATGCTACTTTTACTAGAAGTGAGAATAGATTTGCAAATATTATAGATCTTCATGAGCTTATCAATACTCTAAGAATATAAATCTCATATATTTTTAATATAAATCATAGAAGTATTATTGTTATATTTATAGAAGAAGTTCAAGATTTATGTCAAGAAGTTGTACAATTGAAGGAAGCAAGTAGATTGAATTAACAACCATATCTAAATTTTTTTGCTTCTAAAAATTAATTTGATGGAATAAGTTTAAAAATTTTAGAATTTTTGTAATAAGTTAAGTTCTATCTAAGATTGCATTCCTTCCAATATCTTAATGAATTTACTCAAGTTAGATTTATAGGCCTATTTCTATGAGTCTGTACTCTCTCTTTGTTTGCATCTTGAATATAAAAAGATTTGCAATTCTTTTATGATTTGAATTCATTCCTAAGAGTGTTTATGGACACATTCAAAAAAAGTGATTAAGAAAGAATAGTAGAGATTGAGATCTTATCTTTATGGCAAGGATCTTATTCAACAATCATATAAGCTACTGAATTCTAAAACCTCGCTTGCAATGTAGACTATAATGACAAAGTCTTTATCAATCAATTTTCATATAAATTAAAGGATAATGTGAAAGATTTATTATTAATAATACCAAAGGCAAAATCTTTGAAAAAAATAATTATTCAAGCCATTGCATGCAACAATCAATTATTTGAAAGACATCAAGAACAAAGACTTGATTGGAGATGATTAAGTCAAATAATAATGATAATTTTCAAGTTTTTAGAAACTTATTCATCAAGGCCAAAACCAATGTAAATTGGTATAGTACATTTTGAATTTCTCACAAAGTAAGAAAAGTCTTAACAACATCAAAAGAGCTTATGCTTATATTACAGAGTAAATAAACACATTGCTCAATATTTTCTAAAAAAATGATACAATAAAAAAATAAGAAGTATAATTGCTAAAGAAGGTGATGTGTTAAAAAATAAGTTTTTCTTACTATAATAGGGTCTATGCAACTAAAATCTTACATAATTCCTAGTAAAGGTTATATTTTTTCTTTAGATCCTTCACCTTATTTTACAATAGAAGATTATTTAGAATCAAAAAATCAAGAAGACTTAGCTTTGTTAGATTTAGGAGCCTCAGCTTGTTTTATAGACGAAGATTTTGTCAAAAAATAGAAGATATTGTTAGTCAAAATAACTAAACCCATACATATAGAAGTCATAGATGGTCATTTGCTATCTTTTGAGATATTACACATGAGACTATTCTTTTAGATGTAGCAATTAAAGATCATAATAGCATAGTAATATTTAATGTAATAAGATTTTTATTCAATTTGGTTATTTTAAGATTATTTTGATTAGAAAAGTATAATCCTCCAATAGATTGGATTTCTTATAATCTTAATTTTTTTTGATAGTTTAATCCTAAATCTCATTAATCAAGTAGAAATATAGAAGTCTAATTATTCTAATTCTTACTAATAGGTGCAAGATCTTTCATGCATGTTACAAAAGAAAGGTTATCTTTTGCTATATATGCCACACCCATTTTTAATGGTAGAAAGATGTTAAGTAATATTCCTAGCCACTATCAAGATTTACAAGATATTTTTGAGAAGGAAAAAATAGATATTCTTTTAGAGCACCGTTTTTATGATTATTCCATTGATTTTTAAGAAAGAGCTCAACTACCATTTGGACCAATCTAGAGCTTATCACAAAATAAGTTAATTGCACTCAAGGAATACGTTGATGATAATTTGGCTAAGAATTTCATATGCCTTTTTAAATCTCTAGCTAAGGCTCCTATCTTATTTGTGAAGGAAAAAGAAAGATCTTTGCGAATGTGTGTGGACTATTGAGAACTCAAGAACTCAAGATCACCATTGAGAATAGATATCCTCTATCTTTAATTTCAAGGCTTCTTGATCAACTCAATCAAGAAAAGATCTATAAAAAATTAGATCTACAAAGAGTGTATAATCTAATATATATATATATATATATATATATATATATATATATATATATATATATATATATATATATATAATGTATTTCAAACTAAGTATGGACGTTTTGAATATAATATCATGTCTTTTGGACTCACGAATGTATAAACTATTTTTCAATACCTAATGAATGATATATTTTGTAAGTTTCTTGATAATTTTGTTGTCTATTATATAAATAACATCTTAATTTTGTTGTCTATTATATAAATAACATCTTAATTTTGTTGTCTATTATATAAATAACATCTAAGAACACAAAAAAATATGAAGTTTATATTTGTTGTGTACTATAAAAACTTAGAGATGCACAATTATATATCAAGTTAAAAAAGTGAGTACTCCACACTACTCAAGTTGATTTTCTAAGATACATCATTTCCAATAAAAAGCTAATGAATAATCAAATAGTCAAAATAATATTTTTTCGACTTTATCAATTATTATCAAATCATTATGAAGAATTTTTCTCAAGTTGTAGCTCCCCTTACACATTTGACTTGTAAAGACAAACTTGAGTAGAGTAAAGAAGCCAAAGCATAGTTTCATGCTTTAAAAAAAGAGTTTATTTTTGCACTAATCTTATATTGTGTTGACTTTTTTAAGGCATTTTTCATGGAAGCAAATTCATCAAATTTTATCTCAAGTGCAGTATTGTCACAAACAGGAGCAAATGACAATAGATATATAAAATAAAAGAAGTTGTAATAAAAATAATTAATATGAATGTTAGATAGACATAGCCTTTTCTCCACATATATACTTTTGTAAAAAATGATTAAATTTAAGACCATGATTCTTTTTATGATTATTGATCTAAAATCAAATTTTGATATATCCTCAACTATCTATATTCTATGGCTTTATATCATTTCATATATTCTTATTTATTTGTATTCTATGGTTTTTTACCATTTCAATTTTTCATTCTTTTTTCTTTTAAATTTTATCAAAATAATTTTTTGAAAAAAGAATATAAAAAAATTCTATTTTATAACTATTATTATTTTTTAATATAAATTTTTGAAAAAAAATATCTTATTTAAAATTCATAAAATAGCTCAAAATCAAACTTTAATACTAAAAATTAATAAAACAAAAATTTATGTTAATATATATTTTTTAAACCAAAAGCATCAACCTATTAAATTAAATAATACAAAGAAAAATTACTAAATCAAATAATAATTATAAAATATTAAAAAAATAGTACAAGGACTCTCATATTAGATCTAAATTATTAAAAAAAATAGAGGATTTAATAGAAAAGAATCAACTACTACAATATTATGCATAATGTGAAGTATACATTAAAATAATATCTATTTTATAATCTTCAATAAAATTTGAATTATTGAAGGTGTTTTAAAAATCAAAAACCAAAAAAATAAAACATAAAAAAACAAAAAAAATAACATCTACAATATACAAGTAAGAATAATAATAATAAGAATAACTTATGTCTTTTTGTGAAATGGCATTTTATTTCTAATCTTTATTCTAATTTTATCTTATTGAATAATACATGTTCAACTTAGAATCTTGATTATTTAGATTTTAATCAATTTTAAATAGATATTTTTATAAACTAAAAAAATAGATAGAAAAATTTTAAATGGAAGATTTAATGTGTACAATGATAGCACAATGGAATTTAATCATAGAGACTATTAGCTAAATAATAAGTACCATAGTAGACTTAGATTCAAGATTATTTTTGTATTATGTACAATTAAAGAATCAATTCATTCAAATAGAAAATGCATGTATGGTTTATTTTAACTTATGAAGAGATTGATGAACCAATAAAACAATACAATAGAAAAAACATAACCTTCTCAATCCTAAAAATGGATCTTTTAAAAAGTGTAAAGATGTATAGATCAGAAACCCAATTTTCATTTGAGTATATGAATATTACATAGCCAATAGGTTTATTTATTTAGAACTTGACAATTAGAAAACCAAAGAAATGACATCATCTAATGAATTTTATTTTCATTCTAATTCATCTAATCCAAATCATGCTAGTTTAAAATTAATTTATTCCAAATCTCAATTCTAATCCTTACTAATAATTCACAAACACTAATTTTAAATAAATCATAAATAACAAGGTAACAACCCTCATCCAAATAGAAACCTCTAAGATAGCAGTTTTTAATTCTAATTTAAAACAAACCTCAAAAAACTTCGTAAGCAACACTCCGAAGTACAAATTTTCAATGACTGAATCAACCTGAATACTAGCAGTAAGACAAGAAACACGTCTGTAGGGGCTTCACAGCTTCCCGCCGAGCTTGTCCTCCAAAAACAATTCTTGAATCACCGCTGACTAATTTTATTGGCTATGTAATAATTCACCTACTTAAATGTTATAGTTTTGCTTAACCACCACCCGCACAATCCTGCTACCGCCTCGGAGAACTCCTGAGCTTGCGCCGATGTAACCCAAAAGTTCCTCCTCAGCCTGGCCCATTTCCCTCGATAGTCGACCTACTAGATCCTTTCGTTAAATGAGCCTCGCCGTTTTGATGTTGAGATCAACCCTTCATTCAACCTTCTTTTGTATCATTTATACCCTTCACAGACATCGTTGTCTGAATCCACCCCATCGATGATCTGTTGGAATTGCATCGTTTATCTCCAATATCCCTTCTCCATGAGTGCTGTTGTAGTTCAAAGATGGTATTGTACCCACTGTTTGTCTCGATCGAAGTGATGGAATGTGTGGAACAGGGGTGATCTTTCTTCTGTCTTGTTCACTTGCGTTGTTGCCAAAATGAACCCTTTGAAGTCTATTCTATGGTTGTCGATTCCATCAGTTCAACACTATCCGATTCAGTGAACTTGGTGGTACCCTGTTTGATCTAACCTCCTTTCAGGTGGAGAGGGGTAACCGTTCCGCTGTTGTCGACATCTAATGAGACTTGAACTACTGCCTCAACCCTGCGATCTCTTCTTTCGACAGAGTCTGGGCTATCACCTGCAGTGTCTGCTTCTTTGCCTTAATCGCAGCAGATAAGTTCCTCAATCTGGTCAACACCGCGTTTCAAAGTGGCGCCTGGAAAGCGCGATGCTCCTGCTGAATTGTCATTTGCTCATTCACATCGGAGTTCAACATACTTAGATCATTCTAGCATTTTTAGGTCTCTTCCTAACCAAGCTGGTTTCTAGCAATCTTGGGCTGGGTGATGTAGTATTTGATTGTTTGCCGCAGGAGTTCTTGCTCCTAACGCATCTAACCCTACTGCCAATTTTATCCTTTCATTCTTCGAATTCCTCTATGTTCTTGAACCAAAGCAGCTTGATGTCTCTCCCACTCAACCTCTTTGCACAATTGTTCACGTTCTCATTTGACAAGGCAGTTGGCGGTGATGTATAAGACAGATACCTGCTCTGAACCCCCTTCAAATGTGCGGGCTTCTTGACGGAAAAATTCTCTGCTTTGCCGCTGTTTATAGGAGGAGAGGGGATAACCGGTTCTCTTCTTTGTCGTCCATTCTTCAGTGCAGATGGCCTCTCAAAGACATCTCCTCTATCCACCTTTAAAAAATAAAAAGACATCCACCTCTATCCACCAGTGTGTTTTTATTTTTTAAAATAAAAACACACTGATTAGCGACCTACTTTGCCAGACCGGTTTGGGCTACGCAGGTTCGAGTTTAGACGATTTTTAGACGATTTTGGACTACACAAGTTATGTCAACAGTGGTAAGCGGATGAGGTCTGGAGCACCAAAATTTGAATGCTGGGGAATTAATGAGGGTAGCAAGGCAAGGTGGCACATGGGGTGGTATGCAATAGACAAGGAAGTCAAGCATGGGTTTGAATTAATTGAGGTGATCTTGGTTGGGACATGTGTGTTACTTGAGGTCGAGTTTGTCCTCATTGGAAAGTTGGGATTGTTGGATTTAATAGCAATTTAGCCCAGGGTTGTATTGTTGCATTATATATGCTCTTGCTTGAGAATGCATTAGTTGCCTAGCTGTCAAAGATAAGTAGAAATGTAAAAATGTTCCTATCAAGTCTAATAGAATCTTAAATAACTTTAAGTAGACCTTAATAATTGTGATTAAACTTTGACCAATCCAAAGTAACGTTAAAAGAAGTCATAAAAGAAACACAAAGAAGTTCCAAATTAATTCCAAAGAAAGATAACAAGAAATCTTAAAAAATTATAAAAATAAATCTTTTAAGAAATATCAATAATCCTAGAGAAATACTAAAAATAAAAATTCTTATATAAGCTTAATTGAAATCCTAATTGGACCTTAACCAAATCTTAGGTCAAATCCTAATGAAACCCTAATTAAATCTTAACCAAATTCTATATCAAATCCTAAACCTTAGACAAATCCTAGACAAATTCTAATCAATTCTTACTCAAGTTTTAAACCAAATACCAAGTAATTCTAATCTCAATCAAATCCTAGATCAAATCCTAAATCAAATCCTACTGAAATAGAAGAACTTAACAAACTTTTAACAAATCTTATATCAAAATGTTATCTCAACAACTAATGATCAATCTATTGTTATTAATTCAAAATTTGTACACTTCTTAATATCTTAGTTAGAAATGAGCACAAGAAAGATGAAATGAATTGTACTTACCAATTGAGAGAAATGCAAGATAATTCAATTAGGTATTAAGTAGCATCCTATTCCAATTTGCATGCTAAACTTCAAGCACCAACATCTTCTTTTTGAACTATTGAATTTCTTCCAAATTTTACTTTAGATATTTGAAATAAAGTCTAGTATTTATAAAAAAAATATTTACTTCAATTCAATTGAAAAATTAGTGAAGATCTTAGAAATATTCACTAACTTTCAAACTCTAATTTTTGAGATCTCTCTCTACAAAAACCTTTACACATCTCAATTTAATTGTTTGATTGAACTCAAAATTTGAAAAAACATTAACAACTAGAACACCAACACATTGCTTAAAATTCACTTGTACACACACCATAGAAATTAAAAAATCCTCAAATTTGTAAACATATTTTTATTTCTCAAAAACTATATTGACCTAGAACATTATTAAGTTTGAAAATCCTTCAAAAACTCAATATTGACTAAATTGATATAAAACTAATGCCTAAAAATCTCTCCTAAATTTAGTTCCCAAAATCTATTTTTCGATCTACCAAAGAACCCTAGAGTCACTGTAGATGCATGGTTTTATGCCTCAGGGTCTTATTTCAACTCAGGTTGACAATTGGTTCTCTCTGGGTATCAATTCTTAGCTTCTTGAGGAAAATTTTGCTAAAATCTACTCTTAACTCCCTCTTATACATGCCTATATTATTTTTATATCTCATTTATTTTAATTTGGCTCATTTATGCGTCTATAGAGTAAATAGAAGTTCTTTCTACCAAAAAGTAACATGAAGTCTAAATTTTTTATTAACTTTCTATCATTTATGCTTATTTTTTTTACTACATCTTGTTGCTAGGCTCTTCTATGATAAAATTCATATTTTTATTTTTCACCATATAGTGGTGGTACCATACAATAGTGTAGAAGATCAGATTGTGATTTAATTTTATATGGTGAGTGGGAGATTGCAAAGCTAAGAAGATGAGGGTTGTGGCATGAAGAGGTTTTTGGTCATGGGGCATAGGAGAAGATTTAGATCAGTAGAGAAGATTGCTTATCAAAAAAAAGAGAAGGAACAAATTCTAGAAGAGCTCAAGTTGACTGAAAGAAAGACGACAACAGTACTGCAGTTGGCTAGTGTTGATGGATCTAAATTGTGCAGCCATTTCAAAGGAGGCGGCAAAGTGAAGGTGTTCCAAGTGGAAGAGATCAAAGTGATGGTGTTGCAGGGATGTGGAGATGGTCTAATATCAAGAAGGATAGGACTTAGCTTGAGAATTGACAATCATGATAGATTGGCTATAATTTGCCATATTATTGTAAGGTGGTAGTTGATTTCTAATAGTTGTTAGACAACAAGTTTAGAAGAGTTCTTTTGCATATTTTTGGTATAATAATAGGAAATTGTGATATTATGATTAATGTTTTAGTATGATCATTTCTTTATTAAAAAATATGATGCATATAAAAATTTTCACAAGCTAATTATTGGATAGTTTAAATAATTAAATAATTAATTTAAAATAATATATATAAAATAAATAAATAAATTCATAAAAAAAATCATTAATAAATAATGGTTAAGAAAGAAAAGACATCTAATCTTATGTAAGTGAAGTCACTCTACTAGACTACCAAATGCAATTAAGATTAAATATAACCTTGTGATTTTAATAATATAAGTTTAATTTGCAAGATAAATGTCTAATTTATAAGATAAGTTTTGAATATGTACATCACATACCCAACTTGTAATATAAGTGGCTAAATATATAATATGTGGCCAACTTATTGGCTAATTTGTCAATCTATTAATCACTTATTAACATATTTTAGATTATATATATATATATATATATATATAGTATTCCTACATCATAAACTTGAATAAAGATGGTGATATGATTGTGGCACGTAATGAAAATTTTCTTAGAACAACAAGAAAAAGATAGTCATTAAAATATAATTCAACATTAGTTTAAATAATTTTATAATAAAAACATCTTGTCATTTATATCTATAGAAATGGCCTTAATCTTACTTCTATATATATTAGTGGCCAAAAAAATCTTATGGAGGCTTTCTAAGAATTGTAAGATTTGTAGTTCAAGTATTAAGTTGTAAGTTGATTCTTAAACAACTTCTTATGAGAAATTAACTTCTATAAAAAATTAAATAGCCACAATGTTATATTTAATCTTAATCTAAGAATTTTTTTTGAAGCTTTTTAATAAATATATTACCTTTTTGACATATTTTTTATTATTTATCTATTTTTTTCTATTTACTTTAATAATTTAAGCATCAATTAGACTATTTTTCTTTTTAAAAGATAAGTTCTACAAGAAATGGTTGAATTTTTTTATAATTTAATAAAGTCTAAGATCCATTAAATGATATTAGTCTCAAGGATAAGAACTTGATGAATGAAAATAATAATTTTTTTTTTTCAAAGAAAGATGATAAAATAGAAATAAAAAAGTGTGTATATTAAAAAAAAAACTAGAATGACTATTTCCAAAAGGCAAGAAAATTAGACATCCTTGAAATTAAAATAAAAATAAGAAAGGAATTAACAAGAGTGAAAAATGCTTTATTCTTACCTCTATATATACTATCTAGCTAAGAGCTTTATGGCAACATTCTATAAGATCTCTAATATATGTCTTAGCTTGCAAGGCAAGTTTTCTATGTTTGCACCACATGGTTAGCTTATACTTCAAGCTACCATTACATGCAATACATGGCTAACTTGTTGGTCAAGTATTTAATCTATCAATCATCTATTAAGACATATTCAGGTAAAATCAAGTTTATACAACTTTTAAGAAGCTCCTCTATAAGATATTATTAAATTAAATTACTTTTACCTATTTCTATTTATTCAAATTATGTAGGTAATTATAAGAGTAAATATATATATGTCTATGATATTATTCCTACTTTTAATAGCAAGTTCTATAAAAAATTGTAATTATATGTTGAAGAAGTTTGTAAGTCATACAATTGATTCTTTTATATTGTTAGTACAAATATTGTACATAATGTGCTTAAAATCACGAGTCTATAGAGTTAATGTAAGAATTTAGAGATAAATAGCAAAAATAGGATTTTTGATATAAGATTAGATCCCTATTAGGATATTTGGAGGAAGAATTTTAAAATAAGTAAATTACTTTTTAATGGAGCTGATATAGATTTACAATATCTTTAATAATAGAATTATTCTATTGAAAATTAAGTCAATTTCTTAATTTTGATACCTTCAAAAATTTTGTATCAAATTTATTTTTTGAAGGTATCAATTTAAAAAAAAAGAAAAATATAAATATAAATAAATAAAAATAAATAAAAATAGAAATATATATATAATTTTTTACTTTTTTTTAAAAAGGAGAAAAGATGCCAAAGGACAAGACTCTGCCTCTATATTCAGGCCATTTCTCTTTGACCATAGAGGTCTAATCATCCAGATCCCTCCCATTTTTATCTTTTATCTTTTTTTTTTTTTTTTTTTTCATTTTCTCCTTGTTACTAAGATGCTACAATTTGGTACCTCCTATTTTGTTTTTGTTGTTGTTGTTTTTTTTTTCTTGTGTGTCTTCCTTTTTTTTTCTTTTTTTTCTTTTTTTATCATTTTTTTCTTCGTCGCTATGATGCTACAATTTGATACCTCTTATTTTGTTGTTTTTTTGTTGTTGTCTTTTTTTTTTTTTTTTTTTTTTTTTTTGTCTTTCTTTCTTTCTGATCAAAAGCTTTGTAATAAGCAACCTTGTCTTATTCTTTGTTTTTGCAATTAGATTGTAGAAAATGGAAAGGATCTAGCAAACTCTTTTTCTGTTGTTTTTGTATTAAATAGAATTTTGAATAGTGGAAGCAAGTTAATCAAGTGTTTTCTTTGTTCCTTGGTGGTGATTGATTTTTGCTGAAAATCCACCCTAGTAAAGTAATGTATAGTGAAAGGAACGATGGTTCTAGGATCTTGTTTGATGTTTGGTTATATTTCATCTTCTCCTCTAGTTCGTGTAGTACAACAATGTTGTTTTGGTGGCTTGGTGCTACCTCTAGCATTGATGTGGTTTTTTCCATTTTCCATCCATGACTCAAAGGCAATGGTAACTCAAAGTATATCATCTTAGTCATCTCCATGTGACACAATAGGTACACTGATTGTGTTGGTATTATAGAGGTAGCATATTAAAGTGCATTATGTTGCAACGATGACTTGGATATTGAAACTATTGGCTAGATTTGTTTTGTTTTGTATGATTTGATAGTGTGGTACTGCCATTGATATGCTATTGTTGCAGTGGCATTTAGATTTTTTCTCTTTGCTATAAGCTAAAATAAACCTCTACTAGTTGGAAATTTATTATAGTTCACAATAAGTAAATTATCTAGTGAATTCTAGTAGTTATAGCTATTATACACATTTTTAAAAATTTTGAGCCCAAATCTCGTCAAATTGCTCAATATATAGTTCAAAATACAACCATTGGTGAATCGGTGTCGTATTACGTGTTGTCTTGTTTGGGAATACATTGGGTATCTGGCTGTAGAAGGTATAGTTGTTTTTACAAATAACAAAGAAACCCTAATAGATTTTATCCATCTATGAAGAATATAATTGAAATATCAATTTCCAAGTATTTAAAAACACTCCTCATAGTCATTTTAACCATACAATATTCCAATTGCTTTATTTCTTTTATAATTAAGTTATTTTTGTTTTTCTTAACAAGCCCTAACCCTAGCCAGTGAGCTTTGACAAGTTGTAACTTTTGATCCAACCGTCCACTTAGTGTGAAATTTTGCGTCCAAATACCAGTATAAGCCTTCTATATGCTCAAAAAATTTCAACCCAACCCAACTTATAGATTGCAAGAAAACGCCCAAAAAACGCACTGATGACACTTGGCCGCAATCTTGAAATTTGATGTAGAAACTCCAGAAGTAATTTCTCTTTTGTCAACCGTTAACTCTAGCTCAAAATTGAATAGCCGCTTGATCTCCAAATCTTCTATTATCAAGCCAAAAATTACGTCAATCCAACTAGTAGATCTTCAGATATCACAGAAACCCTATCCAACCCTAGACTGCCAACTTCCGACAACCTTTTGTACTAAAACCCAGATATCTCTTGATTGCATCGTTAGATTAACACAAATTTTTGTATATACTTAGCACATCCAACTATCCAGACAATACCAAATTTTGACCTATAGATGCTACACGACTTGCACAAACCGATTGAGAATGCAAACCATCAATGTTTTATATAAAATCCAAAACACCAAATTAAACACTGACTTTGAGCAGCGATTGCTCTCCCCTCACAAATCCTAATGAAACCAAACTAGTGACCTTGAAAAGAGCTTGAAGCTAGCTCTTCGATCCAAAAACCCGATCTGAAAAAACCCCCCGTATTTTGTCCTAGGCGGCCGTTATAGTGGCTAGAGGTCGGATTTCGACCCTGTCTCATATCCGGCCGACCCCTGGATATCAATCTAATCTATCCTAGTGGTTTTATAGCCCGATCCTACCCTCAACTTAATCCTAGTATCAACCATGCTAATAAATTATCCTTTTTATTCTTTTTTTACCATTTTATGGCCTTTCCAAGACAATAAAAAAGTTACTACAGCCTAGAAGGTAAAATTACTAACTAGTTTTTATCTATTAGCTATTAAGTGAAGAAAATAGGATTAGAGGCTTTTATAAAAGCTTTGTAAAATATATTTAATGCTTGTTGAACCATGATAATAGAATATTAATTAAAATATCATTTTTTTGTCATATTTTCACCATATAGTCGTGTCACAACACGACATCGGATTACTTACTACCCGCAGATTTTAAGTGCTGACTTCAACTTCTAATATCTCTTTTATTTCAACTTGAAATTCATCAAGAAATATGCAAAAAGTATAGCCAAGAAAGTGTTCTTTTCAATTCTACTTACCAATCCTTCATTGCTTTCCAAATGCATGCATTATATTCAAAAGAGTGATAGTAGATACAAAAACATCATCTTAACTTTGAGCATCCATATTTCTTTCATATAAACTCTAAATCATACAAAATTTGTATCAAAACCATAGCCAAAAACATAAACTTTCTTGATTCGAATACGGGGAAAGACTGGTTATATGAATTGGGTCTATTAGTGTCACAATTGATTGTACTGTGACTATCTGAAATCAATTATCAAACTACAAAACACCAAGGCTTACTAATTCCATCTTGATTCAACACATAATCCATTCTACGACTATCAATTCAATAATACTTTTTTCAATCACAATTCTTCATAAGCAAATAATAAAAGCAAAAAAAACAAAGAGGTAGCACCAAGCTTATCTCGACTTACAACTCTCACAGTCTAGCTCTCGGCTTATGACTCTCACAATCTGGCTCTTGGTCTCTCTTTCCTCAACTTCTTTATCCTATTAAAAAGATGATCCATTGGCCAGTGGATTCCAAAGGTTATGATCCTTTGAATTCTTAACCATTTATTTCACTAACAACCTATTGTTACCAATTAAATTGCCTAACCATCAATCTAATTCTCAAGATTATCAATAACCAACTAGTAACTTATCAAAAAGTTTATTTACTTATTCTACAACAAGTCAGTAGAAATCAGCAAGGTTAGACACAAGAGAAGTATAGAATGAGATACCTTCCACTTTCAACATCCTTTACTTATAGGTGGTGGTTCCTAACCAACGAAACAACTTCTATCTTCTTAATATTACATCCATTTTTACTTCATCTAATTAAATCCTAAGTTCTTTTTTAACCTAGCCAATACCTAAATCCTAACCACCACCTTAATTACTTCCTTTCATCCTTTTGATGCCCTTTAATTATTAACAACTTACTTAAGATAATACTTACTTACTTTAACACTCTTACTTTACTATTGATCAAAAGATATTAATCTTAGTGTCTTTATTAACTTCTGATGCCTATCCTTTACTAGTACTTTAGTGAGCAAATCTGCAAGCATCTTCCATTGTACAATACTTCATGTCAATTACTCCCATTTCAATCTTCTTTCTTATAAAGTGATGTTGAATGTCAATGTGTTTGGTTCTTGAGTGATGCTTTGGGTTCTTTGCAAAGGTAAGGCATCCTTGATTGTCATACTTCATTGGAGTTGCTTCCAATTACACAAGTCCAATGTCTTCTAAAACTTCTTTTAACCATATTGCCTCCATTGCACCATGACTTATTGCCATGTACTCTACCTCTATTGTTGACCTTGTAATTGTTGATTGTCTCTTGTAATTCCATGAAATTACTCCTACTCCAACAAAGAATACATATCCTATTGTTGACCTTCTATCATTTGCATCTCCAGCCCAATCCACATCACAATAACCATGCAATGTAATATTATGACCTCCAAGGCACAATTTGAAGTTCAAAGTACCTTTTAAGTTCCTCATGATCTTCTTAATGGTTGCTCAATAGATTGGTCCAGCCTTTGACATGTGTTGACTTACAATAGTCATCGCATATACAAGATCCATCCTTGTACCAACCATTGCATACATAAGTGAGCCTATTACTACCTTGTATGGAACATCTTTCATTTTATCTTCAACTTCATCAAACTCTTCATCCCTAAGCTTCATCAACTTCATATTGGCCTCCAATGGTGTTTTAATAGGCTTGCACTCCTCCATGTTGAATTGTTTCAATACTTCTTAAATATATTTCTTTTAGCTCAATGTAATGACCTTCTTGGCTCGATCTCTAATAAAGTCCACTCCTAAGCAATTGTGGAGCTCTTTCAAATCTCTCATTTCAAATTCTTTTGCTAGCTTTGCCTTCAACTAATCCATCTTTTTTAAGGTGTTGGCCAAGATGATTAAATCATCAATATAGAGAATAACAATCAGCAAAAAGACTTTTGTTTGCATCACATACATAGAATGATCAGCATCACTTCTTACAAATCTCTCATTCACAAAGATTGTATCAATGCATTGGTACCATATCCTTGGTGATTGCTTGAGCCCATACAAGGATTTTTTCAACTTACAAACAAGGTGTTGCTTGCCTTCTTCAACAAATCCTTGAGGTTGATTTATGTAGTTATCTTCTTCCAATTCTCTATTGAAGAAAGCCGTCTTCACATCCATTTGATGCGTCTCCAAGTCCATTACTGTCTTAATTACCACAATGGTTCTAATGGTGGTGAATTTGGCCATGGAAATAAATGTCTCATTAAAATCAATACTAGCAACTTGTGAGTAGCCTTTGGTAATCAATCTTTCTTTATACCTCACAACATTGCCCATTGCATCCCTCTTTATTTTAAATACCCACTTACAACCAATTGAAGCTCGATTTGGTAGAAGTTGAGTCAATTTCCGTGTTCCATTGTCCATGAGTGATTGATACTCTTCTTCCATGGCTTTTTCCTACTTCAAAGCATTTGTGGACTTCATTATATCACACAAACTCAACGAATCAGCAAAAAATATAACATTGGTATGTTCTTCACTTACTTGAAGAAAGATGTGATTCTTCCACCATTCACCACATTGTTTTCTATCTCTCAAAAGATATCTCCTTTCATTTGAAGAAGACTCAACTTCTGGTATTCTATGGTCTCTTCCAACCTTCTTTTCTTTATAGATAGTCTTTTCTCATTCAAAGGTTGATAATCCTCATCACCATCATCATCAACATCTTCATGCTCTTTATTGCTGATCTTAGTATTTTTGAAGGCCTTATTCTCCATCTTCTTTGCCTCTTCATTTTCATTTCCATTGTTACAACCATCATTGTCTTCATCTTCTTCTTTCTTTGTTGAATTTGAAGATGTGTCTACAAATATACTATTACTTCTACTTGGAGATATATCTAAGTGCTTTCAAGCCCTCTTATGCTCTAAAAACTCAACATCACGACTTTTGATGATCTTTTTGGTCTCCAAATACATGAGCCTATAAGCCTTTGTACCTTCACAATATCCAACAAATACATATTTTGTATCTTTTGCATCAAATTTTGATCTCATACAATCAGGTATCTTTGTATATGCTATGCATCCAAAAGTCTTCATGTATAAAACACAAGGTTTCCTCCCACTCCAAATTTCTTTGGGAGTTTTTGATGTAAGTGCACTTGTAGGGCACCTATTCTTTGTATACATTGTTCTTACCATGGCTTCCGTTGTCGTACTATAAATGCTTACAGTATGTAAAAATTAGCTAAAACATATTATATGTTGATAAATCTAGATGTGTGTTAGAGTGGCTAGTAGATTAAATTAAAAGGAGTTGGTATAAGAAACTTTACTTTGTTTCTTTATTCTTTTGATTCAGACATTAAATATATATATATATATATATATATATATAAGACCTAAATGTTTAGTATGAAGCTTTGGGAGAAGGTGGAAACCTAAAGATGAAAATCTAAACTAATAGGAGGCTAATTGAAAGGGATGAAAGCAAGGCATGGTCGAATGAAGGCAAGGAATGGGGAACTTCATCCCTATTAGTCGAATACCATGCCCAAAGGGCTTCAAGGAGGCTGCCCGAGGCCTTATTAGGAATTAGGGTTCCTCTTTCAAGTGCATTCGGAGATTAGAAGCTAGGGTTGTAAAGTTTAGGATTTGGAGTATAATTTGTATACAAAAATTAGAAGATTTGGAGTTAGGGTGAAGAAGTTATAGCCATTTGAAGTTAAGGTGTTTATTTAAGACATACTGTTACTCTTTTGAGGGTACGAGGAGGTTTACAGCAGCTTTTGAAGATCGGAAGGTGCGACTGGAACGAAGATTTCAAGGCCTACATCTTTCATGGAGGAATTATTGCTTTTGGAGTTCATATGAAAGAGTTATAAAGAGTTGAAGGCGGCGCTTCCAAATCAAAGGCAATAAGTAAGCGATTTTAATTGTAGTATTGGTTGGAGCCATAACTTGAGTATTTGGATGAATTTTTGGCTCAAACTTTTGGAGAATGTAAATTTTTGTATTAAAAAGCTATAAATATAAATTTCGTGACATTTGACCTTATATTTTGTGAGATATGAAGAAAATTGCACGTGGATGTATAAAGATAAGGGTTTGAAGCGATTGTTAGGGTTTTCAAGATATCTCAAGATCTGCAACGAATTTGCAGTTGAAATTTGTTGTAGAAGTTAATAAGAATACATCAGTACCTCATGTAAAATTTGAGTTTGTTTGGATGGTCAGATTAGGAGATATGAGGTGTTGAAGTTTGGAAAAATCTCCACATAAGAATAAACAAGGTTTTAGAAGATTTTATCATATTTTGGAAGTTGTGGGTTACTTGAAGATTGTGTATTGGATGTTATTAATCAAAAGAAAAAAATTATATATAAACTTAGGACTTTCCTTATTTTCAAGCTTGATTGAATAATTAGTGACAGCCAGAAGCTCAGCATTTTTTTGAGGCAAACTCTCTCTACTCCAACACCGTCCAATAGTCAAATGCAAGAGTATATACATGTAGCATACTCCTTGACATCTCCACAATAGTATGATTTTCTCTTTCAAAAATTCTATTTTGTTGTGGAATGTAAGCAGTTGAGGTTTGTCTTGGAATACCATGCATCTTTAAGAAATCATTAAATTGCTTTGACATATACTCATCTATATTTTTTGTATGTAATATCTTGATTTTATACTCACATTGCTTCTCCACAAGTGCTTTAAACTCCTTAAACCTTGTGAAATACTTACTATTTGCTTTGAGGATAAAAATTTATACCTTCCTTAAAAAATCATCAATGAATGTGACAAAGTACTTTGTACCTCTTATTGATGGCATCTTCATAGGTCCACAAACATCAAAATGGACTATCTCCAATAACTTGGTTGCATGTATTGCAACTCCATTTAGAAATGTAATCCTTTATTGTTTGCCTTGAATACAACCTTCACAACCAAGTGTCATAGCATTGTGGTTTATATGACCAAGATTTAAGCCATTTACTATGGATTAGAGTTCCTTCATACTCTTGGCATTTAAATGACCAAGGCATCGATGCAAAATGTCAAACTTGTCTTAATCTTGATGAAATTCAATAAATGCCGCCACTTCAGCTCCATTCACCTTCTTATATTTGATGAAGTAGAGATTGCCATCTCTAAAGCCCTTTACAATATCATCTCTTTCCAATGTCTTCATAAAACATCCATTCTTATCAAATTATACTTTACAATCATATAAAATAAGTTTACTCATTGAGAGGAGGATTTTCTTCATCTTTGGCACATGTAAGATGTCCTTCAATCTGATCTTCGTAGTTTGGCCTTTCACAACAATCTCTACTATAATAGAACTTGTTCCAATAGCTTCTACTATGCCATTGTTTCCCATGAGTGTATTTGTTGCTGAAATTTCTTCATAAGTATCACATGAATACTTGTATGGATTCATATACTTGGTGGCACCCGAATCAAAAATCTACTTGGACATGATAGCCATGGAAGTACCTTTACTTGCCATCAATATATAATCATCACCTCCATATTCATCATGAGTATTGTTTGCACTTCCTCTATCTCTTTTCTTAGCCTTGTAGCAATTTCTAGCAAAATGACTTAATTTTCTAGAAATGAAGCAATTTCTTACATTGCTACATTGATTAGAATAACTCTCCTTGCCTTGTCTTGAAAAGAGAATTGAATCCTCACTTTGAGGCTCTTTTTCTTTTTTCTTGGTCACTTCATGAGCAAGTCTTGCCATCACATAATCCATTGTGAGCTCTTTTAGTTTGATGGATTCTAATGCCATAATGAGGTAGTTGTAGGACTCAAGAAGGTCCATAAGCAAGGTCATGACAATATCACTCTCTTTTAAATGCTTCTCAATAATTACAAGTTGATTAGCAAGGACCTTTACCATATTGATATGAGCCATGATGTCATCACCTTCTTCTATCTTCAAAGTGAAGAATTTCCTCCTTGTGAAGATGATATTGGATAAGTTCTTGCTCTCATATATGTTGCAAAGGGTCTTCTATGCTTCTGCTGGTTCTTTGTAAGAGATGATGTAAGAAAAATTGGCTTCATCCAAATTCGTGGCAATTACTAGTTGTATTTGATTGATGAATCTTTGAACTTTGATCTTATGCCATCAAACTTCTAGGACAAGAAAACTTTTGGTTCTCAGATATTAGAATGGTGTTCTATAATAGAAGAAGTAGCATGATTTGTTACAAATATTGAAGTAGCTCTAATCATCTCTATATCTTTAATTCTTATCAATCTTATTATTCTTTGTAGTGATAAATTGAATTAATCTTTGCAAATATTAATTCTTTCAATTGCTCTTATATTTATACCATTGTATTCTTTATTTTAATAATCTCTGTTATAATAACACTAGAAAAAAATAAATATCTAATATTACTTAAGATGAGTAGGAAAAAAACTTTAAAAAAAATTACTAAAAATAATATCAATTTAAAAGAAGATAATTTATAGATTTTAATATGCTTATGTTTTATGAAGAAAGTAGAATGATTCACTTTTAATCAAGAAAAGATAAAGCTTTAATATTATAAGTATATCTTTATTAATCTATCAAGGATAAGAACTTAATAAAAGAAAATAAACAAGTGAGATTTTTCACAAAGAAAAATAATAAAATAGAAATAAAAAAGTATATATATTAAAAAAAAACTAAAATAGCTATTATTAAAAGATAAGAAAATTAGAGATTCTTGAAATTAAAGTAGAAGGAAGAAAAGAATTGACAAGAATGAAGAAGGCTTTACTCTTGCTTTTATATATACTATCTAATTAAGAGCTGTGTGGCAACATTCTATAGGACCTTCAATACGTATTCAATTTATAAGACATGTGTCGTAGCTTACAAGATAAGTTTCCTATGTTTGCACTATAAAGTTAGCCTGTACCATAAGCTACTAACACATTCAATACATGGCTAACTTATTGACCAAGTATTTAACCTATCAATTATCTATAGACACATATACAATTGAAACTATACTTACGAAGCTTCTATAAAACTTTCCTATAAGACATTATCAAATTAATTTACTTTTATCTACTTCTACTTATTCATATTATCTAAGTAATCACAAAACTAAATATATATGTCTGGAACGATTAGGAAGAAATTCTAATCTTTATTTTTTACAAAAGCAGTTGATAGGTTCTTTTAATTATTATTAATATCTTATAATAAAGTACAAAGATAATCCAACTATTTGATTATTTTTGAAATCTTCATAACTACCTTTAAAGAATATATTTTATATTCTATTAAGTATAATATTTATTTCTAATAGTTTTTTTAGTATCAAAGATCTTTTCTAATTAAAATAATTATAACTTTAAGCTATTAAATTAATAATCCTATTTAATATTATTCCCTTCTATGAATTCTATTTAAGTATGGTAATAAAATCTTATTTTTTTTATATAAAATATAAAATTTATGATAATTTAAAATAAATAATTTCAAAGATAATATTTTTTAATTTAAAAGATATTTATTAAATTTAAAAAATTAAATAAAATTACTTATATTTTAAATATAAATTAAATTTCTAATAAATTTTAATATATTTTAGATATAAAAAAAATTGGAGCTTATTTTAAGAATTTTTTGATAGTCTCAAATATAAAAAATTATTAAAATATTTTTTTAATTTTATGCCATTTGTATTCTTAATGAAGATTCTATATTATTGATTCTATAGACTTTTTAAAATATCTATCTACTTTAGAAGAATCTTAGTTACTTATTTTAATAGACTTTATTATATATTTTTTAATCTCAAATTTTTATAAATTAAATTTTGTAATAGTAGATATCAAGGACATGAATCTTGAAGAAAGAAAATTCTCAATACACTCTTGCATCATTGAAGAGAACTAAAAAGTCTCTCAAAAGGTGATATAATATTAAACTAGAATGGCTGTTGCCAAAAACAAGAAGACTAGAAAGTCTTGAAATAAGACTAAAGTTTGAAAAGGCATTAACAAGAGTGAAGAAGGCTTCTCTCTTACCTCCATATATAATCTCAACTCAGAGCTACGTGGCAATGTCCTATAGGACCTCCAAAACGTGTTGACTTTGCAAGACACATATCTTAACTTGCAAGATAAGTTTTCTATATGTATGCCACATAGTAAGCTTATTCAACAAGCTATTAAGATGTGGTTAATTTATTGTCTAAATTTCTAACCTAACAATCAACTACAAACATATGTAAAATCAAGCAACATCTATGAAGCTTCTAAGAAGCGTCTCTAAAAGGTCTTATAAAATTAACCTACTTTTATTTACTTTTATCTATTCCTTTTTATTTATATAGATATTTATTAGAATATTTATGTATATCTATGACATTACTCTCTCTTTTAGGGATGAGTTTCATGAGCAGCTATCTTCATATGTTGAGAAAATCCAAGATGCAATAAATTGTATTTGCCACATATTCCGAACTTTGTTTTCTTTGAAGATAGTTAATAGGCCCTCTCAGCCATTAATAGTGTCTCATATCTATACAAGAAGATTAATTTTTTATTTGTTTATTGTTCAAGCCTTTGTAACTTCCTTTAAATAAAATATTTTGAACACTGTCAAGAATTGTTCCTACCTCTAATAAAATCACCAAAATTTGGGAGTCGCTTCCAAGGTCATGATACCAAATATATTATATCTTGTCATCTATTTAAAGAAAGATATGTCATTCTTAAAGATCTTCATCTCAATTTCATCATCTTGAAGGTTGTGACAATTGTAATATTTCATTTGGTAAGTCCGCAAATGAAAGCTCTTAAGTTAAATCTATTGATTGTTGGTTCTCCATCTCCTTATCGTCATAAAGATATAGCAGCTACAAAGAAAGGTAGAAGGTAGAATGTTATCTTCCTTTGACTTAGTTTCTTTTATAGCAAAGATTTGCTATTCTTCATCTTGATTTTGGTGGATGTTGTCGATGAAAGGCTTCAACTCTCTTTGCTATATTTACAAGATTCTTTGATGGCTTCCATGTGCATTCACTAATATCATATTTATGCCAATGAATAAGATATTTCAACCTATTTAGGTGTTGCCTTGAGTCTAAGACTTCTTCTACCTTGAATTTTTTATTATTATCCACTTCTATAGGAAGAAATGGCATTTGTCTTCTTCCCAAGATATTCATTGTCTTATACAACTCAAAAAATGATATATGAAATATATGGTGGATCTTCATATATTCCGGTAGATGTAATTAATAAGCAACATGATTTATTAGTTTACAAATAGAAAAAGGTCCTAGTCTACAATAATCCAACTTATCACAAGGACAAGTAGTCTTGATATTGTAACAAAGTAACCATACCTTATCATCTACGTTGAATTGTGGCTACTCCTTACAATAGGCATCTGCATTGTTCTTTTTTTGTTCTTGAGCTTCTTTTAATTGTATCTTCATTTTTGGATGTAACTCTAATAAATTATTTGTTAAATTTTTTGCCACAAGATTATCAACTTTTGAAAAGTCAAAAGTATCAAGTTTTGGATGATAACCATAATTGGCAAAAAAAGGTATTTGTTGAGTAGAAGAATGTATCAAATTATTGTATGCAAAATCTATCAATGGCAAAAAAGTTGTTCAATCATCTTGATGATAGTTGATAGTAAACCTCAAATACTGCTCCAAAACTTGATTCACTTGTTCTGTTTGCCTATCAATTTGAGGATAAAAAGTTGAAGAAAGATTTATATCCACCTTTAAAATTTTGAATAGAATTCTTCAGAATCTTGATATAAATTAAGTCCTTCTATCTAACATAATATCTTTTGACAATCCATGATAGCAATAAATATTATCAATGAAAAGTTTAGTCGTTTCTTCACTTAAAATAGATTTTATACATGGTATAAATGTACCATTTTGGTGAACCAATATATGATTAAGAATATAGAGTCATATGAACTTGAACTTGGAAGACCTATAATAAAATCTATAGAAATAAAAGACCATGGTTATTCAGATATAGGCAATCATTGAAAAAGTCCATAGGATCAATGATGAAGAATTTTTGATCTTAAACAAATGTTGCATGACTGAAAAAATCTTTTATTGCTTTCTACATTTACCACCAACAAAAATCTCTTGATATAAGCTCTAAAATCTTGTTGTATCCAAAATTTCCTACAATTGAAAAGTCATGATGTACTTAAAGAATAAATAAATAAATTTCTTTTTTTAGAATATATAAGTATCTTTCAAAGTAGGATAGGTTGTTCTTGAACTTGAACTTTGAAATATCATAAGATTTAGAAGAAAGTTTCTTGATATCATGAATAAGAGAATTAAAAGATATACTTCATCGAATTTGTTTGATAAAGGTCAAATCAACAGTCAATGTTGATTTCATTGCTAAAAGATGAAAATGCTTTGGCTTCAAGAGGATTTTTCTTTGTTGATCAAAAGATATGTCTCTTTCTTTTGGTGCAAGATAAGAGTGTTTAGAAAGAGTATTTAATAAACTTTATTATTTTTCAAGTTGATATGTGATCTTGAAATCAAATCTTGATAATGATATGCTTCAATAAACTTGGCAATGATTCAAAATACGTACTGACATGAAATACTTGAATTTCTTCTCATTTGTATATATTGTGATTAGACTTAAAGCCCCTTCTAAATAATGATGCTATTTTTTAAATGAATCCGCAATTACAAGAATTTTTCTATCATGGATTTCATAATTAATCTTAGCCATTGAAAATTTCTTAGAATAAAAAGCTACTAGATGGAGTTTGTCATTTTTTCCTATTTATAACAATACTGCACCCAAAGCAAAGTCTAATGCATCTGTTTCCATAAAAAATGCCTTAAAAAAGTTGATGCGATACAAAGTTGATTCAAAAGTAAATTCTTTTTTTGAAATAACAAACAATGTTTCAACTTCTTTGTTACACTCAAGTTTGTTTTTACAAGTCAAACATGTAAGTAGAACTACAACTTCAAAAAAGTTCTTGATAAAGATTTGGTAATAATTGGCAAAGTCCAAAGATCATTACACATATATTATTATTTTTAAAATCTTCTAATTTATGATAATTTGGACCTTGATATTTATCATCAGGCATTCATTAGAAATGATGTATCTCAAAAAGTCAACTTGAATAGTGTGAAATACTCACTTTTTTATCTTTGCATATAATCTTGTATCTTTTAGTTTTTGTAAAATACAATGAACATAAACTTCATTCTCTTTTATATTTTTAGAATAGATTAAAATGTTGTCCAAATAAAATATGACAAAATCATCAAGAAACTTACAAAAGACATCATTCATTAGATGTTAAAAAGTAGTTGGTGCATTTGTGAGTCCAAAAAGTTTGACATTATATTCAAAATGTCTATATCTAGTTCGAAAAATAGTCTTTTATTCATCTCCTTCTTTGATGCAGATCAAGTTATATGCTCCTTGTAGATCTATTTTCATATAAATCTTTGCTTGATTTACTTGATCAAAAAGTCCTGAAATCAAAAGTAAAGGATACCTACTCTTGATGGAGATCGTATTAAGTGCTCAATAATCTACACACATCCATAGAGATCCATCTGTTTTCTTCACAAATAAGATAGGAGTGCCGGTTGGAGATATAAAATGGCATATAAAGTTCTTAGCTAAGTTTTCATCAATGTATTCTATGAATACAACTAATTCATTTTGTATTAGGCTATAGATTGGTCTAAGTGGTGGTTGAAGTCCGTCTTAAAGATCAATGGTACAATCATGAGGACGATGCTTCATAAGAATATCTATATTTTTTTTTTTCAAAAACATCTTAAAAATCTTGATATTAGCTAGGAATATCAATTGATATCTTCTCACCATCAACAATGGACATGGCATATATAGCAAAAGATGGCCCTTTATTTGTGACATACATAAAAGCTTTTGCACCTACCAATAAAGGTTTGAATATATTAGACTTATGGATCTTTACTTGTCTAGTAAGACCTTGAGTTAAACTATGGAAAAAATCAAGATTGCAAGAAATCTAGTCTATCTGAAGGTTATATCTTTCTAACCACAATAATCCTAAAATGATTAGATTAGAAAGAGACTTAATCATATTAAATATTACTAAACTATTGTGACCACTAGTTGCTACTTCTACAGGAATAGTTTCATGTGTAATATCTCTAGAAGATAATGAATGTCCATCTATTACTTCTACATGCATAGGTTTGATTTTCTTAACTAAGGATTTATTATTATTTTTTTGACAAAGTCTACATCTACAAAATAAGTTGAGGCTCCTAAATCCAACAAGATTAACACTTTGTGATTGTTCATTTTAAATAGACTTCTATTATAAAACAAGGTGAGGGATCAGAGGAGAGAATAGAACCTTTGTTAGATGTTACACATGATTCCACCCTCACGGTCCCTATTGTAGCTAGAGCAACTTGTTTTTACACACATTATCTTTTTTGGCAATTATGCTTCTCATTTTGTAATTGCATTGTTTCTTTAGACAATATTCGGTAATATGTTTAGTTTTTCTACGATATAAGCATAAGTCTTCTTGACATTGTTAACTCTTTTCCTACTTTGTGAGGGATTTAAAATGTATTGTATCAATTTGCATTGGTTTTGGCTTTGATAAATAAGTTTCTAAAAACTTAGGAATTATCATTATTATTTGATTTGTTCTTCTTTAGCCATATCTTTATTCTTGACATCTTTCAAATAATCGATTGTCACATGCAATGGCTTGAGTAATAAATTGTTCTGAAGATTTTGTCTTTTTCATTATCAGTAACAAATCTTTGACATTATTCTTCAATCCATATCAAAATTGATTGATAAGAGCTTTCTTATTCCAGTCCAAGTTATCATGTTGTGATTTGGCTACTATATGAAAATAATGTAATTATGTACTTAATATATAATTTACTAAGTAACATGGTGAGAGCCATGTTAGTAGATTATAATTGGTTGTAGAATATAATTTGATTATTACCTTGAGAAGAGGTTGTTTAAAAAGATTACAATAGAATTTGTATAACTTTAATTTCCTTTTGATAGTGGCTTTTAAGATTGGTTTTGGTTGATAGTAACTTCTAAATATTTAAAGTCACCTTTGTTACACATTGGTGACCTTTGAAAACTTATTTTGGTTCTTTTATTTGGTATTTAGAGCATAAATTATGTAAATCTTATAAGTAAAAGGATTGAAGAAGGGTTTTGGTAGCAAAGGGAATAATTAAGGCATCAATATAGATGAATGGAGATGAATGATGAAAATCTCCATTCCTATTGGTAAAAAATCATCACTAATAGGCTTTGAGGAGATTACCTAAGGCCATATTAGAGATTAGGGTTAGTTTTTCGGAACATTTGAGCTTTGAAGGCTAAAATCAGCAAGTTTAGGTTTTTGGCTATGGTTTTGGTACAAATCTTATATGATTTGAAGTATATATGAAAGAGATATAGGCGCTCAAAGTTAAGGTATTGATTTGGAAGCTACTGTCACTCTTTTTGACATAACGCATGCGTACAGAAGACAATTGAAGATCGGCCACCGCAACTACAGAGAACACTTTTGCGGCTATACTTTTTGCATACTACTTACTGGATTTCAAGTTGGGATGAAGGAGTTATTGAATTTTGAAGTCAGCGCATGCAATCTAAGGGTAGTAAGTGACTCGATTTACTAGTGGTTGTGTCTTGAGCTATATCTTGATCAATTTGACAAGGTTTTGGCTCAAAATTTCAAGAAATGTGTATATTCATGTTAGTAAACTTTTTAAATAAGTTTAATGACATTTGAATATTTGATTCTTGAGATATTAAGAAAATAGTGCTAAGATGCTTGTAAATTAGGGTTTAGAGCAACTGCTAGGGTTTTTCAAATGCCAAAAGGTCGGGAGTGATTTTGTGGTTGATTTTTTTGTGGTAAAATTTAAGGGTGAATTCTACTTATCCTATAAATTTGAAACAAACTGAATGGTTAGATCAAGAGTTATGAATTTCTAAAGTTTGAAATAAGAAAATCCTTCGTGGGAAAAATATGTTTTGAAGGAATTTTGTTATATTTTGAGTTTTATGCAAATCAAAAGAATTTTGAAAGCTAAGACAAGATTCATATAAAGTTTTAGCCTAAACTCTCTACAGCTAGATACCTAGTGTATTCCCAGATAGCAAATCATGCGATACGACAACGTCACAAGCAAGGTTTTGAAATTTAGTAGTATATACAATGGCTGACCATAATCCTTCTCATAAAGATAAGAGCTTAGTCTTTGCTACTCTTTCTCAATGACTTTCTTCAAATGTGGTCATAAATACTTTTAAGAACGAATTCAACTCATAAAAGAGTTACAAATCTTTTTTTAATAAAGGTGCAAATCAAGAGAGAGTACTTTCTGATAGAAGTGCATCTATAAATCCAACTTGAGTAAATCCATTGAAGTATTGGAAAGATGCAACCTTTGATAGAACTTGATTTGTTGCAAAAATCCTTAAAATTTTGATCTTGTTCCATCAAACTTCTCATGTTTTCTAATCTTTGCCACTGTCATACATATAGAAGCAAAGCTTATTGAATTTGGTTGTAAAGTTGATCTATTTACTTCTTTCAATTGCACAACTTCTTCCCATAGATTTTGAACTTCTTCCATAGGTACAAGCATAGTACCTCTATGATTTTTATTAGAAATATGTGAAATTTTTACTCATAGAATATTGGCAAGGTCATGAAGATCTGCAATAGGTGGAAATCTATTTTCACTTTTGCTAAAAGTAGCATCCATAATCTTTCCTTCCATAGATAATTCAAACAAATTCAAAAGTTAAATTAGAGGAGGATAATCCACAACCTCTAATAAAATTTTCTACAAAGAGAGATACTCCACTCTCTTTAACAAAAAGATTAGTATTAGAAAGCAAAATTTTTTGTTTAAAGGTAGATAGTCTATAACCTTCAAAATACAACAATAGAAGGGAGATAATTCACTCACTTTTTAAACAAAACAAAAATAATATATTAGTATTCTTGTCAAGCTGTCAAAGACATGAATTTCAAAAAAAAAAAAAAAATCTTGAATACACTCTTATGTCACCAAAGAGAACTAAAAAGTGACATAATATTAAGGTGATAAAATATTAAACTAGAATGACTAATGCTAAAAACAAGAAGATTAGAAAGTCTTGAAATAAGACTAAAGACTAGAAAGGCATTGACAAGAGTGAAGAAGGCTTCACTCTTGCTTCCATATATACTCTTAATTCGGTACTACTTGGTAATGTCCTATAGGACCTTTAAAACATGTTGACTTTGCAAAATGCATATCTTAACTTGCAAGACAAGTTTTCTATATATGCGCTACATAATTAGTTTTTTTCACAAGCTACCAACATGTAGTTAACTTGTTGATCAAGTTTCTAACCTATCAATCAACTACAAAGATATGTAAAGTCAAGAAGCATCTTTTATTTACTTTTATCTATTTCTTATCTAATCATATAGGTATTGATTAGAATACCTATGTATATCTGTGATAATAGATTATTTAACCAAAATAATATTTTTTAAATAATATGTATTTATATCATATATTTTTAGATGGTATTATATCTAATTAAGGACTCTAATTTGTATCAAGGTTTTATAAGATGTTTTTTAACATAATAAAAGTTGATATTAATTTATCTTTAATTTTTTTATATTTAAATTAATAAAAAAATAAAAAAGTATAAATTAAATACTAAACTAGTATTTATAGTTTACTATCAGTTATTAATAAAAAATAATTAATAACTCTTTTATTATGTAAATATAAAATTTATCCCTCAACTTAAATACTAAATAGCATTAATTAAGAGTTGCTTGTAATTGATGGTATAAAGTGAAAAAATAAATTGATAAAAATAATATAAAAAAGATATAATATAAGTGAAATAATTAAAATTAAGTAATTACACATTATAAAATTAATCAAAGTCTATTCATTTCTAATCAAATAATAATTTATTTTTTAAAAATAATAATTTATTTTTTAAAAATAATAATTTATTTTTTAAAAATAATAATTTATTTTTTAAAAATAATAATTTATTTTTTAAAAATAATAATTTATTTTTTAAAAATAATAATTTATTTTTTAAAAATAATAATTTATTTTTTAAAAATAATAATTTATTTTTTAAAAATAATAATTTATTTTTTAAAAATAATAATTTATTTTTTAAAAATAATAATTTATTTTTTAAAAATAATAATTTATTTTTTAAAAATAATAATTTATTTTTTAAAAATAATAATTTATTTTTTAAAAATAATAATTTATTTTTTAAAAATAATAATTTATTTTTTAAAAATAATAATTTATTTTTTAAAAATAATAATTTATTTTTTAAAAATAATAATTTATTTTTTAAAAATAAATTTTTAACTTTCTAATGAAATAAAGAAAATATATATCTAATCTATTACAAATAATTTATGATAATTTAAAGATAGAAATTAAATAATAATAAAAAAAAATTATATGAAAGGTAACTTATTTAATAGATCAAGAATTCAAAATTCACCAAGGCTTATACAATATATATGGATATTTTAAAAAAGCCTCAAGGCTTTAGTACTATCTTCCTATCTATATCCAAGGTGCTACAACCCATCTAAGACTTGTGCATCTTTCTTCCTACAAGGATAATACTAGTTGATGGTCCTCTTATTTTTTATTAATAAAACTAATATTTTTTTATTTTTAACTTCATCATGGTCTTTAAAAATATATAATTAGCCTAAAGAAATTATTCGTCCTTCAAATTTTACTCTATGTTTTTTTATAATGACCTTTTAAAATAATAAAATTTATTCTTATCAAAATTTTGAAAAAAATTCCATCAATTTTTTATTTTTATTCAAAAAATATGCCTGAATTTTCTTGCTTAATCTAGGATTAAGTATATAGATGGACTCTAACCTATCTATCTACCTTCTATATATTTCCAATGGATAATTGATTTGGTAGTTATGCCATCTCGACTTTGGAGCATGAAATATTTGATTTTGGCAAGGAAAGAACTATCAAATTTTGTTGAATAAAGAACTTTAAGGACCAAGTCTATGAAAAGAATATGTTGATTTATATTAGAAGATATCTTTAGTTGATATGGGAGCATTGGAAGAATGAGAGTAGATAGAGAAGAATTAGATGCAATAGAGGCAAAGAAATTCTTTAAAAGATATGGAATTCAATTAAAATTGACTACTTCTTATAATCTAGAAGCAAATGGCAAAAGTGAAAGAGATCATTTTTTTATCATTAATTTATTTATAAAAGCTTATAAAGATAAATCATTGCAATGGCCAAAATTGCTTTCATTTGCATTATAGGTTGATAAGACTATTCATAGTATAATGACCAGTTATATGCCAATTGAGTTGATGTTAGGACAGAAATCAATGATGTCAGCTGAGGAACTGTATTCTTCATGGACTTTTTTATCTTAGAAAGGTAGAATTGATAGGCCGACCAATATTTATACTAAATCTTAAAATGAATTTTGATAACTTTTAATTAATATTAAGATTGTATAATTTAATTCAAAGAAAACCAAGTATTATTTGGTTCAAAAATAAATAAATAATATTAATGAAAATATTAGATATTTTATCTTTTAATATATCTTTTGATAGCTTAGTTTCTTTTATAACATCTCTAGATATAAGTAGTTATCTATCAATAATCTCTATTAGTAATAGTTGGATCTTCTTTAATAATAAAAAAATCTCTTGAAATACAAAGTCTTTATTTATAAATATGTTAAAACTTTAGTATCTAAAAGTACCTTAATTGAAAATTTAAAACTTGTAATTTTAATAATTAAAAGAAATTTTAAAAAAGACATAGGACTTAATGGTAGCATAAGACCTACATTTGATGGTTGTAGTCTAGAGTTATTCAATAAAAGGTCCCTAATATAATTAGACATTTTTTTAAAACTTTATACATTTGATTTTATATTCTTTGCCTTAAATCTAAATAATTTCATGTAATAATTTTGTATCTTATGATTTGCTTTTCTACAAAATAAAGATAAGTTTTTACAAAAAACTTATAAAATTTTTTACTTTATTAACTTATGAAATTAAATTATATTAATTTTCATAGATTCTAGCTTTGATAAATAGATTTTTGAGGATTTAAAAGTTGTTTTCATTACTTTATTTGTTCTTGTTCCATCAAATATTTTTTCTAAACACATTTTAAAGAGTCAATTATTATATGTAATTATTTAATTAATAAAATATTTCAATAAATTTAATTTTGGAATTTTTAACAATAAAGCTTTGACATTATCTTTTAAGCCAAATCAACATTAATTGATAAAAGTCTTATTGCTCTAATCTACATTGCAAGTAAGTTGTTGAATTTTAGTAATATAAATAGCAATAAAATATAGTTCATATTATATTAGAATTTTTATATGCTACCTTTTTTCAATCACTTTTTATAAATTTGGTTGTAAATATTTCTTAAAAATTAATTAAGATGTAATAAAAATTATGAATTATTCTCAATCAAACAAGCAAAATAAAAAAAATTACTTTCAAATATAAATATATATATATATATATATATATATATATATATATATATATATATCAAATTTAAATAATTCTATTGGAATTTTAAAGAACATATAATTTTGAAAAGAACTTAATTTGTTAAAAAAATATTTAAGATTTTGATCTTATTGTATCAAATTTTTCTTGCATATTAATCATTAGTCTTTTCATACTTATAGCAGTAAGATTTTTAGGATTAATTTAAGAGGTTGATTTATTTAAACTTATTTTTTTTAATAACATATTTTTTTTAGTAAAAATATTATATCTTATTATTGACTTCTTTTATAGTTGTAAAAATAATGCTTTCGTGGTCAAGATTGCTTTTACTTGAGAATTTCACTTATAGAATATTAAAAAGCTTATACAGATCTATAATAGTTACAATGCTACTCTCACTTCTGACAAATATAATATACATAGTTTATTATCTTTATATCTAAGTAATAGATAGTAGTAAAAAAATAAATAAGTCAAATTAATTTATAACTTTTAATATTAAATAAAATTTTATAAAAAAATCATTTATTTTCTTAAAAAAATCATTGTTAAAAAATAAAAATATTGATTTAAAGATGGATAGTTTTTAACCTTAAAAATATAATTATATTTCTTAAGAAATAAGATAATATAATTATTACTTTAAAAAAATAACTATAATAAGTTAATAAACTTATCAAACTACTAAAGATATGAATCATAATAAAACTTTGAAAAAAATATAACATTTTTATATGAAAAAAAAAAGAAAAAGAAAAAAATATAAATATAAGATAGAAAGAAAATAAAATAGCTATTTTTAATTATAAAAAACTTAGTGAGACTTAAATCAAGATTAAAATATAAGAAACATGCTTACAAGATTGAAGATAGGCTTAGTTTTATTTTAATATATATTAGCTATTAAAAAGGCTTTATAAAAGCTTCCTATAGATATTAATGTTTGTAACCTAAGCATCAAGTTATATCATAGACATACATATTTATCTAAATAAGAAATATTAAGTAGAAGATAAATATAGATAGACTTGATACTGTTTTGTGGCAAAAAATTTTAGAAGCTTCATAGATGCATATTTTACTTTAGATGTATTTGTAGTTTATTTGACCAATAAGTTAGCCATATGTTGCATGTACTAGTAGCTTATAGAATAAGCTAATTATGTGGCACACATATAGAAAACTTGTCTTATAAGTTAAATACATATCTCCTAAGTTCGACATGTATTGGAGGTCTTATAGAATATCACTATATAGCTCCTAGTTTGATAGTATATATGGAGGTAAGAATAAAGCCTTTTTTTACTCTTCCCAATGCCTTTCTAATCTTTAGTCTTATTTCAAGATTTTTTAATCTTTTTGTCTTTAATAATAGCTATTGTAGTATAATATTATACCACTATTGAGTGATTTTTTTTAACCTTTTTGAGTGCTACAAGAATGTATTAATATTTTAGATCTTTGAGATTCATGTCCTTGAAAATTTACTAAGAATATTGACTCATTATTTATTTTATTTTTTTTAGAAATGAGCAAATTATGCCACTTGTGTTATTGTGTTTCAAAAATTACAGATAACCTATTATTGAATTAGTATTTATTTTTCTAATATTGATCTTTTTTATAAACAAAGTAGATTACTCTTCTTTGTAAAAAAATTTATTTGATATTAGACATTGTAGATTATCCTCCTTAAATTTGACTTTTGGATTTATTTGAGTTCTTTATAGAAGAAAAATTTATGGATGCTACTTTGGATAAGAGAAAGAATAGATTTGTAACTATTGTAGATCTTCACAAACTTGTCAATATTCTTAGGATAGAAAACTCTTATATCTCTAATAACAATCATAGAAGTAGTATTTCTATACCTATAGAAGAAGTTAAAAATAAAATCCAAAGTCTATGCTAAAAAATTGTTTAATTGAAAAAAACAAATAGATTAAGTTCACAATTGAATCTGAAGAATCTTGCTACTATAAGTATGAAAGATGCAAAGATAAGTATTCTAAAAAATTTGATGGAACAAGATAAAAAAATTTCCTTTTTTTACAATAAGATAAGCTTTATCTAAAGTTGTATCCTTTTCAATACCTTGATGGATTTATCCAAGTCAGATTTATAGATGTTTTTTTATTTGTAGGTACTCTCTCTTGGTTTGTATCTTTGATGGAAAATAATTCAAAACTATTCTATGATTTACGTTACTACAATAGAGACCATGTGACTAAAATTTTGTGTAACATCTAATAAAGGTCATATTCTCCTTTCAAATCCTTCAACAAACAAAGACTTTAGCAAGAAACAAAAAATATCTTTAATTAAAAAAAATCAAATCTATGCATGTAGAAGTTGTAGATAATTGTTTGTTGTCTTTTTGAAATGTTATCTATGAAATTATTCCTTTTGATGTAATAATTAATATTCATAAAACTTTAGTAATATTTCATATGATTAGATCTCCCTATAATCTAGTTATTTTAGGATTATTGTGGCTAGAGAAGTATAATCCTCAAATACATTGGATTTTTTATAATTTTAATTTCTTTCATAATTTAATCCAAGATTTTATTATTCAAGTAGAAATTCATAAGTCCAATACAGCCAAATTCTTATTGATAGGTGTACGAGCTTTTATACATACTACAAAAAAAGGATCACCTTTTTTTATATTTGCTACATCCATCTTTGATGATGGAAAGATTATAATTGATATTCCAAATTAACATCAAGATTATCAAGATATTTTTGTAAAAAAAATTTAGATATTTTTTTAAAACATCATCCATATGATTATTTAATTGATCTTTTAGAAAGAGATCAACTGCCATTTGAACCAATCAATAGCTTATTATAAAAAAAATCGACAAAAACTTGGCCTAAAATTTTATATGCCATTCAAAATCTCTAAGAGATGATCTTATCTTATTTATAAAGAAGAAAGATAAATCATTGTAAATGTATGCCTACTATCAAGGATTCAAGAAGATTATCATTAAAAAGAGATAACTTTTAATTTTGATTATAAAACTTTTTGATCAATTTAATCAAATAAACATTTATACAAAAAATAGATCTTTAAGGAGCATACAACCTAATATGCATAAAAAAAAAGATGAATAAAAGATTTTATTTCAAATTAAGTATAGACATTTTGAATATGATTTCATATCTTTTTGACTCATGAATGTAATAATTATTTTTTAAAATCTAATAAATGATGTTTTTAAAAGTTTTTTGATGATTTTGTTGAATGTTATTCAGATTTCATTCTTATTTATTCTAAGAATATAGAAGAATATGAATTTTATATTTGTCATGTTTTATAAAAACTTAGAAATACAAGATTATGTGCAAAGATAGAAAAATGTGTATTTTACACTACTTGAATTAATTTCTTAAAATACATCATTTCAAATGATGTCCTTATAATGGATCCTAAAAAAGTTTGGAATATCATGGATTGAAAGGCATCAAAAACAATAAGAGATGTTTAGTATTTTTTGAGATTTACCAATTATTATTGGACCTTCATAAAAAACTTTTTTTGAGTGGAAATTCTTCTTATATGGCTTACATGCAAAGACAAACTTAAATGGAGCAAAGAAATTGAAGTATATTTTGAAGCTTTAAAGACATCTTTCATTTTTGCACCAATCTTATATTATGTCAATTTCTCCAAGGTATTTTTTATAAAAATAAATGCATGAAACTTTGCTTTAGTAGCGATATTGTTACAAATAAAAATAGATGACAAACTCCATCATATATCTTTTTATTCTAAAAATGTTTTAAGAATCAAGATCAATTATAAGATCTATAATGAAGAACTTCTTATAATCATGGATTCATTTCAAGAATAGCATCATTATTTAGAAGGCGCTTTGAGTCTAATAATTGTATATATAAATTATAAGAATCTTAAATATTTCAAGTTACTACATATTTTGAATTGTTGCTAAGCATGTTGAAATATGTCTTTATCAAGATTTGATTTCAAAATCACCTATTAACTATAAAAGTAATAAATTTTATTAGATATCTTTTTTAAAAAATTTTATATTACATCAAAAGAAAAAAATTCAACTTTTAACCAAAAAAGAATAATTTTCTTAAAATCAAAGCATTTTTATCTTCAAGTATAACAAAATCAACATTGATTATTGATTCAATCATTTCCAAGAAAATTTAAGTAAATATGCCCTTTAATTTTCTTGTTCATGATATTAAAAATAATTCTTTTAAGTCTCATAATACTTCTTAATTTGAATTCAAAAATAATATATTTTATTTTAAAAATTACTTATATATTTTAAAAAATAAAGCACAATTAAGTATTATTTAAGCTTATCATGATTTTTTAATAGTTGAATATTTTCAATACAACAAGACTTTGGAGCTAATATCTAGAGATTTTTTATAACTTCAAATGTAGAAAGTAGTCAAAGACTTTATACAATCATGTGACATTTTTTCAATATTAAAAACTCCTCATCATCAACTTTATGGACTTTTTCAGCCATTACTTATTTCAAAACAATTGTGGCCTTCTATTTCTATAGATTTTATCATAGATCTTCTAATTTCAGACTCTTATGATTCTATATTCATGATAGTAGATCAATTTACTAAGATGGTACATTTTATATCCTATACAAAATCTATTATATGTAAAGAAATAAATAAGCTTTTCTTTGATAATATTTATCACTATTATCAATTATTAAGAAATATTATATCAGATAGAGAGATTCAATTTGTATCAAGATTTTAAAAAATTCTTTTTAAGATTCTAAAGGTAGATATAAAATTATCTTTAACTTTCTATCTTCAAACTGATAGAAAAATAGAACATATAAATCAAGTTTTGGAACAATATTTGATGTATGCCATCAACTACCAACAAGATGATTGAAAAAAAAATTACTATTGATAAAATTTATTTATAATAGTATGATATATTTTTTTATTCAATAATTTTCTTTTGTCAATTATGGATATCGTCCACAATTTGATATTTTTGACTTTTTAAAAGTTGATAATCTTGCTATGAAAGATTTAGCAAATCATTATGCAACAATGAAGACACAACTAAAAGAAGCTCAAGAATGATAAAAGATCAATACAGATACTTATTGCAAAGAACAATCTCAAATCATTGTTGGCAACAAGGTATAATTATTTCATTATAATATTAAAACTATTTGCTCTTGAGAGAAGTTAGATTATCATAGACTTGAAGCATTTCTTATATATAAATAGATTAATATAGTTTCTTATTGATTACACCTATTAGAGTCTATAAAGATTCATCTTATGTTCCATATATCTCTTCTTGAACTATATAAGATAATAGATATACCAAGAAAATAATAAATTCCATTCTTTTTATAAAAGTAGACAATAATCAAGAATATGAAGTTGAAGAAGTTTTAGATTCAAGACAGTTCTAAAATAGGTTAAAATATCTTATTCATTGGTACAAATATGATATTAATAAATGTGCATGGAAGTCAATCAAGAATCTAGCAAATACAATAAAAAATATTGATAACATCCATCCAAATCAAGATGAATGATAACAAATCTTTTCTACAAAAAAAATATGGTTCAAGAAAAATTGCATTCTACCTTCTATCCTTATTTATAATTTTTGTATATTTATGGCACAAAGGAGATAGAAGACCAACCAAAAAATTCAACTCAAGAACTATTATTTGCTAAATTATTAAATGAAACATTGCAATTATTACAACCTTCAAGACAACATAATAGAAATAAAGATCCTTAAGAATGACATTTTTATCTTTAAATAGATGATAAAATATAATATGTTTAGTATCACGATTTTAAAAGAGACTTTGAATGCTTGGTGATATTATTGGAGGTATAAACTACTAATGATGGTATTCCAAATATTTTATTTAAAAAGAGCTATGAAAGCTTCAACAATGATTAAACAAAAGGGATGGTTTTCTTGCCTTGGTATAGAATACCATTGATGGCTGAGAGAATCTATCAATCACTTTTAAAAAAAATAAGCATTAGAATATGTAACAAACAAAATTTGTGGCATCTTAGACTTTTTCAACATATGATTGTCACTCCTTATGAAACTTATTTCTAAAAGAGGCAGTAATATCAAGGACATACATATTTATTCACATAAGAAGTATTAAATAGAAGATAAATGTAGGTAGATTTGATATTATGTTGTGGCAAACCTTTTAAAAGCTTCATAGACACATTTTGACTTTAGATATGTTTGTAGTTGATTGATAGGTTAAAAACTTGGCCAACAAGTTAGCCATATATTACATATGCTAGTAGCTTGTAGAACAAGTTAATTATATGGAATACATATAGAAAACTTGTTTTGTAAGTTAAACACTTGTCAAAAGTCCTATAGAACATTACCATATAGCTCCAAATTAGATAGTATATATGGAAGCAAAAGTAAAGTCTTTTTCATTCTTACCAATGCCTTTTTAGTCTTTAGTCTTATTTCAAGACTTTTTAATCTTTTTATCTTTGGCAATAGCCATTTCAGTATAATATTATACCACTATTGAGAGATTTTTTAATCTTTTTGAGTGATACAAGAGTGTATTAATTTTTTAGTTCTTTGAAATTCATATTCTTGACAAATTATTAGTTGCATTCAATACAACTTCTTAAAAAGAAGAAATTTATGGGACAGGTTTTCATAGCCATATAGCATATATGTAATTTCAATCTATAAAACCTCGTCAAAGCATTTTAAAAAAGATAATAGCTATCAAACATGTTTCTACATACGTACTTTTATTTATTTAAGTAATCTATGCATTTATTGGATTAATTTTTATATTTTAATAGTTACAAGTTTTAATTTGTAAGAATAGAGATAATAATTAAAATTCGATACAATTAACTTTCATTATAAAAAAAACTCTTATTATAAAAAATATTATTATTATTATTATTATATTAAAAAATAAATTTTATATATAAAAAAATAACTATTATCCTTTTAGCCACATTAATATTTTAAAATAATAATTTGAATAACTAATAATATTTAAAAAATATATCATTAAATATTTATGATTGTATACATTAAGTACATATTCAAAATTAATTTATAATATACATTAGATACAACAATTATATTATAATGCAAATATTATTTATTTTTAGTACAAAATGTAATAAAAATTATTTAAAAATATAATATTTAATGGTATAAAAATATAGCTTAATATTTTATTATAATATGATATCAAATTTTTAATTTAAAAGAATATAATAGTATACTATATAAATTTTTATTATAAATCTTGTTAATACATAACATAAAAGGTTGATAGATTTTAAGTATAAAATTATATTTTTTTTTTGTACTTAATATGAAACATTAGATAAAATATTTTTACTATTTTAATAATTTTTTAAAATCATATTGTAATAAAACATTATATTCAATTTTTGCCAAAAAAAAAAAAAAACACACACAAGTTATCATTTTTGATAGCCAAATTCCAAACAATCAGAATGGAAGTTCTTTTCTATATTCTTGAAAAAAATCTCACTTTAATAATTAATGAAATTATATATTAGCTAATTCAAAAAAATCATAAAATATTTTTTCATTAGTTTTATATCTTAAATTTTTTATTTAATATCTTATAATAGATCATTTTAATTATTAAAAATAATTATTTATAATCTTCATAATAGTTTAAACTTTAATATTGAAAACTTTGTTAGAAGGATGGTATTAAAAAATTCTAGTATTTAAAGATATAATTATACTCATTTATATGTCATAATAAAATTGAATATGGTTTTAATTTTATTCTATGAGGATATATGAGATTTAGAAAATTATTTTTACAATAAGAACTACAAAAACATTATAGATAGCAATAATAAATAATATTATAATCTAATATTTTGAAATACATGGATATGTACATTAATTCTTAACATTATTTTTATTCATTTCCATACAATTAAAGTAGTAATTACGTAAATTATTCTGTATTTCATTTTTTTAATGATACATCTAAAAATATCACTAAATCTACAAGTATTCAGTAAAATAATATTTTAAAAGGTAAAAAATTTACGCACATAGGTATTAGACAAAAAGTCTTTTCACCTTTGCAATAAAAAAAAAAAAAAAAAAAAAAAAAAAAAACTTGCTTTTTCTTGGAACGAATAATATAAGAATTAAAATATTACATGAAATATCATAGAGCTAAAAGTATCATATCTTTTTGTAGTAATGAATATATATATATATATATATATACTCACACACAATACATCTTGTCTGGATGTGAGACTAATTTTATTATATTAAATTATCCAAGTCATGTGCCATGGATCAAACTTATGATGTTTCTTTTGTAGTTTGATGTACCAAAGCATTCTTCAAATATATCAAGTATTGTGATACTGATGTCCAAGTGAATAACAGGGCTCCAGCATCATGTTTAATATTAATTTGTGTTGTTGATAACTATGTATTCCAACAACTGGCAATGGATACAGGTTTTTTAGTTACTTGGAAACCAATAGTTCTGGTATTCATTATACATAAGATGGAAAGAAATAGAATGTAAACAATGCCTTCGTTTGCATAATTAGCTGATGACCTAATGAATTGGATGGTAATTTGTAATACTAAACCTAATTTTAGATTTTAAAGTTTTGGCTGGAGATCACTCTCGAAGAAACAACGTGCCCATTCAACTGGATTGCTGAGAACTGACGACGGTCCACAACATAATGCTAACAGACAGAAACCCACGTTCAACAATGACCAAGACCACTGTGATGAAGTTGGCAGAGCTAGTCATGTAGTCACGAGGACTCTGCAGAATGTATTGTACAAAACACGAACAGATTTGGTTATTTTCAGAAAGATAAAAGTGTCCTAAGATGATAGTTTGAGAATGAAAAGGAAGCTCAGTATTCTCTTCCGCGAATTTGTCAACATGCATTATCCTACCGGCGCGTCCCTGCCCTTGTTTGAAAACGTGTAGAGATTATCAATATGGTATAAAGTCACGTTGAGATAGTAGAGAATTGTGGACGTAGGGACTCGCCGACAGCATGTTCATTCCTGATCAACAAAATAGCTTGTGTTAGAGATCACTTCCTAACAGTAGCGGCACACATCTTAAAAACAGCTGCAAATATAAAATCGACACTCCGCAGTTAGTGCAACTGCTCCGACGTGGGCAGTTCACCAGTTCCCCTCTGACGAAGTTATCATTTTCGTTCTGAAATGGAAAAATTTACATCCCTAGTAGGATTGCAGATCTATTTATTTCTCGTTGCTATTTAAGGATTTTCTACAATAATATAGAAATATATGGATTCGTCCAACTCTAAGCTCATCATACCAGTACGCATGCTTCACTTCGCGATTTGGACATGAACGTAAATTCTATCATGTGCCTAAAAATGCTTTTATCCGAGGGAGTATATTAACCGATTCAGATCTTGTAACTTCCGGCCTATGCCGACTGTTCTATAAAAGACCCGAGTTCTGCTTGTCACTACATACATCGCGCCGCATCTCAACTGAGGCAAGTTCCTGATCCACAATCTTGCCTTCTCGGAGATGAAACCGATCTAACGAAGAAGATGCAACCTGCTTTTGACCTCCACTCTAGGATTGGAAGAAACAGGCGAATGAATTGAACAGTAACCACATTAGTAGTTTTGCTACAGATGTTGCATTACTACTTGACTTCTTCACCCAATTAATAAGCGACACATGGATGGAAATTTTGACGGGACCATGTAGAGGGAATTTGCGATCACTAGGTAGTGGTAACGGTACAACCGTCTGGAAAGGGAGACCCTGGAATGTAACATCATCCCGCTCATGGAAAGTTTGCATGAACTCTATTCCTGACCCCTATACCGTTCCCATCTTATAGAGGATTCACCTGCAAAACAGAAAGTATGACAAATTGTCGATACCCGAAGTTCAAGATCACATGGACGATAAAGATTGAATATGCTTAAAGAATCCAACCACGAAACTAAAAAAAACAACAGAAACAGGAGCTTTGAGCACCCACTGAGGTAGTATTTGTGAGGACACATAAAAACGACACAATCAATTACTAGAGGCGCCACAAATTCACATTGCTAGAAAAATGCGCTACCGTTAATTATAGCAAGGACAATAAAAGTGATGTTTCCAATCCAGTAGCAGATAGGATTACTTTAAACTAAGAAATTCCACTATCTGGTCACCTACTGAGGACCAAAGCCAGTGCGGTAGAGATAGGATACCAAGCACACAGATTGCGAAACTGGTTTTTTACCTTCGGGATCAGTCGGACTTCGCTGGGATGGCCTTCTGCTAGTGTTTGGCACAAATGACTCAGGAAATAACCTAAAAAGTTCCACCACTGTATGTGTTCAGTGACGAATTCTTTAACAGTGAAATTCAAATTGACAAAAGACGGAAGATAATCAATTCCAGGAATCAATGCACTAAGCCATAAGCGGACTAGTCATAAGCCTGAAACTGTAAGACCTTGAAGAAATAGTTACAGATTTGACCCAGAAGCTCACCCAAGATGCAGCGAAGTTTGTGATGTCTGCGGGTCACGGAGGTTCGGATGTGTGGGGTACACCATGGTCACCTGCGCGGAAATCCCACCAGTCTCATACGCAGAGGCACTGGCAACTTGACTCGGACTCTCCGACGTACCAGTATGGCCAGAAACTTCGGCCGTTTCCTTGACATGCGCAAGCTGGATGAAGAGAAAACTCATAGTAAACTCTCCGACCATTCACTACATTGGGCAGGGTAATGCACTGCTCATGCTAGAAAAGGTGCAGGAAAAATGCTAATTTTCATGTTTAATACAGGCAATTGGGACCTTTGCGCATTAGTTCACGGTGAATGCTGAAACAAACGGAGGTATTTTGGGAGGTGACCCTGCTGCTTGAGACGCTTAACCAGTTATGCACCTGCTAAGTTCACCCTTTGTTTCAGCATTCAACCTGGGAAATCAAACAAAGCTTTTCCGAATAAAACAGGTAATTACAAACAAACACTTGCCACAACGGATTCGGTTAGTTTTGACATGTTATTTTGGTGGAGAGATATAGCCAAATTCGCCGTAAGATAAAATGATATAAACAATCGGCTCATGATGAATGAAGAGATGATTCTCACCTTTTTACGCAAATCTTCATTTTCGGCCTGTAAATCAAGCTCCTGTACAACAAAGTGTCTCACAGCTCCACTTCAGTAAATTAATTATTTAGAATATTGAAGTCTCTACACAATCGCATGACAAAGAACTCCGAAGCGCTGTTCACCTCGAAAAAGACAGATACGCACCTTTTGTCTTAATTGTTCAATTTCTTCCAATAAAAGCTGGTTCTGCAACAGTAGAACCCTGAGAAGAATCAATATTTCAGTCTGGAGAAAAAAAAAAAAAAAAAAAAAAAAAAAAAAATCTCAGCCATAGCCTGCACCTCAGTGATCTAATAAGCCGTGAGCACTAAGAACTGCGAACAATGTAATTTTAAATCTCAGCTAATTACGCATATATAGGATTACTGGTAGAGGGGATTAAAAAACAAGTCTTTTCTGTAAATTCAGTGATACTATTGAATGTGATACTTCCCAAACATGATACTTGCCTTCCTTGCTCGTACTCTAGAGGCACCGACATCCAGTTGCTGCTCCAATTGCAGCAAGTCGGATACTGTTAAAACCTGGAGATCCTCACCAAGCATTTGCCTGCATACCAGGACCACGTCGTCCAAACCATGGACAGAAGCAGCACTTAAATTGGTGAGACCATAAACTAATAAGCATGCACTCAGGAAAATTGACATAATATGAAACCTCGTTGATTTTCTCTTTACAGCTTAAGAATGTTCAGGCCTTCTCCTCTTTATTTCCTTGTTTAACTTAAACACAATACCTTTGCGAATGCTGCATCCGCTCCAACTGCTGTCGTAGCTTCACGACTTCACGACCCATGAACTGCGATCAATGTGCATACAAAGTGTAAACCAACTCAAACTTGAATCTCAACTATATCACATTTTGGAAGTGTGTAGAAGATGAAAACCGAAGCACGCCATTTCTGAATGCTGAATACATAGTTGGGGAGTACAGGATCAATACGACTTACGTCGACGTTCCCGGTAGTCTGCACTCCGTCTGGACACTTGCTGTATCGCTCCAGAATATCGCGCATGCTTCACAGCACAAAAAATCAACATAAAGCAGGGATCAAAACCTTTCTTTCGATATGCGGCAAAAGTTCATCCAAGGCCCAGATTTAAGGTCTCTGGAGGACAAAAGGCACCTGTCTCATCCAGGAGTGACACACTGTCCGCAAAAGTGGTACAATTGTGCTGTGTGCCAGGGGCAGTTACTAGAATCCAGACCCTATCGTAAAGTTATATTTTTTAGTTTCTTACCAGATTATTTTTCAGCAACCTAGGCAAAAAGTCGCTGCGACGTACAAACTGCAGAAATTTATCGCTTCACTTATTGGTATTGCACTCTTCATATCCTCTAATAGGATCAACAAAATCCCTGAAGACAGGAAGATCTACTTTGAAACGTGTGCTTGTCCCTAGAAGTGCCGACTAAACCATACAACGCTCCGAGAAACATTATGTTATAGTGAGTAGCCAATGATCACCATTGCCTTCGGAATTCGTACCGGTACTTAGCACGCAGAGACGAAAATTATGATAGAGTGAGATTAGACACCCAGTGCCAAAGGATCAAACTAGAATGATTGCTGTATCACAAGCGCTCAACAATGGAGAATACGTATAGAATGGGATTCCAGAAACGCAGGAGTGATTGTGAATTCTATGCGTGCAGACAATCTAGACTAAAAACAATACAACGCGTGTGGAAGGAAATCGACAAGAATCCCAACTGATTGATCAGACTGCAGGGAGGCTGTAGGGCCTAGAATACAGTGAGCGTTGGAACATGATGCCAACGAATCAGTAAGTGCACATGCATTCAAGGTTTGCCGAGAGCATCTAGAAAAATTGAAACGGATAGGTGAATATTTTCCATCACTCACTATTTAAGGCAGCTACTTGATGAACTTGCGGAGCTCCATATTTTTTATTTAAGAACTTATCTGTGACCTTGAAGGAAAAGGTGCACAATTGAAGGCATATGGCTTAGATTATACAGGTACTTGACGTAGTCATATCACTAGAGTAAGACGAAAAAAGTGTAAACGACTACTACCACTAGGGGAATTTGGACTGCAATTTAGTGCGCATAAAAAGTTCCTCCACTCGCAAGATGTGAGCATAATGACTAGGTTGACGGCGTCGTACCTGCCTGAGCTGGCGAATTCAAATAGCTTTCCTGTGCTGGAAAAGATGATGAGTGCCACCTCTGCATCGCATAGCACTGCAAGCTCGTGTGCTTTCTTCAAAAGGCCTCCTCGCCTCTTAGAAAAGGTTACCTGCCTACTAGTAGGATTTTCTATCTTCTTGATTTCAATTTTACCGCGACCCATAACCTCACGTTCTTTAGGTGGATCCACCTTTCCCACAAAAGATGAGCTATCCAGCACTACACGACCGGCACCTCCGTGAGTCGTTCTCCAGGAATCAGAATTGCGCTGCGAACAAAATCGCTGCAAACTTCTGTACTGTCCAGAGGCTGTCATCATCCATAACTCCTTGGATTACGCTGTTCTCCCTGATTCTACCTTCCATGTAGCCTACCATCAAAGTAGATGTTTCGAAACAGACAAAATTCCGATGGAATTAGTCGGACCGCCACCGATCGCACACAGGTGATATTGGCTTACACACAGCAACTGTGACCACCAGCTCACTATGCATGGTTACGCCTCGATGACTCCACCTCCAATGCACCACCGAATATGGCTCACACAGAGAATTCAATACAAAAAAACAAATATTCTGCTTCAAAAAGATTCTCAAACACCATCAACAGGTGCGGAACACAACACAGCACAACTTTCCTCTTTACAACTTTGTCCCGTCTAAGTGGTCCAGTTGCAATGACCATCAGCAGCACCCTACCATGTGCCAGGAACACTGGCAACAATTTGATCGAGGAGGGGAACAAATAACAAAAAAGATACTCGCCGTGTGTGTGTAAGTGTAAAAGGAGTGCAGTGGAGACGATGTTAGTAAGCACGGTGGGGCAGAAGCGAAGAACGAGTCTGTAGTAGGCTTAGCAGGAGAGTGGTAGAGTAATGTAACGACTCTGGTGATTGCCTGACACTCACCCCCCGATCTCCCCCCCCCAAGATTTACGAGAGAAGGCTCCCAAAGAAAGAGGCTGCGGCGGGCTGTACGTTAGGAACGGTAGTAAGGGAGAGGTGGGTGGGGTTGGGGGGGGGGAGTGACAGGCGGATTTGGTGGTGTCCTGACAAGGAGGAGAGCTGCGTGGGCTGGGATGCTCGGGGGCGGAACATTAGCCTTGACGCATGCCGAAGGAGACGACGACGACAACGACGACGACGAGTAGTAATTAGCAGCAACAGCAGCAGCAGAAGCAGCAACAGAAGCAGGAGCAGTAGGAGTCTGTAGCCCTGCCCCCCGCTCTTTCATTAGGCGGGAACTCACCCCCCGTTGAATAACACTACCGCTGCGGCGTTTCCACCCCTATGACCGTCCCCAAGCTCCTAATTCCGTGGATGCCGAAGCTGAATGTGCGAGAGAGAGTATATTGCGAAGGGATGTGCACTTCGCTTCACGCCGATGCTGATCACGTGCATCTCTATCTCGGTAACAAAAAGGTTTCTCTCCACTGCACAACCTCGGGCTCTTATCACAAAGGGTCTGAATGGCAGTGTAAGAAAGTTTCTGCCCATTCGATTCTTTTCTTCATTATTTTTCCCCCTTTTTTCTTTATCGTATTTGAATTAAAAAAAATTACAGGTTTAGATATTCTGTGCTTTGAGATTATACGGGGATATTAGTGACTCCTTGTTTCTGCTTATGTGTGTAGTTTTTTTAAGAACTTTTAGGACTCAATTGCCACATCATCTAGTATTAAGGCTAAGTTTTTGATTATTCTTATTGCTTTGATTAAAATGAATGGAATTGGTAGAATTTGCTTGGATGTCATGTTTTCATATTGAAAACATTGATTCTTAAAAAATAATTAAATGCAGCGTCCTTTTATTTGAATAAATAATTAAATGCAGCGTCCTATTACTTGAATAAATAATAAATTTATTCAAATAATAGTTATATGGTTTAAATGTTGTGAATTATTTTGCACATCTTTGAAGTGCTGGTTACTTCGTCATGTTTGAATCGTGCGCTGATGGTGATGCGAGACACACAAGTGTGGGTTAGAAGGTCGCAGACTCACTTTTGTTCGAAATTCAACGATCGACACCAAACACTGAAACTAGATAAATCAATTCATCCAGTGTTTTTGTTATTTTCCAGGCCGGCAGTGACGAGCTCCAGTGAACGTGAATGTGAGTCCAGATTCCTTGCGCTCAGCGCTTTCCCGTGCCGCCAGTTCAACTGATTTATGGGCACGAGGTGGTAGAGTAGGAGCTCTTATCATGAAGAGTTGCACATTCCTGGCACATAGACAACCGTTGAGGAATCAATGTGTAGGAGCCCCTGCTTGTATCGAGTTTATTGATCCATTAGACACAGCTTTTGCGCCAGTTTATTTTCATTCATACGAAGAATTTCTTTTTCGGAGCGTCTCGTCATCTGCACACAACGGTCTGTGCATCGGAAGCGTGTTGAGTTTGCTTATATCGACGTAGAAAGCTTTTTGCGACACTTAAGACAGCGCGTCCTCCATGCCATGCGAAATAGAACTGGTTATTCCACTTGTCCGACCATTGAAGGTGCTCCTGGCAACTCCCGCCTGGCAATCATCGCATGATGCGCAGATACAGACGCTCGGACATCAAGTTTGCACCCAATTCGTAGGACCATTCTCGAACGCAAGGGGTTTTGCTGAAAGGAGTTACATGCATGAACCTCTGGACGAGGACGACGTTGACCAATTTCAGGCTGTGAATCAGGCTATAACTTCTCCCGGCGCTGGGTAGATACATTAAACAGTTAGATACCACTTACGAGCTCACTCCTGGTGCCGACGCCAGCGGTTGGTGAAAATCAGCTGCGCACTACGTACCCTGCAACTCAAGTCTCGGGAGAGTCATGAAGAGCTGGGATTCAGCATCCCTGACACCTCTCCAAGTTTACCTTGTATAGACAGAGACTGCACTCGGTGGCGCCCTCTCACCAGCCTCTTAAAATAGCCAACTACCCCGAAATGCGGGGTCCAATAGCGGACGCCGTGCCGGGGAGAGCAAGAAAGAGCATCCCAAATGAGCTCGGAGTCGGACAGAAACAGCAAGCCTCCGTTTCTGCCTGCGAAATCAGGTAACCCCCCTGAGAATTTGGCCGAGCTAGTCCCATGCTCTTCTTGTCGTGTCTAGAACTCCCGATTGTTGATTGCACTCACGGATGACATCATCTACCCACTCTCTTCTCAGCGGGGCGAGCGAGGGGTGGTTGCCCCGTGGAGAGGCCGGGCTTCAGGAATAAGCAGAGTCCCAGCACGTCACGAGATTGGACCCAGCTGCACCAGCTCCGACCCAGGCAGGGTCTGTCTATTCGTGGCGATCCAACTAACCGCTGCTTTCTATGGGAATCGAAATCCTAAAGGGTTCAAAACTGGGGAATTCCTCCTGCGCCATTCGAAATTGGAAAATAACATAGCCGATAGATTCTTTTCCCTCCTCCTCAGTCCCCGTCGTCTCCGTCCCCTTCTAAGTGAAATCAAGTTAGTTCGCCATCTCCGCAACAAGTTCTTCTGAGTAGGTGTGAGCTCGTATTCCTTCTCCAACTAGTGTGTACTGGTCGGGAATCGAACTACAGTCTTCCTGATACCGGATGATGCCCCCAGTGTGGTGTAACTAGTTACTCTCTGGTTATGTACGACCATTTTGGAACAGAGATCTGACATTTTTACTTTTTTTGTACTGTTTTTTAATTGTGGCGTTTGTGGGTTTTTGAACAATAGGATGATTATTCTCTAATTTTTTTCGTGGGATTTGAACTACATAACTTTGCCAAAAGTTAACTTTTCCTGTTTTGTTTAGTAGCAATCACAATATTGCAACCACATTGATCATTAGGAGAGTTGTAATTATGAAGAGGTCCAATGAAAATCAATTTTTTAGTTTTTGATGATTATACCTTTTTCTTAAATGAAATTGTGTAAAAAAGTCAAAAAATGAAAAGAAAAAATATAGAACCAGATCTACACTTACATTAAAGGCCTTAACTTTAAGATAAGTATTTTTTATTTCAAAAAGTGTAAATAGAATTTTATAAAATTAGACTTACAATTTTATTCTCTAAGAGTGTACATAATTATATATTTATATATATTATAATTTTGAGATAACAGTGTGTTTTCATAAAACTAGATATTACTCATGGTCAAACCATTGATATTTTTCTAAAATACTAAAAACCTCTTTCATTTTCATATCATCTGTTTTTTAAACATTGTTATAAATTCATAAGTTAAAAATCATACATACATACATAAATAAAAATTTAACATTGTTCATAACAAGGTAAATGATAAAAATAATTTTTTAAATTCTGGTAGAAAAGATCTCACTGAGATATAATGAATAAAGACTCATACATGCATTAAAGTTTTGATCGTCTTTTACAAACCTTGCAGTAGATTTGATCGTGGCTTCTGTTTGACCAACTTACATTCTAACATACAATACTCTACGTAATTACCTACAATTATTGAACCATGCATATCTACATTTAATTTCGCTCTATTGACATTGATTATTAAAATACATCAATAATGTTTGTTTTTTTGGCATTACAACTTATAGTTACTTGGAATACCAATTAATATTTTTTTACCATCTTAGAACATGTTAGTAAACAACAATAAAAATGCACATAATGATATAGTTCAAATAAGAGTAAAGTAAAATAAAATAAATTGTATACTAAGAATGAAGATATTCTATGTTATCTTTTTTGAAATATTCAATGAAACTCATCATGTCTCATGACGGTCATGACTAAATCTATCAAGACATTAATATTACTACAAGATCAATGAAGAAAACAAATGTGACAATAATTTATTTGAGATTATATTTTCTACTATTCATAATGTGTGCCATTCGTGCATACATAAATTTTATATCTATCAAATTTTTATGATTATTATTATCTTATAAATTATTCAAAACCAGCAAAAAAACAGATGAATTTACCACCAAATTCCACTGCACTAAAATATGCGCTTTAACTTGAATATCCAGTTTTTGTTTTTCTTAATACTTTCACGCACCACAATTCATGAGTAATTGTAGTGAAAGGCTCATGCATTATTGCCGTTCTATACCTAGTTTAATTTTGGTAAATGATTAAATAGCATTCTTCATACTGTGTGGTGGTATCTTTTGAAATTCGTGTGTAACTTAAAAATTATCTTCACATTTTACAAAAAAAATTCTTGTATCTTTAATATTTAATAACTAAGTTTTTCTCGGAGTTTTAGTGGTTTTGATTCAATTCCTCAAAAGCATCAATTATCTTTTATTAATGATTTGAAACATTCATGTGCATCATTAATATTGGTCAATTACACCAATTAGATAGAATTGGAAATATATTGCAAAATACTTTTTTTCAAAGTAAAAAAATTCTATAAATTCTATTTAAATATATAAATTGATAGCATCAACAAACTTCACTTTGGCTTTTTAATTCAAAGTTGAATATTCTTTTATTACTTAAAACACATGTTGTCACCTAAAAACATTGTATGAATTCAATATAATTAATTTGATGGATATTAGGATTACTATTGTTTTTGCTCAAGTAGCATCCCATTTATTCATCTTTATAAGTGTAAGTAGTTGATTCTTGTGAGATATTACTTCTTGGATTGGTCTCAAGTCTGTTTTCTTGTTTGATTTAGGTTTATGTATAATTTGTAACTTTTAAATAATTTGGTTATTTTACAGTCTTTCATTTAATAAAGGGTAATTTTAAATAGATCTAAACTTTTACTAAATTGACCAATTTATCCTTGAACATCATGGACGAAGAAGAAGAAGAAGAAAAAAAAAAAAAAAAAAAAAAAAAAAAAACTTCTAAATTCATTTCTCTAGATTTGAAACCAATAAAATTCCACTACATTCATCATGATAATCATATTTTTCATCATGGATAGGTTAATTTAGTAAAAATCTAGATTTATTTAATATTCTCCTAAAAAAATATTAAATCTAATGACAATAAAAATATAGTACTAAACTTTTGGATGACATAATATATATAATTTAGTATTTTATATCAAAAATTAGTTTTGTTTTATTTTCTTTTCTTTAGTTATTGAAGACACATCAACCAATGGTCATCAAATATGCAACTTGTTACAACCATGTAAATGGAAGATGAGGCTTTGGGCAATCCATGGCAGATTTTAACTTGAACCATTAATTCAATTAAAAGATTATTTATATGAGAAAATATAAATAAATATTAGTACTATCTTTAAAGTCTAATATATATGATTGATGAACTTATTTTTATTTATAATATGCTCTCTAGCATCAATAATTTATAGTTGATATTTTTAATTTAATACTACCTTTAAATTTGTTTATAGCACCACTTTGTAGCTTATTTTTAAGTAAGTGCAAGGTTATATTTGAACATTCCTTAACAATGCAGACGACATTTATATTCCTCATTACTTTCGGAAGAACCATATTACATAACTTTAGATTTTTACTTTGTATATTAATTAACTGCAAAATAAAATCTTCATTATTTAGCTTCTAAATTTTAATTCTATTATATTATTTAATGATACTGGTTCGAATCAATTACAAAATGATTAAAGCATCTAACTTGTTTTACTTCTAATTTGCACAAAAGTCAATGTTTGGTGCAAAAATTCTACAATAATTAATTGTAAAATTTAAATTGTCAAATAGGTCTTAATAATTTTTTTATTTATCAAATCTTTTATAAATATTAAAAGTATTTGGATTTTTGATATTGATTTAAATTGATTTTATTTTAAAGAATTGACTTAAATTTCCTGGTTTTATTAATATTTTATAAAATCAAAAATAGAAATAAATTAATAAAATTATAATAAATATTTTATATTTAATTTTTATTATTATTACTATTATTATTATAATTAATTAATTTTGGCAAAATTTGAAAAAAAATGAATATAATCTAAGACTTGTGAAATATATTAAATGATAAAATTTAGTAATTAAGAAATTAAATAAATAAATAAATAAATAAAAACTTATTTATAAAATTAGTATTATATATATATATATATATATATATATAAAGAAATATTAAATAGATCTAGATTTTTACTAAATTAACCTATCTATGATGACAAATATGGTAATCATAATAAATGTGATTGATTTCTATTGATTTTTGATCCAATAGTAGAAAAATGAATTTAGAAGTCATATGTTTTTTTATGATGGATGGATAAATTTAGTAAAAATTTGGTTCTAATTAACATTTGTAGAGATAAGATTTGGCTCAGCTTTTATTGTGTCGACACCAATAAGTTCTTCTTACACCTTTATTTAAGCAAATGAGGCATCTAAACCAGCTATGTTACATTATTATAAATCAATGAACAAAAACTTAAAGGAAGAATACTTGGGAGGTCAATTTGCACCTTTTGAAAAGCTAAGATATGTTGTATGAGTGACTTTGTAGTCTCATGAATGTCTGCTACAATCTAATCAAATGACTTTTGATTAAATCTCATATCTACTTTTATCAAGTTCTTGATTACTAAGCAGGATAATGCAAAAAATATGTTAAGTATTTTCATTGTGCTTAGATAAGATTAGCACATGTCTAAAACTTTGGTGGAGATTCCAAGTATTTGTGATGCTAACAATGCAACTATAAAAAATAAAAGAATGTAAATAGACACAAGAAACATTAAGAGAGTCAGCCAAGCAATATAAAAAGCATTAAGAAGCCCAAGAACAACTACATAATGCTTAGAGACTTAATAATTGGAAGAATTTGATGGCAATAATTTTGTAATGCTCCTTGACAATCTTGATGCAATAAGAAGATAAATAATGCAATCTTATACAAAAAAAAATAGCTAACTTTCCAATTTAGACATAATAATGTAGATTAATTTTTCACCACTTATAATTTTTCCAACATTAGGAAATACTAAGTAAGATTGAAAAATTGTTGATCTTAAAGTTTTTTCTTTTTCACAAGTACTAATGACATTGTCTTTGATATAATAAAAAGTAGCCTTAACCAGATTATCCATCATTTGATATATAGATAAGAAGGCTTTTCTACTTGAAATAAGTTTTACTTTGTATTTATTAAGTCTTGTCTTTTTCCATCATTTCTTTCAAAATTGAAAGTCAACATCCTTCTATAATAGAAGATCAACAATATTTTTTTAAATCCAAGTAATATGTATAGATTTGATAATTTTACATTTGGTCCAACAATATGTATATTATTGTTAGGGACATAGTCCTTAGAACCTTCTAGAGACAAGTCTCTAGAACCTTCTAGAGAGAAGCTTGTAAAACCTTCTAGAAACAAGTCTCTGGAACCTTCTAGAAGCTTCTTAGTTGGTAGAAGATGTTAGGAACATAGTCCTTAGAACCTTCTAGAGATAAGTTTCTAGAACCTTCTAGAAGCAAGTCTCTAGAACCTTCTAGAGATAAGTTTCTAGAACCTTCTAGAAGCAAGTCTCTAGAACCTTCTAAAAGCTTTCTAGTTGGTAGAAGTTGCTTGAGAAGCTTCTTAAATAGGAGTATATATTGGAATCGAGGCTGAAGAGTTCTTCAGTCTCGACAACACATCTCTTGGAGCTCTAGCTCACCTCTCTGGTGTTGTTCTTGTATTCATCTGATTAATCTAGTTCTTGCCAGTTCTTCTTGAACTTCTTGGTAGATATCAAGTCTATATTCTGTGTCCGTGACAGTTTGTCAAGACTTCACTCACCTCAGATATCAGAGCTAGTTTCTTCTTTGTTAGAGTGTAGATTACCCCTCTGCTTGGAAGTGTACTAGCACTTTAGAGGTTGCGGATTATCCTCCTCTAAACTGATACTTCTTTTGTTACAATATTGGAGTCTTATTCTTCTTGGAGAGAGTGGATTACTCCTTTTCTTGAAGCTCTTAAGGCATTTTAGAGGTTGCGGAGTACCCTCCTCTAAACCAATATTGTCTTCTTGTAGAGTCCTTTCTGTCCTTCTCTTAGAATGGTCGGGGGCCAAGACATTAGTATGACGGAAAGTTCAGAGTCCAAGTTAGATGCTATCATGAATGCCCTCGCTACGTTATCGCAAAGAACTGCAGAGATTGAAGGAGTCGTGGCAAGGCTTCATAATGATGGAGCATCTGGGATGGCACAATCTAGGTTGCACCAGCCTCAAACTTTTACACTTGGAGAAGCAACTTTGCCTCAAGTTCGACAAGCACCGTTGGTTCTACAACATAAGGAACGCCGAGTTAACCTTCCAAACAAGATCGATGGTACACGTTCCAAGTTTCGAAGATTTGTCAACCAAATCAGGTTGATAACAGTTTTAGAGCCCGAACGCTATCCAACGGAGGAGTCACGTGTTGGGCTTGTTGGAACCTTACTTACAAAACAAGCTCTATCATGGTTTGCTCCTTTGTTTGAGAAATGATCGTCCATACTAAACAACTTTGAAACCTTTTTGGAGGCATTTACGGAAGCATTTGGTGAACACGACAAGGTTCGATGGGCTACAACAAAGATCCGGTCACTATGACAAGGGATGCGTTCTACATTAGTCTATGCATTGGACTTCAGGTAATTAGCATGCGACATCAATTGGGATGAAGAAGCGTTGATGAGTCAATTCTATTGGGGTTTAAAGGACGATGTGAAGGATTTGCTGTTAACTCTTCTTGATCCGCAAACGCTCAACGAAGCTATTAGCCAAGCTGTGAAGTGCAATAACCGCCTATTCCAACGTCGCCAAGACCAACGTTCAAGACAACATACGATTCGCCACACCCCAACTATGTCGGCAAGTAGCGTGAATTTACATTCAGAGATAGAAGATATGCAAATTAATGCAGTACGTGTCAAATCTCTTACTCTAGACGAAAAAAAGCGGCATATGGAGGAAGGTCTATGCTTGTATTGCAGTGAAGAAGGCCACAAAGTTAGAAACTGCCCCAAGAAGCAGAATCGACATATTATCAAGACTAGGGATGCATTTATTCAGGAAAACGAGGATGCCCAGCCACAATAGGAACCGTGCGAATGGACAGTGAAATATCGCAACAACAACCAGGTTCCTTTCTTTCCGCTCAACCTGCCCTTTATTTTACAATCCCTTTGCTTATTGGCCCTCAGAAACTGAGAACCTTAGCATTATTAGATTCATGAGCATCTACTTGTTTTTTAGACGAAGAATTTGCAAAGCGTCATAAGATCCCTTTAGTACAAAAATCCAAACCTGTTCACGTTGAGGTCATAGATGAACGACCTTTATTGTCTGGTAGTGTCACCTATGAATCAAAACCTATAGAAGTGACGTTTAAGGACCATAGTAGTCATATTATTTTCAATATTATTACAACCCCATCAAATCCTATTATTTTTGGTCTTTCTTGGTTGGAAAAGCATAATCCATCCATAGATTGGAAGTTGCGGAAGATGACCTTTCCCACAAAACCACCCAAGAGCAAGCCTAGAAGAAAACCCTGAATAGAGAAATCCTTATTTATTGGAGCAAGAGCATTTATAAGATTGTCCAAGGGAGGCACACCGTTTGTCATTTATGTGGCTCCAACTACCGGGGAGAAGATCTCGGCAACAAGTATACCGGAGCAACATAAAGATTTTAAAGACGTGTTTCAAAAGAAAAATGTCGACATGCTACCGGAACACAGACCATATGATTGCACCATAGACATACAGGAAGGAGTACAACCGCCTTTTGGCCCAATCTATAATCTATCGCAGATAGAGTTGGCGGAATTGCGGAAGTACATCGACGAGAATCTAGCCAAGAACTTCATCCATCATTCAAAATCGTCAGCTCCAGCACCCATCTTATTTGTGAAGAAGAAAGATGGCTCGTTGCGGATGTGCGTGGACTATCGAGGCCTCAACAAGGTAACAAAGAAGAATCGTTATCCGTTACCCTTGATTTCTGGTCTTTTAGAACAACTTGGATGTGCAAGGATCTTTACAAAAATTGATCTAAGGGGAGCTTACAACCTCGTACAAATCAAGGAAGGAAATGAGTGGAAGACAGCGTTCCGTAAAAGATATGGCCATTTTGAATATAATGTCATGCCCTTTGGTCTTACCAATACTCCAGCGGTCTTTCAACATATGATGAATGATATTTTCCGAGAGTACCTTGGCGATTTTGTTGTCATCTATTTGGATGATATTTTGATATTCTCCAAAAATGAGGAAGTGCATGAAAAACACGTTCGTTTGGTATTAGAGAAACTACGCGAGCGAGGACTATATACCAAGTTGGAGAAGTGTTTATTTCACCAAATAGAGATGGAGTTTCTAGGGTTCGTTGCGACTATGGAAGGCTTGAAGATGGACCCCAAGAAGGTGGAAGCAATCGTGTCCTGGGAGGTTCCGAAGACGGTTAGAGATGTACAATGCTTTCTTGGTTTTGCCAACTTCTATCGGATCTTTATCAAGAATTACTCTCAAGTTACTGCTCCTCTCACTCGATTGATATGCAAGGATAAGCTGGAATGGGGACCTCTAGCAGAGAAGGCGTTTCAAAACCTGAAGACTGCATTTACTACAGCTCCAATCTTGATACATCCAAACTTTACAAAGGCCTTCTATTTAGAAACTAATGCTTCGGATTTTGCTTTGGGAGCTGTACTTTCACAAATGGGAGAAGATAAGAAGCTCCATCCAGTTGCATTCTATTCTCGAAAGTTCTCTGCTGCTGAAATCAATTATGAGATCCACGAAAAGGAACTTCTTGCTATAGTGGATTCTTTTAAAGAATGGCGTCACTTTCTTGAAGGAGCTGCACATCTAGTGACCGTATACACAGATCACAAGAATTTGGAGTATTTCATGTCGGCTCGAGTTCTAAATCGACGTCAAGCTCGATGGAGTATGTTGCTATCTAGGTTCGATTTTATTATCATTTATCGACCTGAAAAGCAGCAAGAACTATCTGATGCCTTATCGAGGAGATCGTATCTTGTACCAAAGGTTGGAGAAGCAGCGTTTGATCAACAATGTACGATATTGTTGAAGCCAGAGCAATTTCAGTTTTGTGCTACTATTATGCCAATTGATGCTGACTTTCTGAATCAGGTATGTGCCGTAACCATTGAAGATTCAGTAGCCATTGATATCAAGCAGTGTGCCAATGACGACAAATTCAAGGTGGAGGGAGATCTTTTATACTTTGAAGAGCGGTTGTATATTCCAAAAGGACCAGCACGACTCCGAGTTCTTCAATCTCGCCACGATTTTCCATCTGCGGGACATTTTGGATTCAACAAGACCTTGGAGTTTATTTCTCGAGATTTTTGGTGGCCCCAAATGTGGAAGGATGTGAAAGATTTTGTCCTCTCTTGCGACATCTGTTCAAGATCCAAGAATCCTCGGCATCGCCTTTATGGACTCTTACAGCCATTACCAATTCCACGTCGACCATGGTCTTCAATTTCCATGGACTTCATCACGGACCTGCCATCATCGAACTGATTTAACAGCATCTTTGTCGTGGTAGATCGGCTTACAAAAATGGCACACTTTGTCTCTTGCAAGAAGACATCGTCTAGTGAAGTCACAGCAAGGCTCTTTCTCGATAATGTGTATCGATATCATGGACTACCAGATGATATCGTATCAGATCGAGGAACCCAGTTCGTATCAAAGTTTTGGAGATCTCTCTTTGAGATACTGAAGGTGGATATCAAGCTTTCTTCGGCTTTTCATCCTCAAACTGACGGTCAAACGAAACAGGTGAATCAAGTCTTGCAACAATACTTACGATGTAGCATCAACTATCAGCAAGACGATTGGACCACATATCTGCCGCTAGCCGAGTTTCCATATAACAACTCCCTCCATACGTCGACTCAATGCACACCATTCTTTTTCAACTATAGTTATCATCCAAAGCTTGATTTATTGAGTCCATCAAAAAATAACAATCCAGCAGCTGAAGGATTTGCGAAACAACTATCAGAGCTTCAAAATACGTTGAAGCTTCAATTACAATCCGCTCAAGAATCCTACAAGGCGTCTGCAGATAGATTTCGGAATCAAGCACCTACTTTCAAAATTGGAGATAAAGCATGGCTTCTTTGACAGAATATCAAGACCAAGCGACCATGTGATAAGTTGGACTATCGAAGATTGGGACCATTTATCATCCAAAAGTAAATCAATCCAGTGGCGTACCGTCTGGAATTACCGGCTTCTATGAAGGTACATCCAGTCTTTCATGTTTCTTTGTTGGAGCCTTATCGAGAGTCATCTTTTTCTGGAAGAGTGTAATGTCCGCCACCTAGTATTGAGATTGAGAACCATGAGGAATATGAGGTTGAAAAGGTGCTGGATTCTCGGCGAAAGTGGGGCAAGTTGGAGGATCTTGTTCATTGGTGCGGCTACGACATTAATGAGCGAACGTGGGAGCCAGCTGAAAATCTCACCAATGCGCCGCAAAAGGTATAGGAGTTTCATCAACAACATCCTCATAAACCTAAGCCGGTTCGACAATAGCTTCTTTCTGAAGCTTGCTTATCCAAGAATATAAGAAAGGGAGAGATCACCACCAAAATTCGTAGTTGATGTAGTTATTTTCTCCAAGATAAAATAGAATTTTTTCAGTAGCCATAGTTTGGTCTTCTGATATGGATAGCCAAGAGATAGATACTATGTCAGTCAGATTATCTCAACCAACTAGTTCACGAAGGCGATCCCGAGATGAAGAACCACCTGCACTATGACAACGATGGAGGATACCAAGTAACTGATCACTAGTGATTGTATTTGAATCCGAGCCTGCTTGTGATGGTCAACCAGAAGGCATATTTGCAAGACAATTTCACAATGAAGACACGGAAGTTCATGCTTGGTCAGAAGTTGAAGAAGTGGGCCACTACCGTTGGCTTCAAGGGCCGGTGAACCACTTACCTCGTGAACAACAGTTGGAGTTCATAACAAATGTTATGCGACAGATCTTCATTTTCTTGCGTTGGTACTGATTGACAACAACATTGCTTCTCAGAGACCTCGAAGCTAAAAGAAGGGATGATGTTAGGGACATAGTCCTTAGAACCTTCTAGAGACAAGTTTCTAGAACCTTCTAGAGACAAGCTTCTAGAACCTTCTAGAAGTAAGTCGCTGGAACCTTTTAGAAGCTTCTTAGTTGGTAGAAGATGTTAGGAACATAGTCCTTAGAACCTTCTAGAGATAAGTTTCTAGAACCTTCTAGAAGTAAGTCTCTGGAACCTTCTAGAAGCTTCGTAGTTGGTAGAAGTTGCTTGAGAAGCTTCTTAAATAGGAGTATATATTAGGATCGAGGCTGAAGAGTTCTTCAGTCTCGACAACACATCTCTTGGAGCTCTAGCTCACCTTTCTGGTGTTGTTCTTGTATTCATCTGATTAATCTAGTTCTTGCCAGTTCTTCTTGAACTTCTTGATAGATATCAAGTCTGTATTCTGTGTCCGTGACAATTATCTCTAGTTAAATTGACCTATTTCATTTACAATATAGAAACATTGGTCATGCAGAAATGTCAAATTTTATAATATATAATATCATACTTTAGTTTTGTAATGAACTATATTATTTTTATTTTATAATATAGCTATATATACAAAATAAATTCATATAATAATATAGTGTTATCTTTACAAAAACTTATGTACAACTTGATTTCAAATTTCTAGCATTTTTTTGAAGCAATTAACCATTTCTAAAGAACACTTTATCTATCAAGGACATAAAACTTGAAGAAGAAATCTTTGATATATTCTTGTATCACTCAAAAGAACTAAAAAATCATTCAAAGATGATATTGTATTAAATTAAAATGGCTATTGTCAAAGACAAGAAGAGTAGAAAGTCTTGAAAAAATACTAAAGACTAAAAAAGCATTGACAAGAGTAAAAAAGGCTTCACTCTTACCTCCATATATACTCTTAATTAGGAATTACATGACAATTTCTTTTAAACACTCCAAAACATGTTGACTTTGTAAGACACATATTTTAACTTGCAAGACAAGTTTTTTATATGTGTACCACATAGTTAGCTTGTTTTATAAGCTATCAACATGTGATTAGTTTATTGACCAAGTTTCTAACCTACTAATCAATTACAAATTCATGTAAAGTAAAAACAACATCTATGAAGCTTCTAAAATTTTTTTTGAGAAAATATCATAAAATAAATCTACTTTATTTACTTCTATTTAATCATATAAAAAAATATTAGAGTAAATATGCATGATTGTGACATTATTATTTTTTCTAAAGATGAGTTCAACAAGGAATGGTTATCATATATTAAAGAAATCCAAGATATGGCGAATTATAATTGTTCTATACTTTGATCTTTATTTTCTTGAAATATAGTTGATAGGTCATCTTAGCCATCAATAATATCTCATATCAAGGTAGAAAGATCAATCTATTATTTAATTATTGTTGAGGCTTTTGTAACTTCTTCTAAATAAAATATTTAAAACACTCTCGGAACTTGTTCCAACCTTTAATAAAATCACCAAACATTGAAAGTCTCTTCTAAGGTTGTAATACCAAATACGCTGTATCTCATCATCTGTTTGAGGAATGACATGTTATTTTTAAGGATTTTCATTTTCATTACATTATCTTGAAGATTGTGACAATTGTAATGTTTCATCTGGTTTTGTATGGTAACACAACTACATGGTGAAAAATTAAATTATGGATGTTGTTATAGAAGAGCCTAGTAATAAGATGTAATAGAAAAATAAAGATAAATCATAAAAAGATAATAAAAGGTTTAATCTTAATGTAGCCTTTTAAAGAAAGTACCTCTATTTACTTTATATGAGAATAAATACCTTAAATTAAAATAAATAAGATAAATAATTGATATAAACATGTTTAGAAGAGAATTATCAATAGTTTTAAGTAAAAATTATGTCAAATTATCAAATATTGATACCTAGAAAAAATCAGTTGTCAACTTCAGTTGAAATTAGATCTCGAGAGACAAAACTACATATTTATGGTGATTCTAGAGTTCTTTGATAGATTAGAGAGCAAAATTTGAGAATAGACCTACAAAGAGATATTTAGGCATTCATTATATATCAATCAAATTAATATTTAATTTTTTTGGAGATTTTCAAAGTTAGTGATATTTTCAATTGGTTTATATTTTAAAAAATAAAACTATGATTATAAATTTGAAGATTTCTTGAGTTTTGTGGTATTTATATGTATAAATTTTGGGTAGAATGTTGTTGTGCTAATTTTAAATATTTATACAAATTTTGGGATCAATCAAATAATTAGATCAAACTGTGTAAAGATTTTTAAGGGTTGAGGTTTCAAAAATTGGAGTTTGAAAGTCAGAGAGTATTTTTAAGATCTTTAGAGATTTTTCAATTGGATTGAAGTGAATTATTTTTGTATAAAGACTAGACTTGATTTTCAACAATTTAGGTGGATTTTCGAAGCAATTCAATGCTTCAAGGAAGAAATATTGGCATTGGAAGTTCAACATTTAAATTGAAGTAGGAGACCATCCAATATCCAAGTAAAATTTAGAATTGATCATATAATTGATAGATTTGATGTTCTTCAAATTTTTTATGCTTATTTCCAACATAATTTTTAAGAAGTATGTAAAATCTTAAGTAAGATTAATGGTATAATTGAAAGATATTGAGGTTCTAAACTACCTTAGGATTAAGTTAAATTGATTTGGATTTGGTTAAGATTTAGGATTTGGTTTAGAATTTAGAAATTGGTTAGGATTTCGGTTTTGTTTAAAATTTAAGATTGTATAAGATTAATTAGGATTTGATTTAGAATTTAATTAAAGACTATTGATATTTTAATTAGGATTAAATTAAGATTTGGTTGAAATTTATTTAAGATATGTTTAAGATTTTATTCTAATGATTCATTTGAATTTCTTTAGGATTTCTTCATGCTTCTTTTGTATTTTTTTAAGGTTTGTTTGAATTTGATTAAAATTTTATTAAAATTATTAAGTTTTAATTAGAGTTATTTAGAATTCTATAAGAGTTAAAATCTTGTTGTTGCGATTTTTCTTCTATCTTCTATAGCTAGCTACTTGGTGCATTTTCAAGCAAGGTTTTATATAATACAACATTGATAAATCATCAAGTGAATTCTTTAGTTGAATCTATTGATTGTTGAATTTTTATTTCTTTAAATGTACAAAAGTACCAAATAAGAGTAAAAAATAGAATGCTATCTTCCTTGGATCTAATTTCTTTTATATTAAAGATTTGTTATTCTTCATCTTGGTTTGATGGATGTTTTCAATAAAAAACTTCAACCTTCTTTGTTGCATTTGTAAGATTCTTTACTAGCTTCCATGTGCATTTATTCATATCATATCTATTGTCATATTATGTGAAGTCTTACTTGAGAATGAACCAAATATCTGACTTTGAAAGATAGAATGGAAATTATAATAATAAAATCCTAATTCTAATAGAATATTAAATAAATTCTAATTAAATCTTAATAATATTAAGTAATTTTTAATTAAATTCAAAAGAAATTTTAAAGAAATTAAAAAAGAAACAATAAAAAATCTTAAAGGAATTCAAAAGAAAACTACAATAAATTTCAAAATAATCCTTAAGAAATCCTAAAGAAATATTAGAATAATCACAAATATATCTTAAATAAATCTCAATGAAATTTTAAGCCTAGTTGAAATCCTAGTGGATTTTAATTAAATCTTAGACCAAATCCTAAATCCTAAGCAAATCTTAAATTCTAAATCTTAAGTAAATTCTTAATCCTAAATCCTAAAAAAATTCTAAATCCTAAATCCTAAGCAAATCCTAAATCCTAAACCTTGAGCAAGTTCTAAATCCTAAATCCTAAACCAAATTCTAAATCCTAGTCCAAATCTAAATCCTAAATCCTAAGCAAATCCTAAATCCTAAGCAAATCCTAAATCCTAAACCTTAAGCAAATTCTAAATCCTAAATCCTAAACCAAATTCTAAATCCTAGTGTAAATCTAAATCCTAACTAAATCCTAAACCAAATCCCAAATCTTAGCCCAAATCTAAATTCCAACCAAATCCTAATCAAATCCTAAATCCTAATCCAATCCTAATCCTAAACCAAATCTTAATCAAAATCCAATCAATTTAATATAATCCTAGTACAATTTAGAACCTCAAAATCTATTGATTAAGGCATTGATCTTGCTTAAAATTTTATATACTTTTCAAAAAATAAGTTGGCAAGAAGACCATGAAATTTGAAAAAAATCAAACTTACCAAATATAAGAAATATATCAAAATCTATTTAGGTATTAGCCAATCTCCTTCTTCAACCTAGATACTAGTCTTTTAATACCAATATCTCTTCTTTTGTATTTTTTAATTATATTAAAAATTCATATATATTTAGAAAATCAAGTCTATAACCTTTATACACAAATTTCACTCTAATCCAACTAGTAAATTATTGAAGAACTTAGAAATCTTAAGTGCCTCTCAAAGTCCAATTTCTAAGATTTCAACCTACTTAAAATTTAATAATCTTTAATCCAATTGTTAGATCAAATTCAAATTTATATCATACAATTTAAACAACTATTTCTATAAAACTTCAAAATTTGAATTGTAAATCTACTATTAAACTTACAAAATTTTCTAAGACATTCTACCCTTTTTATTTTACAAATTCTAGAGTCACTAAAAACAATTGTAACCTTGTAAAGCTCTTACAAAGTCATTATACATTCAAATTATTCAGAATTAATGCCTAAAAAAACTTTATTAATTCTACTTTCAAATTCTACTCTTTGATCTCCAAATGAATTCCGGAATTGCCATAAGTGTGTAATTTTGTACCTTAGGATTTGACTTCAATCCAAGTTGATAGATGGTCCTCTTTAGGTATCAAATTTTGCCTTTTTGAATTAATTTTTTCTCAAATCAACTCCTAACTTCCTCTTATATATATTCATATTCTTTATTTTTTTAATCTATCTTGTTTTGTCTTATTTATGTCCTTATAAAATAAGTAGAAGCCTACTTTGTAAGAAGGTAGCATTTACACCTTTAGTTTTACTTTCTTTTGAACTATTGTCTATTTTTGAAGATAATTTGCTATAATATTTGAAATAAGATCATCTATAATATAATAATTTCTTCACCTTTTTCACCTATTAGTTGTATTACATCACAACACCATGCCAATGAATAAAATATTCTAACCTTTTTGGCACTTCTTTGAATCTAAGTCTTCTTCCACCTCAAATTCTTGATTATTATCTACTTCTATAAAAGGAGGTGATATTTTTTTTCTTTCCAAGACATTTATTATCTTATATGGGTCAAGAAAAAATATATAGAATATGTGATAGATCTTCATAGACTTTGGTAGATATAATCTATAAACAATAAGATTGACTTATTTACTAATAAGAAAAGGTCTAAGCTTATAATAGTCTAACTTGTCACAAGAACAAGAAATCTTAATATTATGATGAAGTAGCCAAATCCTATCACCTACATTGAATTATGATTATTCCTTATATAGGTATTTGCATTAAACTTTTGTCATTCTTGAATTTCCTTTAATCATATTTTTATTGTTATATATAATTTTGACAAACGATTTGCTAAATATTTTGCCACATGATTATCAACTTTTAAAAAGTTAAAAATATGAAGTTGTAGAAGTAACCATAATTGAAAAAGAAAGGTATTTGTTGAATAGAAGAATGTATTAAATTACTATATGCAAACTCTATCAATAGCAAAAGAGTTGCCCAATCATCTTGATGATAGCTAATGGTACATTTCAAATATTATCTCTAAAGTTTTCTTGTATCCAAAATTTTTGGTTGATGGAAAGTCATGACAAGCTTGTAGAATAGGTTGTCGTATTACATGAAGTTTGGCTTGAGAATGCACTGGGTACCTGGCTGTGGAAGATAAAAGAAAAAATGCAACAACAAGTCTTAACAACTCTAATAGTTTCTTAAATAAATTATAATTAAAGATTAGTAAATACAATCAAACATCAATCAAATTCAATCAAAATTTCAAAGGAATTATGTAAGAAATACAAAGTATTCTTAAAGACTTTTTAAAGAAATCATAAAGAAATAATATAGAAATTCAAAAATATACTAAAATAGAAATCTTAATAAAATATTAAAATATATTTTAGTATATTTTTGAATATTTTTGAATATTTAATTATATCCTAATCAAATTTTAATCAAATTTTAGTCAAATCTTAACCAAATCCTAAATAAATTCTAGTGAAATCCTAACAAATTCTAATCAAATCCTAATCAAATCTTGAAAAAATTCTAAACAAATCCTAAATAAATCCTAACCAAATCCTAAACAAATCCTAGTCAAATCCTAAACAAATCCTAACCAAATCCTAAACAAATCTTAACCAAACCTTAAATAAATCCAAATGATTTTTATAGCAAATTTAAACGTCAATAACTAATAAATGAATTGTTGATTTTAACTCAAATTTTTTACACCTTTTAAAAATTAACTTAATAGCAAGCACAAAATTTTAAAAGAAGATCAAACTCAACAAAAAAAAGATTGACCCTAATATTTGCTCGGATGTTGGATAGCCTCCTTCTTCAATCTAAATGTTGAATTTCAAGCACCAATATCTCTTTATTGAACCATTCAATTGACTTCAAATTTTTCAAATATGTAAGAAAATAATTCTACTATCTACATATATAACTTTCACTCTAATCCATTCAATAGATTGCAAGAAATCTTAGAACTCTCATTAGACCTAAAACTCTATTTTTTGAGATCTTGATCAACTTAAACCTCAATAATCTTCAATCCATCCTATTGATCAAGTTCAAAATCACAAAATTTATTGAGCACATATATACCCACAAATCCTCAAAACTTTATTTTTAGATCTATTGCCAAGCTTATAGAATTCTCCCAAAAGTATCTTCAATTTTATTTCATAAATCCAGAGTCATCCAAAACAAACCTTGACTTGCAAAGCTCTTACAAAGTCAATACAAATCTAAATCACCCAAAACCAATGCTCATCAAAAACTTATCAAGTTTGCTCTCTAATTTTAGTCTCCGATCTACCAAAGAATCCCTAAATTATTGTCAAGGCTTGGTTTTGTGCCTTAGGATCTGATTTCAATCCTAGTTCATAACTGGTCCTCTCCAAGTATCAATATCTAGTTTTTTTAGGTAATTTTTACTAGAATTTACTCTTAACTTTCTCCAAAAGATGCCTTTATTCTTTATTTTCCAATCTATTTTATTTTTTTTTATTTATGGCCCTACAAAATAAATAGAAGTCACTTTTCTAAAAAGGTAGTATCATTATAAAATAAATTACTACCTTCTTATCTTTTATCCATATTTTTCTACTTTATCTTTTAACTTGGCTCTTCTATAATAAGATACATATTATCATCTTTCACCATATAGTCATGTTATAATATGATAATTTTATTGTACTTTGTCTTTTGAAATATATAATTGTCTATCAAAAAAGAGTAAATTATTCTTAAATTCAAACTTAGAAGTATCATGAGACTTAGAAGAATTATTCTTGATATTATGAATAAGAGGATCAAAATATATATTTAATTGAATTTTCTTGATAAAGGTCGAATCAACAATGAATATTGATTTTATTGCTTAAAGATGAAAATACTTTGGCTTCAAAAGAATTATTCTTTGTTGATCAAAAGTTGCATCTCTTTATTTTGATGCAAAATAAGAACATCTAAAAAGGGTATTTGATAAATCTTACTATATTTTGGATTTATAGGTGATCTTAAAATCAATTCTTAATAAAGATAAATTCTAATGGATTTTGTGATGATTCAAAATACGTATTGACATGAAGTACTTGAGATTCTTCTAATTTGTATATAGAATAATTGAATTAGAAGCGTCTTCTACATAATGATGCCATTCTTGAAACAAATCTATAATTGCAAGAATTTCTATCTTATAGATCTTGTAATTAATCTCTACTACTAAAAATTTTGTGGAATAAAAAGCAACTGCATGGAACTTATTATTTATTCTCATTTGTAATAAAAAAAAATACTTATAATAAAATCTAATGCATTTGTCTCTATGAAAAAAACCTCAAAAAAATTAATATAATATAAAATTGGTAGAAAAATAAAAAGTTATATTTAAGCCTTCAAAAGATATTTTTGCTACTTTGCTGTACTAAAGTTTGTCTTTATATATTAAACATATAAGAAGAGTCACAACTTGAAAAAAATCTTGATGAAGATTCAATAATAATTGATGGATTCTAAAAAACTTTGCACATATTTGACTAATTTTGAGACCTTCTAATTCATAATTTCCTAAACTTTCTTAAGATCCATCATTAATCCTTTGTCAAAAATGATATATTCTAAAAATTCAACCTAGATAGTTGTTATGGATATATACATTTACCTCAATAATTACTTATATGATTAGGTAGAAGTAGGTAAATATAAATTAATTTCATTGAGTATTTTAGTAAAGCTTTTTAGAAGCTTCATAGATGCAATTTTGACTTTAGATGTATTTATAGGTTGGAAACTTGACCAACAAATAAACCACATGTTGGTAGCTTGTGGAAGAAGTTAACTTTGTATAATAGCTTGTAGAACAAGCTAACCATGTGGCGCATACATAGATAACTTACCTTGCAAATTAAAACATGTGGCTAGCAAAGTCAACAAGTTTTGGAGGTCTTATAGGACATTGCCACATAGCTCCTAGTTAAGAGTATATATGGAAGCAAGATTGAAGCCTTCTTCACTCTTGTCAATGCCTTTCTAGTTGTAAGTCTTATTTCAAGGCTTTCTAGTCTTCTTGTTTTTGGCAATAGCCATTCTACTTAATATTATATTATATTTTGAATGACTTTCTAGTTCTCTTTAGTGAAACAAGGATGTATCAAGGATTCTTTTTCTTTGAGATTCATGTCCCTAACAATTTCCAAGAATGCTAACATATTATTTTTGTCTTATTTTCGAAGTGAGTGGATTATCCTACTTCTATTGTTGAATTTTGAAGATTGCAGATTATTAACCTTTTAAACAAAAAAATCTTGTTTTTTAATAATAATCTTTCCTTAAAGAGAGTAGATTACCCCTCTTTGTAGAAATTTTTATTAAAGGTTGCGGATTGCCCTCCTGTAATTTAACTTTTTGGATTAATTTGAATTCCCTATGGAAGAAAAGATTATGGATACTACACCTAGGAGAAGTAAGAATAGATTTACAACTATTGCAGATCTTCATGAGCTTGACAACACTTTTAGAGTGAAAATCTCACATAATTCTAACATGAATTATAGATGTACTATCTCTAAACTTATGGAAGAAGTTCAAAGTCTGCGACAAGAAGTTGTGTAATATTTAATATTATATTATATTAAAGGAAGCAAGTAAATCAATGTCACAACCAAATTCAGGGAGTTTTGTTTCCATAAGTATGATGGGAAAAAGAATTAGTATGCTTAAGAAGTTTGATGGAACAGGATCCAAATTCCAAGGATTTTTGCAACAAATTAAGCTCTATCTAAGAATGCATCCTTTTCAATGTCTTGATGTATTTACTCAAGTTGGATTCATAAGTGCACTTCTATCAGAAAGTGCTCTCTTTTTATTTACAGCTTTCATGGAAAAAGATTTACGACTTCTTTATGATTTGAAGTTGAGAGTAGAATCTTTAAAATAATTTGTTGCTCAAGCCAATTCATGTGACAATCAATTACTTGAAAGGCATCAAGAACAAAGACTTGGCTAGAGATGAGCAAGTCAAGTAATAGTGGAAGCTATCAAGTCTTTTGAAATATATTCATCAAGGCCAATGTCGTGTTATAACACAACTATATGGTAAAAATATAAATAAAAAAGATGTTATTAATATTTAGTCATCTTGGATGTTAGAAATAGTGGCCAATTCTAGTGCCAATATTTGAGGTCAGTTAATGTCATCCCATTGGCGTCATCGAACCAAGTACCCTCTGTACCAATGGGACAACCAGGATCATTTTCCAACCCTACATGGAACAAGCCTAGTAGATATATACTAGTAGAGACATCCAATATGCATGATGGCGGTGCAGGAAGACCACTTTGTCATTTCCGTTGCAGACAAGTTAGTCATTATGCCACTGAATGTTTCAATCCCAAAGCCAGTGACAATTACCTGCTAGTATGTGGGAATAGCAAGTAGTCGAGGCATACTTATCAGCAATTTAATGCTCCATTCAATTTCAATAATCAGGATCAACAAATCCAAAGCCAGGAAAAAATTGAGAGGATAAATCGAGGTCCTCAAGATTCTCCAGTAAATTGCATGGAATAAGTCCAAGCCGTTCTTACCAAGAATCAGCAAAAGAAGAAAGGACCAATTCAATATTCGAGTGAGTCTGATCTGAAGGGCAAATTTGATCCAATTATGAGGGTATCCAATCTAGGTCCTGATATGGGCCTCTTATCCGGTATGAGACTTGACTCGATTGGGCAACCCAATGAGGTCTCGATTACAGAGGCTTTGGTTCAATCTCAAGTTGTTCTGTTCTCTATGCCGTTCTAGGAGAAACATCTTTTCCGAGATAAGATCATCTTAGAGACAAGAATTTTAAAGAAGCGCCGTCAACTGTTCCAATTCGGAGTCTAGAGCGGAAAAATAGGGGATCTCATGGAGTTAAAGGAAAGGAGAGGAAAAAGAAGAGGGCATTTGGAGATCGACATTTGAGATCGGAGAGCTAGCTTCAAGCTCCTTCAAAAGGTGTAGAATTGGGTCTCATAGGATTTGGGAGGACTTTGCAATTGTTGCTCAAAATCAGTGTTTGTATTGGTGAATTGGGTTTTTTTTGTAATAAAGTAAAGGCTAGTACTCTTAACTGTTTAGTGAAGTTGGAGAAACTTCTGGGGTTGAAATTTAGAGGTGTCTAGAGGGTGGAATATGCTGAGTGCATGCAAAAGTTTGTATTAATCTAAAGGAACAGATAGAGGATATTTGACCATTAGTGTGAAGAGGTATCGAAAATTAGCAGATTGGGGTTGTTTAAGGTTTTTGTAATATTTGAAGATCTACCAACAGGAATAGGTGACTTTTGGCATGATAAGTCGAGGACCTCTAGGTGGCAGTCAAGATACATCAGTGTGGATTTATGGTGTTTTCTTGCAATCTGTAAGTTATATTAGATTGAAACTTCTTGGGCATTTAGAAGGCTTGCAAAGACACTAGTAGTAGAAGTTTACAACAATCGGATGGTCAAATTGAGAATTACAGCTTGTCGAAGCTTGCTGTCTAGGATTAAGATTAGAAAAAAATAAAATAAAAATAAAATAAATAAAACTAACAAATAACAAAAGACTTTGTGCTTATAATATCTTGAAGTTATTAAAAATAGTGTTTCTAAGCACTTTATATTGGGATTAAGCTTTTACATTGAAATCTGAAATAGTTTGTATTTATATGGTTGAAACCCACTAGCCTATCTGGATACTTGCAAAACATTATTTTATCTTTCACAGTCAGACACCCGGTGCGTTCTCAAGCAAGATAGCACGTAATACAATATATGTGATAAATCCAACATGAAAGCTTGAGGTCGACGGTATTAAATTTTGTTTATTTTCATTTTATTTTATGGAGAACGAGAATAAAAATTTTGAAGGATCTTTGGGAGGAGCTTTAAGTGGAGCTTCTAATGGAGTTTCTTGTAAAAGATAGGGTATGTATATGGATCCATCCATTGCTTATATGTTTCAAGCCTTATCATTATCTATAGAGCAACAATAAAGCAATGATCACAAAGAAGCTTTAGCAACCAAAGCTTTGCAAGCAGTGGTCAATAAAATTGACCAGTTTGATGGAAGAGATATTTTGAAGTATTTAAGATGTTATGTTTGGAAAATGGAATTAAATCGGGTTTTTGAGAAGAAGATGGTTGAATTATTTGGACTAGCCATGATATTGGAGATAAAAGAACATATTACCTCAATTATGGAGCATTATGAAAATTCATGGGAGATTTTTTTACATGCATTAAAAGATGAATATTTTTGGGAGGACATTGATTGTGTTACTAAGAAATTATTTCTAGAATGGATTGAGTGGCCTAATAAGAATTTACAAGCAACAGAGCTACTAAGGGAATTTGAAAGGCAGTATTCTCAATTATCGAAGGTAGAAAAATTGACATTAGAGCCGAACAAGGTTGAATTATTTCTTCAAGCTGCTGATAGAGAATTACAAGAGAAATTGGAGTTGCTTCTTGAAGACAAAGAAGAAAATGAAGGATTGACAACAAAGTGGAAAAATATTAAAAATATAGTAGATTTGCTTACAAAAAGAGAAAGGAAGAAGGATAGGAGTAATATTCTAAAAGCAGTACAAGCACCTAAAATTCCAGTACATACAATACGACCAACAATGTTTACTGTTCAACCTTCAACATCTTTATCAAAGAAAGGAGAAATGGAGATTGAAGAAATTATACATGGAATGCGAGATCTTCAAATCAAATTGATAAGACTCGAAGAAAATACTTCTACAAATAAATTGAAGAATGTTTCAAAACAAGGGTATGTACAAAGATGTATTTGGTGTGATGATGCTTTATATACTAGGAAGGATTGTAATGAATTCAATAATATAGTAGATCAAGGAATTATTTATTGAAAAGATGAAAAAATTGCATCAAAGGATACAAAGGATCTCCTTCAAACCAATTTTGGCAAAAGAAGTATGAGAGCATTGATTCAAGATTGTTTAACAGAACATGGAGTAGCATCACGAGAAAGTGCAAGTTATAGTACTAGAGTAGATGATGACTTTGGTGGAAGTGAAGAAACTAGTGAATTTTGGGCTTTTGCCATTTCTACAATATAAAAAGGAATAATGCCTTGGAAAGCGTTATTGAGGACTATAGCTACAATATGAGGTGTAACAGGTTGGAAAGATCCTTTTGAGTCTCTTTCAGTTCATGTACATATTGCTAAGAACCAACATGAAGCTTTGATGGAAGAAAAGAGACGAGAAAATTTTGATGATACAAGAAAAAGAAATTCTTCTAAGAGACAAACTCGAGGAGACAAGGCTCGTGAGGCAGCTTCACAAGAATTGTCTATAAAGGATACTTCAGCATCATTGAAAGAAAAAAGAAAAGAGACAAAAGAAAAGGATAAATCAATTGCTTATAAGCTACTTTTTGATATTGAAGCAGCAACAAATTTAAAAGGGGTGTTGAAAGAACGTATATTAAATACTAAGGTGGAATTCACATTGAAAGAAATTTTGGGAATTGCAAAGAAGAAGTTTCATGATGTTATCATTGACAGTATTAAGCAAAAGAGGTAATTAATGGACAAAGCTGGAATGAGTCATGCTATTGATACATGATTATATAAAGATGAAGAAGAGGTTGATAATGGTTATAAGCAATCAACAAATGAAAAAAATGGATATAATCAATGAGTACGTTTCAAAGATTATAGTGATAAAGAAATAGAAGCTTCAAGCCATTATACTCGAAAACATTAGACAAGGACAACTACTGAAGTATTCGTGAAAGTAGGAGATATACAAGAACCAATTGTTGCTTTAATTGACCATGGTTTTGAAATAAATCTTATATCTAAGGATCTTCATAAGTAGCGGAAATAGCCAATTGATATGGAACATGGATGGGCAATACGAGCAGCTAATAACAAATGAGGCAAATTATATGGAGCTTATCCAGATGTCAAAATTTGGATTGGAGATGTTGCGACAGAACAACATTTCTTTATACAAGATACAACGTCTTATCCATTTATTTTAGAATAATCTTATATTGCGGTGTCGTATTACGTGCTTTCTTGCTGGAGAATGCATCGGGCGTCTGGCTGTAGAAGGTAGTATGGAGATTCACCAATAGTCAAGCAGTCTATCAGTTTTTGACCATTAGAATATAAACGACTACAAGAATACACCATAAATCTATACGGATGCCCTTCGATTGCTCGCCGAAGTCTTTTTTGTCCCGACCGGTAGGTCTCTAAACGTTACAGAGAACCCCGAACAATCCAAACTGCTAATCTTCGATACCGCTTTATATTCACGATTTTGTATCCACTAATTGTCTTGTTAGATTAACCCAATAAATTTCATTCACTCCGCATACTCAATCCTATAGACACCCTTTTGACTCTTCATCACAGACGTAATTCGATTTCATTAAAACAGTCAAGAGTAATCAAACCCACTTCATTAAAAATCTCGATTCACCATTATAACACTGACTTCAGCAATGATTGCCTCAGTCTTCCCAAAACCCTATGAAGAAAAAAAACCCAATTCTCTGTCTTCTTTCCCCGCCCGAAGCATGAAGCTAGCTCTCCCCTTCTTCAAAAAACCTCCCCATAAAAAAACCCTCCCCTAACCTTATCCTCTGAATTTCTTCAATCTTCCGTCTTGGATCCGGAATTGGCTCCAGCCGTCAGAGCTTAGATCCAAAATTGGCTCTTGTCATCAAGGCTTTCTCCTCCGTTTTTACCTTTAAGAGATCCATTTACCGAAAACAACGTTCCCTGAAATGGCATAGAGAACAAGACAGCCTGAAACAAAATCGAAACCCCGTAATCGGGACCACATTGAGTCGCACGACCAATTCAGGTCTCATATTGGGTAAGATGCTCGTAGTAACCTGGATGTTCGTATAATTGGGTCAAATTGGTCCTTCGCGTCAGACTGGCTGAGGCCCGTAGTAAGACCTCAATTTTTCCATAATTAGATTACATTGGGTTGTTCGACCAATGCAGGTCTCATATTGGGAAAGAGGACCCGGATTGGATTCTTGAAATTGGATCCAATTGGCTTTTCGAACTAGGCTCACCTGTCGTGTGAATTGGTCCTTTCTCTTCCTGCTGACTCTCGTTATTGGAATCAAATGGAGCATTTCAGTATGCCCCAGCTGATTGTAATGGGGTGACTGAACCTGGCCACTAAGTATTTGCACTGGAGTTGGTCGTTGCTCCCAATATTCGAGGTAACTGAACATTAATAAAAGTCCCCTTTCTTTATATTTTCACGGTATACTCGTGTTACAATAGGACATCCACCCCCTCTGAACCTGTGCATCCTCCGGTATGCACCAATTTACCCAATTGCTGTTTGATTCAGAATATATCCTCTATGTCTTTGTCTAGTTCGTCATCGTCACCTTCATTATCCAAATCACTTTCATCTTCTTGCTGTGGAATCTCTATACCTTCATTAAGGTCTTCTATATTCATCTCCGTGTGTCTTTGTTTAAATATTTTTACTCGCTTCCTTGCAATTCGTATTTTCAATTTTATACCATCTAACTCCCGTAATGAATAAGTCGCATTATCATGAACAGTTGTTACTACATATGGTCCAAACCAACGTTTTGAAAATTTCCGCAAAGTACTATGTTGATTATCCAAACTATTGTCATAAACAAGTATCCAGTCACCTTCTTCGATTGCTTTAGGTCTCAATCGATGTTGCTTGTCAAATCGCACCTTGTTTTGTAACCTTGTTCTTTTTAACCTTCCCAATGCTATCTGGACATCTTCCGTTCTTTGTTCCAATTGTCGAATCCTAATAGCCAGAAGTTCTTCTCTTGTCAATCCATCTTCCCATGGTAGCATACTCCAAGTAAATACCTTTTCTTCAATCGGCATAATTGGTTTTCGACCTGTCATAAGTTCTACTGGCATATATCCTGTCACAGAACTATGTGTTGTTCGATCAGCCCATAATGCAAATGACAAAAGCCGTGGCCATTCTTTAACTTTCCCATTACAAGCTTTAACTAATGCTTTCACAATTGGTGGGTAACCGCGTTCGCTTTTTGCATTCCCTTCTGGATTATAAGCAGTAGTCAGTGATAGTTTAACTCCACATCTTTCAAAGAACTTACGAGCTTCTTGTGCATTTAATTCTCCACAATCTGCAGTGATTTTTCCTACGCATCCGTAGCGGCAAATGACATCTTCAAGCAAAAACCTACAAATCCCCTCTGTAGATTTTGTCCTCAATGCTCTTCCTTCTACTTGATTTGATAAATCTTCGCGAGCTAAAACCAAATATCTCATGTGCCATAACCCAACCGGCATAATAACCAAATCAACAACCTATTTAAAATAAATAGCCAGAGGATACGTAGGATGAAGACCATCTCAATGTCGGATATTAGAATATGATTGACAGATTTCACATGACTCTACAAATGAGAGCACATCTCGATACATATTTTTCTACCAATATCGTTCCTTGAGTTTAGCAAAAGTAGCCCAGATTCCTCTATGCCCTGCCCATAAACTATCATGAAACTCCTTTAATAATTTTAGTTTTTCTTCCTTTTTGCCTATCACTCGTCGTGGCATCCCAATTCCTATCTTCGGTCTCTTCCATAAGAATCCATCTCGAAGTAAAAATCCATATGCTTTTTTTCTTATTTATTTGAATTTTTTTGTAGACCAATTCCCCTGTTTAGTCAAGGTATTCAAATAATGACCAATATCAAATAACTCTCCTTCATAAGATTCTTCAAGAAATAGCTTGTCTTCTCTGTTGAGATTTGATATTGAATAGAATTTCAATCCGACGTCATCAATATCTTCAACCATTTTGTCCTCCTTCTCATATCTTGCTCGAGATAGCATGTCTGCTACTAAATTGTCCTTCCCAGTAATATGCTTAAATTCTAGATTTAGTGACTTAATATAAGCAATCCATCTCAACATTGCAATATCTGGCGTTGAATAGTTAGTAATCATTCCAAACAATGGCAAGTAATCTGTTTCAATTACTACTACTGCCCCAATCAAATAGTCCTTTTCAGCTTTTATAGCCGAAAGGACTCCCCAAAGTTCTCTTTTGACTTGCGAATATGCACGCTAACGAATACTTAAAACTTTAGCCCCAAATCGAACCGCAAATCTACTCCCATTTGAATCATCTTGATCCACAGCCCATCCAATGGCAATTGGACTAGCGTCCACAGTAAGAATCACTGGTCTATTGCACTTATAATCAACCTTCCTCAATATTGGAGGTGACATCATATTTTTTCAATCTTTGCATTGCCTGAATATACCTTTCTTTCCATTTAAATCGGTAACCCTTGCGTAACAGTTCATATAATGGATCCGCTATGTGAGCGTAATGAGGGATCCAGATTCGATAAAATACACATGCACCTAAAAACCTGCGAACCTCTATTAAAGAATCACAATCCTCTTTCATCCTTCCAATTGCATCAACTTTAGTCGGATCTGGTTTTCTTCCATAAGATCCACATAAATGTCCAATAATTACAACCTCTCGTACTCCAAATACGGACTTCATACCCGATAATGTAAGATGAACTTCTCCAAGCCGAGTTAAAATCTTATCACAAACTTGTATATGATCAACAACATATTTGCGACACCCCCTCGTATCTAAAGTTTCATCCTTGTCTCCTTCTCTGCACCCTTTTATAGGAACATCATCCAGAAAAGACATAGTCTTTTTCGGAATAAAATCTCTCAATACCTTATTCATCCCATTCATCATATGCGCAACTGAGTTGGTCGCGCCTTGAGGAATAGTGCACATTCTAACCAATCCAAGCGGTGTCCTCATCGTTGTCATATCTCTACTTCCTTTGACAAGTTGAAATTGATCATAACCTGAATACAAATCACCCATTGAATAGATCGCCCTTCTAGCAAACGCCTCAGCAAATTCATCCACAATTGGTCCAATTCCTACATTCCTGACAGTTACTGCATTCACCGGTTGCATATCTTAAATAAACCGTAGTGACCCATTCTTCTTAGGTATCGTAAACCATCGACTAGAATACAGTGCAAACGAGGGTTCTAATATTTTCATCTTTATCTTTTCTTTTAATAGCTCAACCAATTTAGGTAAATGTGTCCTCGATATTGGAATCAGTCTTAGATTTCAAGGTACATGTGGTACAGTGAAGATAACCATAGGTGTTAAAATATTCAGATCCACACACCCAATTTCATGAGATTCAAAAGCAAACGATCTACCTTGTTTAGCCAACATCTTTTTGAAGCAAGTAATTTCCTCTGGCAATAAAGAACCATCAGAATCAATCTTCAATTCTTCAAAAGTCTCTTTAGTAAACGGATGTCCAATACTCATTGGATCTCTTAAACTTGCTTCTTTTGATGCTTCTCCCATTTGTTCTTTAGAATCTTTTGGCAATGGTCCGGCAACACGCTTTACCTTCCTATCTACCGTTTTATATCTCGTCTCTACAGTGACTTCTGGTGCTTGAAAAGATTCAAGTATGGTATAAACCTCTCTTGAATGAATCTCAACAATCTTATCATTATCTCTTAACCCAATAGATGTAATCAATTCCAATGAATCTTCCAGTCCATTTTCTTCATAAACACCTAAAATCCTCTCATCATCTTGCAATGTACCTAACTTGCGTAATTGTCCTTCAATATCATATAATCTTTTTCTTTCTTTTCTTTTAAAATCATCAACTTTCTTATACATAATATTTCCATTCTCCAAAATACCAATAAAACTCGCATCAAAGGCACCTTCATCTCGCGAGAGTACCTCCTCTTTTGTACCTCCATAATCTCGCTTTACAGTGGTACCTCCCCAAAATCCTTAAATCCTTCAACAATCTTTGGCAATGGTTTCTCCCTCAACCTATCTCGATTCCGTTCATGGTTAGGAGGTACTGTTAGAAATTGTACAGCTTTCTTCCCATCTTCGCTACGTACCCTTGCATAAGCAAAACCATTGTTGAGTACTTTTGTTTCCATCTGTGTTGCCGTAATATAAGATTGTCCTAAAATCAACGGATAAGACGTTGTATCTTGAACAAAGAAATGTTGCTCTTTCGCAACATCCCCAATCCGAATTTTGACATCTGGAAAAGCTCCATATAATTCGCCTCGTGTGTTATTAGCTCCTCGAATTGCCCATCCATGTTCCATATCAATTGGCCATTTTTGCTTCTTATAAAGATCTTTAGACATGAGATTTGTTTCAGAACCATGGTCGACTAAAGCAACAATTGGTTCTTCTATATCTCCTACTTTCACCAATACCTCAGTAGTTGCCCTTGTCCAATGCTTTCGAGTATAATGGCTCAAAGTTTCCATTTCCTTGTCACTAGAATCTTCGAAACGTACTCGTTGATTATACCCATTCTTTTCATTTGTTGGTTGCTTGTAACCAATATCAACCTCTTCTTCATCTCTATATATTCTTGCATCAATAGCATGACTCATTCCAGTTTCGTCCATTAATTGCCTATTTCGCTTAATGCTGTCAATGATAACATCATGAAACTCCTTCTTTACAATTTCCAAGACTTCTTTCAATGTGAATTCCACCTTAGCATTTAATATACGTTCTTCCAACATCCCTTTCAAATTTGTTGCCGCTTCAATGTCAAAAAGTAGCTTATAAGCAATTGGTTTGCCTTTATCTTTTGTCTCCTTTGTTTTTTCTCCCAATGATGCTGAGGTATCCTTTACAGGCAATTCTTATGAAGCTGCCTCCCGAGCCTTGTCTCCTCGAGTTTGCCTCTTAGAAGAATTTCCTTCTCTAGTATCATCAAAATTTCCTCGTCTCTTTTCTTCCATCAAAGCTTCATGTTGGCTCTTAGCAATATATGCATGAACTGAAAGAGACTCAACAGGATCCTCCTAACCTATTCTACCTCGTATTGTAGCTAAAGTCCTCAATAACGCTTCTCGAGGTAATTTCCCTTCTTGCATTATAGAAATGGCAGAAGCCCAAAACTCACTAATTTCCGTACTTCCACCAATTTCATCATCTACTCTAGCACCATAACTTGCACTTTCTCGTGCTGCTGTTTCATGCTCTTTTAGGTAATCTTGAACCAATGCTCTCCTTCTTCCCTTGCCAAAATTGGTTTGAAGAAGATCTTCCCTATCTTTCAATGCTATCTTCCCATCTTTCCAGCAAATAATTCCTTGCTGTATCATATTATTAAATTCATTGCAATCTTTTCTAGTGTGTGAAGCATCATCACACCAAATGCATCTTTGTACATATCCTTGTTTTGAAACATTCTTCGAATTATTTATAAAAGTATTCTCTTCAAGTCTTGCCAATTTGATTTGAAGATCTCGTATTCCTCGTATAATTTCTTCCATTCCCATATCTGCTTTCTTTGATAAGGATGTCAAAGGTTGAACTGTAGGCATTGTTGGTGGTGTTGTACGTACTGGAGCTTTGGGTGCTTGTACTGTTTTCGGAATATTGCTCCTATCCTTCCTCCTTTCTTTTTTTGTAAGCAACCGCATCACATCTTCAACGTTCTTCCACTTTGTTGTCAATCCTTCATATTCTTCTTTGTCTTCAAGAAGAAGTTCTAATTTTCCTTGCAATTCTCCATGAGCAGCTTGAAGAAATAGACCAACTTTGTTCAGCTCCAATGTCAATTTTTCTACCTTCGATAATTGAGAGTACTGCCTCTCAAATTCCCTTAATAGCTCTGTTGCTTGTAAATTCTTATTCGACCGTTCAATCCATTCTAGAAACAGCTTCTTAGTAACGCGATCAGCATCTTCCAAGAAATATTTGTCTTTCAATGCATGTGAAAAAACCTCCCATGAATTCCCATAATGATCCGTAATCGATGTAATGTGGTCTCTTATCTCCGGTATCGTGGCAAGTCCAAATAATTCAACCATTTTCTTCTCACAAACCCGATTTAATTCCATTTCACGAACATAACATCTTAAATACCTTGAAATATTCCTCCCATCAAATTGATCAATTTTATTGACCACTGCTTGCAATACTTTGGTTGCCAAAGCTTCCTTTCGATCATTGCTTTGCTGTTGCTGCATTGATAATGAGAAGGCTTGAAACATACTAGCAATAGACGGATCCATGTGCATACCTTGTCCTTTAGAAGAATCCCCACCAAAAACTCCTCTCAAAAATCCTTCAAAATTTTTATTTTCGTTTTCCATAAAATAAAGATAAAATCAACTGAAATCCAATACCTTCCACCTCAAGCTTTCACGTTGGGCTCACCACTTTTGTCGTATTACGTGCTTTCGTGCTCGAGAACACGTCGAGCGTCTGGCTGTAGAAGGTAGTATGGAGATTTGCCAATAGTCAAGCAGTCTATCAATTTTTGACTATTAGAGTATAAACGACTATAAGAATATACCATAAATCTATACGGATGCCGTTCGACTGCTTGTCGAAGTCTTTTTTGTCCCGACCGGTAGGTCTCTAAACGTTACAGAGAACCCCGAACAATCCAAACTGCTAATCTTCGATACCGCTTTATATTCACGATTTTGTATCCACTAATTGTCTTGTTAGATTAACCCAATAAATTTCATTCACTCCGCATACTCAATCCTATAGACACCCTTTTGACTCTTCATCACAGACGTAATTCGATTTCATAAAACAGTCAAGAATAATCAAACCCACTTCATTAAAAATCCGGATTCACCATTACAACACTGACTTCAGCAATGATTGCCTCAGTCTTTCCAAAACCCTATGAAGAAAAAAAACCCAATTCTCTGTCTTCTTTCCCCACCCGAAGCATGAAGCTAGCTCTCCCCTTCTTCAAAAACCCCCCATAAAAAAAACCCTCCCCTAACCTTATCCTCTGAATTTCTTCAATCTTCCGTCTTGGATCCGGAATTGGCTCCAACCGTCAGAGCTTAGATCCAAAATTGGCTCTTGTCATCAAGGCTTTCTCCTCCGTTTTTACCTTTAAGAGATCCATTTACCAAAAACAACGTTCCCTGAAACGGCACAGAGAACAGGACAGCCTGAAACAAAATCGAAACCTCGTAATCGGGACCACATTGAGTCGCACGACCAATTCAGGTCTCATATTGGGTAAGATGCTCGTAGTAACCTGGATGTTCATATAATTGGGTCAAATTGGTCCTTCGCGTCAGACTGGCTGAGGCCCGTAGTAAGACCTCAATTTTTCGATAATTAGACTGCATTGGGTTGTTCGACCAATGCAGGTCTCATATTGGGAAAGAGGACCCGGATTGGATTCTTGAAATTGGATCCAATTGGCTTTTCGAACTAGGCTCACCTGTTGTGTGAATTGGTCCTTTCTCTTCCTGCTGACTCTCGTTATTGGAATCAAACGGAGCATTTCAGTATGCCCCAGCTGACTGTAATGGGGTGACTGAACCTGGCCACTAAGTATTTGCACTGGAGTTGGTCGTTGCTCCCAATATTCGAGGTAACTGAACATTAATAAAAGTCCCCTTTCTTTATATTTTCACGGTATACTCGTGTTACAACACAACACTGGCAACACGGATGGAAACAAAAGTACTAAACGATGGTTCTGTTTATGCAAGGGTACACAGTGAAGATGGAAGGAAAGTTGTACAATTTTTGACAGTACCTCCTAATCATGAATGGAATCGAGATAGGTTGAGGGAGAAACCATTGCCAAGGATTGTTGAAGGATTTAAGGATTTTGGAAAAGTACCACTATAAAGTGAGATTATGGAGGTACAAAAGAGGAGGTACTCTTGCGAGATGAAGGTACCTTTGATACGAGTTTTATTGATATTTTTGAGAATAGAAATATTATGTATAAGAAAATTGATGATTTTAAAAGAAAAGAAAGAAAAAGATTATATAGTATTGAAAAGGAATTATGCAAGTTAGAGACATTAGAAGATGATGAGAAGATTTTAGGTGTTTATGAAGAAAATGGATTCGAGGATTCTTTAGAATTAATTGCATCTATTGGATTAGGGGATAATGATAAGATTGTGAAAATTCATTCGAGGGAGGTTTATTCTATACTTGAATCTTTTCAAGCACCAGAAGTTAATATAGAGATAAAATATAAAATAGTAGATAAAAAAGTAAAACATGTTGCTGGACCTTTATCAGAAGATTTTAAAGAATAAATAGAAGAAGCATCAAAAGAAGAGAGTTTAAGAGATCCAAAGAAGATTGGACATCAGTTTACAAAGGAGACTTTTGAAGGATTGAAGATTGGACGTGATGGTTCTTTATTTCTAACAAAAATTGAATTTTTAAAAAAAATGCTTGTAAAACGAGGTAAATCATTTATCTTTGGGTCTCGTAAAATAGGATGTGTAGATCCTAATATTGTTGCTCCTATGGTTATCTTTACAGTACCTCATGTGCCTTGAAACTTTAGGCCAATTCTCGTGCTGATCGCACATTTACCTAAATTAGTGGAATTATTGAAAGAAAAGATGTGAATGAAAATTTTGAAGCCTTCTTTTGCTCCATATTTTAGTCGTTGATTTATGGTGCCTAAGAAAAATAGATCGTTATGTTTTATTCAAGATATGCAACCAATAAATGTAGTAACTATAAGAAATACAAGTATGAACCTTTAGTAGATGAATTTACAGAAGCATTTGAGGGTAGAGTAATTTATTCAATGGGTGATTTATATTCGGGTTATGATCAATTTCAACTTGTCCATGGGAGTAGAAATCTAACAAAAATGAGAATGCCACTTGGATTGCTTAAAATGTATATTCTCCCACAAGGTGCTACTAACTCAGTTGCACATATGATGAATGGGATGAACAAGGTACTAAGAGACTTCATTCCAGAAAAAACTATGCCTTTTTTAGATGATGTTCTTATCAAAGGATGTAAAGAAGGAAAAAAAGATGAAACTTTAGATGAGAAGGTGTGTCGCAAATATGTTGTTGATCAAATACAAGTTTGTGAAAAGATTTTAACTCGACTTGAAGAGGTTCATCTTACACTTTCAGGAGTAAAATCTATATTTGGAATACAAGAAGTTCTTATTGTTGGGCATTTGTATGGATTTTATGGGAGAAAGTTAGATCCAAGCAAATTAGATGCAATTGGAAGGATGAAGGATTCATGTGACTCTTTAATAGAAGTACACAGGTTTTTAGGAGCTTGTGTATTTTATCGTATATGGATTCTTCATTATGCTCATGTAGCAAATCCATTGTATGAATTATTACGTAAGGGTTATCGATTTAAATGGAAAAGAAAGCATATTGAAGCAATGTAGAAGCTAAAGGTGTTATTGGTGACACCTCCAATTTTAAAAAAAATTGATTAGGACTGTAATAGACAAGTAATTTTTACAGTGGATACTAGTCCTATTGCTATTGGATGGGTTGTGGGTTAAGATGATTGAAGTGGAAATAGATTTGCAGTTTGATTTTGAGCTAAAGTTTTAAGTACTTGTCAACATATATATTTGCAAGTCAAAAGAGAACTTTGGAGAGTTGTTTCAGCTATGAAAGCTAAAAGAGATTATTTGTTTGGTGCAGCAGTAGTAATTGAAACAGATTGCTTACCATTACTTGGAATGATTACTAATTGTTCAACACCGGATATTGTAATGTTAAGTTAGATTACTTATATTAAGTCATTAAATCTAGAATTTAAGCATGTTATTGGAAAAGAAAATTTAGTAGCAGACATGTTATCTACAGCAAGATATAAAAGAGAAGACAAAATGGTTGAAGACATTGATGATGTTGGATCAAAATTCTATTCAGTATCAAATCTTAACAAAGAAGACAAGCTATTTCTTGAAGAGTTTTATGAAGAAGAATTATTGGATATTAGTCATTACTTCAATATCTTGACTAAACAAAAAAATTGGTCTACACAAAAATTTAAACAAATAAGAAAAAAAGCATATGGATTTTTGCTTCAAAAAGGATTCTTATGAAAGAGACCAAAGAAAGGAATTGGAATTCCACAAGAGTAATAGGCAATAAGGAAGAGAAACAAAAATTATTAAAGGGGTTTCATGATAGTTTATGGGCAGGACATCGAGGAATTTGGGCTACTTTTGCTAAACTTAAGAAACGATATTGGTGGAAAAATATGTATCGAGATGTGCTCTTATTTGTAGAATCATGTAAAATTTGTCAAGCGTATTCTAATATACGACATCGAGATGGTCTTCATCCTACATATCCTCTAGCTATTCATTTTAAATGGGTTGTTGATTTGGTTATTATGCCAATCGAGTTATGGCAAATGAAATATTTAGTCTTAGCTCATGAAGATTTATCAAATCAAGTAAAAGGAAGAGCATTGAGAACAAAATCTATGGAAGGAATTTATAGATTTTTGCTTGAAGATATTATTTGCCGCTACGGATGTGTAGGAAAAATCATTGTAGATCGTGGAGAATTAAATGCATAAGAAGCTCGTGAATTCTTTGAAAGATATGGAATTAAACTATCACTGACTACTGCTTATAATCTTAAAGGAAATGCAAAAAGTGAACGTAGTCATCCATCGATTGTGAAAGCATTAGTTAAAGCTTATAATAGAAAGGTTAGAAAATGGCCATGACTTTCGTTATTTGCATTATGGGCTGATCGAACAACTCATAGCTCAGGAAAGGGATACATGCCTATTGAGCTTATAACAAGTCAAAAATCAATTATGCCAATTGAAAAAAAAGTACCTACTTGGAGTGTGCTACTATAGGAAGATGAATTGACAAGAGAAGAACTTCTAGCTATTAGAATTCAATACTTAGAGCAAAGATCAGAAGATGTACAAATAGCATTAGAAAGTTACTTACTCATTGCGGGAGTTAGATGGAACAAGGTTAAAAATACCAATTGCAGGGAAGCAAGTAAAAATATTTAAACAAAGATACATAAAAATAAATATAGAAGATCTTGGTGAAGATATAGATATTCCTCAACAGGAAGATGAATTTGACATGGATAGCAAAAACAATGAATAAGATTTGGATGAAGACTTGGAGAACGTATTATGAATCAAACAATAACTAGGTTATTTGGTACATACCAGAGGATGCACAGGTTCACAGGGAGTGATGTCGTATTGTAATACGACTATATGGTGAAAATATAAATAAAAAAGATATTATTAATATTTAGTCATCTTGGATGTTAGAAATAGTGGCCAATTCCAGTGCCAATATTTGGGGTCAGTTAATGTCACCCCATTGGCATCATCGAATCAAGTACCCTCTGTACCAACGGGACAACCAGGATCATTTTCCAACCCTACATGGAACAAGCCTAGTAGGTATATACCGATGGAGACACCCAATATGCATAATGGCGGAATAGGAAGATCACTTTTTTATTTCCATTGCAGACAAGTTGGTCATTATGCCACTGAATGTTCCAATCCCAAAGCCAGTGACAATTACGCGCTAGTGTGTGGGAATAGCAAGCAGTCGGGGCATACTTATCAGTAATTTAATACTCTGTTTAATTTCAATAATTAGGATCAGCAGATCTAAAGCCAAGGAAAAATTGAAGGGATAAAGCGAGGTCCTCAAGATTCTCCAATAAATCGAGTGGAATAAGTGTGAGTCGTTCTTACCAAGAATCAGCAAAAGGAAAAAGGACCAATTCAATATTCGGGTGAGTCTGATGTGAAGGGTAAATTTGACCCAATTACGGGGCATCCAATCTAGATCTTGGTATGGACTTCTTATCCAGTATGAGACCTGACTCAATTAGGCAACCCAATGAAATCTCGATTACAGAGGTTTTGGTTCCAACTCAAGTTGTTCTGTTCTCTATGCCGTTCCGGGGGAAAAGTCTTTTCCAAGATAAGATCCTTTTAGGGATAGGAATTTCCGAGAAGCACCGTCGGTTATTCCAATTCGGAATCCAGGGCGGAAAAATAGGGGACCTTATAGAGTTAAAGGAAAGGAGAGGAAAAAGAAGAGGGCATTTGGAGATCGACATTTGAGATCGGAGAGCTAGCTTCAAACTCCTTCAAAAGGTGTAGAATAGGGTCTCATAGGATTTGGGAGGACTTTGCAATTGTTGCTCAAAATCAGTGTTTGTATTGGTGAATTGGGTTTTTTTTGTAATAAAGTAAAGGCTAGTACTCTTAACTGTTTAGTGAAGTTGGAGAAACTTCTGGGATTGAAATTTAGAGGTGTCTAGAAGGTAGAATATGCTGAGTGCATGCAAAAGTTTGTATTAATCTGAAGGAACAGATAGAGGATATTTGACCATTAGTGTGAAGAGGTATCAAAAGTTAGCAGATTGGGGTTGTTTAAGGTTTTTGTAATATCTGAAGATCTACCAACAGGAATAGGTGACTTTTGGCATGATAAGTCGAGGACCTCTAGGTGGCAGTCAAGATACATCAGTGTGGATTTATGGTGTTTTCTTGCAATCTGTAAGTTATATTAGATTGAAACTTCTTGAGCATTTAGAAGGCTTGCAAAGACACTAGTAGTAGAAGTTTACAACAATCGGATGGTCAAATTGAGAATTACAGCTTGTCGAAGTTTGCTGTCTAGGATTAAGATTAGAAAAAAATAAAATAAAAATAAAATAAATAAAACTAACAAATAACAAAAGATTTTGTGCTTATAATATCTTGAAGTTATTAAAAATAGTGTTTCTAAGCACTTTATATTGGGATTAAGCTTTTACATTGAAATCTGAAATAGTTTGTATTTATATGGTTGAAACCCACTAACCTATCTGGATACTTGTAAAATATTATTTTATCTTCCACAGGCAAATACTCGGTGCGTTCTCAAGCAAGATAGCACATAATACAATATCAAAACCGATGCAAATTGATACGATATGTTTTAAAACTCTCATGGAGTAAAAAAAGACTCAATGTTGCAAAGAGGGTTTGTGTTTACACTATGGAGAAGCTAAGCACACTGCTTAATATTGTCCAAAGAAGCAATGCAATTACAGAATGAGGAGCACAATTGCCAAAGACAATAATGTGTCAAAAAAGAAGTTTCTCCAACTACAATAAGGATCGTGCAGCTGAAATCATTTATAACACCTAATAAAGGTCCTATTTTCTCTTCACAACCCTCACCTTATTTTATAATAGATGTGTGTTTAGGACCTAAAAATTACAAAGTCCTTGCCTTATTCATTCAGAAGCCTCAGCGTATTTTATAGATGAAGATTGTATCAAAAATCAAAAAATAGTTTTAATCAAGAAAACTAAATCCATATGTATAGAAGTCATAGATGATCATTTATTATTTTTTGAAAATATTACCCATGAGACTATTCCTTTAGATGTAACAATTAAAGATCATAACAATATAGTTGTATTTAATGTAATAAGATCTCGTTCCAATCTAGTTATTTTAAGATTATTATGGCTAAAAAAATATAACCCTCAAATAGATTAGATCTCTCATAACCTTAACTTTTCTAATAATATAATCTAAGATCAAATTAATGAAGTAGAAGTATAAAAACCTAGTACTTCCAAACCTTTATCGATAGGTGGGAGAACTTTCATGTATGCTACAAAAGAAGAATCATATTTTGCTATTTATGCTATGCCCATTTCTAATGGTGAAAAAATGTGAAGTTATATTCCTAGCCAGTATGAAGAATTCCAAGACATTTTTGAAAAAAAAAAATGCAGATATTCTTCTAAAGCATTGATCTTATGATTGTTCAATTTATTTACAAGAAAGAGCTCAACCACCATTTGGACCAATCTATAGCTTATTGCAAAATGAGTTGGTTGCATTAAAGGAGTACATTAATGAAAACTTTCCAAAGAACTTTATATACCATTCTAAATTTCTAGCTACAACTCCTATCTTATTTGTAAAGAAAAAAGATAGATCTCTACGGATGTATAAGGATTATCAACAACTCAATAAGATCACCATCAAGAATAGATATCCTTTGCCTATGATTTTAGGACTTCTTGACCAACTCAATCAAGCAAATATCTATACCAAAATAGATTTATGAGGAGTATATAACTTAATTCCTATCAATTAAGGGGATGAATAGAAGACTACTTTTTGAACTAGGTATGGATATTTTGAATATAATGTCATGCCTTTTAAACTCACGAATGCACCAACGGCTTTTGAATATCTTTTGAATAATATTTTTTGTGAGTTTCTAGATGATTTTGTTATTTGTTATTTAGACGACATACTAATCTATTCTAAGAATACAAAAAAGCATGAACTTCATATTTGTCATGTGTTACAAAAACTTAGAGATATAAGATTATATGCCAAGTTGGAAAAGTATGTATTCTATACTACTCAAGTTGACTTTTTAGGATACATCATTTCTAACAAAAGTCTTATAATGGATCCCAAGAAGGTTCAAATTATCATAGATTAGAAGATTCTAAAAATAGTATGAAATATGTAATACTTTTTAGACTTTGCTAATTACTACCAAATCTTCATCAAGGACTTTTCTCAAGGTGTAGCTCCACTTACACATTTGAGTTGTAAAGACAAATTTGAGTAGAATAAAGAAGCTGAAGCATCATGTGTTATTTTAAATAAAAAATTTATTTTTACACTAATTTTGTATGGTATCAACTTTTTGAAGATATTTTTTATGAAAATAGATGCATCAAACTTTGCATTAGATATAATTTTATCACAAATGAGAACAAATGATAAACTCCATCTATAGGTTTTTATTCTAAGAAATTTTTAGTAGTCGAGATAAACTATGAGATCTATGACAAAGAATTGTTTGTAATTGTAGATTCATTTCAAGAATGGTATTATTATCTAGATGGCGCTTCAAATCCAGTCATAATATATACAAATTATAAGAATCTTGAATATTTCATATTGGCACATGTTTTAAATTGTTGCCAAGCCCGTTTGAGCATATTATTATTAAGATTTGATTTCAAAATCACATATCAATCTAAAAAACAACAAGGTTTATGAGATGCTCTTTTTGGATGTTGTTGTAATGTAAATACTTATAATATGTAAAAATTAATTAAAATATATTTTATGTTTATAAGTCTTAATGTATATTAGAATTTTTTATAATTTAATTTAAAGAAAGTAGATATAAGAAACTTTATTTTAAATTTCATCTATTTTTATTATAGTATTAAAATTATATTAAATTTAGATATTTAGTATAAAACTTTAAGAGAAGGTAGAAGCCTAAAGATGAAAATCTAAACTACCAGGAGGCTTATCGAGAGGAATAAAATCAAGGCATGGTCAAATGAAGTCAAAAGGTAAAGATCTTTATCCCTATTGGTTGTAGGCCATGCCCAATAGGCATTCAGCTCATTGTTTATGTCCATAATAAGAATTTTGGCAACTTTGGGAGCAACATTTGAGAATCGAAAGCAAAAATTATAAAATTTAGGATTTGGGCCACAATTTATGTACAAATTTTAAAGTATTTGGAATTAGGGTAATGAAATTAAAGCTGTTTGAAGTTAACATATTGTTTAAGATATATTATTACTGTTTTGAGGATACAAGGAATTTTATGATAGATTTTGAAGATCCACAAAAGTGACTAAAAGAGTGATTTTAAAATCTACATCTTCTTATGAAGGAATTTTTATATTTAGAATTTATATGAAGAAGTTATAGAGTATTAAAAAGAATACATGTAGTTTAGAGGCAATAAATAAATCATTTTGTTGATAGTAATGATTGGAGCCATATCATGATTTTTTGGATGAATTTTTGGCTTAAAATTTCTAAAAGTCTATGTTATTGAATTCAAAAGCTATATGTCAAAATTTTATGGTATTTGAATACTTAGTCTATAAAATATGAAGAAATTTATACATGGGTGTATATAAGCAAAGATTTGAAGCTATTGTTAGAATTTTGGCAATATCTTAAGATTTTTAACGAATTTATAGTTCAAATTATTGTGATAGTTGTTAAAAATACATCAATACTTCATATAAAGTTTAGGTTTGTTTGCATAGTTTGATCGTGAGATATGAGCTGTTGAAGTTTGAGAAGAATTTATATTAAGGATATACAAGTTTTTTATGATATTTTTATCACATTTTTTATGATCTTTGGTACTTATGGCTTATGTATTGATGTAATTGCTCCTTTAGGAATAATTTTATATATAGACTTGGTATTTCTTTTATCTAGAGGCTTGGTTGAGCATTTAGTGACAATCAAAAGCTCAATGCTTTTTTAACGCAAACTCTTTCTATCTCGATAATAGTCTTATCTTATACCCAAAAAAAAAGATATATCTTTTGATCAAGAAAGAATAATCCTCTTGAAGCTAAAGCATTTTCATCTTTGAGCAATAAAATCAACATTGATTGTTGATTCGACCTTTTTCAAACAAATTCAATCAAGTATGTCCTCTGATCTTCTTATTCATGATATCAAGAATCTTTCTTTTGTATCTCATGATGTTTCAAAGTTTAAGTTCAAGGACAATCTACTCTATTTTGAAGGATGCTTATATGTTCTAGAAAAAGAAGCATGTTTAGAGATTCTTCAAGCAAGTCATGACTTTTGGGCAGTAGGACATTTTGGATATAACAAGACTTTAGAGCTTATATCTAAAGATTTTTAGTGGCTGCAAATGCGGAAAGCAGTAAAAGACTTTGTTTAGTCATGTGACATTTTTTGAAGATTAAAAACTCCTCGATATTTTTTTGAAGATTAAAAAGTCCATTGATGAACTCCTCATCAATCTTTTGAACTTTTTTAACTATTGCGTATATTCAAACAACCAATCATCTTTTATTTCTATGGATTTTATTACAAATCTTTCAAGTTCAAGTTCATATGACTCTATATTTGTAATCATAGATCTCTATACTAAAATGGCACATTTGGTACCATATATAAAGTCTATTTCAAGTGAAGAAATAACTAAACATTTCATTGATAATATTTATCGCTATTTGTGATGGACATATATAGATATTCTAGTAAATACTTATATGATTAGGTAGGAATAGATAAAAGTAGATAAAAGTAGATTAATTTCATAAGACCTTTTAGAATAGCTTCCTAGAAGCTTCATAGACGTTGCTTGATTTTAAATATATTTGTAGTTGATTGATAGGTTAGAAACTTGGTCAATAAATTAACCACGTGTTAGTAGCTTGTATAAAAAGCTAATTATATGACGTACATATAGAAAACTTGCCTTACAAGTTAAGATATGTGTCTGGCAAAGTCAACACATTTTGGAGGTCTTATGAGATATTGCCATATAAATCCTAGTTAAGAGTATATATGGAGGCAAGAATGAAGCCTTTTTCACTTTTCTTAATGCTTTTCTAGTCTTTAGTCTTATTTCAAGACTTTCTAGTTGTTTTTTTTTTGGCAATAGCCATTCTAATTTAATATTACATCACCTTTTGAGAGAATTTTTACTACTTTTCAGTGATACAAGAGTATATTGAGGATTTTCTTTCTTTGAGATTCATGTCCTTGACACTATCATTGATTGCCAAAAGATATTATATTAGATACGGGGACTCAATTTGTCTCAAGATTTTAAAGAATCCTATACAAAATTTTAAAGGTGGATATAAAGGTCTCTTTGGCTTTTTATCCTCAAACTGGTCGGCAAACAAAACAGGTGAATCAAGTTTTGGAGCAATATTTGAAGTGTACCATCAACTATCATTAACATACTTGGACAACTCTTTTGCCATTGGCAGAGTTTGTTACAATAATATGATACATTCTTCTTTTCAATAAATACTTTTTTTTACCAATTATAGTTATCATCTATGACTTGATACTTTTGGCTTTTCAAAAGTTGATAATCCTACGGCAGAAGATTTAGAAAATTGTTTGTCAAAGCTACATGCAAGAATAAAGACACAATTAAAGGAAGCTCAAGAATGACAAAAGATCAACGCAAATGCCTATTACAAGAAGGAACCACAATTCAATGTAGGTGCCAAGGTATGATTATTTCATCGCAATATCAAGACAACTTATCTTTATAATAAATTAGACTATTATAAGCTGCAATCTTTTCCTATTTGTGAACAAATCAATATTATTGCTTATTGATTACATCTACCAAAGTTTATAATGATTCATCCTATATTTCATGTGTCTCTTCTTGAGCCATATAAGATATTGAATATTTTGGAAAGAAGACAAATGCCACCTCCTCTCATAAAAGTTAATAATGATCAAGATTTTGAGGTGGAAGAAATCTTAGATTCAAAGCAGGCGCCAAAATAGATTAGAATATTTTGTTCATTGGTACGGATACAATATTAGTGAATACACATGGGAGCCAATAAATAATCTTGCAAATGCAACAAAGAAGATTGAGACTTTTTATTGACGACATCTAACAAAACTAAGATGAAGAATTGTAAGATCTATGAAAGATGATGACCACTCCTTGTGGAACTTATTCCTAAAAGGGAAGGAAATGTCACAATAATATATAATTATTCCAATAGTTACTTATATGATTATGTAGAAGTAGGTAAATATAGATTAATTTCATAAAGTCTTTTAGAAAAACTTCCTAGAAGCTTTATAGATGCAGTTTTGACTTTAGATGTGTTTATAGGTTAGAAACTTAGCCAACAAGTTATCTCCATGTAGTATTTTGTAGAACAAGTTAATTATATGGTACATACACAGATAACTTGCTTTGTAAGTTAAGACATGTGACTAGCAAAGTCAACACATATTAGAGGTCTTATAGAATATTGCCACATAGCTCTTAGTTAGAGAGTATATATGGAGGCAAGAGTGAAGCCTTTTTTACTCTTATCAATGCCTTTCTAGTCCTTAGTCTTATTTCAAGTCTTTCTATTTTTATTTTTATTTTTAGCAATAGTGATTCTAATTTAATATTATATCAACTTTAAGTGATTTTTTAATTTTCTTAAGTGATACAAGATTGTATTGACAATTTTCTTTCTTCAAGATTCATGTCCTTGATACATATTTGGTACAAAAAATACAATTATTGTACTTAAAATCATAGATTTTGTGAGTTAGTAGTAGAATTTTTACAAAAAATAGAAAATAGACTACTAATAGCAGATATGCAACCTAAAGTAGAGTTTATTAAGACAAATTTCTATGATGAATATTTTTTTTGTTAGCTAATATTAAATGATGGCCCAATGGCAATAGTCCTTGCTATCAAAAATAAAATAATATAAAATAAAAATTAATTTATTAATAATTATTTTAATATATATATATATATATATATATATATATAAAAACATAAGTTAAAAGAAAATAAAAAAAGAAGGAGAAGAAGAAAAGAAAAAAGAAGAGATAAAGCGAAAAAAAAAAAAAAAAAAAAAAAAAAATAGAAGGAAAAGAAAAGATGATCACAAGGGCGAGAGGATGCCCTTGATTTTGCTACAACCTCTTTGCCAACAATGGTCCGGGCTGCCCTGAATCCCTTCTTTTCTTCTTATTTTTGCATACTGAAAGTGGAGCTGCAAGGATTATGGAGGAATATGCTTGGGTTGTTTTGCACCAAAGATTATGGAGCAATGCACTTGTGTTGTTTTCTGCTCAATTTTCCACTAAGGATTATGGAGCAATACACTTGGATTATTTTCTGCTTGATTTTCCACCAAGGATTATGGAGCAATGCACTTGGATTATTTTCTGCTCAATTTTCCACTAAGGATTATGGAGCAATACACTTGGATTATTTTCTGCTTGATTTTCCACCAAGGATTATGGAGCAATGCACTTGGATTATTTTCTGCTCAATTTTCCACTAAGGATTATGGAGCAATACACTTGGATTATTTTCTGCTTGATTTTCCACCAAGGATTATGGAGCAATGCACTTGGATTATTTTCTGCTCAATTTTCCACTAAGGATTATGGAGCAATACACTTGGATTATTTTCTGCTTGATTTTCCACCAAGGATTATGGAGCAATGCACTTGGATTATTTTCTGCTCAATTTTCCACTAAGGATTATGGAGCAATACACTTGGATTATTTTCTGCTTGATTTTCCACCAAGGATTATGGAGCAATGCACTTGGATTATTTTCTGCTCAATTTTCCACCAAGAATTATGGAACAATACACTTGGATTGTTTTCCACTCAATTTTCCACCAAGGATTATGGAGCAATGCACTTGGGTTGTTTTCCGCTCAATTTTACACCAGTGTTTTTGCTTAAGAATTCCTTGCAACTATGTTGAGTTGCATCAAAGATTGGTTGCGGCTGTTTAGATTGGCCATGAGGGCCTCGTGAATTTCTAGAGTGGTGGCATTGAGGTGGCTTTTGCTTCAACGTTCTGCTACGTCTTTATCTTCGTTTTTTGTGTTACAATTAGGTTTGCATTTTGTTTTTGGTTTTTTCTTCTCTTTTGGGGTGCGCAGAAGCTAGCCCTTCGTATGTTTGCTGTGGCGGCTGTGTGCTGCGATTGACGTTGACTGCGACTAGAATCGCATCGAGTCTGGTTGCGTGCCTTGGTTTGTGTGGATTCTCCTTCGACATCGAATTCCTCCCTGGTTGCGTGCCTTGGTTGTATGCTGGCGGTTGAGTACGGCGGTATTGGAGTTTGAGAAATTGCAGTTGGAGCGGTGGTGGAGCTTCGGTTGCAGTCCTTCATTTTTCTTCTTGTTTTCTCTTATAGTTCGAAGCTCGGAGAAGTGCAATGCGGCGACATGGAGCGTAGGCTGTCGACAAGGCACTGCTGCCCAGGGTTTTGGTTGTTTGTTGGTTCCACTCTATTCTGACACGTGCGGCGGTCAAATTGCGCTGGCCGCGCACGTGTTCAGGTCCCTTCCTCGTTGACCTCGTTGAATTGCGAAGAAGCGAAGAGACTGCAGTGCCGTGAACCTGGCTAGTCTCGTCTTCTCGCGGTCCAGGAGCAAGTGTTCTTTTTTTGTTGTATCCTCGAGTACATTTCGGGAAGGTCGGATGCAGCTTGAAGTGTCGCAAAGTGAGCTTATTGGAGATACAGTAAGTGAGTGCAGCCATTCCCACGAGGAGTTTGTATCAACTCTAGTTTTTTCAGAACAGGTTCAAGTAGTGTAGGTGGAGATAGTTGGTATTGTCAGGGTCGATCTGTTGATCACGAGGTTCGACGTTCCAGGACCCAAGCAGTCCAAAATGGTGTCCACCACAATAGAATGATTGGCACTGCATGTAGCACTTGTTGCTCTGTCATTTTTGTTTGGAAGTTCCTTAGCACAGACCCATGTTGCGCATGACAAGTGTGTAATTTTTAAGTTATAATTCTGGAACAACAACTGAGATAGACACACAACAGCTGATCTTCATCGGCTCGGGATTGCTTCCCTCTCACTGGTCCTGCACTTATCACCATTCTTCCATTCCTTCGGCCCTAGTGGGTGTTCTGGATTGTTGGTCAAAGGTGGTAGGCGGCGGTTGCTTTGAGTTTGCTCCAGGCCTTCTTTGGTTCCCTTGATTGTGGTTGCGGTCTGTTCGAACGAGTTGCAGCAGTTTTTTTTATTTTATTTTTATTCCAGTGCCACTTCTGTGCGGTGAACTAGGATTCGGCACCCACCCTTCACTGAATACCCCTTGCGTGGTGAGAAATTAGGTACAGACTAAAATCTAGGATAGGATAAGTTATAGTAGATGAGGCTAAGGTTAGACAATCATAGGTTAGCTTTGAATGAAGTAGGATTAGGGTTATATTTAGGTTAAATTGGATGAACAATTGAAATTGGATGAAATTTAATTCAAGGATGAAATTTTGTCAATGGATGAATTTTAATTAAATAGAAACTAAATTAAGATAGACATTCAATTGAAATTAAAATCATATCATTCAATTTTTTGATTGCTTGGAATTTGTTGAGAGACATTATTATAAGTATGAGTTGGTAATAAAGATTTTGCTCAACTACTTGGATGATTTAAAGAGTTTTTTGTATAAATTAATGAAGATTTAAATAAGAACTAAAATTTCTAAGATTTCTATAATTAATTTACTTTTTGTGAACTTTAATAAACTTCTTGAGTCAACTAGTGAAGGTTTATTTTAACTCACAGTGCCCCTACTTATCTACTCTCACTTCAACTAACCCTTTCAACTCCAAACAGATGCTTCTTGAGTCTCCATTGGTGCCATATTGAGCCAAGTCAATGATGATCATGAACACATCCTGGCCTACGTATTGAGTGGATTCTCCAAAGTCAAGCAAAATTACAATATTTTTGATCAAAAAGGGCTAGCAATACTATTCGGCGTAAAATACTAACTTTACTTTCACAGCTCCCGATTCACATTCGAGACAGATCATGCACCTTTCCATGCACTCATGACCTCCCATGATCTTATGGGCCACCTTGCATGCTAGGCACTTCTGTTACAATCATACAAATACTAGATTGTTTACAAATCGGGTAGAATACACAAGGATGAGGATGTGTTGACCATGACCACCTATGCAACCCCCAAGCCATATTCAACGTTTGCAAACCTACCTCTCAGCATGCACACAACCAACATATCTAAGACGTCATCCACCTGTGTTCCACCAAGGAGGCATCGACGCCCACAACCGCTGCATTGAAACCACTCTACTAGGTCTAGGTTGCTCACTTTGATTACGTCAATCATTTATATTCCCATCACTCGCACATCACATTAGCTAGATATTCAGATCTAAATCAATCTCCTCTTTGTAACTCACGCATCACCGTAGTACCTCAGCAGCACATTGCAATGGACTTCTTGTCCACTCAAATCAAAATTTACTCTCTTATTTTTATAAGAACTAGCACAATCAACCCGTATCTCAATCGTTACTCTCTCAATCACATTATGCTCGGTTTTCTCTTCAGGAGATACTACACAATACAAGAACAGAGCATGATCAGCAAAGCAAACAGCACATGAGCTGACGAGGTGATGTACAGTAATCCCAAGTAACACGACCACCTACTATACTTAGCGACTGAAACCTTGTAAGCTCCCTGTTGGGACAGCTGAGCAACGCATTTAGGGAAGAGATTCCTTGAGGCAGCCACTTCTCACCATACCTTCACACAGTCAGCTGCTTTATCCACAACTCGCAGTACATCATGGAGAACGAGATGTATGAGGCTCCACTAGCAAGTTGCTTGACTGGCTCAATACCAGCCAACGTGAGCATTCCAATGAAGAAGCAAATTAGGTCTCACCTTCCCCAATACCTTGCTTGGGATGATACCCTCTTATATCAAAAAAAAGAAAACACTCGAGCTAAAGTACAGCTGTGGCAAAAAGGAGGTTATGACAAGAAAATGTATTACACCATATCTTTTTATATTGGTGATCAAGTAGCTTTGCAAGTGGAGAAACATTGCAAACGCAAAGGCAAATTCAAGGCCTGTTACGCCGATTCATACATGAAGTATCGTGGAGATCCACAGCCGCGACACAATCACGCAATCAAACAGTACTATGTATCGCTGCCCGCAATGCGTCAACCACGACTCAAATAGTAACTGAATAGCAGTTTGATCTTGTACGGAGAGTAGCCCTACTCATGCAAGGATAAGATCTGGCTTGGCCCTAATCCTGCCTACGCCAATAAGCTCTTGTTACGCCCATACTTAGGCGAATGAGGCATCCAAACCAACTGTATTCCGCCAATATAAATCAATGAACGGAAACTCAAAAGATAGGTCTTTGGGAGGTCAACTCGCATCTCTTGGGCGGCTAGGGTTTGCCGCATGAGTTTCTCGTTGCGTCTCATGAGTGTCCGCCGTGATCTGTTCAAACGGGTTTGGACTAGATCTCATGTCCGCTTCAAGCAGGTTCTTGGATACTGAGCATGATGATGCACGAAACATGTCAAGTATTTCTGCCGCACTCAGGCAAGATTAGTTCCCGTCTAAGGCATAGTCCTACAACACTTCCTATACACATACAAATATATATATGCATTCTATACATATATTTATTTATTTTATCACACTGAAAATTATATGATAATTATATAAATTTATATATTTATACATTTTGATAGATTACCAAAAACATCACATTTATTTTATGTAATTTAATTTTTTGGCAATTTGTATGCAATAAGATTTTGATGTTTACGCACACCATAAAAGCATTTCATTAGATGAATAGAAAAAAAAATCATGAAGAATATTTTTGACAAAAATAAAGTGGCATATTGAGTTGATGTAATAAGAATGCAGATAGTTGTGTTAACATGTAAGCACACAGAAGATTCAAAGAGTAAAATTTTAGTTCCAAATGCCAATTCATCCTTGGAACAGTGGAAGTCGCCTCTAAACATTTTGTTCACTCGTAAATAAAGCTCAACACATTTTACATATTATACTCCTTCCCTTCCTCTTCAATATGATTAATTTCTTTTCCATTTTCCTTCAGCAGTAAAAAAGTTAGCAAATCATCTCCGTTTTTAAATTCAAGTTAAATATGATTTTTCTATTTTTTTCATCATTTATTAGTGTGATTACATATGTCTCATTTGATTTGTAATGCTAAATTCAAATAATTTATTTCTTCTTGCTTGTTACATGTATTTGTCCCTCTCCCTGAGCTATTTAATACGAGATATATTGTGGCTTCTTCATGAGTATTTGCTTTGGGTAAAAGCTAAACGGAATGTAGAAAAACAGGGATATGTTTATCACATGATGTTTTCGAGTTCACCTACTATCTTATCAATTCTCATGTTCGACAAAGATTTGTTTACTTTTTCTTTCTTTGATAAGGCGTCATTAATAAGGTAGGTTGCAAGTGGGCCATGGTATTTCTGGTGTCAACATTCCATAATCTGGTGAAACACAAAGAGTGAGAGATTGATGTAAAGGAGTTTGTCAAGGATGCAATGAGATATTTTCATGAATGTACGAAATTAAAAAATCTTTCAAACTGACCCATAGAATTAACCTTTATACTTCAATATCAGCTGGTTCGTGCATGTGGGCTTGAGCGTTACATGATACAAAAATGTGATTCGTTATTCTGTCCGAATTTGCGAAAAGTGAAGCTTGAGGTGGCCAATACGCTATGCTGGATTTCGCTATCTAGTGTACCGACACTGACTAGGACCCACGGCCATGACCTAAACCTTCGCGTTGCGAAGAACCACTAATAAGTCTAGACTCCAAATGAAAGCAACGAAACCAGAGGAGCCCATAGAAGTCCGGTGAATGAATTGTATCTTCAGATGCAATGCTGGAATCGAAGGGGACAATCAGCTACAACACATGACAAGATACTAGACTAGTTGAAGACAGTGCATAGGATAGAGACCAGCAAGTTCCGAAGTCCAAAGAGCACAAGTGAGAGAACCCACTCCGCCAATTCGAAGGTCAGGTACAATACACCTGCATCACCACCTTGAGGATGACCACTTCGTGATCTATCCACAATGAGGTAGTGAGCGGCTTTCTCACAGCCACTACCTATCTAACGGCGCTATCTGCAGCACTTTCCCACAAGTGCGACGATGAGCAGCTCGAGACATGTCTTCGAGCCTAATTACTCTTCAGCGACTGACGAAAAGCCTACATCAGTCGCCATGCGTCACTGGAAGCGCACTATGAACCCTCACAGCATCACTCTCCGGACCGTGCTGCAGCGAGTTATTCCCCCACTCTGGTGCTGCTGATGCTTCAATTAGCTCCCTTCCTCTCGCAAGGACCACTCTGGCAGCCGTTGCCGCAGAAAGATGGTTCGAAGCCGCACATGCCGTCCTTGCTGCAGCAAGCTCCGAACAGACACAGCGCACCGTAGGCTTGCTCCCCGCACTCCGCGTACTGGTTCGGCTCCGCCTGCACGGCTGCGGCCATTGTGCACACGGCAATGAGGCACACCATCACCAGGAAGAGGCTGCGGGTGGAGGCCATGACTAGCAATCTAGCTCGACCTGATTGCAGTTCGTAACAAAACACTGCAAAGAACACCGAATCGGGAGACGCTAACAATGCTCGGATGACAATGTACGATGTGATGCGCAATAGTCTTCGAACCCCAATCTATCACTTCTTATTGCTTGAAGCTCACACTGACGGGGAGCTCAATGGCAGGACGGACACCTGTCAAGAGAGCTGCACCGTTTCTGATCCCATGAGATTCTCATGTACGGTTTGCGACATGCACTCTTTCCTCGCGGCTTGACGTTTTTGCGTCACGTCAAAGAACGGACAAACTTTACCAAAGATCGATCTTGAGGAAAGTTCATCTTGGACAGGAAAAGGCGAGGACCATGTGATTCACTCATGCTGGCTCATTGTTCTCATTTTCGACGGGGAGATATGGTTTTGATCCCACAGGAATTGTGCAGCATGCTGCCTGGTCTCGGTGATAATGCGTCCAAGTCTAAAATCTCACTGCAGCATCTGTTCCTATAAGACAAAAGCATTGTCCCCTGCTGATTCACTGTCAACGCCCAAATTGTAAAAGGAAAAACAAGCAATGAATGGATGGGAACCCACCAAAAAGATTATGTTTCGGATTGCCGCATTCATCATTTTGTAAAGAGATAAACCCTTTCTCCAACACTCTTCACATTGAATGCTTCCACCACAACACAAATCAACTTTATCTAATTGAAAATCCATCAAAACATCTGCGCACCTGAGAGTATTCTAGGAACTTGGATTGACAGTTCATATTCAAATGTTGTGGTTCGAAAAAGTAAGTTAAATTTCTGTGTGTGCAGAGACTAAGTTTAATTTTACAGAGTTCATTATCAAGTGTGATTTGTTGATAAGCTTTTAAATACTTGGGTTTTCAAGTTCAGACTCAAGTTTTTTCATTTTATTTAGTTTTGGTGCTACTCTTGAATACTCTTTCCATTAAGGTTACATTCATATTTTTTTTAATTTGTTTGTTGACTAAACCTTCACATTCTTAGTGAAAATTAACGATCAAAAAAATGCTCTTCAATTTTTTCAGTTTATAATGAAAATGCTTATATTTCATAAATCGGGCATAAAGTTTATTATGTTGTTATTACTTAATGATATTCTCAATGACTTCTTTTATCATATTTTTTTCAATCATTTTCTCCTAATCGTTTTTATAAAAAAATATTTATCTGGGGTTGTTACTCCATACAGTAGTTGGAACTATTCAGAATAGTACAAAAACTTTTATTTTGCTTCTTAATGTTATACAGATACTAATTGTGCATATTTTTCTATTGGGTAGTTTGCTTTCAAAGTGCTCCAATTTTCTTATTACAAGGGCATTCAAGCCTTCAATAACAATTTGGAAGAAGCAATAAAAACAACAATACATTTTGTTAAAAAAGAGTAATGAATATATATATATATATATATATATATATATATATATTTTTTTAAAGAATGCAATACATTTTTAAAAACAAAAGAAAACCATCATGCTATTGGTGACGAATATTTAAGTTTTGCAATAAAATCTGTAAGCATCAATAAAAATATTTTCTAAAAAAATAAAAAATAAATAAATAAAAATGATGAATCTTGATGTGATGTTTGTGCTTTGTGTAATTCATGCTTTTGTACATATCACATACACTTATAGAATATAAGCTTGTGAAAGAGAACCTTAACTTGTCTTGTACTCATGCTAGTTGTTTCTATCTCTAAATTGTGAAATCCATAAGTCACAAAAGGATGGATTTGGCAATCACAATTTGCTGGCAGCAAGTCAAAACCTATATCAATTTATCAGCTTTTAATCTTGGCATCCATGGAACTACTTTCTTTAGAAAAAAAAACAATTACTTCTCACTTTAGATGTCATTGCAATATATAATTTTACGTTATACTAATGCAATAAGATATAAGAGTTTTGCAATGAAGGATTTGATTACTAATTTTTTTTTCAATATTGATCCATCACCAAAGGCGTGTCAAAGATGTGGTTGAATTAGATGTGCACATTAACAAGTCTAGAATCTACAAGTTGTAGCATCCTTATACTTTCCAAATTGAAAAAAGAAAAGGAATCAAATTTTTTGCAATTGTCAAAAAGTCGAAATTGGACAAGGCCAAAATCTATATGGCAAAAGGCACACTTTAGTCCCAAATGGCAACTAAAAAAAGAATATTGGTATTAAATTGTCACATTTGAAGATACATTTGCTATTGTCACAAAAGTTAAGGATAAATTTTCTATTATCAAGAATACAAGGATATTCTTGATATTTCGGCATATTTGAGGGATATATATAATATTTTCCCATAAACAAGCTATAATTTGAAAATATTTTTAAGAAAAAATTCAAAAAAAAGAAATTGGTATTATTAAATCTCTTTAAACCATTTAATATTTAACCAAATACCATATATAAATCATAATCTGCACTAAATAGATGAAAAAGCCATCTACTATCTTCAATAATACAAAATTCTATTTATAAAACAGTCCACCAATAGTTAAACATTAAAAAAATGAACATATTTCATTATGTTTTCATATATGATTTTTTTAAAAGAAATTTGAATTTTGAGTTCAATCACATCCTACAGAAACCATGGATTTGGAAGCCTCATGTTGCAAATGTGGGTCTTCTATGTGACTACATGTGGAAACCACAGATCACCTTGCTTTTGGACAATAAAAACCACAATCTATCCACAAGTCCATGTTCTTACTTCTCCCACGATAGGAGAAAATTAGAATCGGCGAGGCAATTCTCACGTTCATGAATTTCCCTATCAAGTCGTGAAAACCATGTCCAATGTAACACAGAGCTGGTGAATTATATCAAAACTAAAGGAAACTGAAGCAAAACAATGTATAGCATCCTGCTAATTACAGATCAGGAGGCAGCGTTGGCAAGATCAAATGGGAGCTTGTGCTGCCCATTCTCCAGCTCTATCTTGGCTGAAGCTTCCACAGCACTCAGAGGCAGCGGGGTAAAGGTCCCATCAGGACCATAGAAATGGGGGAAAATACCTACACCTTCTACTTCATCGTAGCGCAATCCATCACCAAGCTGCGGAGTACACATCACCATCCAGTAAGAAATTACACTGGTTTTGTGTCAGGGTGCAGCATTATAAAACCAGAGTGTAGCAGAGCACAACATGGCAATTAGTACTAGCAAGGAGGAGCTGGATTTGCATTGTTTAAAGTTCACTCTATTATTCTCTGCCAGGGCGTGGCAGCCTTGAAATGTGGTGCAGGAAGCACGAGGTGCACAAAACATGCGACGGTGATTGAGTTAATGGAACATGAACAAAAACCTTCGAGGAGTCGACTTTGAGCAGGTACAGATCGGTCCGCCCAGCGAAAAACATTGCGAGGGTCCCAGAGACCTTCATTTAATCACACCAAATCAACCAAGGGTTACGTTAAGGTACTCCTCGCATGGCACTCAAGCACGCTACCATAGTAGAACATGATTCGAGGAATCTGATGGCATGAAGTTTATATGGAACTCATTTCCGAGTGAGCACCAGTGATCCGTGGTTGATAACTTTGGTGGGTTAGTAGGTTTCTCTTCATCGACTCATTCACAATAGGGAGAATCCCAATGTCGTCAAGAATCACATGCTACGCCCCAAATAAGTGCCACCGATAATCGAATCACTGAGGAGCAAAACATAAAGTGATTTACCTGCGCACCAGTGCTGAGATGAATGTAGCCAGAGGAAGTATCCAGCTCCCCGCCTTGCAACGCTCCGGCAGCTTGTGACGCAGCCCATTCTTCCTCTGGGCTAATGCGGTAGAGGTAAGCCTGCGGATTACCGGTTCCGACTTTCGCCATAGCTCAAGTGTTCGGTGTGTCCCTTACACGAGAATAAGTTGAGAGGAAGTATGTTGGCATTCACATACAAGAAGAGTATATAAATGGTGAAAGAACTGTAAAGACACGTTGCAGAAGGTGTGAGAGAAGGAACAATTGACAAGCAAAAGAGTATAGAAGCTGAAGGAATCTATCCTCGCTCCTGTTTTTGAGAATTCATTAACCCTACAACCAATCTCAATTTGAGACCCTAGATTCGCTTCTTCTGGGCACAACGTACCCTTCCTACATAAACCTGAAGACACTGAGGGGAAAAACCAGCAGAAAAGTCTAGAAGACTTATCTTGACAAGGTCTTCCACTGTAACACTGATAATCTAAACAAGCATTGAGTTGTAAACCATTTCACACCCTCGCGTCAGTAAACCTTTACCAAGATACTTCCTCTGGGTACACATTCCCAACGCCCCACAAAAAGCAGAAACGACTGGGAAACCTGTCGATGAACGCAATATCCAGTCCACAGGGGACCCCAAAAGAGAAAGCACGAACTGAATTCTCTAAAACATGCAGCAATTCTAGAAGAAAAAATCATAATCAAACAACGCGACACAAGAGAATGCAGCCCCAGTACCCCGCAAATCAATCGAGCCCGCACGACCTGACAAGGCCAGCTCCGACCTCAAATGCAGTGCGTGTTGATAACCGTCACCCCGAACTCGGAGTTGGTTTGTTCCTCGAGTCAAAAAAACCCACAAGCAGCGACAGCAGTGCAATCAAACTGGATGCGCATCAATCAGCGATGGAATTTCGTCGCTGGAAGGCCTCGCAAATCATGAGCAAATCGAGCCCACGCATAGTGCGGGTGGTGCCCTCCCTCCGAAGCCGACGCCCACCATCTCTCCCTGCACATCGACGAATGCCATCATTCATCTATATATATATATATATATATATATATCTTATATTATACAGCTTGAGGGACAAATACATGGGATAAACCAAAGGAGACAAACAGCCGTCTGATTTGCTGTGTGCCTCATTGTTCTCATCAAACAGAAAGTTTATATGCACCAATTCACAAGGCCCCTAACTTTGACAACTCTTAATTCTCTTTGAGGTAGTCAACAATGATAGCATCAATATGTAGGAGGGGAAGCATGGGAATCCACGGGAGTTAGGCCAAGTAAAGAATATTTGTATTAAAGTGTTGTTGTAAGAACAATTAACTAAACCAATGCCTTTGTCACGAAAAACCTAACTCCAACTGAGCATTTTTTTCAAAGACATGTTTATAAGCCAAAAAAATACTTTTCATAATTTTTTCAAAACCAAAGAAATTAAATATGCAATGGAACTTCCAGCATCTCCTAATATTCATCAAGCACTCCCTCCAGCCTCTTCGTTGTATTTCTTAGTGCTTGTGTGCATTTCTAAAGCTTCAGCTATATTTAGGATTGGACTATTTTGCTGCAAATTGAGAATATGAGCTTATGCTGTTACAAAAAATAATCCAGTAGCTCCATGCTCAATGCAATTGACAATAAGAGTTATGATTGAGTACACTATTTTTTAATAGTTAATGTATTAGCTTTAAGATTATGAATGACAAAAACCATGTACTTATTTATAGGAGTCAAATTGTTTGTTTGTTTGTTTTATTTTGTTTTGTTTTTTTTCCAAATTGAGTGCAATATTCATGTAAAACTTGCATCAAATTTTACATGTCTAGGGTATTGTTGACATCTCTCTTGGTAGCATCAATATTCTCTCTGTAATGATCTTCTTACACAAGATTATTTTTTTTGTTTGATTTTGAGTATACATATTAGGGACGAATAAGATTAATTAGCTTATTGATGCTCCTATGACATAGGCCACCTATTAATCTAAGCACTTTTTAGAAAATTCTCAAAGAGATGATAAATAAGACACATGCATATATTATATTTAAATACATTTCATTATCTCTAGTCTTTTGATTTCTATTTCAAGCTCTAGCATGCAATGATGCTAGAATTGAATCTCATCAACCATCAACTTTTTAAGAATTGCACCATCCTCAAGAGCACACTAATGATTCTCTTTTTGTTTGTCCATATTCACTATGGTATTTTTTGAGTGCACAATCTTCGACAATATTTTGTCTACAAATTGACCAAGTTGAAGCTTCTCCATGTCTAAACTCACCACTCAAATTCCTCTACTATAAGCAATCTATACAACAAAGCTCAGTTTAATAATATTTGAAATATGAGTTAGGTCACATATATCACAAGCATCTATATTTACTCCAATAATCACCTAGATAATACAAGTAAGTATAAATAGATTAAAATAAATAAATTCTATAATATCTTATAGAAAAGCTTCTTAGAAGCTTTATAGATACAGCTTTGTAATTATATGTGGCTATATGTGATTAGAAGTTAAAAAACTTGCCCAACAAGTTGGCTATGTATTGTATATGTTAATATTTTGTAACATAAGTTAGATAAATGGCGCATATACAAGAAACTTGTCTTACAAGTTAGACATGTATCTTACAAGTTTGACATATACTGGAGGTCTTATAGAATGTTGCCATATAGCTCTCAGTTAGATAGTCTTCTTGACTCTTGTGAACTCTTTTTTTATTTCTATTTTAAACTTAAAGATCTCTAATTTTCTTATCTATTAATAGTATTTATTTTATTTTTATTTTTTAATATATATTTTTATTTTTGTATTTTTTTGTCATCTTTTTTTTAAAAACTTTTCATTTCTTTATTTGCATTCATCAAGTTTTTATCCTTGAAAAATTGATAAGAGTACATTTATAATATAAGAGTTTTTTTTTTTCTTGATTAAGAATAGATTATCTCAATCTCTTGATAAGATATAAGCATATTAGAAAATGAAGATTATTTACTTTTTAATTGATTTTATTTGTAGTATTTTTTTTGTTCTTAGGTCTTTTCTTTTATATATCTTAAGTAATATTAGGAATTTTTTTTATATGTCATCATATTAGAGCTTGTTAAAATGAAGAATGTAATAGTTCAAATAGGAGAACAATTAAGATAATTAATGCTTATAATGCATTAATTCACTTTACCACCACAAAATGCATTAAGATTTGCAAGAAGTGAAGATAGACATGATTGAGGTTGTTTTAACATCTACACCAAATCACATTATATCAAGAACATGAATTGGAAGAAGATGCATAAACCTAGAAAATTTGTGTTAAAAAAAAGTGATAAAATATTAATAAAGTAATATGTATATTAAAAGGAAACTAGAATGACTATTGTCAAAAGACAAGGAAACTAGAGATTCTTAAATCTAGACTAGAAGCAAGAAAAGAATTGATAAGAGTGAAGAGGGCTTTACTCTTGCTTCTATATATACTATCTAACTAAGAGCTATATGGCAATATTCTATACGACTTCTAATATGTGTTGACTTTGCAAGATACATGCTTTAGCTTACAAGATAAGTTTTCTACATGTGGGCTACATAATTAGCTTGTTTTTCAAGCTACCAATATGTGTGGCACATGGCCAACTTATTGACCACATTTCTAACCTAAAAAGTCAATTATAGAAACCTATAAAGTCAAAGTAATGTCTATAAAGCTTCTAAAAAGCTTTTATAGAAAATATTATGGAATTAACCTACTTTTATCTACTTTTATCAAATCATACAGATAATTATTGGCTTACATGTATATATCCGTGACATTACCTTCGTTTCAAAGAACAAGTTCCATGAGGAGCAGTCATCATATGTTGAAGAAATCCAAAATGCAACAAATTATATTTGACACATAATATGATCTTTGTTCTCTTTGAACATAATTGATAGGGCATCTAGACCATCAATAGTGTCTTATACCATGGCGGAAAGACGACCCTGTTATTTGAACATTATTGAGGCCTTCATAACTTCCTTCAAATAAAATATTTGAAACACTGTCAAGAGTTGTTCTTACTTCTAGTAAAATCACCAAACATTAGAAGTCCCTTCTAAAGTTGTGATATCAAACGAATTGTATCACGCCATCTATTCAAGGAAGAATATGTCGTTCTTGAAGTTCTTCATTTTAATTGCATCATCTTGAAGGTTGTGATAATTGTAATGTTTCATGTGATAAATCAATAAATGAAGGCTCTTGAGTCGAATCTACTAGTTGTTGATTCTCTATTTTTTTAATATCACAAATATACAAGAATCACAAACAAAGATAGAAGATAGAATGCAATCTTTCCTAGACCTTGTTTCTTTTATAACAAAGACTTACTATTCTTTACCTTGATTTTGATAAATGTTGTTGATGAAAAGCCTCTATAGTTTTTGTTGCATTTACAAGATTCTTTATTAATATCTATGTATATTCACTAATATCATATTTGCACGAATGGACAAAATATTTTAATTTATTTTGGCATCTCCTTGAGTCTAAAACTTCTTCTACTTTGAACTTTTTATTAATATCCACTTTTATAGAAAGAGAGAGAATTTGTCTTCTTCTTAGTATATTCAGAGTCTTGTATGCTTCAAGAAGAGACACATGGAAGACAAGATGGATCTTCATTGACTCCAATAGATATAATTGATAATCAATTAGATAGATTTATTCACAAATAGGAAAAGGTCTAAGGCTATGGTAGTCCAACTTATTACAGGGATGAGTAGTCTTAATATTACAACAAAATAACTATACCTTGTCACCTACATTGAATTTTAGTTGTTCTTTTCAATAGGCATCCTCGTTGATTTTTTGTCGTTCTTGAACTTCCTTTAATTGCACCTTCATTGTTGCATGTAGTTTTAACAAATAATTTGTCAAATCCTATGTTGCAAGATTATTAACTTTTGAAAAGTCAAAAGTATCAAGTCATGGATGGTAGCTCTTTGTCATGGATTCCACAGTTAATCTTAGTTGTTGAGAATTTCTTAGAATAAAAAGCTAATGGATGAAGTTTATCATCTATTTCTATTAGTGATAATAAGGCACTCAAAGCAAAGTCCGATGCATCTATTTCTATAAAAAATGCCTTAAAAAAGTCAATATGCTACAAGATTAGTGTAAAAATAAAGGTTATCTTTAAAGCTTCAAATGTTGCTTCTTCTTCTTAATTCTATTAAAGTTTGTCTTTACAAGTCAAACATGTAAGTGGAGTTGCAATTTGAAAGAAATCCTTGATGAAGATCCGATAGTAGTTAGCAAATCTCAAAAAACATTAGAGATCTCAGAGCGTTTTTGAGATCTTCAAATCCATAACAGTTTTAACTTTCTTAGGATCCATCATAACTCCGACATTTGAAATGATGTAATCCAAAAAATTAACTTGAATAGTGTGGAATATACACTTTTTTTTATCTTTACATAGAGTTTTGCATCTCTTAATTTTTGTAAGATATGACAAAATGTAGTTCATGTTTTCTTATATTCTTAGAATAAATCAAAATATTGTCAAGATAACAAACAACAAAATCATCCAAAAACTTTCAAAAAACATCATTCATGAGATGTTGGAAAGTTATTGATGTATTTGTAAATCCAAAAGGCATGACATTATATTCAAAATGTCCGTACTTAGTTCAAAATACAATCTTCCATTCATCTATTCCTTTAATGGATACTAGATTGTATGCTCCTCATAGATCTATTTTTGTATAGATCCTAAGTTGATTCAATTCATCAAGAAGTCTAGATATTAAAGATAGTGGATACTTATTTTTGATAGTAATCTTGTTGAATCCTCAATAATCAACATCTATCCGCAATGATCCATCTTTTTTCTTCACAAATAGATTTGGTACTTTTGCTAGAGATTTGGAATGGCGTATAAAGTTCTTAGCTAGATTTTCTTCAATATATTCTTTAGATTCAACCAATTCAATTTGTAATAAATTATAGATTAGTCCAAATGACAACTATGCTCCTTCTAAAATGTCAATTGAGTAGTCATAAAGACGATGTTTTAGAGGAGTATATGCATTTTTTGTTTTCAAATACATCTTAAAATTCTTGATATTGACTAGGATTGCTACTTGAAGTCTTTGCATTATTACAAATGAGTGTGGCATAAATGATACAAGGTGATCATTCTTTTAGAGCACGTAAGAAAGCTCTTACATCTAAAAATATAAGTTTAATTATATAAGACTTTAGATTTTCTACTTAATTAACTACATTCTTAGTTATATTTTAAAAAAAATTGAGAGTACAAAAAATCCAATCTACTCTAGGATTATATTTTTTAACCACGATAAACCTAAAATGATTGGATTAGAGAAAGATTTAATGATATTAAATACCACAAAGCTATTATGACCATTGATTATTACTTGTATAGGAAGGATTTCGTGAGTAACATCTCTAAAAGATAATGGACGACCATCTATGTGTCAAAGACATGAATTGGAAGATGATGCATAAACCAATGAAATTTGTATTAAAAGAAAAAAAAAAAAAAAAAAAAAAAAAAAAAAAAAAAAACTAGAAATAAAGAAGTACATATATTAAAAGATATTAGAATGACTTATCGCCAAAAGACAAGAAAAATTGAGACTCTTAAAATTAGAGTAGAAATAAGAAAGGAGTTGATAATAGTGAAGATATCTTCACTCTTATCTTTTTTATATACTATCTAATTAGGGACTATGTGGTGATGTTCTATAAAACCTTCTATATGTATTGACTTTGTAGGATACATGCCTCAACTTATAAGATAAGTTTTCTATATGTTCACCACATAATTAGCTTGTTCTTCAAGCTACCAACATATGTGGCACATGGTTAATTTTTTGACAAAGTTTCTAACCTAAAAATCAATAATAGACACCTATAAAGTCAAAGCACTATCTATAAAGCTTCTAAGAGGCTATTTTAGAAGATATTATAGAATTAACTTACTTTTATCTACTTTTATTTATTTCTATCTATTTATTCAAGTAACTACTAGCTTACATGTGTATGTCTGTGATATTACCTTCCTTCTAGGAATGAGTTCTACGAGAGGTGATTATCATATGTTGAAAAAATCTATGATGCCACAAATTATATTTGTCACATATTCAGATCTTTGTTCTCTTCATAGATGGTTGATAGGGCCTCTCAACCATCAATAGTGTCCCATACTAGAACAAGAAAACTATCCTATTATTTGATCATTTTTGAGGCCTTTCTAACTTTCTTCAAATAAAATATTTGGAACACCGTCAAGAGTTGTTCTTACCTCTAATAAAATTACCAAACATCGGGAGTTTCTTCCAAGGTTGTGATATCAAACGCGTTGTATCTTACCATCTATTCAAAGAAAAATATGTTGTTCTTGAGGATCTTCATCTCGATTGCATCATCTTGAAGGTTGTGACAATTGCAATGTCTTGTTTGGCAAGTCAATAAATGAAGGCTCTTTAGTTGAATCTAGTGGTTATTGATTCTCCATCTCCTCAACATCACAAATAAAAAGAAGCTTCAAACAAGAATTGAAAGTAGAATGTTATCTTACCTAGATCTTATTTTTTTTATACAAAAGGTCTTTATTTTGATTTTAATGGATGTTGTTGATTAAAAGCCTTTACCTTCTTTGCAGCATTTACAAGATTTTATGTTTGCTCCCATATGCATTCACTAATATTGTATCCATGCCAATGAATAAGATATTTCAACTTATTTTGGCATCACCTTGAGTCTAAGACCTCTTCTATTTCAAATTCTTCATTATTTTTTATTTTTATAGAAAGACGTGGCACTTGTCTTTTTCTTGGTATGTCCGTCATCTTGTATGGTTCAAAAAGAGACATGTAGAATATTTTTTGGATTTTCATTGACTTTGATAGATATAAATGATATGCAATTAGATTAATTTGTACAAAAATAGGAAATGATGCAAGCCTATAATAGTCTAACGTATCACAAAGACAAGTAGTCTTGATATTGCGACGAAGTAATCATACCTCGTCATCCATGTAGAATGGTAGTTGATCCTTTCAATAGACATCCGCATTGATCTTTTGTTGCTCTTGAGCTTCTTATTGTTGTATGTAGCTTAGACAAATGATTTACCAAATCTTTTGCCATAGAATTATTAGCTTTTGAAAAGTCAAAAGTATCAAGTCGTAGATCATAATCATAATTGACAAAGAATGTTTGTTTTGTATAAGAATGTATTATGTTATTATAAGCAAACTCTGCCAATGACAAAGAGTTGTCCAATTATCTTATTGGTAGTTGATGGTACATCTTAAATACTATTTTAAAACTTGATTACCATACTTTGTTTGTCCATCAGTTTGAAGATGGAATATCAAAGATAATCTTATATATGCTTTTAAAATCTTGTGAAGAGTCCACAAAAATCTTGATACAAATTCAATTCTCTTTTCTGATATGATGTCCTTAAGTAATCCATGATAATGATAAATGTTGTAAAGAAAGTGTTTAGTTGTTCTTCACTTGTGATAGATTTTGTATATAGTATAAAATGTGCCATCTTGGTAAAATGACCTACTATCACGAATATAAAGTGATAAGAACCTGAGATTAGAAGATCCATGATGAAATCAATAAAAATAAAAGACCACGGTTGTTTTGAAATGGATAATGGTTGAAAAAGTCTATAACGTCGATGACGGGGAGTTTTTGATCTTGAACAAATGTTGCATGATTGAACAAAGTCTTTCATATCCTTCCACAATTATAGCGACCAAAAATCTTTGGATATAAGCTCTAAAGTCTTGTTGTATCTAAAATGTCCTATTGTGGGAAAGTTGTGATGTGCTTGAAGAACATGTAAACGTGCTTCTCTTTTTGGAACATATAATCGACCTTCAAAATAGAATAGGTTGTTTTTGAACTCAAAATTAGAAGTATCTTCAAACTTAGAAGAAAGATTCTTAATATTATGAATAAGAGGATCAGAAGACATACTTTATTGGATTTATTTCACAAGGATAGAATCAATAGTCAATGTTGATTTCATTACTCAAAGATGAAAATGCTCTAGTTTCAAGAAAATCATTCTTTATTGATCAAGAAATGCATATCTTTCTTTTGGTGTAAGATAAGAATGTCTAAAAAGGGCGTATAACAAACCTTGTTATTTTTCAAGTCAATATGTGATCTTGAAATCAAATCTTGATAAAGACATGCTTAAACAAGCTTGGCAATGATTTAAAATACGTACTAACATGAAGTACTCAAGATTCTTGTCGCCCATATATATGGTGACTAGATTAGAAGCATCTTCTAGATGATGATATAATTCTTGAAATGAGTCTACAATTACAACAAGCTCTTTGTTGTAGATTTCATACTTAATCTCAGCTACTAAAATTTTTTTGGAATGAAAAGCTATTAGATGAAGTTTATCATCTATTCCCATTTGTGATAATATAACATCCAAAAAAAAATTTCATACATTTGTTTCTATAAAAAATGCCTCAGAAAAGTTGATACAATATAAGATTATTGCAAAAATAAAAGTTGACTTCAAAGCTTCAAAAATTGATTTAGCTTCTCTGCTCCACTCAAGTTTGTCTTTGCAAGTCAAACATATAAATTGATCTACAATTTGAAAAAATCTTTGATGAAGATCCAATAATAGTTGACAAAGCCTAAAAAGCATTTGACATCTCTTACTATTTTTTAAATCTTCCAATCCATAATAGTTTGAAATTTCTTAAGACCAATCACAAATGCATCTTTTGAAATAATGTTTCCTAAGAAGTAAACTTGAATAGTGTGGAATACACAGTTTTTTTTATCTTGGAATAGAATATTACATCGCTTAATTTTTGTAACACATCACAAACATGAAGTTCATATTTATATGTATTCTTAAAATAGATTAAGATGCCATCCAAATAATAAACATCAAAATCATCTAAAAATCTCTCAAAAAATATCATTCATTAGATATTGAAAAGCTACTAATGCATTTGTAAGTCTTAAAGGCATGACATTGTATTCAAAATATCCATACCTACTTTGAATGCAATCTTCCATTCATCTCCTTCTTTAATATACATTAGATTGTATGCTCCTTGTAGATCTACTTTTGTATAGATCTTAGCATGATTCAGTTAATCGAGAAGTCTGGATATCAAAGATAGAAGGTACCTATTCTTGATAATGATCTTATTGACTCCTTGATAATCAATATATATCTACAAATGATCCATCTTTCTTCTTCACAAATAAGATTGGAGATCTTGTAGGTGATTTGGAATGGCATATAAAATTCTTGGCACGATTTTCTTCATTATATTCTTTGAGTTCAGTCAATTTTTTTTGTGATAAATTATAGATTGGTCCAAATGGCGGTTGTACTCCTTCTTGAAGGTCAATTGAATAGTCATAGGGATGATGTTTTGGAAGAGTGTTTGCATTCTCCTTATCAAATATATCTTGAAATTCTTGATATTGGCTTAAAATACTACTTGAAGTCTTTGCATCATTAGAAATAGGTGTGGCATAAATGACACAAGGTGATCCTTCTTTTGTAGCATGCAAAAAAGCTCTCATACCAACAAATACAAGTTTTATTGTGCTAGACTTATGACTTTTTATTAGATTAATTTCACTCTTAGTTATACTTTTAGAGAAGTCAAGAGAACAAGAAATCCAATCTATGTAATGATTATACTTTTCTAACCATAATAAACCTAAAATGATTAGATTAGACAGAAATCTAATTATATTAAAGATTACAAAACTACTATGATTATTTATTGCTACATCTGTAGGAAGTATTTTATAAGTAACATGTCTAAAAGATAATGGATGACCATCTATGAATAATCTTGAAGATGTTTTCAGAAAATATTATGCTAGAATTTATTTTAAAAAACTTCAATCATGATGTTATATAGAGTGTGTTGTCACTACTTTTAGATGTTTCAAGATACTTTTAAGATCTTATAAATTGGCATGGCCCTATGAATTCTATTTTTATCTCAATATTTAATTTCAAATTTATTTCACTTTTACTCAAAACTTTTGATGAAAACATTAAAACATGTAACAAATTAAAGAAGATTTTTGATTTTTGTGTTTGTTCCATGTATTTGTCCTTCTCCTTGAGCTATTTTACAAAAGACATATTGAGGCTTATTTATAATTATCTTCTTTGATAGAAATAGCTAAAAAAGATGTAAAAAAATATGAAAATGGTTATTATATGATGTTTTTATGTTTACCTACTATCTCATCATTTATCATATTTAACAAAGATTTATTTGTCTTTTCTTTCTTTGATTTGATACCATTAATTAGATAGGTTGCAATAATAGGCCATGGTATTTGTGGTATCAACTTTCTATAATTTGGTGAAACACAAAGAAGAAGAAGAAGAAGAAGAAGAAGAAGAAGAAGAAGAAGAGAGAAATAAATAAAATAAAATAAAAGATGAGATGTGAAGAAGTGAAAAAAAATTGAATAGTTGGTTTATTAATAAGGAATATTTTTCTCTTCATGTATATATTATAAGTTGTAAAAAAACATGTGCCTAGAAACATTAGATCCATCAAAAAGATAAAGACACTTGAAGAAGAATGTCACATCATAGAGCACCACAATTTAAAGTCCTTGAGCTAGTAGTAGAGATTTGTTCCTTCTCTATAAGACAGTAGCATTATTTCTCTCTTTTATTTATAAAAACTATTGCTTGGATTGTTGACTAGAATATGAAGCTCAACCAAAAGTGGCATTGTTCTATCTTTGTTTTTTTCTAGTTTGATCTCTAGTTGTATGTCTTTTAGCTTTATAGATGTATTAATGCCAAAGCTAACAAAGTATTGATATGGCATGGCCTTTTGCACATAACTGACATAAGTTTTATTTTATCAATAAAATAAAGGCACTGGACAGGTTGGTTTTTGCTTGCAAATTCTCTTTAACTCAAAAGTTTATAGAGTAGTTGACATTACTATTGCTCTAAAAGTCCTAAAATTAAATATGTATAAAAATTTGGACTATAACCATCTTCACCATTTTATAAAATAATTTTATAGAATAATTTTATGCCAACTCTAACATGTCTAGCACCACACAATGCATCTAAGTGGATATTTTATATCACCACCAAAGACTAAAAATCCTTCTTTTTCATCTAAGTAAAGAGTCCTAAGGCCATATTTAATATATTAGTAAGGCAAAAATCACTATATTTTAAATATATATGTTCTATTTATTTTAATTTTTTTAAATGGAATTTTATGTTTAATGAGCATCATGAATTTTATAAATATTAATTTTATATTTTATGAATTTTATATGAGTAAATTCATAAATATAAATTTTATATTTTACAAGCATCATCATGAATATTTATTCTTTGTCACATGAAAGAAAATATTATCTATCATTGTCTACATCTGCATAATATGAAAAAAAAGTATTACTTTTCCACTTAAAATCTAAAATCTTTTACATGATCTTTTTATTGGCTTCAACTACATTAGAAGTGTTTACAATTTTTTGATCTTTGTAGAAATTCATCACTATTAAACTTGCAATGATACTCTTGCAAATGTGGTTTTTAAAGGAAGCAACTTCTTTTGAATAAAATAACATTGTCCTACAATCTCATTTTCTTCTTAGCTATGATTATATATATATATATATATATATATATATATATATATATTTTATAGCTTCCTAGAGATAGTTATTTTAATAACAAAATTTCTTTTGCTTTGCATTAAATAAATTCACCTTACTATAAGCCAACTTTTGTAATCCAATAATAAACCAATGAAAAATCAATGATGATGCTTAATAATACCTCTCTACACTGTAGAATTTGATAAATTTTTCTATTAAAGACATTGAAATCCTAATAACCTTTAAATATTGGAAACTATTGTTCCTACTACATTTTCCAATACTTAGTTATTTGATGTAGATTAATTGATTGATGTATAAGACATCATCTTATTAATTTGACAATGCATTAAGGATAAATTACTAATATTTATTTTAATAGAATTGAAGTGTAATTTTGATTATATACTATGATTCATTAGATTGCATAATTTTAAATCAATGGTAATTAAAAATAGAAGTTATTTTTTTACTTAAATTTTTTTATTTAATCTACTATATGTTTAAAAATATTTTAGATTTTTTCTGTCTTATATTTTACATGTTCTTGTGTATTTTTATGTTCTTGTATATTAAGAATTTATGGTGTCATATTATGTGTTGTTTTGCTCAAGAATACACCGGACACCTAGCTGTAAAAGGTGAGATTGTATTTCAGAAGTAATCAAGAAATCCTAATAGGTTCACCCATACGAGAAGAATATAATCTGAATTTCAATTCAAAAGTGCTTAAAATACTCTTCTTAGTAGTTTTAACTATACATAAATCCCAATTACCTTGTTACTTTCATATTTAAGCAATTTAGATTTTTCTTGTAAGCCCCAATCGTAATTAGTGAGCTTTAACAAGCTCTAACATCCAATCTGACCATCCTCTTGATGTGGAATTTTGCATGTAATTTTCAATGTAAGTCTTCTATGTGCTCAAGAATTTATAGCCCAATCTAACTTACAGATTGTGACAAAACCTCCAAAAATTGCATTGATGTCACTCGCCTGCCAACTTGAAAAGTGAAACAAAAATCCCAGCAATGATGTCTCCTTTTCCAACCATTAACTTTGTCTCAAAATTGGTGTGTAGCTTAATCTTTAAGTCCTTCAACACCATGCCAAATTTCACCTTAATCTGATTAATAGATCTTTAGATATCATAGAAATCCTACCCAACCTCAAACTGCCACCTTTTGAAACCCTCTTGTGCTAAAAACTAGATATTTCTAAACCACACCATTAGATTATCATAAAATTTTGTATACACTTAGTACACCCAATAATCCAAAAAATATTAAGTTTTCAACTATAGATGTCACACCAATTTCATGAACTAGCCAAAATTGTTAGCCAAAATTGTTAGCCCTAATTATATTATATAAAACCCAAATCACTGATATAAACCCTGACTTTGAATAATAATTGCTAAGTCTTCCAAAATCCTCTCAAAAAAATTCTTATGTCTCCGGAAAGAACTTCAATCTAGCTCTCAAATTCTAACCTCTGATCTTCAAATGATTCCACATTTTGCCCTAGGCCGTCTTTTTAGTAGCCACAGATCTGATTTCGACCCTGTCTCACAAACCATCGACCCCTGGGTATCAATTTAACCTATCCTAAGGTTTTTTTAGTCCAACCCCATTCTCAACTTAACCCTAGTACCAACTATACTAATTTTTTATCTCTTCTAACTTGATTTTATTAATTTATGGTCTTTCTAAGGTAGTAGAAGAGCCTCTACAACCTAGAAGGAAAATTATTAACTAACCTTCAACCTACTAACTATTAAGATAAGGAAATAACCTAAGAGACTTTTATAAAAGCCATGTTTATATACCTCAAATTGTAATTGAAGTAAAATAATTAGATATTAATTAGAAATTCAACTTTGATTACAATTTCATTATATAGTCATATTACATTACGACAATGGGAAGTATGTTTTGATAATTTCTTATACTAAGAGCCTCCAATTGATTAATCAAATATTATATTAGTTTTTTTTTAAACCATCACATAAAATATTGCATTAAAGGTATGGTTTTTTAAGTTTAATTTTAAGTAAAAAATGTCAAGAATTTCTTAATAATATCCAAATTTGGTTTATAGTTGTTTTATTTGTACCAGCATAAAGTGGTTTTTGGAACTTGAACATAATATGTGTCCTACAACTAATCAAATTTCAATACAACAACATAGATTTATCTTTTGTATATATATATATATATATATATATATATATATATGTATATATACACTTAAAATTTTATTTTAAATAATAAAAAAAAAAATATTTTCACAAATTTTATTTTAAATGATTTTCACAATCTTCCATTACAAGTTTTCTACCATCTATTAGAAGATGCTTATTAAAATTTTGCTAATATATGATTTTTAACTATGTTTTTCTTTTTTTTCTTTTTTTTCCTTCAGCCAAGTAGATTGACTAGATTGTAATTGTTAAAGATTGTTCAATGTATCAATGTGTTCAAATTTTTATTTCTTGACATATCTTTTTTATGTTAATCTTTTTTTATTTTTGTATGAAAAGAAAATAATAATAATAATAATAATAATAATACAATAGTAGTGTATGAATTGATAAATTTCTCTTTAATTACAACCTTAGATTTTAAATTTTCTACTTCATAATAATATCTTTTTTAAGTATATGCCAATTTAAATAAGATTATTTGATTTTTTTGTAGTCTTTTTATAAAAAATCCTTTTAAATTTGTTCATGTGTTTTTTATTATTTATTACTTAAGATAAAAGTGGAAATATATTCAATACATTATGTTTTCTCAATGATATTGAAAAATATCAAAACAAAAAAAGAGCATCAAAATTTACATAGAAACCAATCCTAGTCATATTTTACTGATTCTTTTTGAAGGTTCATAATTTCAAGACATCATTAAAAGAATTTAGAATAAAATGAAAATCCAGATAATTGAATGTAATACAATTATTCTAAAAAATAAGTCAACATATGCTCCTTTTTAAAAAAAATAAAATCTTCTACATATTCATAAAAGTTAAATTATTAAGATATTTTTTATAACCTATTTGTGTAATATACATGTAAAAATATATGCCTTATAGACACACATGCATATATATGTATATAGATATATATATAACAATCATATCCAATAAATAAATAAATAAATATCTTGTTATTAAATATTGCTAAATAATTTTGATGGCAATTTGTTTTCATAAAGGAGTCTAAAACAATATATGTAATATAAATCATTACAAGTATTTGAAATAATTTATAATTAAATATTAATTATAATGTATACAAGATTAAAAAATACATGATTAATCAAAATAAAAAGCTTTATATATTTTTATTATATAGATGAGGAGTTATTAAAGCCACACCCCAATGTTGTTAAAACCACATCCTCCAAACCCTATAATGATTAATTTTGGGGATAAATAATGGGGGATGAGAATATAGAACAGAAAACAAAGATTGGGAATAGGAAATGGAGAACATAGAACAAGGGATGGAGACGAGTGATGGAGGGAATCAATTATGAAATGATGATGTGAGGTATGGCTTTACCAACATTAGGATATGGCTTTAACAACTCCTTATATATATATATATATATATATATATATAATTACAAGCTTATATTTACAATTTTTTTATTCATGCCCATATTTCCAAAAAAAATTCATATGTGTTCCATTTATTGTAATTGTTAGTATTATTATAATTGCAAGTGCATAGGTTTTTTCATTATTTTATTTAATTATTGTGCAGTAATAGCAAAATGTGTTTGTATAATTCATCATTACAATGATTGAATTAGGATTTAAGTTGAAAAAACATTATAGTTCTTAAGCTTGTAAAGTTTAGTTAATTTTTCAAAATAAAAATAAAAACCCAAAAATGGTCTTATTCAGAGATTCTGTTGATGGTACAAATGCAGCATTGACACGTTGTTACCATAAATCAAACATGTGGTTCATTTGTAAAAATGACAAATAATTCGAAATGAATGTATTCTGATTGATATTACCAACTTGAAAATGTCCTGTGATCATGAAATGGGTAAAAAGATTTAGTAGTATATGTTACAATCAAGGATTATTTTTTATTACTTTTTATTACTTTTTAATGTGAAACTTTAGTTGGAAGAGTGGTCATTGGTAATATTGGTATGGCCAACACTTTGGATAAATTCATTCAATGTAAGTATGAAATAAGTTTTCATATAATAACTTGCTGCTCATTTTAAAGAGAATGTGATTTGATTTATATTTGAATTAAATCCAATATCAATCAAACTTCAATTGAAAGAAAGAATAATAATAACAATAATAATAATTTGAAAGGATCTAATTATGATTTTCTTAGATTGACAGTTTTAGGCACAAAAATTCCACATATAGAAGTATACTATTTATTCTTATTACTAATTGATAAGTTAATATTAAGGTTGACATTGAGTTCAGTAAATCATCAAATTCAATAACAACTGGATATTATAGTGAGTTCAAAATAAATATTTATAGGTTATTTCAAATATAGTTGATAATTCGTAAAAAAAATAACTCAAAAAGAAAAAGAATCGCATGAACGAATATCACAATTTGGATAAATTTGACAAATAAAAACAATCTGAAAAAAAGAATATTCTGTTTAACTCATGAAAAGCAAACCAATAGAGTGATAAAATTCTTCAATCCTGGAACAATCATGGAATGTTTGTCCTCAAAAGTCACGGATAAAACGTCATTCCATGAAAAAAGAATCACAAATGGATGAAATCCCATTCATAGTTGAGTGATTCCAGAGTCACCGAGCTTCTCATCCGTTAACGCTCTAAAATCCAGATATTTGTATCAAGCAAGAAAATCTCCTAAAAAGAACAGAACAGTGGAATGAGGAAGAAACCTAGATTCTACGACAACAATGTGATGGGAACGAGAACCGGGAACACTGAGAGAGGAACATGGAACGGGAACATGACGTCGTGGGAGAGACCAACGCCAATCGACGTTTCCACATCGAGCCAACATTGGATTGAACAACCAACAAGAAATTTAAATATATATATATATATATATATATATAACGACTTAGAATGTTATACCTTTTTCTTTTATTTATTTTTCATTATCAAAAAATATAAGATACAGTAGACATGTGGAAAACCAAGCCAGGCGGGCCTCGTAGAATTGAGTCGCAGATACCTCCTTGTTCAATCGAATGGCACCGCCATCGTGGGCCGTCGGATCGCAGCTGCGGGTCAGATGCAATCTCAACCGCTGATCGGATTTCTGGGAACGGAGGGAGGGAACCAGGGGGCGGGCAGGCAGGTTGGAGGAATGGAGATTGATCTGCATTGACATGGGTGTGCTGCCTCTCAATCCCATTTTTATGATTACTAGGGTGACCCCAAGTTTAGCAATGGCAGTTTTTCCACCCTGGTCGCGGGCGATGGCGCGAGCATAAGGGGACGGAGGGTGGGAGAGAGCGAGGAGGAAGAGGAGCAGAACGAAGCTCTTTCTTTCTCTCTCTCTCTCTCTGCATCTCATCAACGGACCATGACGCGGAATGCTTTCGTGTTCGGAGCGAGCGAGCGAGTGAGAAAGTGAAGTGATCAGTGCAGGAGTGGAGCGCGACGAAGTAGTAGTACAACCCCCCCTTTCATTAGTCTATTCCTGGAGGGACTGCCCTTCGTTCGTTCGTTCGTTCTTTCTCACTTGCTTTCTTCCTTCTTCCTTCCTTCGTTGCCTCCTGTCTTGGCCCCTGCCACCCCTCAACCTCACCTCATCGCCAGGGTTGGCACCCCTGCGCGGTCCAACCTTTCTTCGCGCCATTTTGGCCATTTCGATCTGGTTCTGTGTGCATTGCAAGGCTTGGTCAAGAGGGATGTGGCGGTGGTGGTGGTGTTTCTTGTAACTGAACATTGAGCCAATCGCTGGATTGATGTTGTTGCGGCGTTGGTTGAAGGAAGAGCGAAAAAAAGAGAGAGAGAGAGAGAGAGAGAGAGGCATTCGAGGTCGTGCTTAGCTTGTTCTGTTTTTTTGCGGGAGCGGGGAGGGATTTCGAGGAGCTGCGACGCGGATTCGGCGGAGGTCCACGGTTTCTTCAGGTTCATCACCTTTGGGTAGAAGCTTCCCTAGGGTTTGTCGCTCTGGAGCACTGTGGATCAGTTACAGCGTTTTCCCGGTGGCTGGTAGGGCGCACAGGTTTCGGGTTGGGGTCGGAGACTTCAGTTGCCAGCAGTAGGTTGAGGAAGCTGCTGAATGTTGGTATGTTTGTGCTATTGAGAGGGAACAGGAAAGAAGGCTCTATTTAGGGTAGCTGCAGAATTGCGTGGTCACGTTGGTCACATGTGCTGTAACGAAATGGGAGAGTGCGTGGTGCGCTCTGACCACGAAATTTGGATTGGTTGGATTCATTGCTGAGGTTTGTCGAGTGTCATTCGACATCGTTGTGAACATGTGGATGTCGCTGATCACGAGCGCATATTTGGAGAGCGGGGATAATATCTGCGGAAGTTGGAGGTGCAGTATGGAATGTCGATTTTTTTTGAAGGAATAGGACTCGAGATAAGAGACGTCCTGCAATTGATCTATGTGGGTTATTGTGGCGGTTAAGGGTGCAACGAGTTCCTAATGTAGCGGCTGGAATAGCTACAATAACAGCCTGGAATACAAAAGAGATTGTGATTTTAGGTCTGGCTCGTTGAGCAATTGTCGAAGGAATCAGGAAGCCGTTTAGACATGGTTTTCAAGCTGAAGCGCGTGATCCAGCGTGGAAGCAAGGGGAAGAACGATGAAAAAATGGATGCATCTGGTTCTGCTGGTGTAACTCCACATGCGTCGTCGTCGGCCCCCCCGGGGACCGTAGGGCAGGGAGCGGGCGTGAAAGTTAAAAACCATAGTGTGCGAACCGGAGCAGCAGTGGGTGCCCCTGCTACTAGAGCCGCAGGAGGGTCCGTTCCAGTGGCGCAACCGGCGGGTCGATTTGTAACAGCGGGGGGTAAGTTACCGAATGGGGCGCTGGAAGCTCTGCCATCATTCAGAGATGTGCCGACCTCGGATAGGCAAAGCCTGTTCGTCCGGAAGCTGGCGTTGTGCTGCTACACGTTCGATTTTACGGATCCGTCGATGAACGTGCATGAGAAGGAAACCAAGCGGCAAACCCTGCTGGAGCTGGTGGACTACGTGACCTCAGGGTCGGGGAAGTTCACGGAGGCAGTGTTCGAAGATATCACCAAGATGCTGGCAGCGAATCTGTTCCGGACGTTGCCGCCGTCGTCGCATGAGAACACAGGATCAGACAACTTCGATCCGGAGGAGGAGGAGCCAACGATGGAGCCGGCGTGGCCGCACCTGCAGATTGTTTACGAGTTCCTGCTGCGGTACGTAGTGTCGAGTGAGACGGATGCGAAGCTGGCGAAGCGGTACATCGACCACTCGTTCGTCCTTCGGCTGCTGGATCTATTTGACAGCGAGGATCCGCGGGAGAGAGAGTATCTGAAAACGATACTGCACCGGATATATGGAAAGTTCATGGTGCATAGGCCATTCATCCGGAAGGCGATAAACAACATTTTTTACAGGTTTATATTCGAGACGGTGAAGCACAACGGGGTGGCGGAGCTTCTGGAGATATTGGGGAGCATCATCAACGGGTTTGCGCTGCCCTTGAAGGAGGAGCACAAGTTCTTCTTAGCTCGGGCGCTGATACCACTGCATAAGCCGAAGTGCGTGTCGATGTACCACCAGCAGCTGTCGTACTGCATAATCCAGTTCGTGGAAAAGGACTTCAAGCTGGCGGACGTGGTGATACGGGGGCTGCTGCGATACTGGCCAGTGACGAACAGCCAGAAAGAAGTGCTGTTTTTAGGGGAGTTGGAAGAAGTGTTGGAGGCGACACAGAGCGCGGAGTTCCAACGGTGCATGGTGCCATTGTTTCGACAGATTGGTCGTTGTTTGAATAGTTCGCACTTTCAGGTGTGTTGCGTAAATTTTGCTAGGTTGCAGTGTTCTATTCACTTCGTTCCATATTCTGTTTTACTTGAAGTTTCGCGTGTGGTCTTCAATACGCTGCATTAATTCGTGCATGCTGGGTATTTTGTAAGAATGGTTTTGTGGACAGAGGGTAGAAGGTTGACCTTCTGAGTAGGTTTCGCAGGGATATCCTTTTCGATGTGTTTAAGTTAGGATCGTCATCTAATCGTTACATTCATCGAGGTTATGATGGGTTAGTTGTTTGTTTGTTAACCTTGCATTGTGCCGAAGCGAGGATTGATCAGTTTTTTTGAGTTGCTGGTTTACAGAAACAAATGTTCTCTCTTTGTGCTTCATGTAGAAACTAAGGGTAATGTTGGATACTGGGGTTGTGTCACATTTGAAATGGATTTGCGAGCTCATCTTACCTCACTTTCTCGTTTATCAGATATTGAGTATAGCGGAGAACGTGCATTCAGCATTTTCAAGTTGAAATATGTGTTTTGTCGATGTAGATGTATTTCAATGAAGTGTTTTCAGCTTTTTTCCTTCTTTTTTCCTTCTTTATGATTTTTCAAGTTCATGATGTATCTTGTAGAACTAGGTTCGGTTGTGTGTATTATATAGATCTGGTGAGCTTTATGGACTTTGTTTCATCTGCTTAAGTCATACAAATTGATACTGTTTCTGTTTTGAGTTGTGTTACCTTCTCACTAAATATCTTTATTTGTATTTACATTCAGGTTGCGGAGCGGGCGCTTTTCTTGTGGAACAATGATCACATTGTGAGTCTTGTGGCTCAGAATCGCCAGGTCGTGCTACCTATCATTTTTTCAGCTTTAGAGAGAAATACGCGAAGTCATTGGAATCAGGCTGTTCACGGGCTTACGCTCAATGTAAGAAAAATGTTCATGGAGATGGACCAGGATCTTTTCCATGAATGTCAACGCAAGTACAGGGAAGATGAAGCGAAGGCGAAGGAGGTGGAAGAAATGAGGGAGATCACATGGAAACGCCTGGAGGCTGCTGGGAACAAACGGATCAGCGTGACTAATCACAACATTGTTGAATCATCTGATTTTGTGCCGAGTTCAGCCACAGTCCCTAACAATGTAGCAGGGATTGGAACCGCAGTACCAGTCCAGAGAGCAGCCTCAGTTCTTGACAAATAGCCTGGCCGTTAAAGGGCGTTGGCTTAACGAGTAGGATTCTCATGAGCACGAGTTGGTTGTCTCGAGCCATGCATTGCCTTCCTGACACTCCTCTTGAAGGGTGAGTTCCGTCTTTCGAGCCTCGATGAGGATGTACCTTGAATGAAGTTGAAAACGACTACAACTGCTTCTGTTGCAGCAGATCGCAGATCATGCTCATCCATTGGCATTGTCGAACTGAGCAAGGAACGAGAGACTAGGATTGGGATTTGATAAGCCTGAGAGCATTAAGGCTGAAACAGAAGTCGCGATTGTTAGGACACTTGCAGATTCCATGTGCGGTAATATTCAAGATGTATCTTTCCTTCAAAGATTTTGTCCTTTTCTTCTGCTCTTCTACTAGGGAGGCAGACCAGGGAAATTGTAACAGGTACGATTGTAATTTCATTAGGTGTTTTGTTTGACCAGGGCTCTCTTTTCTTTTTTTTTTCTTTTTTTTCTCTTTTTTTTTTTTGTTTAGTGCAAAGAGATAGTTTACGACCAGATCCATGAAAAGCTCTTTGGTAATGTGCTTTTTGTGTTCAACTTGGAAGCCGGTTCATTACTGGATCAGAAGTTGAAGTTTGGCAAGAACTAGAGGTATCTCTTTGATGTAGAGGGTGAGCTTTGAGAAGGATTTCCTCCGAGTTGTGATCGAATTCCAACAGCCGATGGAAAGGAACTCTGGTACTTCTGCTGTAAAGCGGATCATTGTTGAAAACTATGAATCAATAGAAGTGAATAATATTGTTTTGTAAATATCATGTTCAAGTTAGAAGACAAAATGTGTTGTTATACAAAGAAGATTTGGTATTGTAGATGTATGCCAACTTTAATTTTTAGAAGTGAGGTATATAATTATTAGATAGGTAATTATTTGAATTCTTGTACTATATTTAATTTTTATATCATAAATCTAAAGCATGGAAGGATACTAATTTATTTTGTAATGATGGTTTAGATATGTTTTTAGTGTATTAAATTATATAGGGGAAAATATTAAATTAATCTACTTCAAACCTAAATTGATCAATATGTCTCTATTCTTGCATTGCCTAAGACTGTAAATTTTCACCAACCCCTTAATTTTGCACTCAATGATGTATTAGTTCTACAAGGAGGTGAGAAAAGTATAGAATTTGAATGTGAAGTGAGTTGCAAGGTAGAAATAGTCAACATGAAGACTATTCTACATTGGTGGGAAGTTGAATTAGGAAGAAGGATTAGTAAGAGAGGTATTTTATTGAAAGTGAGTTGATTTAAGATTAAGATGAATTGACTTAATATATCCCTATATTTGTACAAACTCATATTTATGAATATTGGTCTATTCAATTTTCTTGTATGAACATGTTTTTAGAAATATTAGATATTGATAAATGCATGTCTTGTTATGAAACTATTAAAGTTTTTTTTTTTTTTTTTTTTTTTCTTATAATAATATGGTGGTGCATAAAAAACATTTGAAACTTAGAGAATTTGTGCAATGACTTAAATAACATCAAGGTCTATAATTTCTTTTTAAGTGATTAGAGTGTATTTAGAATATAAAAGAAGTGGTTTGAAAAGGGGAATGTTAAATAGACCTAGGCTATTACTAAATTAATCCACCCATCATGAAAAAAATAATAAAATAAACCTCTGGATTCATTTCTCCACTACTAGATCCAAAATCAATGAAAATCAACCACATTTATCATGATTACCATATTCTTCATCATAGGTAGGTCAATTTTGTAAAAACCTAGGTCTATTTAACATTCTTCTTAAAAAATTAGAAAATATTTGAGATTCTTTGAAATCCATTAAAGTATATTGATAGCATTTCAAAATAATGTTTGAGGTTTAGAATTACTACTTGAGAACATTCAAAAGTTTGGTTTAGTAGAATCTAACAATTATTTTAAAAAGATAAATTTATCTATAATTTAAGTTAAAATAAATAGAATAACCTCAAGAAAGAGAAGATGTGAATGTGATTGAAAACTTAAACAAATAAATATAAAAACATGTATGCAATTTTTTTACATATATCTTAGTTTTTTTTATACAATGGAAAGATGTAGACTATTTTTAGTTAGTGATTTTTGTAGGCACATATGAATATATAATTAGAATTATGTGTGGTTATAGCTATGCTTATTAATTTGTGATTGTTTGTTTATATAATTAAATAACAAAACTATTACTTTAAAACAAATTGAATAACATAATAGGGCTAAAGAACAAACAAACAACATTATAAATAATCTAGAGGAGTTATAAAAGAATATGACAATATGGAATTTTAATTTATCTTTTAAATGAGAGATACTTTGAATTCTAACTCAGATTACTTGAAAAAAATTAACAAATAAGTTTAAACTAGTTATAGAACAATCAAGCTTAATAACTTGTTTGGAGAAAGGTAAGAAAATTGTAAAATACAAGAACCTCAATTTTATGTGGTTGCATAATCAAGTAGTCAATAGGAGTTGTTATAAATTTAGTTGCATACAAGAAAAAAATAATTTAGATCAACTATAATCATGTCCTGATTTGATGTTGAATTTATTTTGGAATAAAATACAAAGTCAAAGAGTGTCCTTCTATGATCATCTTAAAAAAAAAAAAAAAAAAACACTTTATATTGGCCAAAGAACCAACGTCAAACTGTAAGTTTCTTCTATCAAAAAGCCACCACAGTAATAAGCAATTAATAGAATAGTTAATGAGAATTGAAGCAAAAATACGTGCAAACTCCTTACTAAGCAATATAAGCATGTGCAATTAAAGAAAAACCAAATAATGAGGTAAATTAGTGAATTACAAATTAATTTTTATTACACCAATATCATAAAATATAATACTAAAGATAGCAATTAAATTACCAATCTTGACTAAAATCTTATTTTTTATCATCTTTATTAGAAAGAAAAAAATCTACAAAATAGAATAGGTCTAACATTTGCAAATCTTGATATTCTAAAAAATCAAGACAACCTCAAATTAATATTGCCAAATCTATCTTTGCAATCTTAGATTACAATTAATCCAAATTATACAAAGTGTAGTAATCTACTATCTAAATTAACTAGAATCATTTACATAACACTCATATGTATTTTTGGAATAAGACTAACTAAGTTTAATCAATAAGACAAAGTTCAATACACTAACCACATTGTTAATAACTAAAGTAAAAGGCCATATATTAATGAAAGGAGATCCAAAAATCTTAAATGTTATTGGCAATGCTCACACTTCACCTTATAGTTCGATATTTAAGAAGATTCTTCAAAGTCCCTAAAGAACCATGGTTTTTACATAACCAAAATAAGGCATGACCAAATTTACAAATTTATCATTGAAAATGATTTACTATTATTATTATTGTAAAGAAGAGGTTTTAAGACTTGTAGAGTGACCATAGCATTAGCAAAAATAGAAATATGACTAAAATTTTTAATAAGCAAGAAATAAAATAATACACAATTATAAAAATTATTATCCAACTAAGAGAATACTTAGGAATTTCTAATAAATAGTAATAAGATTATAAAAAAATATATTTTAGAAATAAAATACTATTTTATAATCTCAAGATCTTGGTAATATCTCATAGCTAAGAATTTGATTTCATATTCTAAAGTCAATTCTATACGCTACAAAAAAACCTAAGTAGGATTGAAGTAGAAAGGATGTGTATTTTAATAGAAATATATATTAAATATTTAATAATAAAATTAAGATCTTTTATGGATAAAAAAATATTATGAATTATTATAAAAAATATTTTAAAAAACTCATAGGAGGTTGCAAAATTTTATAATCCAATAAGTATAAAAAATAAAAATAAAAAAATAAAAAATTGATACAATCTTGCAAAAGTGGTATTTAGACATGTGACATGAATTTTTAGAAGAAATTTACTGAATTTTTAATTTAAATAATTTATTATGATTTTTTTTCTAAATTTTATCAATGTTTATATTATTCAAGTAAGTATCATGATTCTATTGAAAATTTATTATTTAGAATTCTTTTTTCTAAGATGTCCAAAAAAATAAATTTAAGGCTTATTCAATCCTTTAGATTATAATAACTGCACTAAGTTATTAAATACATAGAAAAATGAAATTTATGACTCAAATTCTTTTAGACAATCATAACTATTACACTATAAATATGACTTAAGGTGCAATGTGTAGCTTAAGATTAGTCATTTATGAAAAAAAAATAGTTAGTAAACTTCAAATTTAATATCTCCTATTATTCCTTAAAATTAGGAATGTATATATTTAGTACAATTCATGTTTTTTTACTTGTAAATATTCATATTAAACTTCAAAAAGATAGCAATAATTTTTTTAAAAATTATACAAAAAATTGTAATATATAAAATACAAAATAAGGAATTTATGTCTATAGAATAAGCTTTGAATTAATTTAATCGTCTTGGTAATAATACTAGTATCTAAATATGTTTGTAAAACTATTATTTAGAACCTTAGTAAAGATATACTTCCACCTAAGACAAATAATTGATTAGAATATAAAGTTAAAATGTTACCTTATTTCTAAAATTTATTTTTTTAGGTATATAAATCTATTATGCTTATTCGAAATTCCATATGATATACTTTGTGTATCTGAATAAAAAGAAAAATAATTAAGATTTCAAAATATCTAAATGTTTTTGGTTATGATTAAATATTGTCTAAAGTACTAACTAGCTCCAAAACAATTACAAATCCTTTACAATCTAAAAGTGTGCACGGCTCTAAAAGAATAATTGGAATGATCATATCAAAAAATTCTTAATAGAAAAGACAAGGTGATTTCTTGTTAGAATTTTTACAAGTTAAAACTTTGATATGAATATTTATTATTATATAAATAATAATTTATTGTACTTTTAAATAATTTAGTTACAAAAAGTGTATTTTTATTTAATATTTATATATATAAAATGACTAAAAAACTAAAATAATCAAATCGTAATGATTATGATAGGACTTTGTAGAAATTAACCAAAGATATTATCAAGAAATAATTAAACAATGGAATGACTTTTTATTTGGCTAAGACAAATCTTGAATGGACAATTGATTAATAAGAGTTGGAATGTAGAAAATAATTTGTTGGAATTTTAAAAATTTGCATAGTTGCTTGATAACTTATATATTTCTAAAAAAGAACAAAAGTAAAAAAATATATAATTATAGATTAAGTTTAAACATGTTTTCTATTTTGTTCTTAATATTTACTCTTAGGTCTAAAAATTCTTTACTTTTTATTATTAAAACACCAACTAAATTAATATTTAGAGTTTTTTTGTACGAAATATAAATTTATTTTTAATACATGCATATATAATTGATTTTTACTTTTTAAAGTGATTTATTAATACAATTTTTAATTTTCTTAGACAAACATATTATCTTAATATCCTTAGTAGTCAATTAATTTTTTAATTTTTTATTTATTGATATAAAATCTTAAGAGTCATTTTATATTTTCATAAAATTTACCAATATCTTATTATTGTTTTAGAATTAAAACACTTAGTCAACCATTAAGATCATGTTTTAAATGATACAATTTTTTTAGATCAATATTCAAATAGTGTAATACTCACTAATTATGGATTAAAAAATTGGGTTTCTACAAAAAAATAAAAAAATAAAAAAATCAACAATTGAGTTCTAATGGACAAAATATCCAAGGAAGTGATGCAACATAGTGATTGTTTTGTTTCCACACTTTGCAAATAGTGTGGTACACACTAATTACAGATATTAATGTAGCATGATGATGCAGTGTGAAGGGAACTTGATAACACCAATGAAGCCGCTCACAGAGAACTTTATCTATTTTATAGTTCATATTTTTGAAAGTGTGACATAATAAATTTTCAACAGTGCTAATAATCTCAACCAATAAAAGGTTTTTGTAAACAAACACTATATATATATATATTCAATCAAAAATTGGTAATTATGTACATAATGCCTACTTAGAACCAACTCCAAAGAATCAACATTGTTGATTATTATTTTTTATTCTATATAAATATTAATATTATCTCCTGCAAAGACATTCTTCCTTCTCACATTTTTTGGCTCAACCTTCAGTAAGACGAAAGTGTCACTTTTTGCTTAAAAATCACATGTCATAATCTCAGTATAAAAACATAAGTCATAGTGTAAAACATTTCAAATATACATATATATATATGTATATATATTGTACAACTAGTAGAAACATGTGCTATTGGGTAAAAAAAAACTTTAAAAGCTTTTTAGAGCAGTCTCTTCCAAACTATATGGCCTTTGAAAGCTCCAAATTTATGTACTCCTATGTTCCATGTATTTCCTTCTTTACAGCCAATGAGAAGACTTCTTTGTCTCTTTGGCTTAGAACTTAATTGGTTTATAAATACATAAATAAATAAATAAATAAATATTAATGTGGTTTCAATCACCATGGTTGACAAGTCCTAACAGCAGAGTGGCTTCATCGAACGGCGAGGGGAGGCCATGGGCCCATACTCTCACAACTCTGGGGGCAATGCCACTTCACAACTCCTATTTTTAGGCCCATGCCCCATATCCGCGAGTCACCGTTCGATGCCGCCCGCCCGCCCGCCCGCCCGCCCGCCCGACCTGGGTCCTCCCTCCTCGCGTTTCGTTTCGTGTTTTTGGCTTTGGCGGGGTTCCATCCCATCATCCCCATTCCCATTCATTCGCGCTCATAGTGGTAGAGTAGTAGATCCATGCTCTGCTCTGCTTACGTCGCGGATTCGCCTCCTCCTCGTCCTTAACAGTGGAGTGGACTAGATCGATCTCCGCCCTCGGATTGGATTCGCAACGCCGCACCATCTCCTCATCTCCGTGCCACCCTCCCTCCCGCCCTCCCTCCCTGCGCCTCGACCAATCTGCTGCCAAGCCTTCATCGGAGCATCCTGCGCATCCCAGGGCATCATCAGTTGAGCGGTGGATTGATTCCTGGACAGAAAAACCAACAACCCGTTGGTTGATTCCCCCTTCGAGTTTAACTGCTTGTGATGGTTCGCTTTTTCTGACAACGATAATCAGGTGAAACTTCTGAGTATGGCCATGGCGATGACCTTGGATGGCGGGATTGTTCTGCCGGAGCCCGTATTTGCCTGAACCTAAGAAACGCCAACGCTGTCATGGAATTAAGTTGTCTTTATTTTCTCCTCGCCATTGTTGTTGTGAGCTATGCACTTTTTGGAGGATTTTGATCAGCTACATGCAGAGCTTGAATACACACTGTAGCCATTCGTGTGCTGTTGTGGTGACTGATCAATCCTGTGTTTGCTCGGTGTGTTTTTATTTTGTTTTTATTTTGTGTTTCCCCCCTCCTGCTCATAATCTTTGATATCTCAATTTCTTACATTGGTTTTTAGGATCACTAAGCAGCGAACAGCTGAAGTGCCTATTGGAATTCTAGATCTGGGTTCTTAGGGTTTTGTGTGTCACGTGTGGAGATCGCATTTCCGTTCTAGGAGTGGAGTGGGCTGGGATAGTAAGATTGGGAAGTCGGAAATTCTGATGATGTTTGCTGCGAAGGACTCGCATTTCAGTGAAAGGGTGGAGATTCAAGAGTTGTGTGCCAAGTCAGGAGGGGAAGAATTCTCTGGGTATTGCGAAGGAATCAGTATTGCAAATTGACAGATTCAATGAATTGCCGATCTGCTGAGAATGTGATGCACAAGACAGGGCAAATAACCTACTGCTTGACTTCACTGCATGGATTGAAGGACGCTTTTTAAGCCCAGGCCCCTATCCGCTTTCTTCATGAGCTCCTGTGCACTGCGTTAGGGTTTGCAATCTAGTTCACGCCTCAAGGTATTGTGGGTACGACGAAACCACATCTTCTACATTATCCACGGCAAAATGGCAGCTGTTCGGTGGAAGAAGATAAGTTATGTGGCCTCTGGAATGGCAAATTGTCGGAAATGCTTGTTGGCATCCAGCCCGAGATCACCGAAAACCAGTAGGCTTTTAACTGCCTCTTCATGCTCTTTCGGTAGCTCGTCGGTTCCTTCTACTGCTGCCCCTGCACAATGTGAACATGAATATTTTCGATCTTTCAGCACGCTATTACCAGTTGCTGGTTCTTTCGGAGGTGTTGATAACAATTCCAAAATGCTTCACATTGCATTTGAACGAGGGAAGATTCAAGAAGCCAAGTTTCATGTGGGAGGGTTGCGAGCACAGAAACGCACGAGATCCAAGGGTTTCCAAGCCCATGCTATATGCGCGCGCTGCCGCACCCCATTAGCTGCCTCTGTGGCATCAACTCACCCTACGCCTGACTTTGTGATGACTTGCTCCAGTTGTGGCAGCACCGAATCTCTTGTGATCATTCAATCGGAAGGGACAGCTGACGAGACCTCTGCCAGCGCACAAGGCAAGGGCACTGGTAATGGTTCCAGAAATCCGATCTCCTCACTCTCGATTGTAGACGATGCCCAATTCCGTGAAACCGTTCAACGCATCTCTCAATGGCAAGCTGCCCGAAGAGGAGGATATAGTGATGTTCCTCAGCATTGGCATCAAGGTGCAGGTTCGGCGTCACCTCCTATGGGTGGTGTTGTGCAAGTAGCTCCTGGTCCTACATGTCCTCCCAACACCAACCTCGTCCGAGTGCACGCTGCAACAGGAGGCTCAGGGGGATCCGGGGGTTCTGGTTCGAGGGACTCCTGGGGTGGATCTTTTCTTGGGAAGGACCTTCCCACTCCAAGAGAAATTTGTCAAGCTTTGGACAAGTTTGTTGTGGGACAGGAGCGGGCTAAAAAGGTATGTGCACACTTCTCTTTGTGTATCTTAAACATGAGCATTTTTGTCCTATTTTTTGGCTTTGCTGGTGGTGGTGCACAGTAAAGCAGTTCATTTTTTGGTATGTTTTGATGGCGTTTTGGACGGTTATTATACTCATTTGATGTGTTAGGATTCACCGTATTTTTCTACCGATTTTAGGAGCCTTTCCTATCAACCTTACTAGGATGTGTATTAAGTTCATACGAATTGATTAAAGGAGTATAATATAGGCATTTAGACTGCATGCTACGTAAACACTTTTTGTTGTCTTATTGGGAGATTTTAGAGGGGAATACGAAAAATACTAGATCAACGCATACAACAGGCGATGTTCTTGTTCTTCTCAGATACTGTCCGTGGCGGTCTACAATCACTACAAACGTATCTACCATGAATCTGTGCAGAAAGGCAGTGTGAAGCTTACAAATGAGGGGTATTTTCGACATGATAAATGTGATAGTCTTTTGTTTTATGATACTTCTATTGATTTCTTCGTTGTTTTCGGAAATTGCATTCCATCGGATTTGTAAAGCTGCTTTATTATGTAACGCCTTTATTTCTAGCATAGAGTAGTCGACGAGCTGTAAAATCTTGCTCTTTGTGGAAGACCATCTTAGTATGATTAGTTAATTAAGAAGACTGAGAATTTAATGTGAATTGTTAGGTTCTGTTTATCTAAATTCATGAGGTACAATTGTAGGTTCAGTATGTCTGGCGTCGAAGGTGAAGAAGACGATGTTGTAGAATTGGAGAAGAGTAATGTTCTTCTCATGGGTCCTACTGGATCTGGTACGTTCAGAGATTATCGCCTTGTAAATCTGCTTTGAAACTGGTAGTACAGACCTCTATCACTGTTCAAGTTTGAGTCCGAATGCTAAGTTTGTTGTCTTTCAGTTGGTGATCGCCAGTTCGCACGCAGACAGCTCAACTCAAGAGACGCTTAAGTTTGATTCTTCTCTGACAGGGAAAACCCTCCTTGCCAAAACCTTGGCCAGATTCGTTAATGTACCTTTTATCATTGCTGATGCTACAACGCTTACCCAGGTAGCCGTATCACAACACCTAGTTTGGAGTTAGAATTAGATCAGATGTGGAAAATGAACCTGAAACTTCTTTTTCTTTTACAGTTTTTCGGTATATGTCGTAGTGGATTGTTTATATTGATAGCTTACACCTGTAATTTGGCATTTTGTAAGCTAGCGTGGGATATCATGTAGTCCAAGTAACTTTTGGCTACGTGCAGGCAGGATATGTTGGAGAGGATGTTGAGTCTATTCTTTACAAACTCTTGATGGTATGTTCCTTATGTAGACCTTAGAATCACTTCATCTATTTATTCTCCAATATCCATTATCCACTGCATGGCTGTATTTTGATTAGTTGTGATCCAAAAGTACTGATAATAATCAGGTTATGATGAAAACCAGGTCTTCATGTATCTAATGATTATGTTTTTGAGACTCGTTTATTTGTTGGTTGGCTGAACGCATTGTTGCAGGCAGCTGAATTCAATGTTCCAGCTGCTCAGCAGGGTATCGTGTACATTGATGAAGTGGACAAAATTACTAAAAAGGTATGCTTGATTCCCGCAGAATGAACGGCATATCGTCTCTTAGTTGATGGATTTTCTCTTTGGTAACATAGAATTGTAGGACAGGATTTATGTGTCTCCTCTCATGGCTTGACAGCTTGTACATATCTGAGTAACCTTCCCTAGTTAAAAGCTGGTCCTTATCATGTAGCAATTATTATATCATTGGCTGTGAATCCACCCGCATAGTTTAGTATTGACAACGTTTGGTTGATCCAGGCAGAGAGTGTGAGCATTAGCCGAGACGTATCTGGTGAAGGCGTTCAGCAGGCGCTATTAAAGATGCTGGAAGGGACTGTAGGTTCCTCTTTGTTTCTCAATTTATATTAGTTCATTTCATAACTTATCTGTATTTCCTGCAAAAGTGGAACTAATTATTTGCATTCAGATATGACAGAAGGATTTTTCTTTTTCTTTTTTCCTTTTTTTTTCTTTTCTTTTTGATTTATTTAGTATGCTGTGATACAGATTGTTAATGTTCCAGAGAAAGGAGCACGGAAACATCCAAGGGGGGATCATATCCAGGTGCCCTGAGTTTTGATAATTTGTGATTATGGAAGCATGTCTCTTATGTGCTCAGTTATTTGTCTGGGTAATTTTCATATTAAATGGGAAATAGTTGTTATCTTTGGCCCCAGATTCTGCCACTTTTCTTGTGAGGTTCTGCTTCATGGTGGGTTTCTATACCCAGGTTATGTCTTCTCTGCTATCGTAACATGGCAGCATCTATTTTGGCTAGACATTTACCTGAGCAGTGTAAGTTATGCAGATTGATACCAAGGATATTCTTTTCATATGTGGAGGTGCTTTTATCGAACTTGCGAAAACTGTTGCAGAGCGGTAAACTTTGTTATGCTTTAAGAAAAGTGTCGAACTATTGATATATGTGATTATTTGATGAACTTGGTGTTGAGACGCAAACTAAGTGGGACATTATGTTGTTTCAAGAGCGATTCCATGAAGCTGGAACTCCATGCTGTCAGCAAAATCGTATGGCTGTGATATCTAATTCATTTGTAATTCGTATACCTTTTTGTTTCAGGAAACAAGATTCGTCAATTGGATTTGGATCACCTGTTCGTGCCAGTATGAGGGGGAACAAGCTAACCGACTCTGCCATTACTTCTTCTTTGCTAGAAATGGTACAAGACATTCTGCAGAACACTGTTGTTTTACTGTCATGTGCCACTTACAATTCCCGTACTGCCTGGAGCTTGTGCATGAGGTTCTTGTATATGCTTTCACAATCTTTGGTCATTTTACAGACTTACTAGGTTTTTAAAGCTATGTTGGATAACTCCCCTGAATATCTTCAATGGGTAGTCGAACGTTTTCCTGTTCTTTGGTTCTTATTTCATAAATAATGCAATGTGGTTTTGCTGTGCAGGTGGAGAGCAGCGATTTGATCTCCTATGGTTTGATTCCTGAGTTCATCGGACGGTTTCCCGTTCTAGTTAGTCTTTCTGCACTTAACGAAGACCAGCTGGTTCAGGTAATAATCGTTTCTTGAATGCCAGACGTACTCAATAAAAGATAGAATGATGGTTTATTTTTGAGCCCTGAAGCCAGAATGCTGTTTGAAAGTTCTTAAATTTGTTGCTAGTTAAGCGTATTTTGATATGTTCCGCATTAGACGGTGGATATTTGTTCACGATTGCTGCTCTGTTACAGGTCCTCACAGAACCTCGGAATGCTCTTGGCAAACAGTACAAGAAGATGTTTTCCATGAATAATGTAAGTGTTTAGTCCACCCCAAATTATTTGTGTCCCGAACTAAAAATCTGACTATCAGCAAATGTAGAAGTTGGCATTTCGTAAACAGGTGCTTTGACAAGGGCAACGAATGGTGAAGTAGTTGGTTTTTATCCTTAAGAAGTAGGTGTGAATGCTTGTATTTGTTGCCTCCTGTTGCTTATTTTTTTTAAAAATATTTATTTGGAGTGACATACATTATGAACACGACTTGTGCATGGTTCTGCCAGGTAAAACTCCATTACACTGATGGAGCTTTGCGAAGAATTGCTCAGAAGGCTATTGTGAAAAATACTGGTGCTCGTGGACTGAGATCCATAATGGAAACACTCCTTACTGAAGCAATGTACCAGGTTGGTTTATTTCAATTCACATATTCCAGCGTTCGTGAATCAGCCGTTATGTTAAGAGCTTTTTGTTCTGTTCTTTCTACCTTACAGTCACTTCCGACATTGCTAGAGAAAATCGAGCTTTCCAAAGGAATAAAATGTATGTTTCTATCTATATCCAGAGATGGGACTGAGTATTGTTTTTCAACTTGGATGGCGTCTGCTGCCAGGTACCGGATACTATCTTGAATAGAGACGAGCATGTAGATGCTGTAGTACTGGATGAGGAGGCTGTAGGAGCACCTGATGGAAATGGAGAACGTGCAAAAATTTTGCGTGGCAAGGGTGCATTAGATTTCTTTTTAGGAAATCAGAAAAGATCAAACAAGGTAAGGAGCGTCGCAGGCTTTGATGGCCGGCGCCCCTCCATGATAGTAAGCCTCAAGAATTTATTACAACTATCAAAACCTCGCGACGACTTATCTGAAACTGTTCCTTGGTCTCACATTGAAATCTGTTCACTACGTCGACTTTCCAGATATGATGACTATGGCACGCTTAGATTTTTGTGTGCAATTATGACATGTGTGCAATTAGGATGCTAGGATATAGGATTCTAGAATCTGACCAAGGATGGCAGTTGTCGATTTCTCACTCTAGGCTTAACCTTGGCTTTTCTGTCTATAATTGCAGCAAAGTAGACCCCAAATGACTTCAAAAGAAGAGGTTGAGGGTGAAACGCATTCGGAAGTGTCTCCAAGGGCGGTAAACTCGTAAAGTAGTGTTGGGAATTGTACAGGTTTGGGTGGGTATTATTTGAATAAGGTGTGCAATATACTTGACTATTGAGGTTACAATTCCAAAACTGTCAGTACCAGATTAATGCAAGTTTTTTCATCCTTAGAAACAGAGGTATGATGAGTATTTGGCAGGATTAATCTGGGCCTGAAATATATGTGTCACTATTCTTTGGGTACTTCAGTTCTGGGGGAATGTTGGTACACTATTCTGGATATTTTTTTGTTAGAAGGTGGGGGTTGGAGTCATAGTGTATGCGCACAATGAGAAAATTTCGAGATGATTGTAGCTACAAGGCGAAATTTTGATGAGCGTTATAAGATGCCTACAAGACGAACGGTCAGTTTGGTAGACAGTGTTCGCTTGCAGGATTGTGAAATAGGGTATGTTCTGTGTTGCAGTATTTCTTTCAGGACTTATGGTCATCTTTCGCAAATACCAAAACAATATCAAATTGATCAGTAAGACACATTTAGTTGATACTTGCTTCAATCTCTCTTTCTTCATCAGAGTTGCGATAAGGCACAAGCGTAAAATAGAGCAATGCAACCTCATAACCAATCGGGAAAGTGGAAAAAGATGCAATACTTTTCACCTCGAAAGATGCTTAAAAATCAAATTCTCTACTTTACTAGTCAGTTATCAAGGAATTGATGAGGTGAACTGCAAATGAAGTAGAAGACAAACCTACTGATGAGATAACAGAACTTTTGGCTATTTGGCAGAAGGAAAGCTTTCTCCACACATCTGGAACAAAAATACCAAAAGCTGATGGGCTCAGCAAGACGAAATGAGTGACCATGCGGCTAAAAAAACCTCCAATTCCAGACGGCTAACCTTCACAGATTTGCTTGCGGCTGCAAACATTCTTGATCGTTTCTTGACACTCGTATTATGGAAAGTAACAAAGCTTCCGACATTCCTAGATCAATCAGTTTCTCAAACAAAACCAGGCTTCTAGTCTTCATCGAGACCAAAAACTTGTATATATACACAAGTCTCTGGGTTCAAGCATAGGATTTGGGCTCACTGATCGTTCATTCCCAACAATCCAAACTGTCCTGATGCTCATTGAAAGGAAACGACTCCTTGAATCGTCCATGCTTCCTCTGCATCGGTTGAAACGATGAAGTGCAAACCAGATCCTCCGCAAATCGTCTGTAGCATCTTCAATAGAAGGTAAAGAATAAAAGACGGTTACGAAAAGCTAGCTCTGTTTCGAACGTCAAACTTGGACAGGGTTTCTTGGGCAGCCAGAGTATCCGGGTGATCGATTCCCAGCATGACAGTTCGTATATTGATACAAGTGCGACAGAGTTCCTTTCCAGATTCGTATTGACAGCCTCTTAGCAAGAGCTTCGCTCGCGCCTCTAGCAGCAGAGCTTTCAGGAGGGTCAGGTCTTGCCATACATACTCGTCCACCTGAGAGCAGAGGAAATTAAAGAAAGGTTGGGAACAAGCAGCAATATTTGAAACAGTATTCTGACTTTGAAAGTTGTGATACCCAGGTGTCTAAGAGCTGTGGTATGTTCCAAAGTTGGAATCATCGACAACGGGGCCGACACAGAAAGCGCAAACTACAAAACAAAAATTGCATGAAGATTGCCCTAGATGCAGCCATACCTGATGCGATGGACCACTATTGCCACGCCTCCAGCACAGGGACCGATCCCAGCGATCCTGAATCTGGGAAACGTAAGATTTCTCAACGTCCTCTAACATCTCATAACAAAGGCGTAACACCTCCAGGGCAGCCGTGCAGCGCGAGAAATTGTTGAAGGCACGAATTGCCAGTGGCATCACAAGGCGTCTTGTAAAGTCAAGGAGATCTGGCGCTTGAAATTCCACCACAGCCGGGTCGCTGCCATAACGACAAACTAAGTAAGCTGCAGCCCAGAACTGATCATAATTGTGAACAACACTGCCGCTCTTCAGAATGGCACGCACAAAGGACCGAGCCGCTATCGCGCCTCCCCTCTTTTGACAATAAACCTGTCAAATCACCCCGATGTAACCCTTTAAGTAGCTGAAGATGGAAGATGATGATCAATCGCTGAAATGCAGCGCTATGTATTTCAAGGTGTCTGGAATTAAAAACCTAAACCTGGTAAACATGGGTCGTAGAAGATGCCTCACCTGGATGATGTCAGGGAAATAGAGACAATCGGGGCGCATGGAGGCGCGCGCAAGGCCAAGCCTGGTCAAGAGGTCTCTGGCATCAGCCTCGGTGTGTGCATTTGTTTTGGATATCCAGCAGCTTAACATCTTTTTGGTCCGCCCCCCGAGCTCCTTCTTGAGCTTTTTGGCAGCCAATGTGAGGAGCGAGAGGGGACAAGGTGCGGGCCCAAACCATCCGCCAACATACGCCATGAAAATTGCAAGGCTTTTGGCACCGCTCGCACCCCCCATAAGATTAAAGCAAACGTCCAGAAGCTTCACCAAAAATGGGTTACAGCGCAACACCACGTCGTCTCTCTCGATGGAGAAAGTTCGCTTGGTATCGATTGTCCCCATCTTTGCAAGAATCTCCGAGGGTTTCATGTTGAATTCGTTGATGAGCCTCCCGACGATGGCTAACCCGAATGGGAGACGACGGAGTTTGTCCTCGAATTCTTTGAACTTGTCAATTTGTTGGACAGAGAACGATCTTTCCGACTTCTTCCCGTCACGCATGAGGGTGAGTGCTTCAAAGCTCGACAAGTAGGGCAGCTCAAAAGTATCCAGGTGCATGACGCGAGGGAGACGAGTGGTAATAATGACGTGCGTTGCGCTTCCTGGTCGAGGTAACAGTTCTGAGAGCTCCCGCCCATCCCACGAGTCGCGCTCCATATCCAAATTGTCGATGACGAGAAGGTAGGGAATGTCTTTCTGCAGCTCATGTCGCACCCTCTGCAGTGCTTCTGCCTCCTGCTCATCGAACGACTGCATTCGCCTCCTTTCTGACCCCGGTCCAGTCTCCGTACCCACATTCACACCCAACAGAGTGGACAGATTCAAATAGCTTTGCCGGAGGTACCGAGACTCCCCGCCCACCCATAGCACCATCCTATATTTTTGTGCATGCCTGTAGCAAAATTCTAAAGCGAGCTCAGACTTCCCAATTCCAGGAATTCCCGTCACAATGCACGTCTGAGTATACCTGGTTCTGTCACCCTCTCTTTTCCGATCCGCCGAGTCTCGCCGCTTCTCGCGAACTTGAGAGCTTGGCCGTCGGGCTCCACTTCGCCGAGTTCCGGCATGGTCCCTTCCTCGCTCCCCCTCGCTTTGATTCGAAACCTCGTCGTGATTCTCGCTGTCATAATTCGAAAGCCTCGGTTCTGTCTCCTCACCTTCACCAGCTTTACTAGAGACGTCACTCCTTCGTGACGGTAGGGTTTGTGCCGCTACTGGCGGCGCTTGAGTATTAGCAAACAAAATCTTCTCCAAAAGCTTCAACTCTTTCTCCCTTCCTGCGAAGTAGACATTCCTCGGCCACGGTATCTCCTCTGTCGCTGCTCGCTCTATCCGGATTTTCTCGCTGTCCGTGATGCTGGTCCGTCCCAACTTCGACCCCACTATACTCACTATCTGCTGAATGCTCTCCCTCCAATTCTTCCTGTACGCTTCCACTCGCCAATCCTCCACCATGAGGAGCCCCTTCACCGCTTCCAACCAGCCATCCTCCTCGCCCATGTAAACTTTCCAAAGCTCCCCTCCTTCGACCTCCCAGATGTCCCCCTGCTTCTCCACGATGTCTCTCACCAGGCAGTCAGGGGGCGCAACATCAAAAAACACCGGCACCAAGTTCCCCCGGTCCCGAAAGATGGTCAGCTCCTCAATTGTGTAAGGATTCTTGAACGCGTTCCGGGAGATGAGCACCACGCCGAACGTTGCCGAATGCAGGATTCCCCGAGCAATGTCGTGGCTACGCTGGTCCGCATACAGAGATCGGTCCGCAGAGAAACACGCCAATCCGTGCAGCTCCAGCTCCGCGTGCATCCATTTGGAGTACCTGAGCAGCAACGGATCACCCCCGAACATGCCGATGTAGACGTCACAACTCCGCGGGTGCGTTGCGGATCCCGGCGACAACGAAATTCTAGGCGCATCCAACTTCCCCTCCGTGGTCGATTCCTGCGTCGATGCCGACGATACAACGGGAACCCCATCCTTGGACTTCTGATACTCTAACGCGAAAGAATTTCGTCGAGTGGCGTCCCGATTCACGGGCACGTTCAGGGCCGCCCCAGGCAAGGACTGCAAGGGAATCTCATTCCGCAGCACGTCGCCCGGTGTGCAGAACGACGTGCTCGCGCTGCTGGAGAGATAATCTCCCGTATCTGGCGTGAGAAACCCTGATCGATCCGATTCGGTGACATAATGCAGCGGGGATGTGGCAGACGAAGGCAATGCAAATGGAGGCGGAGACTGAGGAGTGTGACACTCCGTTGGCGCACCATGAGAATAAATCGTCGACGGCGTCAGTGTCAAGGGAGTACTCGATGCAGTCAAGGGGTTCACGAATGAGAGGGTTTGGTCAGGACGTAAAGATAGCGGTATAAGGTCTAGTAAGGGTCCTCCAGATCTTGCATCGGAAGGGTTCCGAATTTCTGGAAGAGCAGACTTGGATTCAGAATGCGAGAGAGGAAGTAAGGACTCGATTGAAGGGGGAAGAGAGGAGAATGACGGGGAAGATTGTTTTGGGCTGGAAGTCAGGTGCTCGAAGGAAGAGTACACCGGAGAGTTGGTAGAGATTTCGGGGCCAGCGCGAGAGATGGCAGGGGTGTACGAGTCCAACGCCAATGCAAAGCGGGCTTTTCCCGTGACGCTGGTTGGAGAGAAAAGCTCATCGGGATCGAATGACGGTACCGATGATTCACTATGGCGACGATCTGGTGGGCGGATTTCGTGGCTAGAAGAAGCATTTCTAGGGGGGAAAGTGAGAGATAGGAGCAGCGTCGACGGTTGGTCGCAGGCTTCTCTACGCCCACGAGAATTTTCGGGGCGCCCAGAGGGCGTCGATTTCCTCGCAGCGGTGCTAGGAGTGTGACCTTCTACCGACAATGGTGGAGTTGCTGAAGAATCCAACGCAGTCGTGTGTATGATTTGAATCAAAGGAGGAGCAAATGATTCTTCGTGAGCTTGAGGTGTTGGTCCCTCACGCTCCAAGTCCATAGATTCAGTATCACCATGCGGTGCCCAAAGACGTCGTCACGGCAATGTCGCTCTCAAGGTCTCAGAATTATTAAGAGCAGCCCGACGAGCGAATGGTCCTCTTCTACTCCCCCAATTGCGCACACCTTGCAGGTGCAGATCAGACTTGAGTGAGGCGGGGTATGCCAATCGACAAATTGCGAGGGGCACGCAACACGATCATCGCTAGGCCAAAGCTCGGGCGAGCCGCCCTTCCAACGTCGTCCATTCCCCTGTATGAATGCTCATTCCGAAAGTCCAATATGAACACTCCCAAACCTATGCTGCAGTGATCTACGCTCAGAACACATTGGCTGTTTGGTTTAAACCACGCGTGCAATATCACGTTACTTGCAATCTCCCTCTAAGTTCATGCCGCGCATATTGCGTATATCACCACATTCCAGTGCCTACACGACGCCGCCGATGGCTTGATCGCGACAGCTGTTGAACTCCTCCCCCGCAGCTGCAAAGTCGTAAACTCGTCTACAGGACAAGCAACAACGACGATCAACACTAAACAGATAGGGGCGCCGCAACCAACAACCCCTAGATGCATTCCAGAAATGTCTATAACCTGTCCTACATCATCTGGATGAGGAAACAACACTGCGGAAAACAAGAGGTTGACCGTGAGCGAGGGCGCCTACTTCCGACAACCGAAGACGCACGCTGCACCAGCGACACGCCGAATGCACCGTAAGGATCCCCGGTGACCAGCCCACGGAGCTTACGAGGCCAACAGAAAGCCTGCGTCGATCTATGGATATCCTGCCGACCCACTTGTTGGACGCTAGGGCGGAACAAAAGTCTCTGGATGCGCGGCTTCGGTGGCTGAAATCTCGGCCGATCTTAATCCACAAACTTTGTCAACGAACAACACAACGTGGCCGTTTCACCTCTCAGCTAAAACTTCTTTTACACAACCCCCAAAGCACCACCGAAACCCCTCACCATGTCTACGGCTCAAAACTATTTGTCTCTATTCGCAGATCGCCTACGACACGCATCATGCCCCCAGCATTGTCCAGTGCGAGACATTCTGGAAACCCTCTTTTGCTGGTCTTTTGGATTCGGAACAGTTAGCCGCACACGATTCATTATTCAGGGCCAAGTTACGTGACTGAGGGAATAGGGGTAGGGGGGCACAGTGCTCGATAAAAAAAAAAAATTATTGTATCCGATGTTCGCCGAGGTATCTTTCGTGCGACGATTTCCGTCTGCTGCAGTTGCAGAGCTGCAACAACAGCAACCATGAGTGGAGATGAATATTCTTGTCGAAGCACGAGACTTGTTCGAGGGATCCAGTTGTCCCGGAAAGCTCTGACAGGACCCAACAGAGTCTTTTGGAGCTTCGAGGTCGATGATTTCGGCCACAGTACAAAGGGCCACATTCAATCCGAGCAACAGGAATTTACTGTGCACTGTGAACGAGGGATTCTTCTTCTTCTACTTCTCCGCACTCGCTGCTGTTCAACACCCCAGCCAGCCAGGCATCCATCCTGCTCCACAAGCCTCCTCCTCCGGGGCCCATTCAAAGTCAATGCTCGCTGACTGAGGAAAATCCCTTAGTTTCTCACAATCCTGGGCTTCTTCATTGTTTGTTCAACACAAAAACTACACTTGACTGTTTCTAGACATGCTTTTTATTTGGGAAAATGAATAGTAACAGCATTCTAATAAAGTTTGATGGTAATTGAGAGTTCTCCCTCTTCAATGGCTTTAGAGATGTTTATTTTTATTTTTATTTTTTTAATTGTTTTTGAGTGAGATGGTATTTTATGTCACAGTTATAATTATGTTTGTTTCCCTGTTTCTTCTATATAGTTTTTTTTTTTAATGTTTTGAAAATAAAACCTTATTCTATTGAATGATTATAATTGGATAGTTTTATTACAAAATAATGTTTGGTAGTTGCCTACCTATAGATAAATTTGAGGTTTTATAAGATGTATAGTTTATGATATTTAAATGTTTTGAATTTTATACATGTGTTTATATAGCTTATGCCAAGTTCTCACCATTTCATTTTTTTTTTTTATAGTTTTAAGTTAGTATATGCTATGACTTTTTTCTACCTACAAACATCTTACATCTTCATGAATTAGATATTCTTATGTCTTCATGAATTAGATGATTTTACCTTCTCAAATAATGTGTAATTTAGAATCAAAGGCTATCACTCTAAGAAACAATTTATATTTGACTCATTAAAATTCTATCTAATATTAAAAATTTAGCCTATACAAATAATTTTCAGTTGTATGATGTTCATATTAATTTTTTTAACTTATTTTTTTTTCTAAAATATAATTTTTTAAAAGTCAAATGAGACTTTAAATTTTTCAACAAAATATTAAACAAAAAGACAAAACACTAATCTTACAAGTTAATATCATGTAACATCCTAAGAACAATATATATTCTAACAAATTATTAAATTGTTGATATTATAAAAATTATTATTAAATTTAAATATTTTATTATGTAGGTGAAAAAAAATCTTAAAATAATTGATTAAAGTTATATAGTGTTTTTTTTGCTTTCAAGTATGTTGTCAACAATATGAATCATAACCTAACTTTAAAGAAATAATGCATTTTTATAATACTTAAAGAGAGAAAGCAAACAAATCAAATATAGATAGAAGATAGTGACTAAAATTGCAATTGTCAAATATAAAGAGACTAGAGGTTTTTGAATTAAGACAAAAATACAAAAAAAACATTGACAAGAGTGAAGAAGGCCTTACTTTTGCCTCTATATATATTATTTAATTATAGAGCTATATGACAATGTTTTATAGGTCATCCAACACATGTCAAATTTGTGAGTCATATGTCTAATTTATAAGCCAATATACATAATGTGCACCTCAAGGCCAACTTATATTACAAGTAATTAGCTTATAAAATAAATAGTCAACATATGCAATATATAGACAACTTATTGATCAAATATTTAAGCTATTAATTACCTAAAAATACTTAAAAAATTAAATCCACGTCTTCAAAGCCTTCAAAAAGCTTTTCTACAAAATATTTTTATACTTACCTTCTTTTATTTTTTATTTTTTAATTCTTCTTATTTTAATAACTGATATATTCATGACATTATCTTCTCTTTTAGAAACAAGTTTCACAAGAAGCAATAATTTTATCTTTAGAAAGTGTAAGATGTTAGAAATTACATTTGTGTCATTGATAAACGAATTTACTCCAATAATTACCTATATGATTAGATAGAAGTAGATAAAAATAGTTTAATTTTATAATATCTTTTAAAGAAGCTTTTTAAAAGCTTTATAAATGCTATTTTGACTTTATACATATTTATAGTTAATTGTAGACTAAAAACTTAGTAAAAAAATTAGCCATGTATTACATGTCTTAATAGATTGTAGAACAAACTGACTATATAGTGCACATATAGATAACTTGCCTTACAAGGTAAAACATTTGTCTAGTAAAGTCAACATTTATTGAAGGTCCTATAGAATATCACCATGTAGCTCTTACTTAGATAATATATATATATATCTATATAAGTAAGAATAAAGCCTTTTTCATTCTTATCAATGCCTTTGTAGTCTTAAGTTTTGTTTCAAGACTTTTTAATCTTCTTATTTTTGGCAATAGCCATTCTAGTTTAACACTATATCATCTTTGAGTGTTTATTTAGTCCTTTTGAATGATGTAAGAGTATATTGAGTTTTTTTATTTTTAAGATTTATGTCCTTGACAATTTGACAAGATTACTAACTTATTATTCTTGTCTTGTTTTAGAAGTGAGTGGATTATTTGACTTCTATTATTTTAAAGGTTGTAGATCACCACCTTTAAATAAATAATTTAATTTTCTAACAATAATTTTTTTCCTTAAAAAGAGTCAATTATCTATTTTATAGAAATTTTATTTGAAATTAGAAATTAGAAATTATTCTCTTTAAATTTAACTTTTTTAATTTAAAAAAAAATTTATAGAAAGAAAGATTATGGATGCTACTTTCAATTGAAGTGAGAATAGATTTGTAACTATTGTAGATCTTTATAAACTTATCAATACTCTAAGAATAGAAATATAATATATTTTTAATATAAATCATAGAAGTATTATTTCTATACATATGAAAAAAAGTCCAGAGTCTATGCCAAAAAGTTATATAATTAAAAGAAGCAAGTAGATTAGCTTCAGAACCAAATGCGAGAAGTCCTGCTTTTACAAGCATAAAAAAGATAAGGATTAATATGCTCAACAATTTTGATGAAAGAAGATAAAAAATTTAGCTCTATTTAAGATTTCATCCTTCCTAATATTCCAATGAAGTTACACAAGTTAGATTTGTATGTACATTTCTATTAGGAAGTACTCCCTTTTAGTTTGTATCTTTGATGGAAAAAAAATTCATGACTTCTTTATGATTTAAATTTATTCTTAGAAGTATTTACAGCTATATTTGGAGAAAGTTACCAAGAAAGGATAGAAAAGATCAAGCTTGTATTGCTACCACAAAGATCATGTTCAACCACCATATATATTATTGAATTTTATAATCTTGCTTGTGACATGGATTGAAATAATAAAGCCTTTATTTATTATTTTTGATATGAATTAAAAGATAACATCAAAGATTTATTGTTAATAATATTAAAAATAGATTTATTAGAGCAATTTATTACTCAAGCCATTACATACAACAATTGACTCTTTGAAAGATGCTAAAAATAAAGATTTTATTGAAGAAGTACAAGTCAAGCTATAGTAATATCTTCAAATTTTTTGAAAGCTTCTTGTCTTGGCTAGAGTCTATGTAAATTGATATGATATCAAGATAGTGAGCCTTTTAAAGAGAATATAGGATCCTTAATTCCAAGAAGATTGTACGAAGCATAATTTTGCTTAAGTGAACTCAAATATAAAAAAAAATAGTCTAAAGATTGAGTACAATTTTTTGATTAATTTCTTTCTTGTACTAAGATGCATTCAACTCTTAGTTCTAATCTCAAATCTAAATCTCTTCTTACTAAAATATCTATAATTTATTTATTACTAACTTAATTTAAGCAAAGTTTATTTCATTGAGTTATAAACTTAAGTTATAAACTTCAAATTGAAAAAGTCAATAAACAAAATTTTAGAAAAATAAGAGCCAAATTATAGAAGAAAAAAAAAGTTCATCACTTGTTGCAACCATTGCCTTCAAAATCCCTATATACAAATTAGTTTAAATTTCTTTTGTGACAAATCTTTTACTTACATGCTAAGAATTATTAGAAAGCTAATAATAAGATCTAGCTTCTGTTAAAATTTTACATTAAAAAAAAAAAAAAATACAAGAAATGGCACCAAAAACCTTAAACCAATCTGGAATCATACCGCCCAAAAACTCTACTAACTCCTCTCTTACAAACTCATATGGATCTCTTTCATGACCATTTTTCTTCTTGCATAGTTAGGCTTTTAGGAAAGCTAACAATATGATCTAGCTTCTCTCTAAATTTCAACCCAAAAAAAATAAAAATTTAGTAAATGACATTGAAAATCACGAATCAATCTTAAAACTTATTACATCAAAATTCCAATGACCCCTCTCCTATAAACTCCTATTTAAGCAATAAAAATAAGATAAAATAAAAAAACCCTTAATGCTAAAATTTCTATCTTAATCTTCTCGAAATATCCGCCGTGAACCACAAAAGATTTGGATATCTATCCTAAAGGACAATACCTTCAAAGCTTGAATAATCCATTTAAGCCAACAATCTCCTATTCTAAATTCCATTCAAATTTGTAAATATATTACCATTATATTCTTCCTTTCTTACAAGTAAATTATCCTTTAAATATCTTTGATGCATTTAAATTAAGTGCATCATAGTAATGATATATTTTAAAGCTTTTATTGAGTAAGAAAAGATTCATCATCATCAAAAAGGTTTAAGCTTATAATATAGAGAATCCAAGCATATTGTTCAACATTGTCCAAAGAAGCAATACAACCACAAAATGACGAGCATGGTTATAAAGAAGATAATTTGTCAAAAAATTAATTTCTCTAATTATAATAAAGATTGTGCATCTGGAAGCTTGTATAACTCTTAGTAAAAGTCTTATTCTCTCCTCAAATTCTTCACCTTGCTTTATAATAGGAGTTTGTTTAGAACTAAAAAATCACTAAGTCTAAGCCTTGTTAGATTCAAGAGCCTTAGCTTGTTTTATACATAAAGACTTTGTCAAAAAATAAGATATATTCTTAGTTAAGAAAATCAAATTTGTGCATGTAAAAGTAATAGATGTTTTTTTGTTATTTTTTGAAAATGTTACACATGAAATTATTCTTTTAGAAGTAATAAGTAGTAGTCATAATAACTTAATAATATTTAATATCATTATATCTCATTTTAATTTAATTATTTTAAGATTTTTGTGGTTAAAAAAGTATAACCCTCAAATAGACTAGATTTATTGCAAGCTTGAGTTTTTTTATAGTTTAGCTTAAGATTCTGCTAGGTAAGTAGAAAACCAAAAGATCAATACATCCAAATCATTATTAATAGGTATAAGAACTTTGATACATGTTGTAAAAGAAGGATCAAATTTTGCTATATATGCCACACCTATTATTAATAAAAAAATATTTCAAGAAGTATTTTAAGCCAATATAAGATAATCAAGATATTTTTGAAAAAAAAAATATAAATATTCTTCTAAAATATTATCCTTATGATTGTTCTATAAATCTTCAAGAAAGAATTCAACCACCATTTGGACTAATCTATAGCCTATCATAAAACGAATTAGCTACATTTGAGGAATAAATTAATGAAAATTTGGCTAAAAATTTCATATGCCATTTTAAATTTTTAATGAAGATTCTTATCTTATTTGTGAAGAAAAAAGATGGATCTTTGTGGATGTGTATAGATTATTGTAGACTCAACAAGAATACCATAAAAAATAAGTATTCTCTATCTTTGATTTCAAAACTTTTTGATGAATTAGATCAAATAAAGATCTACACAAAAATAGATCTACAAAGAACATATAATTTGATACACATTAAAAAAAGAGATGAATAAAAAATTTAAATTTAAACCATGTATGGATATTTTGAATATAATGTCATACCTTTTAGACTCTCAAATGCACCAAATACTTTTTAATATTTAATGAATGATGTCTTTTGTGAATTTCTTCATGATTTTATTATTTTTTATTTATATAGTATTTTAATCTATTCTAAAAAAATAAAAGAGTATAAAGTTCATATTTGTTATATATCAAAAAATATAAAAGGTGCAAGATAATATGCCAAGATGGAAAAGTGAGTATTTCATACTACTCAAATTGACTTCCTAAGATACATCATTTTAAACAATGGTCTTATAACAGATTTAAAGAAGGTTCAAACTATCATAGATTAGAAGATTCTAAAAATATTTAGAAATATGTAATATTTTTTAAAATTTGTCTATTACTATCAAATCTTTATTAAGAATATTTTTCAAGTTGCGGCTCTTCTTGTACACTTCATATGTAAAGACAAACTTGAATAGAATAAAGAAGTTGAAGCTTCTTTTGAAGCCTTGAAGTTAGCATTTATTTTTGCACCAATCTTATATTACATTGACTTTTCAAAGGCAATCTTTATGAAAACAAATGCATGAGAATTTGCTATAGACGTTTTTTTGTCACAAATTGAAGCAAAAGACAAATTCTACTTGGTGTTGTATTATAACATGACTATATGATAAAAATATAATCAAAAATAAATTTCCAATTAATATCTAATTATTTTTATTCAATAATAACTCAAGATATTTTAAAATGGCTTTTATAAAATCCTCTTAGTTTATTTCTTGTCTTAATAGTTAATAGATTAAAGATTGATTAGTAATTTTACCTTTTAGATTGTAAAAATTCTTTAATTGCCTTGAAACGACTATAAATTGATAAAAACAAAGTAAAATGGATAAATAATTAGTATGATTGATACTAAGATTAAAATGAAGATAGAGCCATACTAAAAATTCCTAAAATAGGTGAGATTGATTTCTAGAGGTCGATCATTTGTAAAATAGGATTGAAATCAGATTTCTAGCAATCAAAATAGCTGCCTAGGATTATATATGGAAGAATTTGGAAATCAACGACTTAGATTAGAAAACTAGCTTTAAGCTTGTTTCAAAGACTTAAGGCATGTTTTCATAAGATTTGGAATGACTTTGCAATTATTCTTTAAAGTCAAGATCTATATTAGTGACTTTGGATTTATGCAATACAATTATGGCTAGTACTTTCAATTAGTTTATGTAATTGGTGTTATATCTATAATTAAAAATTTAGTAGTGCTTATTTAATTGGGTGCACTAAATGTGTGTAAACTTTTGTAATAATCTAAGAATGTGATTGGAAGATATTTTATTTTTGGTATAAGAAGATATTCAAAGTTAGCAATTTGGAGTTGGATGGGATTTCTAGGATATTTAAAGATCTACAAGTCAAGAAGGTGAAATCTAGCATAGTATGAGAACACTTGAAAATCAAGCTATATACCAATTTTGAGTAGAAATTAACAGTTGAAAAAGAAAAATTTGCTACTAGAACATCTACATCAATTTTTAAATTGGTAGCTGAGTAACATCAGTGCAGTTTTTTTGATGTTTTTTCACAATTTATAAATTGTATTGGATTGAATTTTTTTTTGAGCATGTAAAAGATTTATAGTGGCATTTATATGTAAAATTTTGTACTAAGTGGATAGTCAAATTAGGAGTTACAACTTGCTGAAATTCATTGATTAGAGTTATGACTTACAAAGAAAAATTAAAATTACCTAATTATGAAAGTAATAAGGCAATTGGAGTTTGTGTATGCTTGAAGTTACTAAAAAGAAAGTTTTTGAGTTTTTTTTATTAGCTTTAAGTACTTTTGAATTGAAATTTGATTTACATTCTTCTTATATAAATAAAATATATTAGAATTTCTTAGATACTAATAAAACACAACTTCACCTTCTATAGTCAAGTGTTTGGTGTATTTTCAGACAAGCCAATTATAATACAATACTAGTAGCTTTTTATTCTAAGAAATTTACAATAGCAAAGATCAACTTCAAGATCCACAACAAAAAAAATTCTTACAATTGAATTTTCATTTTAAGAATAGTAGCATTGTCTAAAAGAGGCATCAAGTTCAATTATTATGTATATGGATTGCACAAACCTTAAGTACTTCATGTTGGTACATGTTATGAATTATTTCCAAGCCCGTTGGAACATATCTTTGTTAAGATTTGTTTTTAAGATTATTTATCAATCCAAAAAAATAACAAAGTTAATTCAAATACCTTTTCTAGATATTCTTATCTTGTATCCAAAGAAAAAGATGCCTTTTCTGATAAAAAAGAACAATTTTCTTGAAGCTAGAATATTTTCATCTTTAAGCAATAAAATCAATATTAATTATTGATTCAATCTTTATCAAATAAATTAAATCAATTATGTCTTTTGATCTTCTTGTTCATGATATCAAGAATATTTCTTCTAAGTCTCATAATACTTCTATTATTGAGTTTAAAACAACCTATTCTATTTTAAAGATCACTTATATGTTCCAAAAGAAAAAGCACATCTACATATTTTTCAAGTGTGTCACAACTTTTTAGTAGCAAGATATTTTGGATACTACATTAAATTTTAGAACTTTTATCCAAATTTTTAGTGGCTTCAAATGTAAAAAGCTATAAAAGACTTTGTAAAATCATAAAATATTTCTTTAAGATCAGAAACTCCTCATTATCAATCTTATAGACTTCTTTAGCCATTATCTATTCTAGAAGAATCATCGTCTTTTATTTCTATGGATTTTATCTTGAATCTGTTAGTCTCAAATTTACATGATTCTATATTTATAATATTAGATTATTTTATTGACATGATACATGTTGTACCATATACAAAATCTATCACAAGTAAATAAAAAACTAATTTATTTTTTAAAAACATCTATTGCTATCATGAATTATTCAAAGATATTATATTAGATAAGGGGACTCAATTTGTATCAAGATTTTAGAGAATCCTTTTTATATTTTAAAGGTAGATATAAAGTTATTTTTGGCTTTTCATCCTCAAATTGATGGACAAATAGAATGGATGAACCAAGTTCTGGAGTAGTATTTAATATGTACTATCAATTATCATCAAGATGATTAAACAACTCTTTTATCATTGGCAGAGTTTGTATATAATAATTTGAGACATTCTTCTATACAAAAAATATCTTTCTTTATTAATTATAGTTATTATCTATAACTGTATACTTTTGACTTTTTTAAAAATTAATAATTTTGTAACAAAAGATTTGTCATATCATTTATTAGAGCTACATATAACAATAAAAGTGCAGTTAAAAGAAGCTCAAGAATAATAGAAGATCAACATGGATATCTATCGCAAAGAGCAACAATAATTTAATATAAGTGACAAGGTATGGCTACTTCATTGCAATATCAAGATTACTTGTTTTTGTAACAAGTTGGACTATTATAGATTTGGACCTTTTTCTATTTGTGAATGAGTCAATTATGTTGCTTATCAATTACATCTATTAGAGTCTATGAAGATTCATCATATATTCCTCATGTCTCTTCTTGAGTCATATAAGATAGTGTATATATTGAGAAGAAGATAAATGCCATCTTTTTATATATAGAAATTGATAATAATAATCAAGAGTTTGAAGTCTAAGAAGTTTTAGATTTAAAGCAATGCCAAAATATATTAAAATATTCTATTCATTGGTATAGATATGATATTAGTGAATACACATGAGAGTTAGCAAAAAATCTTGCAAATATAGCAAAGAAAGTTGAGGCTTTTGATCAACAACATCCATCAAAACTAAGATGAAAAATAGCAAGATCTACAAAAGATGATGGCCTCTCTTCATAGAGCTTGTGCCTAGAAGAAGAAATAATATTACAAATATATGTATTTATTTCAATAATTATCTATATGGTAAGATAGAAGTAGATAAAAGTAGATTAATTTCATAATATCTTCTAAATAAGCTTCCTAGAAGCTTCATAGACATTGCTTTGCTTTTACACATGTTTATAATTAATTGATAAATTAAACAATTAGTCAATAAGTTAGGCAAGTATCATATGTATTAGTAGCTTGTAGAACAAGCTAACTATGTGGCGTACATATAGATAACTTACCTTGCAAGTTAAGACATGTGTGTAGTAAAGTCAACACATATTAGAGGTCTTATAGAATATTGCTACATAGCTCTTAATTGAAGAGTATATATAGAGAGAAGTATGAAGCTTTTTTTTACTCTTATCAACATCTTTTTAATCCTTAGTCTTGTTTCAAGACTTTTTAGTCCTTTTGTCTTTGGCAATACCTATTCTAGTTTAATACTATATTAACTTTTCAAATAATATAATAATAATATTCTTTCTTTGAGATTCATGTCTTTAATAATTTGCTATATATTTTAATATTTCATCCTTTAAAAGATAATTCAAAGGTCTTTTCAACCATTAATAGTGCTTTATATTAAGATAAAAAGATTAATTTGTTATTTGATTATTATTAAGGCCTTTATAACTTCTTTCAAACAAAACAATTGAAATATCATTAAAAATAGTTTCTACCTCTAGCAATATTAGCAAACATTCAGAGTCTCTTTAATAAATGTGATATCAAATGTAGTGTATCTTGCCATTTATTCAAAGATCACGTTATTTTTTATGGTGTTGTATTATGTGAAGTCTTACTTGAGAATGCATTAAACACCTGGCTATAAAAGGTAGAAGGAAAATTGCAAAAATTAGATCCTAACAACTGTAATAGAATCCTAAATAAATTCTTATTAAACCTTAATAATGCTAATCAAGCTTTTATCAAATCCAAAAAAAAATCTTAAAGAAATTATAAAATAAATGTGAAGAAATCCTAAAGAATTTCTATTTTTTTTTTTTAAAGAAATCATAAAGAAATAATAAATAGATCTTAAAAGAATCCTAAAAAAATATTAAAGAAACCATAAATTAATCTTAAATAAATCCTAAAAAAATCCTAAAAAAATCTTACTTTAGTCTTAATTAAAATTATAATGGAATTTAACTAAATCCTACATCAAATCCTAACTAAATCTTAAATCAAATCCTAGACAAATCCTAAACCTTATACTAAATCTTGGACAAATTAACCTAATCCTAAGGTAGTTTAAAACCTCAATATCTATTGATTATACCATTGATCTTGCCTAAGATTTTACACCAATACCCTATTCAAAATTTATCTATATACATACCATAGAACTTAAGAAACTCTCAATTTTGTAATCATAACTTTATTTTTCAAAATCTAATCCAACCAAGAATATTACTAAATTTGAAAATTTTTCAGAAATTAAATATTAACTTAATCGATATAAAATCAATGCTCAAAAATCTTTTAAAAAATTTGCTCTTAAATTTCATTCTTTGATCTATCTAAGAATTTTGGAGTCATTGGAGATGCACGGTTTTGTGCCTTGGGATTTGATTTTGACTAAGATTGATAACAAGTCCTCTCCAAGTATCGATATTTGATAATTTGAGATAATTTTTATTTGAATTTATTGATAATTTTCTTGTCAATATGTCTATATTAATTACTTATTTCATTTATTTTGATTTGAAGCATTTATGCCCCCTATAAAGCAAATAGAAGCTTCTTCTTTAAAAGGCAATATTATGACTAAACCTTTTATTATCTTCGTATCATTTATTCTTTTTTTTTTTACTACATCTTTCTACTAGGCTCTTTTATAACAACATCCATATTTTTATTTTTTACCATATAGCTGTGTTACTATAAAAGAACAGTATTCATTTCTATTACATTGTCTTAGAGGCTATAATAATCTTAATGGTTTATCCAATAATTAAGTAAAAACTACTTTTTTACTTAAATTTATTGATTTTTGATTCTTTATTTTTTTAATGCCACAAATACAAAAATACTACAAACAAAGATAGAAGATAGAATGCAATCTTTATTGAATTTGCTATACTTCATAGCAAAGTATTTTTTTACTCTAGATCTTAGTTTTAATAGATGTTGTCAACAAAAAGCATTAACATTTTTTGTTATATTTATAAGATTCTTGAATAGCTCCCATATGCATCTACTAATATTATATCTATGCCAATATGTAAGATATTCCAACAAATAGTCTTGATATTATGACAAAATAATCATATTTTTTTACAAATATGTAATTGAAGTTAATTCTTTCAATGCTTATCTATGTTGATCTTGTATTATTCTTGAGCATCATTTATTTAGTGCCTTTAGTGTTGCATGCAGCTCTAATAAATGATTAGCCAAATCTTCTATCATAAGATTATTAACTTTTGAGAAGGTAAAAGCATCAAATTATGAATAATAATCATAATTAGAATTAAAAGGTGATTATTAAGTAAAAATATGTATCATATTATTATATGCAAACTTTGCCAATAGAAAAATAGTTGTCCAACTATCTTCATGGTAATTGATGATACATTTCAAATATTAACTTAATACTCAATTCATTTGTTTAGTTTGTCTATTAATTTGAATATAAAAAATTAAAGATATTTTTATATCTAGATTTTGTATCTTAAAAATAAAATTCCAAAATCTAGATATAAATTTAATCATTCTTTTTAGTATAATATTCCTTAGCAATCTATGATAGCATTAGATGTTGTCAAGAAAGAGTCTATATATTTTTCCACATGTGATAGTTTTTGTACAAAATGCCACTTAAAGTTATTCCATCATTAAAAATAGATGTGGCATAAATATCAAAAATTGATTCTTCTTTTGCAACATGCATGAAAGTTTTTGCCCCTTTAAATGAGAATTTAATTATACTAGATTTATGATTTTTTACTTAATTAGCAAAAAACTTGATTATGCTATGAAAAAATTTAAGATTATAAAAAATCTAATCTATCTAAGGATTATACTTTTCTAACCATTATAAATTAAGAATGACTAGATTAAAAAAAGATCTAATAATATTAAATACTATTGAGCTACTAGGACCATTTATTGCTATATTTTTAAAAATATTTTTATAAATAATATCTCTTAAAGACAAAAAAAAACCACCTATGACTTTTATATGCACATGCTTAATTTTTTTTAGTATAAATATTCTATATATTTTAATAAAGTTTTGATTTAAAAAATAATTTGAAACTTTTGAATTTAATAAGATAAATTACAAAGCTTTGTAATTTTTAGGTCTTAAACAAATATCTATTGTAAAAAAAAACGAAGGTTCTAAAGAAAGAATATAACCTTGCTTAGGTATTACACAAGATTCTAGCCATAGGATCTTTATCTTAGGTGGACAAATTCAGTATTTGGCATATTGTCTTCATTGAAAACCATGCTTCTTATTTTGTGGTCGTATTATATTTTTGGATAATATTGAACAATGTACTTAAAGTTCTTTATAATATAAGCACAATTATTCTTTATAATATTGAAACTTTGTTTATTCAAAAAGATATTTAAAACATACCATATCAATTTACATGTCTTTTACTTCAAAATGTATGTGTTAAAAAGATGTTGGTATTGCCATCAAATTATAAAGATGTTTAAGCAAACTAATGAAGTTTTCAAATCAAAATTCAACAAAGCCAATTGTCACACATCACTACAAAATCATTCAAATTAAATAATATGTTTAAACATATTTTTTTAAATATAAAAGAGAAGTTTTTATGCTCAAATTGACATTCAAATAAATAAATAAATAAATAAATAATATAAAAATGTACACACTATTTTTTTTATCTCGACTGTATGAATACATTCTAAAAATATATAAATTTTACAGTCACAATATATATATATATATATATATATATATACACATTTATAAACCGAGGACTTTTGTTAGTAACTAACAAACTTCAAAATGGTTTCTAATTGAGAGTAACCAAAAGAAAATAAGAATAAGATTTCCCACATATAGACAAGGCATTAAAAAGGAACACCACTCCAAATGACAAATATAGAAGACCACGCCGTGAGAATGGACGGAATAGAAAAAGTAAAAGGCAGGGGCGAAATCTGCCACGAGCCTTCCTCCACCCTCAACCCCTATCACCTTTCCCATGCCTCCACTGGTTCGGGCGGGCTCTGGTTCGGAGACAGGTTCGGGGACAGGTTCGGGGCCCGGATCGTGATTCTTTGCCCCCCTCCCCACCCGGTCGTGGATTCCTTCTGCCAACGTGCGCCGCGCCACTGCTGCAGAAGCAGCAGCAGGAGGAGGAGCTGGTGTTCCTCATCACTCGGATGATGATGCTGTGGATTCCGAGTGACTTCAATTGGGTGTCCATGGCCCAATTCCCCTTTCCTAGCTCCACGTCCTTTATGGTGGTGAGCTGGGTGGGTGCGACAGTTGGGCGTAATTAGGTACCAAGCCGGCCAATGGACAGTGCTCTCTTTTCCTTACAATAGATAAGACCAGAATTCAGAGGGGAAAAGGCACAAAGTCGTGAGGAGTGCATAAATGCTGGTGAAGGATGGTGGGCTTTGAGTTTTGCACATAAACGGCACGGAGGGAGTTGAAAATGAGAGCCTAAGAGGTGACGGGGTTGTGGTTGCATAAAGGAACAGTTAGTTAATGCCCACTTGCATCCGTCGTTGCGGTGCTCCGGTACCTTCTCCATTTCGAAACTGCTTTACATTGGGTGTCTAATCATTTCCGTGCTGGATTGTTGTTGAACCCATCTTCATTTCCTTGGTCCTCTGCTTTGCCTGGGTTGAGGTTCACCGCGAAAAAACCAAAAACTGGCCCTGTCCCCCCATCTGACAGTCATACTGCGTTTGTTCGTGTCTGTTCACTTCTCTGTTGTACACGTCGTATGCGTGACACAACCATGCACCCATCCAATCCAGCTCCTTACTCTGTCATGGACTGTGATTCTCTTCAAACAAGTACGTGGAATTCTTTTTTTACTCGAAGTTCACACGAAAGAAGCTTAATTTGAGGAGAATCTTCGTACTTCCCTTGCGATCTTCGTTCCTGTGGGAATTCCAGGGTGGTGCTGACCGATTCGAAATGAGCACAGTTACCAAAACAGACACATAATCCCAGAAGGTTGGAGCATGTCTGCATTGCACAACTGGGTTCCAGTGTGATGATTTGTTCAGGTAATACGCATGTTGGTTAACATTGCATTGAAACTTCATGGAATTTGAATTTATCTTTACAATCTAACACCGTTTCAGTAATTAAGACTTGGATCTCTATTTATATCTTCACGTGTGCCTAACAGTTAAGACTTATGAGCTGTAAAAGTACATATGTGGCATGCTTCGATAGCCTTAGCATCAAGTCACATCTAGACAAACCTGCATGCCTAAAAGAAACTAATAAATGATCTATTAAATGGTAATAAAACTCTTCCTGTAAAGGTTCTATCTACTTGACTCTCACTAACGTGAGAATACTATAAATAAAATTATTATTATAACGTGAGAATACTATAAACTGTGTCAGAAACCGCGTTTGTACAAATCCAAAACCGTTTTGAAGAATGTAGAAAGATTCCGAGTGGATTCTAAGTCCGTCAATGATCGGCAAGCTTTACAACGATGAAGGCGGTGGTTTTGTGTGATGACGGACGGTTTTGCTCAAGTTTACGGCTCGGTTCAGGGGTAAAATGCAAAAACTGCTTTGATAATTTTTATCAATTCAACCACTGCGCCGTTTCAATTTTTTTCTTCTGCAGCATATCGAAACCTCACACAATCCCCCCCCCCCTCCGAGATAGCTGGAAAACCTTAAATTGACGGTTTAAGAAATTCCGACGTTAGAGATTGCGATCTGTATCCTATATGCTGGATCACCTACGGCAACATTACCAATCTCTTCACCGTGTCTGGTTCGGACAGTCAGAGTTCCGGTACAACTTCTTTCGCTCCCACAGCAGCCGTCACGGGATTTGTTTTTGTGTGTCTGCATTACGATTCAACTTCCCAAGCTTCTCACCAAAATTCACTTGAGTTTTAATTTACCTTGCTTTCAATACAGCCACTACCTCCTTGCAGTGATCGACCTAGAATTAAAATTCTGAATATTGGTTCATTACATGATCTACATCAATGGCCAAGAGTCAAAATCACGAATAATGTTTGTTAATGAAAATTTTATACTGCTGCCACATCCGTCCTTCGAGTGCACGATAGATAAGCAATGAAATGTTGACACAGTCCATAACATGCTGTGAAGTCTTAAACAAAAAGAGAGAAGGATAATCATACAATATCAATCATCAATAGAAGGGAAAAAGAGCTAACCCCATGATCCGTTACTGTAAGCGAGCGAACCTGAACTGAAGCAAGCCTTACTGGGAAGTCAGCAGCACAATTCTCAGCCAATATGCCAAAAGATGTCTCGATTAAACCTAAGATAGCTCTACGAATCATTTTAGGCACATGTCGGAGTCTACATGTACCATATGGAATATCTCAGGTATGTTTAAATTTACCTGAAAAGAAAAGTTGCATGAGATTCATTCCAAGTTTCGTATGCAACAGAAACAATAAAAAAGAGGTCGATTTCAACAATTAAGTGCAGACTATTGCATTTATTTTTTTGTGTACAACTTACAGCCCTAATTAGGCGTTAGAATCGAAAACCTCATCACAAAGTTTTCAATAGCTTTTGAACTTTACAACACTCGAGAAATGCTGAAACTTTTGAATTGTATACTCGAATAAATTACAAATTTGGGGTCTGACAAATGCTTATCTGAACGGTACAGCGCTGCCATTATTTGCCATCAAATGCATTCTCTATCTTCACGATCAATTTTGGGACCACAAAATGCACAACCCATTCATCAATTATATTTTCCCAACCCTTGTCCTCCAATGCATTTTTCAAAGCTGCTGGAGTTGTCTCCCAATTGGCACTGAATTTCTACTCAGACCTCAATGATAAGTTGATATCAAACTTCGAAAAGACAAATTATTTGAGAACAGTATCTGTTAAATCAAGTACTCCACAGATTTCACCCCTAATGATGACTTGAAGGTACCTGAGTGAAACCTTGAACATGGAACAAGCCGTGCTAAGTCTCATACCGTTCATTCAAATAAACTTTGAGCAGCTCTGCCACCCTCATGGGCATTGTGCTGGAGAACCTCGAAGTGAATCCATGTAAACTTAGATGTGGAACGATCAATTCGTTGGCAAATTATGGTAGAGCTCCTCCTCTATTTGCATTTGATAATAAATGTTCTCTTTGTAGAAGTAATAGTGTTCGCTTGTTTTCCACAAGCCAAGCTTATTGATATGAGGAGTGTAGAGAAGCTCGTACAAGTGGTAGATTCTGGCTAACAATTCGGTCCTAAAATGGTACACGCCAAGAGTTCTGTTCCCCATATTTCAAGTACCAGTACACCTCTACAAGCATGATGTGACCCAAAAGCAACTGTTGAAATCAATCATGTAGCTGAAATGACACGTGAGGCGGAATAATAAATCGACCATTTCTTACTTGATCTTCCTTAAGTGTTTCTGGGTGAAAAGCAGCTTCATGTCGAAGTCATAATAGAAGCCCTTCTCAATCCAAGGACCGATTGTGACTTCAGCTTCTGAAAACAGATTTTGCACGGCCATTATCAACACGTGTACTCTGAAGATTTAACACGAAAAGTCCAAAAAACTATCGTCACAAAGTCCAACTTCGCATGAAGCATAGTCTGCTCGGAAGATCAATGCATATACATTCATTCTCGTCTCAAGCACAAAATCCCGACAAGATTTTCAACCTCTTATGGACAAGGAAGTGTTGGTGAAGTTTCCTCAAAACTAAACAATTTTGACCAGGAATCTAAACCGAAGTCATTTGGGCGGAACTTAGAAGACGATAGAGGACGATAGAACCTAGAAGACAATAGTAGACAACAGAGGACGCTTGTGGGAGCAGGCGGGACTTGAAGATTGCAGACTATTACTGCCCAAATAACAAGCTGCAAACAGAAGGTGCATCAAACCCTAATTTCGATTTCGGAATTTTGATTTCTGTTTATTGCACCCTGCTGCAAATGCAGTATGAGGATTAGTACAGAGTAGAATCGGCACGACTATGGAACAGAGGTAGTACAATGGTGACTACCGCGGCACTTGCAAAATCACTGCTCTGGATGAACACATCTCGGGTCATCCAGGCCACGCCTTATCGTTCTGGCCCAAAGCTACAATTGAGTCTATTAGTGGCCACTTTAGCTAGTATCAATCACAATGCCCTTACCATGTTCAATCTTACCCTAATTGGATTCACACAGATGAAACATCCCTTGTGTATAAAATTGCAAGAATGGGTGAATATAAACTTAATAGAACCATCCATGAAGATCAGTTGCATACAGATGCTCTAGAGAGACTACTTTGTCTTAATCTTTGAAATAGAAGCCAAATAAATGGAGGCCCTACAATGCAGCCTATTACACTTCAAGTCTTGTATATTGTACCTGCATTCACAATGACCTCAATTTGACTTCCACGTACCCAAAGTAATCAAAATTCCACTATAAATTAGATTTTTGAGACTAAATGACATCCTCTACAGAACACTCTTAAACATATATGTAGTTACAGGCAAGGTTGTTTGGACCTAAAAATAAGAAGCATATTTGAAGAAATCCTCAATCCCTCATATTTGCATTCTTGTTGCAAAAGTGAAGGCAATTCCCTCTTCTATTATCTTTCCAATTCCTACTAATAAGGAGGTAGAAATTATCTTCAAATGCAAGAAAATACCATGGCAATAGAAGCATTACCTCAAGCTTAAACATGGCAAAGTTCATTGCCTACAAAAAAAAAAAAAAAAAAAAGGATAAATAGCCACCAACCAAAAAGACTTCCGACCTTAGATCCAACCGAGGATAATCAACTTTAGAACCAAGTCTATGAACTATATTAAGAACAATCTCATAAACAATCTACTTTCAACTTTATTCATAGAAGAAGAAGTAACTAAAATTATAAATATTCTAGCCTTATATGTAGATAATATATTAGATTTAATGGAAGAACTATTCCTTTCTTCTCCCTTTAATGACCTTAATACATAGGTGGTTGTTAGATGTAATAGAAGGCCATTGAAACATCCGACACCACCTTGAAGTTGCAAACCATCTCCCAATAAGAAATAGCCACTAGCTTCTAATGTGGTAGAAGAGCTAATATAAAATATACTGAACTTCTCCAATACCCTTTATGAGGAAGTCCAGCGAGTACAAATTTGGCCCATCATTTATACCATAATCCATAATACATAGTGAAAGTATCTTAGTTTGCTCCACAACAATGTACATGATATCCAAATTATATTATCAACAAATATGATCCAAACTTACAATAATATTTAAGAAGTATGTTTGGAGCAATTGCAAATTATCTTCCTAATGAACCTCAGATTGAGAAGCAAAGATATCACCTTTAGAAGTTGAAAATTAGTCCAATGGATTGATCAATGGTAGCTACTTCCTAATAGAACCTCCTTTTGCCACACCCTCATCCTTATAGAAATTCTCTCCTTGGACAATTCATTCTACTTCAACAAGACCATATATCATTGGATAGAAATGGATGACCTTAAAATCTGGACCCATTTAGAATGAGAGATGGCAAAAAAAGAGCACTACCATCTCATATTACTAGTTCAAATTTAGAATCTTGATATAAACAAAAGAAATTTTTTTAAGATGGAAACAATGATTTACATTGATTTTATCATGAAGTGGAAAAATAAGCTCAAGTTTTATGCCATGTATTTGTATCATGGATATATATATGTTTACATCAATAATTACTTATATGATTAAGTAGAAATATGTAAATATAAATTAATTTTATAAAGTCTTTTAGTGAAGCTTCTTATAAGCTTCATAGATGTGGTTTTGACTTTAGATGTATTTGTAGGTTAGAAACTTAGCCAACAAGTTAATCACATGTTAGTAGCTTGTGGAACAAGTTAACTTCGTATAATAGCTTGTAGAACAAGGTAATTATGTGGCACATACATAGATAACTTGCCTTGCAAGTTAAGATATGTAGCTAACAAAGTCAACATGTTTTAGAGGTCCTATAGGACATCGCCATGTAGCTCCTAGTTAAGATTATATATGGAGGTAAGATTGAAGCCTTCTTCACTCTTGTTAGTGCTGTTCTAGTCAAAAGTCTTGTTTCAAGAATTTCTAGTCTTCTTATTTTTGGTAATAGCCATTCTAGTTAATATTACATTATCTTTTGAGTGACTCTCTAGTTTTCTTTAGTGACATAAGAGTGTATTGAAGATTATCTTTCTTTGAGATTCATATTGTTGACAATTTGACAAGAGTACTAATGTACTACTTTTGTCTTGTTTTAGAAGTGAGTAGATTATCCCACTTCTATTGTTTATATTTTAAAGATTGCAGACTATCACCTTTTAAATAAAAAAATCTTATTTTCTAACATTGATCTTTTCTTAAAGAGAGTTGATTATCCCTCTTTGTAAATTTTTTTATTAGAGGTTGTGAATTACCCTCTTCTAATTTAACTTTTTTGGATTTGTTTGAATTGTCTATGGAAGGAAAGATTATGAATGCTACTCCTAGCGGAAGTGAAAATAGATTTGCAATTATTGCAAATCTTCATAAGCTTGTCAATACTCTTAGAGTGGAAATTTCATATATTTCTAACATGAATCATGTAGGTACTATGCCTACGCATATGGAAGAAGTTCAAAGTCTGTGGCAAGAAGTTGTGCAATTGAAAGAAGCAAGTAGATCAACCTCACAACCAAATCCAGGGAGTTTTGCTTCTACAAGTATAATAGGGATACGGATTAATATACCTGAGAAGTTTGATAGAATAAGATCAAAATTTCAAGGATTCTTACAATAAGCCAAGCTCTATTTAAGATTGCATCCTTTCTAATATCCTGATGGATTTACTCAAGTTGGATTCATAAATACACTTCTATCAGGAAGTGCTCTCTTTTAGTTTGCACCTTTAATGAAAAAGATTCACAACTCTTTTATGATTTGAATTCATATCTAGAAGTGTTTATGGCCACATTCGGAGAAAGTGATGAAGAATGAGTAGCAAAGATCAAACACTATCTTTACAACAAGAATCACGATTAGCCACCTTATATGCTGCTAAATTCCAAAACCTAGCTTGCGATGTGGGCTGGAATGATAAAGCATTTATCAATTGATTTTGATATGGATTGAAGGACAATGTCAAAGATTTATTATTAACAATGCCAAATGCAAAATCTTTGGAACAATTTATTAGTCAAACCATTGTATGTAATAATTGATTATTTGAAAGGTGTTAAGAACAAAACTTGGCTTGAAAAGAATAAATCAAGTAATAGCGGTAATTTTTAAGTTTTTTGAAATATATTCATGAACATCAAAATCAATATAAATTGATACAATATGTTTTAAATCTTTCACAGAGTAGGAAAAGACTTGATGTCACCAAGAAGGTTTGTATTTATATTGTGGAGAAGCTAAGTATACTACTCAATATTGTCGAAAGAAGCAACGCAATTACAAAATGAGGAGCAAAATTACCAAAGAAAATAATATATAAAAAAATGAGTTTTTTCAGCTATAATAGGAACCATATAATTAGAATCATATACAATACGTAATAAAGGTTCTATTCACTCCTTAGATCCTTCACCTTGTTTTATAATAGATGTATATTTAGGACCTAAAAATCACAAAGTCTTTACCTTATTAGATTCAGGAGCCTCAGCCTGTTTTATAGATAAAGATTTTGTCAAAAATCAAAAAATATCTTTAGTCAAGAAAACTAAATCCGTATATGTAAAAGTCATAGATGGTAGTTTGTTGTCTTTTGGAAATATTATCCATGAGACTATTTTTTTAGATGTAATAATTAAAGATCATAATATTATAGCAGTATTTAATGTAATAAGATCTCTCTCTAATCCAGTTATTTTAGAATTATCATGGTTAAAAAAATATAATCCTCAAATAAATTGGATCTCTTTTAACCTTAACTTTTCTAGTAGTATAATCCAAGTTCAAATTAGTGAAGTAGAAGCAAAAAAGTTTAATACATCCAAAACTTTATTGGTAGGTGTAAGAGCTTTTATGCATGCTACAAAAGAAGTCATCTTTTACTATATATGCTATGTCTATTTTTAATGGTGAAAAGATATTAAGTGATATTCCTAGCTAATATAAAGAATCCCAAGATATTTTTTAAAAGAAGAATGTAGATATTCTTCCAAAGGTCGATGTGACTTATGAATACACTTGCTATTATCGTATTACATATTATCTTATTTAGAAATGCGCCGGGCACCTAGCTGTAGAAGGTAAGATTGCATTTCATAAGTATCTAAAAAATCCTAATAGGTTTCATCCATATGAGAAGATTCTAATCCAAATTTTAATCTAAAAGTGCTAAAAAACACTCTTCTTAGTAGCCTCAATCACACATAAACCTCAATTACCTTATTACTTTCATATTTAAGTAATTTAGATTTTTTTTATAAGCCACAATCCTAATCAAAAAGTTTTAACAAGCTATAAATTCTAATTTGATTTTCCACTTGATATAAAATTTTGCATACAATTTTTAATATAAGTCTTCTATATGCACAAAAATTTTCAACCCAATTCAACTTATAGATTGTGAGAAAACCTTCCAAAAATTGCATTGATGTCACTCTGTTGCCAACTTGAAAGGTGAAGCAAAAATCAAAGCAATGATTTCTCCTTCTCCAACTATTAACTTTGACTCAAAATTGGTATGCAACTTGATCTTTAAGTCTTTCAAAATCATGCCAAATTTCACCTTGATTCGACTAGTAAAACTCTAGATATCACAAAATCTCTATCTAACTCCACACTCCAACTTCTAATACCCTCTTGTGCTAAAAACTATATATCTCTAAACCACATTATTAGATTATCACAAAATTTTGTATACACTTAGTAAATGCAATAATCCAAATAATATTAAATTTTGAACTATAGATATTATACCAATTGCATAAACTAGCCAAAATTGTTAGCCCTAGTTATATTATATAAAATCCAAATCACCAATATAATTTCTGATTTTGAATAACAATTTCTAAGTCCCAAAAACCTTACAAAAATAGTCTTTATGCCTTTAGAAAGAACTTTAAGTTAGCTCTGAAATCTTAATCTTTGATCTTCGAATTAACTCCTAATTTGCCCTAAGCAATCATTTTAGTGACCAAAGATTTGATTTCGACCTTGCCTCACAAATGGTCAATCTCTGAGTATCAATCTAATCTATCCTTAGGATTTTTTAGCCCAATCCTACCCTCAACTTGACCTTAGTATCAACCATATCAACCAATTACCTCTTCTACCTTGATTTTAATAATTTATGGCCTTTCTAAGGTAGTAAAAAAGTTTCTATATCCTAGAAGATAAAAATAATAACTAAATTTTATCTACTTGATATTAAGATAAGAAAATAGGCTAAGAGGCTTTCATAAAAGTCTTATTAAAATATTTTGAATTCTTGTTGAACTAATATAATAGAGTAAAAATTAAAAAATTATTTTTAGTCATATTTTTAATATATAATTGTGTCACAACACAACACCACTTTTCAACATCTTATAAATGATATTTTTCGTGAATTTCTAGATGATTTTGTTGTTTGCAAATTAGACGGCATTCTAATCTACTCTAAGAATACAAAAGAATATGAACTTCATGTTCATTGTATATTATAGAAACTTAGATATATAGGATTATATACCAAGTTAGAAAAGTCTGTATTCGATACTACTCAAGTTTATTTTTTAGAGTACATTATTTCTAATAAAGGCCTTATGATAGATCCCAAGAAGGTCCAAACTATCATAGATTGGAAGATTCCAAAAATAATATGAGATATACAATGTTTTTTAGACTTTGCTAATTACTACTAAATCTTCATCAAAAACTTTCCTCAAGTTGCAGCTCTACTTAAACGTTTGACTTATAAAGACAAACTTCAGTGGAATAAAGAAGTAGAAGTATCATTTGATGCTTTAAAAAAGAAGTTTACTTTTATACCAATCTTACATTGTCTCGACTTCTTTTAGATATTTTTAGTAGAAATAGAATCGTCAGACTTTGCTATGGATGTTGTATTGTCACAAATAGAAACACATGACAAATTCTACTCAGTAGCTTTCCATTGCAAGAAATTTTCAGTTACCAAGATTAATTATGAGATCCATAATAAAGAGCTCCTTGCAATTGTGGATTCATTTCAAGAATGGCATCATTATCTAGAAGGCACTTCAAGTCTAGTGACCATATGTACGGATCATAAGAACCTCAAGTACTTCACATCGGCACATATTTTGAATCATCATGAAGTCCATTAGAGCATGTCTTTATCTAGATTCAATTTCAAGATTACTTATCAATTCAAAAAACAACAAGATCTATTATACACCATTTCTAGATATTTTTATCTTGTACCAAAAAAAGGAGATGCATCTTTTGATCAACAAAGAATAATCCTCTTGAAGCCTAAGCATTTTCATCTTCAAGCAATAAAATCAATATTGACTGTTAATTCAACTATTGTCAAGCAAATTCAATTGAGTATATCATCTGATTCTCTTGTTTATGATATTAAGAATAATTCTTCTAAACACTTCAAAGTTTGAGTTCAAGAACAACTTATTATATTTTGAAGATTGTTTATATATTTTAGAAGACAAGACACGATTACATGTTCTTCAAGCTCGTCATGATTTTCTAGCAGTCAGACATTTTGGATACAATAAGACTTTCGAACTAATATCAAGAGATTTTTAGTGGCTTCAAATGTGAAAGGCAGTCTAAGACTTTGTACAATCATGCAATACTTGTTCAAGATCCAAAACTCCTCACCATTGATCTTATGGACTTCGTCAAATGTTATCTATTCTAGAACAACCATGGTCTTCTGTTTCTATGGATTTTATCATGAATCTTTCAATCTCAAGTTCATATGATTTTATATTTATAATCATAGATTTCTTTACCAAAATAGTACATCTTGTATCATATATAAAATCTATTTTAGAAGAAGAAACAGCTAAGCTTTTTATTGACAATATTTATTGCTATCACAGATTGCCAAAGAATATTTTATCAAATGGAGAGAATCAATTTGTATCAAGATTTTGGAGAATCTTATTCAAGATTTTAAAAGTGGATATAAAGCTTTTTTCAGCTTTTCATCTTCAAACTGATGGGCAAATAGAATGGGTGAATCAAATTTTGGAATAGTATTTGAGATGTACTATCAATTATTATCAAGATGATTGGACAGCTCTTTTACCATTGACAAAATTTGCATATAATAATTTGGTACATTCATCTACTCAATAAACACCTTTCTTTGCCAATTATGATTATTATCCATGATTTGATACTTTTGACTTTTCAAAAGTTGATAATCCTATATCAGAAGATTTAGCAAATCGTTTGTGAGAGCTATATGCAACAATGAAGATACAATTAAAAGAAACTCAAGGACGACAAAAGATTTACATGGATGCCTATTGCAAGGAGCAATCACAATTCAATATAGGTGACAAGATATGGTTTCTTTGTTGCAATATCAAGACTACTCAACTTTTTGATAAGTTGGACTATCATAGGCTCGGACCTTTTTTTATTTGTGAACAAATCAATCCTCTTGCTTATCGATTATACATATCAAAGTCTATGAAGATCCACCCTAAATTTCATGTATCTTTTCTTGAGTCGTATAAGATAGTGAATATTTTGCGAAGAAGACAAATCCTACCTCTTCTTATAGAAGTAGATAATAATTAAGAGTTCAAGGTGGAAGAAGTCTTAGATTGAAAAAGGCACCAATATAGGTTAGAATATCTTGTTCATTGGTACAAATATGATATTAGTGAATGCACAAAGGAGCCATCAAAGAATCTTGTAAATACAACAAAGAAAGTTGAAGCTTTTCATCAATAAAATCCATCAAAATCAAGATGAAGATTAGTAAATCTTTGCTATAAAAGAAACAAGATCAAAAGAAAATAACATTCTACTTTCTATCTTTTTTTGTAGCTTATGTGTATTTATGACACTAAGAAGATGGAAAAACAACAACCAACAGATTCAATTGAAGAGCTTTTATTTGCACATTTATCAAATGAGATATTATGATTGTGTCAACCTTCTAGATGACAAAATCAAGATAAAGATCTTCAAGAATGAAATGACCTTCCTCGATTAGTTGGCAAGATACAATGAGTTTGGTATCACGACCTTAGAAGAGACTCCCATTGTTTGGTAATTTTATTAGAGGTAGGAACAATTCTTGATGATGTTCAAAATATTTTATTTGAAGGAAGTTACGAAGGCCTCAATGATGATCAAATAACAAGGTGGTCTTCTTGTCCTAGCATGAGATACTATTGATGGTTGAGAGGGCCTACCAATCATCTTCAAAGAGAGCAAAGATTGGAATTTGTAGCAAATTGTATTTACTACATCTTCAACTTCTTCAACATATGAAGACCGCTTCTCGTGGAACTTTTCCTAGAAGGGGGAGTAATATCATGAACATATATATTTATCTCAATAATTACTTATATGATTAGGTAGAAATAGATAAATATAAATTAATTTCATAAAGTCTTTTAGTAAAGCTTCCTAAAAGCTTCATAGATATAGTTTTGATTTTAAATGTATTTGTAGGTTGGAAACTTGGCCAACAAGTTAATCATTTATTAGTAGCTTGTCGAACAAGTTAACTCTATATAATAGCTTGTGGAATAAGCTAACCATGTGGCACAAATATAGATAACTTGCTTTGCAAGTTAAGACATGTGGCTAGCAAAGTCAACATGTTTTGGAGGTCCTATAAGACATTGCCACGTAGCTCCTACTTAAGAGTATATATGGAGGCAAGAGTGAAGCCTTCTTTACTCTTGTCAATGTTGTTCTAGTCCTTAGTCTTATTTCAAGACTTTCTAGTCTTCTTGTTTTTGATAATAGCCATTCTAGTTAATATTACATTATCTTTTGAGTGACTTTCTAGTTTTTTTCAATGATACAAGAATATATTGAAGATTCTCTTTTTTTGAGATTCATGTCCTTGAAAATTTCATACATAACAATTCAATATTATTTCTACTATAGACACTACTTGAATCTCCAATTGTCCATACTTATGGCCAACACATAAATTAATATTATATCATAAAAAATCTATGGACTATCTAACTTTATAAAAGAAAAAAAATAATACAAATTTAAAAAATACTTAAATTTTATACATTCTAAACCAAATATTATATTTATACAAGCATATAAACTAAAATAATTCACAAGAAATTACATAAAATCCTTTGAAATATGCTATGGTACATGTATATGGAATAGAGCTCCAAAAAATATAGCAATATGTAGCTATTTCAAAAATACTTTATATTGATTCATAATATTCAGTAAGTATTATAGATATATATATATATATATATATATATATATATAGATGAGATATTTATATTATTGATATTTAGGGATAGATAGTTAGAATCATCGAAGTTTCTAGAATTGGAGTTAGATTAATAGATCAAGTAGGATCTACCATGGAATATTTGAGAAAGAATTTAAGGTCGTTATCTAAATAGGGCTCATCACAAATTCTTCTAGAAGGAATTTAAGATGGATATCTAAGTAGAATCTATCATTTAAGAATATTCTAGAAAGTCCATGGTGATAGAACAAAGTATAAATAAGATTGGTTAGAGTCATTCAGGGCATCTAGTCAGATATGGATTTGGATTTTTTTTTAATTCAATTGGATTTTGTATCTTCCTGTTTTATTTCATTATGTTCTAATTTTAATTACTCAACTTTATCTTCTATGTTCCATTTTATTTAGTTCTATTCAATTTTCTTCTTGTCCAATTTGCCCTACCTTATGATGAGATGTTATGTTGTTATAGATTAAAAAAGTCTTTGACACTTGAAATAGAATGGTCTTGTTTTATTGATATCAGAGTAAGTATTAGATTGTTTTTTTTTGGTAGTGTATCAATAGTCATCATTTAATCTAAGGTCAGTTATTATGGTTACATTGAGTATTGTGTTGAGGCTACCACAAGCTACTCTTTAAAAGTCAACTAAGAAGTGAAAAGATATGTGAAGAAGAAACCTTGAGGTTGACTAATGCTTATATCTTAAGAGAGAGGTTCAAGGTAACAAAGCTAAGATATGATATTATTCTTGATATGCCATAGTTAAATATAGAAAATATATAAGTTGATTGGATAGTAAAGACAATCTCTTTTAGAGATGGTAGATGCAAGGTGATTCTTTGCACCTTTGTATCAAGTGAAGAGGAAAGATAATCTATAATTAAAGACTTACTTGTAGGAATAACCTTTATGAAGAAGCAAATATAATATAAGAAACCAATATATATGGTAGTTCTAAATCTTACATTAATGGTAGATAAGACAATTGAAAGAATAGAATGGGCAAATCAATTGATATGAAAATATTGAAATATCTTTCCAACCAACTTATCTGTGCCGTGTCTCATGATTGAAGTGCTTCTTTTCAAATAAAACTATTGCTTGGAGCCAAACCAATAAGTTGACTAATTTATTACATAACACTAAAAGAACTTGAAGAGTTGCAAAAGATATTAGACAAATTCTTGAAGAAAGATCTCATTTAAGAAAGTACATCACTATGGAAAGTACTTATATTCTTTGTACCTAAGAAGGATGGTAGACTTTGCCTTTGCATCAACTATTGAGGCCTCAATAATAAGACTATTAAAAATGCATATCTACTTACATACGTAAATGATCTTCTTAACCAATTTTAAGGTGCAACCATCTTTAATAAATTATGACTTTGGAGTGGTTATTGGCAGATACCTATTATAAAAAAAGATGTAGAAAAGATGGTATTTTATACGTAATGTTTGAAATATGTGGTGTCCTCTAAAAGCCTATGTATGGAATAAGATAAGATAAAAGCAATAGAAGATTGACCAACTTCTAAGGATGCTTCTAAAATTTATTTATTTTTAAGCCTCATTGGATATCATCGCCATTTTGTTTGGCAATTTATACACATTATTGCATCATTGGCAAATCTATTGGAGAAAGGTGTCCTATTTGAATAGAAACTAAAATAAAAAAGTGCCTTTCATAGATTGAAGGAGGCACTTATTATTGCTCTATTATTGCAATCGTATGATCCTAATCTTTCTTGTATGGTTGACATTAATACTTCTGATTTTGTTATTGGAACGGTCTTCAATAAAACTTTGGTAGGGACCTTCAAACTGTCGTGTATGAATTATGTAAGCTTAGAAGGACAAAGCACAATTACTCTATATGTAATTGAAAGCAATTAGCAATTGTATATGCCACAAAGATATAACAATACTATTTGTTAAAAAAGCCAATGGTTGTTAGTATTGACCATGGATTCTTGCTATATATTTTATATCTAAAAAATATGAAATCATGATATCATTGTTGAAAAGAATAGTTATAGCTTTTTGATATCTAACTTGAGTACAAGCAAAGGCAACAATATATTGTACTAGATAGCTTTTTGCTGAGACGAGACTTGAAGGATTAATTAAAAAATAAGAGAGAAGTTGCTACCATTAGTAGTGTCATTTCAAATTTAATAAAAGAGGCAAAATAGAAAGAAGATATTCATTGGGATGCTTATTTCAAGATGGTTAGGGATCAATTGAAGGTGGATGATATACAATATCAAAATTATAATCTAAGAGATGGCTTATTCTATTTTAAGAAGTAAATTTATATATCTAACAATGTCATATTCCAAATGTGCATACTTCAAGAGGCACATGAAATCCCAATATCTAGACATATGGGATAAGATAGGACTCTAAAATGGATCTCAAAGATATGGTTTTGAATAAGTTTGAATTGTGATGTTTGAGCCTTTGTATACTCTTGTAAGTCATATCAACATAATAAAGGATGCAACACAGTATCTTTTAGACTATTGCAACCAATTTTCTAATCTATGGTATGTTAGGAGCATGTGACTATAGATCTTATTACATGTTTGTCGTAGATGCCTCATAATTATACCGTAGTTGACGTCTTTATGGATTGACTCTCAAAGTAATTTTATTTGGCTGTGATGCGCTCAAATATTGATATCCCAATGCTTGTATGACTCTTCTTTGATACTATCTTTTATCTCTATGGATTATCTCATGTTATCATTTTAGATCAAAATCCATGCTTCATGGAAAGTTTTTGGCAAGTCTTGTTTAAGCTACTAGGCATATGACTTGCCATATTTACAACCTTCCATCTCTAAACAAATAGACAAATAAAGCATATAAATCGAACCTTAAAGAATATATTGTGGGTATTTATGATAGTTCATCATAATGATTGGGATGAATACTTGATACTCTTCAAGTTTGCTTACATTGATAGTATTCAAGTAAGTTGTGAGTGTAAATTTCACCCCTCTATCCAAATTACAAGATGGCCTCAATTAAGAGTTGTTTATAATGGATAGTATGAAGTAGAAGATGCAATGAATAAGAACAAAAGAAGAAACAATACAAACAAGTGAAAAGAATGTATACAAGCAAATATACACTCTAAAACTCGGTCATAGTATGTTCACGGAGTTTTTATCCAATAAAAAGTAAAAAATAAAATTAAAATTTATATTTTTAGGAATTTAATTTTTCAAGCTTTCCAATGATGTAAGAAACATGTAAATCCGAGTTACTATGAATAAGTTATGAAGCTTTAAAAATAATAAGTAAATAAATAAAAGTTAAGTGAAAATGTTTTACATCAAGGATAACTTGCTTATAGGTCAAGGATTTGAGCCTCACCATGTAGTGTATATCAAGTGTCTAAAGAGGCCTTGAGGCCTTAGTCTTATCTTCCTACCTATACCCAAGGTGCTACAACCCATATGGGACTTGTATATCTTCCTTCCTACAAGGACTAGACTAGCTGCTGGTCTTCCTATTTTCTACTAGTAAAACTCATTTTTTTGTATTTTTGACTTCACCATAGTGTTTAAAAACACCCAATTAGCTTGGGAACTTGATGTGGCCTTTAAATCTTACTCTCTTTCTTCATAATGGCTTCCAAAGTGATAAAACTCATTTTTACCAAGATCTTAAACATTGCTCTAAAAATTCTTAAAAAATTATAAATAAATTCTAAATAAATTCTGAAAAATCCTATAATATTTCTATAATGATAATATCCATATAAGGCTACATTTTCCTACCTTCATGATTTTTGATATTAATAAACATCAATTTAAATCCACTATAAATCCTATTTTTTATATCAATAACTAAAATGACATGAGGTTCTTTCTCATGCTTCTTCTAACTACTAAAATTTATAGTTTTTATAAATAGTACATATAGATAGAAGACTAATATAAATACTCGTCTTAATAAATAATCCTTAATATTCAACAATGAATAAAAATACTAAATAAACGAAGATAATTGCTTCTAAGACTTATTAAGATTCCATCTCCACCACTAACATTTTAATTTTCTATTTCTCAAAGGATTTCTATACTACTCACTATATATTGTGATTTAAAGCATTCTAAATTCATATTTTTATCCTAAAACAAAAAGTGAGTCAATTCGATGACTCACACAAGTATCAATCATTCACTATTTTTTTCTTATTACGAGTATTAAAGTAGAGAGAATTTACATCAAGAAAGCATTTGGTGGGCTCCTAATTGTCACTAATTGCTCAATTAAGTCTTGAGATAAAAAAGATCAAGTTTATATATATATATATATATATATATATATATATATATATCACTTTTAGGAGCAATTACACTAAACATATAAGTTTTTTGTTTCCAAAAATATCCAAAATATGATAAAAAAACTCTAAATCCTTATGTATCCTTATGGGATATTATTTCCAAACTTCAACAACTCATATCTTTTAATTGGACTATTCAAACACATTTAAATTTGATAAGAAGTACTAATATATTTTTAACAATTATTACAATAAATTTCAATAGTAAATTTATCACAAATCTTAATATATCACCAAAATCCTAACAATAGCTTCAAACCCTAATTTTTATACACCCACATGTAATTTTCTTCATACTCACAAACTAAGTACTCAAATACTACAAAATTTGTATATATAGCTTAACACATTAATCTATTTTTTTAAGAGGTTCAATTCTAAAATTTGTCTAAAAATTCAAGCTATGGCTCCAAGAATTACTATGAACAAAATCACTTACTTACTACCTTTGATTTATATGTGCTATCTTCAATGCCTTATAATTCCTTCATCTAGACTTAGAATTCATCAAACAATATTTGAAATGTGTAGTAAAAAAAAGTGCTCTCTCCAACTTCAATTGCCGATCCTTTGTTGCTTTTTATAAACTTATGTTATATCCTAAAGAATGATAGTAGGTCTGAAATTGATACCTTAACTTTGAGAGCCGATAATTCCTTCATAAAAACTCCAAATCATATAAAATTTTCACCCAATCCGTATCCAAAAACCTAAAAATTACTCACAATATCTTTGAAAGCTCAAATGACCTCAAAAAAATACCTTAATTTTTAATAAGGCCTCAAGCAGCCTCCTTGAAGCCCATTGGCATGGCCTTCGACCAATAGAAATGAAGATCTCCATTCTTTGCGTTCATCCAACCATGCCTTACTTTCATTCCTTCCAACAAGTCTCTTATTAGTTTAGATTTTCATCTTTAGGCTCTAATCTCCTCTCAAGGCTTCATTTTAAATATTTAGGTCCTATAATTTTTTTAAATGCTATATTCAAAATAGATAAAATTTAAAATAAATTTTATTATATCCACTCTCTTTAAATTAATCTATTAACCATTTTAACACACACCAAGACTTATGAATATGTTATATATTCTAACTAATTTTTTCATACTATAAGCAATTATAATATGGCATTAATTAGCATTTAATTATGACAGAAATTTTTTATTATTCTATTGATACTTAAAATCTAATAATAGAAGAATTTATACAATAACTTATAACATCCTTATAAGAGATACGACATTGCCTCTTCTACCATACAAATCAACAAAAGTAGTAGGTTGATAATTATTAGTAACATAAGATCTTTTAGAAAGGTGATTAAGTGTTATTCTCCAATGCCAACTTGCCATTTACTACATCAACCCAAATCCATAAACTAAAACCTCGATGGCTTGAATCTTTCTGCATTTTTACAATGATTTTTGATGTTGCATATTACCTCGAGCTTTTGCTATACATTCAAGTCCATCAAGTCTTTCATATTTTACAACTAAAGGATTTTTATATTAAGCCAAAGTGCTTTCGAGATGGACACCAACTACTACCACTACCAACTATAATTGATGACCAATAAGAATATGAAGTTGACAACATTTTGGAGCATTGCTACTTTTGCAGTACTAAATGACATCCATAACTTTAGTACAAAGTTCTTTGGAAAGGTTATCCTATCCATGATGCAATGTGAAAACGTGCACAAAATCTCATCGATTGCTAAGAGACAATTTGGAGATACCATTGGGAGCGAAACGAGGACGTTCAATATTAATGAAGAAGAATTAATTATAATAGGGTATAGATAAGATATTTGTATTAATGACACATATGAATAGATAATTAGAACAATATTTAAGAAATTATAGAAGTTTCTAGAATTAAGATTAGGTTAGTGAATTAAGTAGAAATTATTATAAAATATTCTAAAAAAAATTTAAGATAGTTATTTACATGGAATCTATCAAAGAATCTTCTAAAAAAAACTTAGGGTAGTTATTTAGATAGGACCTACCACAAAATCTTCTAAAAAGAATTTAAGATGGATATTCAACTGGAGTCTATCATTTAAAAATATTCTCAAAAATCCATGGTGATAGAATAAAGTATAAATAGGATTAGTGAGAGCCTTTCAGAGCAACTAGTCAAGTATAGCTTTAGACCTTTTTTTTTAATATAATTAGATTTTATATCTTTTTATTTTATTCTATTATGTTTTAATTTTGGTTGCTCAGTTTTGTCTTCTATATTCTATTCTATTTAATTTTGTTCAATTTTATTTTGGTCTAATTTGTCCTATCTTGTGATGAGGTTTTATGTTGCTATGGATTAGAAGGTTCTTAAACACTTGAAATAGATTGATTTTGTTTCATAAGAAGTACTAAATAGAAAATAAATGTAGGTTGATTTGATATTATCTTTTGATAGAGCTTCTTAAAAGCTTGTCATATATATATATATATATATATATATATATATATATATATATATTTATTCTAATATTTATCTATGTGATTAAATAGAAATAAATAAAGATAGATTTATTTTATAATATTTAAAAAAAAAGCTTTTTAGAAGCTTCATAAAAACTAATTTGACTTTATATAAGTTTATAATTTTTTGATACATTAGAAACTTGGTCAACTACTTAACTATAAGTTGATAACTTGTAAAACAAGTTATTATGTGGCACATATATTAAAAACTTCTTTTGTTAGTTAAGATATGTATCTTGCAAAGTGAACACATTTTGAAAGTCCTATAGAACATTGCCATGTAGCTCTTAATTAGATAGTATATATAGATACAAGAATAAAGCCTTCTTTACTATTGTGAACATCTTTTTAGTCTTTAGTTATATTTCAAGTCTTTTTACACTTCTTATTTTTGGCAATAGCCATTCTAATTCAATATATTATCATCTTTGAGTAATTTCTTATTTTATTCAAGTGACATAAGAATATATCAATATTTTTTTCTTCAAGATTCAAGTCATTGACAAAGCTTTACAAACAAGTATTTGATTTTATATATATTTATAATTCATTTTTAAGTTAAAAATTTAGCCAATAAATTAATCATGTATCTTATGTATAGATAACTTATGATATAAGCTAATGATGTAGCATGCATATAAAAAAAATTACCTTGCAAGTTAAGATACATGTCTTATAAATTAGACATGTGTTGGATATCTTATAGAACATCATCATATAGTTCCAAGTTAGATAGTATATATGGCAACAAGAATAAAGCCTTTTTCATTCTTATCAATGCCTTTTTATGCCTAAGTCTTGTTTCAAAAATTTCTAGTCTTCTCGTCTGTGATTGATCATTTTACTTATTCCAAATTAACCTAATGGGAATAAACTCGTATAAGGAGATTTGAACACGGGAAATGACTAGTTGCTTAAGAGTTCACATTAGGGTCTTACAATCAATTACCTCCTGAATGTATCATCTCTATTTTCAATATCTGAATACACAAGAAAACTATAATCTCCTCCTTCATCTTATTGGTCTCTTCTTTATAGTAATTCAGTCATACAAATAACTGCTATTTCTACCAATATATTCACCCTCATAATCTCTAACTGTAATACTGCGCCCTCACAACTTTCAACACACAACTACCCTTATTCCAATCATTGGAATTCTTCAAATAGAACTGTCATTCACATTACGGTGTTTCACATAAACACAAACTCATTCTCTCTGCTAAACTACAATCAGATTTCAGCATTCAATCTTTCTTCTTTTCAAATAATACCAATCACATTTCCATTCCATAATTCACTTCACAATATTCAGGAACTCTCAATCCTCTTATTCAAAGAAAATAACAAATAAAAGAAAAGAGGTAGCTCCAAGCTTACCCCGACTCACACTATCACAACAATGGCACCTTAATTAACTTCTACAACTCCTATATATTTTCTCTTAATTCTCCAGATTCTAACCGTAATTCTGTAATTAATCACTTTTAATAACTAAATCACTCATCCATCTTCCTAAATTTCCTATTATATGGACTATTAATATATTTTACCAATATCTTTCAAAAATAAATTAATATCTATTATACATAGCCCCACTCCTATCTGTGCAGTGTCTTCACAAACACTCAATTGATACCTATCTAAAAACTACTTAACAAATCTCCACAAAGTTACTAGTTCCTCTAGTCCACCTAATTAATCATTTGCTGCATTATCAAATGTAGGTTCGACCAAATCTCATTTCAATTGCACATCTTCTTCTTCTTCTTTCAGTCCATCGATCGGCTCCTTCTTCAACTAGTTTAATAGATCTTCATTATACTCACCCAGTACATTGACTTGAGCTTCTAGTTTCAAGATCTGGACATCCCGAAGTTCCAATTATTGCTCCTGACTCATCCATTTTGGAATATCTTCAATCAATACTTGTGACTGGCTCCTCACTATTAATTCTTAATTGGAACTACTACTCTCGAAAACACAAGAAATATAAGAAAATGGTACTTCAGTCAATCCAAAACAACACCATAGAATGACTTTAACTAGTGCCCCACTCCTATTTTTTTACTACTTGGTGATAATGACAACATGTTATCCATATTGTCCGTGAAAGGTAATTGGAAGTAATCTTTCTTGGTGGCCGCATTAAGTTTTCAGAAATCCTAACATATCTTGATTTTTCCATTCTTCTTCGGCACCATCACAATTGACAACACCCATGCATTATGCGGAACAAGATAAATAAAATCCATGTCGAGAAGTTTATCCAATTCCTCTTTCACTAAAAGAGAATATTTTGGATTAAGTCGGTGTTGTCTTTGACGAATTGGCATAACATCCTCCTCCAAAATAATCTGGTACTCACACACGTCAACCGGAATCCCTTTCAAATCCGCATACGATCACACAAAGGTAGATTTGTGATGGACAAAAAATTATTTTCAAACATCCAATTTTGTACCTATAATACCGACATATATTTTAATTAGTTGTGGCATTTCGTTGGTGCTCAAATTAATGGATTGACACATAGGATCTTCAACAACCTCTGATTTAATTGTCTTTTTCTTATCTGAATATCTTGTATTATTCGACATATAGGAACCATCCAAATCTGGTTTCAATGTACTGACTCTATTGACTGCAGAATTATTCATCCATTTCGCAATAGTATGATCTGAGTTAGTCGCATCTTCCTGATGTAGTAAATATCCACCGGGACCTCCACATTGGTAGACTCCTGCCTTTGCTGTTGAAGTATTTTATCCTACTACAAATTGTGATGAACGTATAGCATAGGCATCTTTCTCAATCGATTGACTCTTGTTGTTCGATGTAAATTTTGATTCTGGCAATTGAGATTCTCCATGATATTGTACCAAGTACATCTGTATAATAATCTGGTCATGGCCTTTTCCAATTGTCAATGTGCCTCGGCTCCAATCGTTCTTAGCTTTGGCTTGATAAAGCCAAGGTCTGCCTAATAAAATGGAATATGATAACATAGAACTCTGTAATCGAAATACAATATAATTGATTTTGTATGTCAATCCCGTAATTATAGAGGCAATATTTCGTAAGATTTCTATTGGCTTTACTCGACTATGATCTGCCATTCGCAAGACCAATGTCGTAGGTAGCAATTGCTTTAGATCCAAGTCCTCTATTATATCCGCATTCATTAAATTCACACTGGAGCCACCATCAACTTGTACCATTGGAATTAAAATGCCATCGATTGATATATCAATTGTTGGTGCTCCCGGATCTGAGTTTAAGCTAATTTCATGAATTTCTTTAGTGCGAGATCTTTATCATATTAGCGCTGAATTCAATGTAGATCGACATTTCGGTGCTATAGCCAAAAGTTGCTTCATTATAATTGAAGACTGAATAACATCCAAATCCTTCAGAATGTCGTAGGATTCCATATTGAGAGTAATTTCTAATGTTCTTTTGTATTTTATTGGTTTCAATTTTATTCCGTTCAACAGCAATTCTTTTTTGGCAATTGAGATTGCCATTAGTAACTTCACCAACTTTTCTACCACTAAAGGTTTCTTTAATGTGTAAGATCTTTTATTGGGCTGTACAGGTATTGGTAGTTGGTCAGTTGGAATCATTCTTGATGGTCCCGATAAATTGGCATGTCGAACCGAATTGAATTCCTCGTTTTGTTGAGGTCTCAATATAGAGATACGTCCTAATACTAATATTAGTTTATTTAATCCCATGAACGGTGCTACTTACTTTCATGCAATTGGTTCATTCAGGTCCTGAATTGGATTCTTGTCTTTTTGTTGGCCTCTAATAAGCACTGCATTCACCACCTCGACACGATGTACTGGTGAGTCTCGTTGAATAGGGATATAGGATATCTCAACCGAATTGGATTCTTTGTCGTCCGTCGGTTGGCTTGTTTATATTTGTTGGTCCCAGTTATTATAATTAAATGGCACATTGCACTATTGATAAGTGTGACCAAACTGCTTATAATTTCTACATATTGGAGCACAGTCATGACTAGTCCTTGGATTAGGACATTCATTGGCATAATGACCAATTTGTCTGCAATGATAGCAATGAAGTGGTCTCCTGCCAACTCCTTCAAGGATATAGGGTGTCTCAACTGGTATATAACGGCTAGGTCTGTTTCATATCGGATGAATAAAGGATCCTGATTGATCCATTATTACTGTAGACTCTGGCATTAGCTTTGTCATGGGTAGATATTGATGGTATCCTGGTTGGTTCATCACCAATCTATGAGTATTGGATATACCTTTTTGGTGAAATTCAGAGTTTAGAAAATTAGAATAGTTCTTGTTTTGTTTATTTGCTCGATTTCTATTCCAGCTAAACCTATTATTTATTTGTACTTGATTGACATCCCACAAAGTTGATTGAGTCATTATCTGGTTACTAAGTTGTTGTTCCTTTCGTAAATTCCAACAGTTGGTAGTAATATGCTTGCCCCTGCAAAAGATACATTGTATAGTTATTTGAGGTGGTGAAGGACATTCTGTTACTAAATGACCTTGCTCCTTACAATTGCTGCACCAGACATTGGGATGTATATTGGTTGGTTTATACATTTTTTTTTTCTTTTTTTTTTTTATCCTTGGCCAGATTCACAGCCAATTCATCCATTTTTTTTGTCAATGTTAAGAGCAATGACTCATTAGGATCCCTTGATACCAATGTATTTGGCAATTCCATCGTAGGTATTGATTTTTGATATGCGGAATAAGGTACATACAATTGAGATGATGATGATGGTACAGCCTACAATGGAACGACATCTACTATTCCCTGTGGAATTATACCATAATCATTCCTTTCCAGATAACTTCCCAATGCGTCATTTGATAACCTCTTTGAGATAGAATCATCGTGGCTCCAACTGTTAAATTCTGATCATAGTGACATTCCTCCCATACTTTTGCTTGTTCAAGAGATGATGCAATGGTGGCTGATTGGGCCTCCTTTATAAACATCTTCAATTCTGGTGGGTGTAGTCCATTAACCAATATGGACAACATAAACGATTCTGGCATTTGGTTATTTGGCCATTTTTGAAGTATATCTGCTACGTGACCATAATATGACTGTACTACTTCTCCTAGTACCATTCTGCTGTTCATTAATTTTTCTCTAAGACATTCTTCAAAACCAATTGGTCAAAAATAGACTAAAAATATATTTTTCAATGCCTCCCAATTGAAAAATTGTTCCACAGGTTGGTGGTTATACCACTCAAATGCTGTATCTTTCAATGTCGTTGGCAGCCATTTTAACCAAATATCTTCAGTTCTGCCATTATTGGCTACACACGTCGTCAAAAATTGAGACAAATTTTGATCTAGATCCGCACTTGGAAATCCCCAAAAAGTAGGTAGTGGCACAATGCTAGTCGTTCGATCACCCATTGCACCCATTTGAATTGCAATCGGAACTATTGGTTCTCCGGATGCCATTAAAGATGCCGGTGTTCCGCTCAATTCCTTATTAAAATAAAAACTGTCTCCCACAAAAGTCTTTTTTGGACTTTTAGGCCTTCCCAATTAACTATTATTATCCCCAAATAATTTTACTAGTTGAATATGAGGTAAAAACGACAGGTTTTGATATACTCTGAATTGGTCTTTATTCGCAAGTGATTTATGCCGATCTTCAAAACCAATCTTGTTAGAATTAGATATATCTCTAATTTGAAAAATATCCAATAGAGTACCTATTTCCTCTAAGCCTTCCTCGCTTTCCGTTAATGGCTTCGAAAGGTATGCTGGACTATTAGCAGCGCTCCTCGCGAGTGCTCTTGGTAATTTTTTTAATGGTATGTATTTCTGAAATATTAGAGATCGATCGTCTTTTGAGTACGATCGAATATGCCAACAAGCATGCAACCATGGCTTAATCCAACTTTGTCGATGCTTCTTTTTCAATTTACAATCTCGCTTGTTATGCAACAAATTTCTTACTTGCAATCTCTCTGTTCTTTTCTTTGATTGCTTTATTCTCTTTGCTGTTAAATTCTCATTCTTAATAACCATAATCTTGCTTCAAAGACTACTGAAATCGTCTTCAATTGCCAATTTTCTCACACGTTTGATAATTAATTCATAACACTCAAAGCTATTATCACTCTTTGACAGTGGTGCCAAAATGTGATTGCTCGTTTTACTTATTCCAAATTAATCTAATGGAAATAAATCCATATAAGGAGATTCGAATATGGGGAATGACTAGTTGCTTAAGCGTTCACGTTAGGGTCACACAATTAATTACCTCCTAAATGTATCATCTCTATTTCCAGTATTTGAATACACAAGAAAACTATAATCTCCTCCTTCACCTTATCGGTCTCTTCCTTACAGTAATTTAGTCATACAAATAACTGCTATTTCCACCAATATATTCACCCTCATAATCTCCAACTGTAATACTGCGCCCTCACAACTTTCAGCAAACAATTACCCTCATTCCAATCACTAGAATTCTTCACACAGAACTGCCATTCACATTACGGTGTTTCACACAAACACAAACTTATTCTCTCTGCTGAACTATAATCAGATTTTAGCATTCAATCTTTCTTCTTCTCAAATAATACCAATCACATTTCCATTCCATAATTCACTTCACAATATTCAGAAACTCTCAATCCTCTTATTCAAAGAAAATAACAAATAAAAGAAAAGAGGTAGTACCAAGCTTACCCCGACTCACACTATCACAGCGATGGCACCTTAATTAACTTCTACAACTCCTATATACTTTCCCCTGATTCTCCAGAGTCTAACCGTAATTCTGTAATTAACCGCTTTTAAGAACTAAATCACTCATCCGTCTTCCTAAATTTCCTATTATATGGACTATTAATATATTTTACCAATATCTTTCAAAAACGAATTAATATCTATTCTACATCGTCTTTACTAATAATTATTCTAATTTAATAATATATCATTTTAGAATGATTTTTCAATCTTTTTGAGTTATAGAAGAATTTATTGATCTTTTAGTTCTTTAAAATTCATGTCTTTGAAAATTTGACAAGAGTACTAACTCGTTGTTTTTATTTTGTTTTAGAAATAAGTAGATTATTCTACTTCTATTGTTTTATTTTAAAGATTATAGACTATCTACCTTCTAAAATAATTTTTAGATTTCTAAACACTAATTGTTTTTTTAAAAAAAAGTAGATTATTTTTATTTGTAGGAATTTTTATTTGGTATTTGAGGTTATAAATTATCATCTTTTAATTTGACTTGTGAATTAATTTGAGTCATTTAGAAGAAAAAATTATAGATGCTACTTATAATAGAAGTGAAAATGAATTTTTAACTATTATAAATCTTCACAAACTTCTCAATATGCTTAGGATTGAAATCTCACATATTTCTAATGTGAACAATAGAGATAGTATTTCTCTGCCTATAGAAGAAATTAACAATAAAATTTAGATTCTATGCCAAGAAGTTGTGTAATTGAAAGTAGCAAATAAATAAAGTTTACAATTGAATGTAAAAAGCATTGTTTTTAATAGTATGATGGACGCAAGGATAAGTATGTTGAAGAAGTTGGACAAAACAAGATTAAAATTTCAAGGATTTTTATAATAAATGAAGTTTTTTCTAAGGTTGCATCTTTTCCAATAAATTGATAGATTTTCTTAGGTTGGATTTATAAGTGCATTTCTATTCAAAAGCACTCACTCTTGGTTTACACCTTTGATAGAAAAAGATTCACAATTCCTTTATGATCTGAATTTATACTTAGAAGCCTTCATAGCCACATTCAAAGAAAGTGATTGAAAAAAAGTAGCAAGACCAAAATCGTATTTTTATGACAAAGATCATATTTAACCACCATATATGCTATAAAATTCCAAAATCTTTCTTGCAATATAAATAGGAATAATAAAGCTCTTATCAATCAATTTTAATATGGATTAAAGGATAATATCAAAGATTTATTATTAATAATACTAAAAGTAGACTTATTTAAATAATTTATAACTTAAGCCATTACATCCAATAATTAGCTCTTTAAAATATACCATGAATAAAGGTTTGATTGAAGATGTAAAAATCCAATTATAGCAACAACTTTTAAGTTTACATAAACCTATTTATCAAGGCTAAAACCTATGCATATTAATATGATATGTTTTAAATCTCTTTTTAAGCAAAAATAGAGTCAACATTGTCAAGAAGGATTGTACTTATATTATAAAAAATCTAATGTTATAGACTTATATATTTATTTCTATAATTACCTAAATATTATGAATAAATCAAAATAATTTAATTTTAAAATATCTTATAGAAAAGCTTCCTAGAAACTTAATACATATGGTTTTACTTTTATATTTGTATATAAGTTAATTTGATAGGTTAAAATCTTGGCCAACAAATTAGCTACATGTTATATATATTAGTAGCTTGTGATAGAAGCTAATGATGTGGCATTCATACAAAAAAACTTGCCTTATAAGTTAAGACATATGTCTTGTAAATTAGACACATGTCAAAGGTTCTATAGAACATTGTTATATAGCTTCTAGTTAGATAGTATATATGAAGGCAAGAGTGAAGCCTTTTTCACTCTTGTGAATGCTTTTTTAGTCTTTAGTTTTATTTCAAGATTTTTTAGTCTTCTTATCTTTGACAATAGCCATTTTAGTCCAATATATTATCATCTTTGAGTGATTTTTTAGTCTTTTTAAGTAACATAAGAGTGTATTAATTTTTTTTTTTTAAGATTCATGTCCTTGATAGTTTAATAAAAATATTAAGTCATTATTTTTGTCTTGTTTCTAGAAGTGAGTAGACTAACTTACTTTTATTGTTTTATTTTGAAGGTTATAGACTACCCACCTTAAATTTAAAATTTTAGTTCTCTAAAAATGATTTTTTTCTTAAAATGAGTAGACTATCTTTTTTTGTAGAAATTTTCATTTGATATTAGATATTAGAGATTATTTTTGTCTAATTTAACTTATAGATTTTTTTTGAGTTTTTTATAGAAGAAAAAATCATAGATACTATTTTTAGTAAAAGAAAGAAAAGATTTATAACCATTATAGATCTTCATAAGCTTGTCAATATTTTTAGGATAAAAATCTCATATATCTCTAATGTCAATCATAGAGGTAGTATTCCAATGTCTATAGAAGAGTTTGATAATGAGTTCAAAATCTATGCTAATAAGTTGTACAATTGAAAGAAGCAAGTAGAAAAAATTTATAACTAAGTTTGAGAAGTCTTACTATTACAAATATGAGAGAAGAAAGGAGAAGTATACTAAAGAAGTTTGATGGAATGAAATCAAAGTTTCAAATAATTTTATAATAAATAAAGCTCTATCTAAGATTGCATCTTTTTCAATATCTTAATAGATTTATAAGTACATTTCTTTGTAGGAGTGCTCTTTCTTAGTTTGCATCTTTGATAGAAAAAAATTTATAATTATTCTATGATTTAAAATTATTTTTGGAATTTTTCATCACTACATTTGGAAAAAGTGATCAAGAAAGAATAATAGAGACCAAACTTATATCTTTACAACAAGAATCATGTTCAGCAATCATTTATTCTTCTAAATTCTAAAACCTTACTTATGAAGTGGATTGAAATAATAAAGTTCTTATTAATTAATTTTAATATAGATTAAAAGATAATATCAAAGATTTATTATTAACAATAGTAAGAGCAAACTCATTAAAGTAATTTATCATTGAATCTATTACAGGCAACAATTATCTCTTTGAAAGATTCAAAAAATAAAGATTTTGTTGGAGAGATATAATCAAGTCATGGCAACATCTTCTAAGTTCATAGAAGCTTATTCATCAAGTCTGTTATTGTGTAGCAATACAACCATTAGATGAAAAAAGAAAAAAATTATTTTATTATAGAAGAGCCTAATTAAAAGATATGATAAAGAAACATAAATAAAAGATAAGAAGGTAGTAAAATCTTGCAGTATTAGAACCATCTTTTATGAAAATGGATTCTATTTATTTTGTATGACTATAAATGAGGTAAAATAAGATAGATTAAAAAAATAAAAAATATAAGAATATATAAGAGAAAATTAAGAATTAATTTTAGCAAAAATTACCTAAAAAAAATAAAAATTGATATTCAAAGAGGATTAGTTGCCAATCCGGGTAAAATTTAGATCTATTCTAATTTAGAATTTGATTAGGATTTAGGATTTTATTAGAATTTGATTAGAATTGATTTAGGATTTAAAATTTAGTTAAGATTTATAATTTGATTAGAATTTATTTAAGATTTGATTAGAATTTAGGATTTGACTAGGAATTTTTTAGGATTTGATTAAGATTTTATTAGGATTTGAATAGGATTTTGTTAGGATTTCATTAATATTTGGTTTAAAATTTAATTAAAATTGATTTAAGATTATATTAGGAATTTTTTGAGGATTAGATTAGGATTTGATTAGGATTCAATTAAAATATTTATTTTTGATATTCTTTATATTATATATTTATAAAGATTTTTATATTATATAAATTTTATTTATATTAATTTATTATTACTTTTATAAATTCTTAAGATTTCTTTTGGATTTTATAAAAATTGATTTATATTGTTATAATTTAATTAGAATTTTTTTATGATTCTATTAGAATTCTTAGGATCATCTTATTGTAAGTTCTATTTTTCTTTCTACACTCAAGTATCTAGTGCATTCTTAAGCAAAATTTATATAATACAACACCAAAATCTATACAAATTGACATAATATGTTTTAAACCTCTTATTAAGTAAGAAAAAATTCAATTTTCTCAAGAATGATCGTACTTATAGTATAGAGATTCTAAACACACTGCTCAATATTATTCAAAGAAACAATGTAACTATAGAATAAAAAGCATAGTTGTTCAAAGAAGACAATGTGTCAAAAAGCCAATTTCTCCAACTACAATATGGTGTCGTGTTGTAACACGAGTATACCGTGAAAATATAAAGAAAGGAGACTTTTATTAATGTTCAGTTACCTCGAATATTGGGAGCAACGACTAATTCCATTGCCAATATTCAGGGGCCAGTTCAGACACCCCGTCACAGTCGGTCAGGACACACTTACCAGTAACAAAATGCTCCGTTCGAGTCCAATAGTGAGAGTCAACAGAATCGAAAGGACTAAATCGATGATTGAGCGAGCCTCATGGAAAGGACCAATTTGACCCAATTATGAGAACATCCAGATCTTACTACGGGCTTCTTAGCCAATATGAGACCTGATTTGGTCGGACGACTTAATGTGGTCCCGATTATAGGAGTTTCGATTCCGTTTCAAGCTGTCCTATTCTTTGTGCTATTTCAGAGGATTTTGTTTATGGAAAAAGAACCTTTTAAAAGGCAAAAAATAGAAGAGAAAGCTGTGACGGCGGAGCCAATTCCGAATCCAAGACAGAAGATTGAAAAAATTCAGAGGCTAGGGTTTGAAAGAGGGAAGAATTAGGATTAAAGGGGACGATAGGTTAAGAAATGAAGGGGGGAGAATTAGGGTTTGAAGGTTCGGAGAGCTAGCTTCATGCTTCGAAGAGAGAAAAAAGACAAAGAATTGGGATTTTATTTTTTCATAGGGTTTTGGGAAGACTGAGGCAATCGTTGCTGAATAGTCAATATGTTGTACTAGTGAATTGAGATTTTAATGAAGTGGGTGTGATTACATTTGACTGTTTTGTGAAATCAAAGTTACGTCTCTCATTGAAGAATTAAAAGGGTATCTATAGGATTGAGTATGCGGAGTGAATGAAAATTTTTGGGTTAATCTAACAAGACACTTAGTGGATACAAGGTCGTGAGTATAAAGCGGTATCGGAGATTAGCAGATCGGGTTGTTTAGGATTCTCTGTAATGTCTAGAGACCTATCGGCTGGGGCAAAAAGGATTTCGGTAAGCAGTCCAAGGACATCCATATAGATTTACGGTATATTCTTACAATCGTCTATATTCCAATAGTCAAAAATCTGATAGACTGCTTGAATATTAACGAATCTCCATACGAGATTTCCAATATGAGACCTGAATTGGTCGGGCGACTCAATGTGGTCCCGATTACGGGGTTCGATTCTGTTTCAGGCTGTCCTGTTCTCTGTGCCGTCTCAGGGAACGTTGTTTTCGGTAAATGGATTTCTTAAAGGCAAAAACGGAGGAGAAAGCTTGACGGCGAGAGCCAATTTCGGATCCAAGCTTGAGGTGGGAGCCAATTCCGGATCTAAGACGGAAGATTGAAGAAATTCAGAGGATAAGGTTAGGTGGGATATAGTTTTGGGGGTGGTTTTTTTTTTTTTTTTTTTTTTTGAGGGAAAATCGGGGGGGAAGGATTTTTCAAGCTTCTGCAAGGTTACCAGTTCGGGGTTTTTTTTTTTTTTGGAGTTTTTTGAAGATCAAGGGAATTAGAGAGAGGAGCTTCATGCTTCGGGTCGGGGAAGGAAAGACATAGAATTTGGATTTTTCTTCTTCGTAGAGTTTTGGAGAAGACTGAGGCAATCGCTGCTGAAGTCAGTGTTGTAATGGTGAATCGGGATTTTTAAATGAAGTGGGTTTGAATACTCTTGATTGTTTTGTAAAATCGAGTTACGTCTGTGATTGAAGGATTAAAAGGGTGTCTATAGGATTGAGTATGCGGAGTGAATGAAATTTATTGAGTTAATCTAACAAGACAGTCAGTGGATACAAGATCGTAAGTACAAAGCAGTATTGAAGGTTAACAGTTTGGGTTGTACGGGGTTCTCTGTAACGTCTAGAGACCTACCGGCTGGGGCAAAAAGGACTTCGACAAGCAATCGAAGAGCACCCGTATAGATTTACGGTACATTGTTGCAGTCGTTTATATTCCAGCAGTCAAAAACTGATAGACTGCTTGACTATCGGTGAATCTCCATACTACCTTCTACAGCCAGACGCCCGGCGCGTTCTCGAGCAGGAAAGCACGTAATACGACATAAGTGGTGAACCCAACGTGAAAGCTTGAGGTAGAAGGTATTGGATTTCGGTTGATTTTATCTTTATTTTTATGGAAAACGAAAATAAAAATTTTGAAGGATTTTTGGGAGAAGTTTCTGGTGGGGAGTCTTCTAAAGGACAAGGTATGCACATGGATCCGTCTATTGCTAGTTTGTTTCAAGCCTTCTCATTGTCAATGCAGCAACAGCAAAGCAATGATCGAAAGGAAGCTTTGGCAACCAAAGCATTGCAAGCAGTGGTCAATAAAATTGATCAATTTGATGGAAGGAATATTTCAAGGTATTTAAGATGTTATGTTCGTGAAATTGAATTAAATCGGGTTTCTGAGAAGAAAATGGTTGCACTATTTGGACTTGCCACGATACCGGAGATAAGGGACCACATTACATCGATTACGGATCGTTGTGGGAATTCATGGGAGGATTTTTTACATGCATTGAAAGACGAATATTTCTTGAAAGATGCTGATTGCGTTACTAAGAAGCTGTTTCTGGGATGGATTGAATGGCCCAATAAGAATTTGCAAGCAACAGAGCTACTAAGGGAATTTGAGAGGCAGTACTCTCAATTATCGAAGGTAGAAAAATTGACATTAGAGCCGAACAAAGTTGATCTATTTCTTCAAGCTGCTGATGGAGAATTGCAAGAGAAATTAGAACCCCTTCTTGAAGATAAAGAAGAAGATGAAGGATTGACAATGAAGTGGAAGAACGTTGAAGATGCAGTAGGGTTGCTTACAAAAAAAGAAAGGAGGAAGGATAGGAGTAATATTCCGAAACCAGTACAAGCACCCAAAGCTCCAGTACGTACTACACCACCGATAATGCCTACAGTTCAACCTTCGACATCCTTGTCAAAGAAAGCAGATATGGGTATGGAAGAAATTATACGAGGAATGCGAGATCTTCAAATCAAATTGGCAAGACTTGAAGAGAATACTTCTATAAACAATTCGAAGAATGTTTCAAAACAAGGATATGTACAAAGATGCATTTGGTGTGATGATGCTTCACACACTAGAAAAGATTGCAATGAATTTAATAATATGATACAGCAGGGAATTATTTGCTGGAAAGATGGGAAGATAGCATTGAAAGATAGGGAGGATCTTCTTCAAACCAATTTTGGCAAGGGAGGAATGAGAGCATTGGTTCAAGATTACTTAAAAGGGCATGAAACAGTAGCACGAGAAAGTGCAAGTTATGGTGCTAGAGTAGATGATGAAATTGGTGGAAGTACGGAAACTAGTGAGTTTTGGGCTTCTGCCGTTTCTGCAATGCAAGAAGGGAAATTACCTTGAGAAGCGTTATTGAGAACTGCAGCTACAATACGAGGAAGAACAGGTTGGGAGGATCCTGTTGAGTCTCTTTCGATTCATGCATATATTGCTAAGAGCCAACATGAAGCTTTGATGGAAGAAAAAAGACGAGGAAATTTTGATGATACTAGAGAAGGAAATTTTTCTAAGAGGCAAACTCGAGGAGACAAGGCTCGGGAGGCAGCTTCACAAGAATTGCCTGTAAAGGATACCTCAGCATCATTGGGAGAAAAAACAACAGAGACAAAAGATAAGGGCAAATCAATTGCTTATAAGCTACTTTCTGACATTGAAGCGGCAACAAATTTGAAAGGGGTGTTGGAAGAACGTATATTAAACGCTAAGGTGGAATTCACATTGAAAGAAGTCTTGGGAATTGCAAAGAAGGAGTTTCATGATGTTATCATTGACAGCATTAAGCGAAAGAGGCAATTAATGAGCGAAACTGGAATGAGTCATGCTATTGATGCAAGAATATGTAGAGATGAAGAAGAGGTTGATATTGGTTACAAGCAACCAACAAATGAAAAGAATGGGTATAATCAGTGAGTACGTTTCGAAGATTCTAGTGACAAGGAAATGGAAACTTTGAGCCATTATACTCGAAAGCATTGGGCAAGGGCAACTACTGAGGTATTGGTGAAGGTAGGAGATATAGAGGAACCAATAGTTGTTTTGGTGGACCATGGTTCTGAAATAAATCTCATGTCTAAAGATCTTTATAAGAAGCAAAAATGGCCAATTGATATAGAACATGGATGGGCAATACGAGCAGCTAATAACACACAAGGCAAATTATATGGAGCTTGTCCAGATGTCAAAATTCGGATTGGGGATGTTGCGACGGAGCAACATTTCTTCGTTCAAGATACAACGTCTTATCCGTTGATTTTAGGACAATCTTATATCACGGCAATACGGATGGAAACAAAGGTACTTGACAATGGTTCTGCTTATGCAAGGGTACGGAGCGAAGATGGGAGGAAAGCTGTACAATTTCTAACAGTACCTCCTAATCATGAACGGAATCGAGATAGGTTGAGGGAGAAACCATTGCCAAAGATTGTTGAAGGATTTAAGGATTCTGGGGAGGTACCACTGTAAAGCGAGATTATGGAGGTACAAAAGAGGAGGTACTCTCGCGGGATGAAGGTGCCTTTGATGCGAGTTTTATTGGTATATTGGAGAATGGAAATATTATGTATAAGAAAGTTGATGATTTTAAAAGAAAAGAAAGAAAAAGATTATATGATATTGAAGGACAGTTACGCAAGATAGGTACATTGCAAGATGATGAGAGGATTTTGGGTGTTTATGAAGAAAATGGGCTGGAAGATTCATTGGAATTAATTACATCTATTGGATTAGGGGATAATGATAAGATTGTTGAGATTCATTCGAGAGAGGTTTATTCCATGCTTGAATCTTTTCAAGCACCAGAAGTCACAATAGAGACGAAATATAAAACGGCAGATAAGAAGGTAAAGCCTGTTGCCGGACCATTACCAGAGGATTCTAAAGAACAAATGGGAAAAGCATCAAAAGAAGCAAGTTTAAGAGATCCAATGAGTATTGGACATCAGTTTACTGAAGAGACTTTTGAAGAATTGAAGATTGATTCTGATGGTTCTTTATTGCCGGAGGAAATTACTTGCTTCAAAAAGATGTTGGCTAAACAAGGTAGATCGTTTGCCTTCGAATCTCATGAAATTGGGTGTGTGGATCCAAATATTATAACACCTATGGTTATCTTCACTATATCGCATGTACCTTGGAATCTAAGACCGATTCCAGTACCGAGGGCACATTTACCTAAATTGGTCGAACTATTGAAAGAAAAGATAAAGATGAAAATATAAGAACCTTCATTTGCGCCGTATTCTAGTCGATGGTTTACGGTACCTAAGAAGAATGGGTCACTACGGTTTATTCAAGATATGCAGCCGGTGAATGCTTTAACTGTCAGGAATGCAGGAATTGGACCTATTGTGGATGAATTTGCTGAGGCGTTTGCTGGAAGGGCGATCTATTCAATGGATGATTTGTATTCAGGTTATGATCAATTTCAACTTGCCGAAGGAAGTAGAGATATGACAACAATGAGGACACCGCTTGGATTGGTTAGAATGTGCACTCTTCCTCAAGGCGCGACCAACTCAATTGCGCATATGATGAATGGGATGAATAAGGTATTGAGAGATTTTATTCCGGAAAAGACTATGCCTTTTCTGGATGATGTTCCTATAAAAGGGTGCAGAGAAGGAGACAAGGATGAAACTTTAGATACGAGGGGGTGTCGCAGATATGTTGTTGATCATATACAAGATTGTGAAAAGATTTTAACTCGGCTTGGAGAAGTTCATCTTACATTATCGGGTATGAAGTCCGTATTTGGAGTGTGAGAGGTTGTAATTGTTGGACATTTATGCGGATCTTACGGAAGAAAACCAGATCCGACTAAAGTTGATGCAATTGGAAGGATGAAAGAGGATTGTGGTTCTTTAACAGAGGTTTGCAGGTTTTTGGGTGCATGTGTATTTTATCGAATCTGGATCCCTCATTTTGCTCACATAGCGGATCCATTATATGAACTGTTACGCAAGGGTTACCGATTTGAATGGAAAGGAAGGCATATTCAGGCAATGCAAAGATTGAAGAAATTATTGATGTCACCTCCAATATTGAGGAAGGTTGATTATAAGTGCAATAGACCAGTGATTCTTACTGTAGACGCTAGTCCAATTGCCGTTGGATGGGCGGTGGGTCAAGATGATTCGAATGGGAGTAGATTTGCAGTTCGATTTGGGGCTAAAGTTTTAAGTATTCGTCAGCGTGCATATTTGCAAGTCAAAAGAGAACTTTGGGGAGTCGTTTCGGCTATGAAAGCTGAAAAGGACTATTTGATTGGGGCAGTAGTAGTAATTGAAATAGATTGCTTGCCATTGCTTGGAATGATTATTAACTGTTCAACGCCAGATATTGCAATGTTGAGATGGATTGCTTATATTAAGTCACTAAATCCAGAATTTAAGCATATCACTGGAAAGGACAATTTAGTAGCAGACATGCTATCTCGAGCAAGATACGAGAGGGAGGACGAAATGGTTGAAGACATTGATGATGTCGGATTGAAATTCTATTCAATATCAAATCTCAACTGAGAAGACAAGCTATTTCTTGAAGAATCTTATGAAGGAGAATTATTGGATATTGGTCATTATTTGAATACCTTGTCTAAGCAGGGGAATTGATCTACAGAAAAATTCAAACAAATAAGAAAAAAAGCATATGGATTTTTACTTCAAGATGGATTCTTATGGAAGAGACCGAAGAAAGGAATTGGGATGCCACAACGAGTGATAGGCAAAAGGGAAGAAAAACTAAAATTATTAAAGGAGTTTCATGATAGTTTATGGGCAGGGCATAGAGGAATCTGGGCTACTTTTGCTAAACTCAAGGAATGATATTGGTGGAAAAATATGTATCGAGATGTGCTCTCATTTGTAGAGTCATGTGAAATCTGTCAATCGTATTCTAATATCCGACATCGAGATGGTCTTCATCCTACGTATCCTCTGGCTATTCATTTTAAATGGGTTGTTGATTTGGTTATTATGCCGGTTGGGTTATGGCAGATGAGATATTTGGTTTTAGCTCGGGAAGATTTATCAAATCAAGTAGAAGGAAGAGCATTGAGGACAAAATCTACAGAGGGGATTTGTAGGTTTTTGCTTGAAGATGTCATTTGCCGTTACGGGTGCGTAGGAAAAATCACTGCAGATCATGGAGAATTAAATGCACAAGAAGCTCGTAAGTTCTTTGAAAGATGTGGAGTTAAACTATCACTGACTACTGCTTATAATCCGGAAGGGAATGCGAAAAGCGAACGCGGTCACCCGCCGATTGTGAAAGCATTGGTTAAAGCTTGTAATGGGAAGGTTAAAGAGTGGCCACGGCTTTTGTCATTTGCATTATGGGCTGATTGAACAACACATAGTTCGGTGACAAGATATATGCCAGTAGAACTTATGACAGGTCAAAAACCAATTATGCCGATTGAAGAAAGGGTACTTACTTGGAGTATGCTACCATGGGAAGATGGATTGACAAGAGAAGAACTTCTGGCTATTAGGATTCGACAATTGGAGCAAAGAACAGAAGATGTCCAGATAGCATTAGAAAGGTTAAAAAGAGCAAGGTTACAAAACAAGGCACGATTCGATAAGCAACATCGATTGAGACCAAAAGCAATCGAGGAAGGTGACTGGGTACTTGTTTATGACAATAGTCTGGATAATCAACATAGTACTTTGCGGAAATTTTCAAAACGTTGGTTTGGACCATATGTTGTAACAACTGTTCATGATAATGCGACTTACTCATTACGGGAGTTAGATGGTACAAAATTGAAAATACCAATTGCAGGGAAGCGAGTAAAAATATTTAAACGAAGACACGCGGAGATGAATATGGAAGACCTTAATGAAGGTACAGAGATTTCGCAGCAAGAAGATGAAAGTGATATGGATAATGAAGGTGACGACGACGAACTGGACAAAGACGTAGGGGATATATTCTGAATCAAACAGCAATTGGGTAAATTGGTGCATACTGGAGGATGCACAGGTTCAGAGGGGGTGGATGTCGTGTTGTAACACGATTATACAGTGAAAATAAAAAGAAAGGGGAATTTTATTAATATTCAGTTACCTCGAATATTGGAAGCATCGACCAACTCCAGTACAAATACTCAGTGGTCAGGTTCAGTCACTCCGTTACAGTCAGCCGGGGCATACTGAAATGCTCCATTCGATTCCAATAACGGAGTCAGCAGGAAGAGAAGGACCAATTCACAAGACGGGTTCGAGGGGCCAATTGGATCCAATTTCGATAATCCAATCCGGGTCCTCTTATCCAATATGAGACCTGAATTGGCCGATCAACCCAGTGCAGTCTAATTACGGGAAATCCAGGTCTTACTACGGGTCTTAGCTAATCTGACGCGAGGACCAATTTGACCCAATTATGGGAACATCCAGGTTACTACGGGCATCTTTCCCAATATAGGACCTGAATTGGTCAGGCGAGTCAATGTGGTCCCGATTACGGGGTTCGATTCTAATTCAGGCTGTCTTGTTCTCTGTGTCGTCTCAAGGAACGTTGTTTTCGGTAAAAGGATTTCTTAAAGGCAAAAACGGAGGAGAAAACTTGACGGCGAGAGCCAATTTCGGATCCAAGCTTGAGGTGGGAGCCAATTCCGGATCTAAGACGGAAGATTGAAGAAATTCAGAGGATAAGGTTAGGTGGGATATAGTTTTGGGGGTGGTTTTTTTTTTTTTTTTTTTTTTTTTGAGGGAAAATCGGGGGGGAAGGATTTTTCAAGCTTTTGCAAGGTTACCAGTTCGGGGTTTTGTTTTTTTTTGGAGTTTTTTGAAGATCAAGGGAATTAGAGAGAGGAGCTTCATGCTTCGGGTCGGGGAAGGAAAGACATAGAATTTGGATTTTTCTTCTTCGTAGAGTTTTGGAGAAGACTGAGGCAATCGCTGCTGAAGTCAGTGTTGTAATGGTGAATCGGGATTTTTAAATGAAGTGGGTTTGAATACTCTTGACTGTTTTGTAAAATCGAGTTACGTCTGTGATTGAAGGATTAAAAGGGTGTCTATAGGATTGAGTATGCGGAGTGAATGAAATTTATTGGGTTAATCTAACAAGACAGTCAGTGGATACAAGATCGTAAGTACAAAGCAGTATTGAAGGTTAACAGTTTGGGTTGTACGGGGTTCTCTGTAACGTCTAGAGACCTACCGGCTGGGGCAAAAAGGACTTCGACAAGCAGTCGAAGAGCACCCATATAGATTTACGGTACATTGTTGTAGTCGTTTATATTCCAGCAGTCAAAAACTGATAGACTGCTTGACTATCGGTGAATCTCCATACTACCTTCTACAGCCAGACGCCCGACGCGTTCTCGAGCAGAAAAGCACATAATACGACACCGTCTATTGCTAGTATGTTTCAAGCCTTCTCATTATCAATGTAGGAACAGTGAAGTAATGATCGAAAGGAAGCTTTGGCAACCAAAGCATTACAAGCAGAAGTCAATAAAATTGATCAATTTGATGGAAGGAATATTTCAAGGTATTTAAGATGTTATGTTCGTGAAATGGAATTAAATCAAGTTTCTGAGAAGAAAATGGTTGAATTATTTGGACTTGCCATGATACCAGAGATAAGAGACCATATTACATCGATTACAGATCATTATGAGAATTCATGGGAGGTTTTTTCACATGCATTGAAAGACGAATATTTCTTGGAAGATGCTGATCGCATTACTAAGAAGCTGTTTCTGGAATGGATTGAACGGCCTAATAAGAATTTGCAAGCAACAGAGCTACTAAGGGAATTTGAGAGGCAGTACTCTCAATTATCGAAGGTAGAAAAATTGACATTGGAGCCAAACAAAGTTGATCTATTTCTTCAAGCTGCTGATAGAGAATTACAAGGGAAATTAGAACTCCTTTTTGAAGACAAAGAAGAAGATGAAGGATTGATAATAAAGTGAAAGAACGTTGAAGATGCATTGGAATTGCTTACAAAAAGAGAAAGGAGGAAGGATAGGAGCAATATTTCAAAAACAGTACAAGCACCCAAAGCTCCAATACATACAACACCACCAACAATGCCTACAGTTCAACCTTCGACATCCTTATCAAAGAAAGCAGATATGGAGATGGAAGAAATTATATGAAGAATGCAAGATCTTCAAATCAAATTAGCAAGACTTGAAGAAAATACTTCTACAAATAATTTGAAGAATGTTTCAAAATAAGGATATGTACAAAGATGCATTTGGTGTGATGATGCTTCACACACTAAGAGAGATTGCAATGAATTTAATAATATGATACGACAAGGAATTATTTGCTGAAAAGATGGGAAGATAGCATTAAAAGATAGGAAGGATCTTCTTCAAATCAATTTTGGCAAGGAAGGAATGAGAGCATTGGTTCAAGATTACTTAAAAGAGCATGAAACAGCAGCACGAGAAAGTGCAAGTTAAGGTGCTAGAATAGATGATGACCTTGGTGGAAGTATGGAAACTAGTGAGTTTTGGACTTCTGCCATTTCTACAATGCAAGAAAGAAAATTACCTCGAGAAGCATTATTGAGGACTGCAGCTACAATATGAGGTGCAACAGGTTGAGAGGATTTTGTTGAGTCTCTTTCAGTTCATACATATATTGCTAAGAGGCAACATGAAGCTTTGATGGAAGAAAAGAGACGAGAAAATTTTGATGATACGAGAGAAGGAAATTCTTCTAAGAGACAAACTCGAGGAGACAAGGCTCAGGAGGCAGCTTCACAAGAATTACCTGTAAAGGATACCTCAGCATCATTGGAAGAAAAAACAAGGAAGACAAAAGATAAGGATAAATCAATTTCTTATAAGCTACTTTCTAACATTGAAGCGGCAACAAATTTGAAAGGGATATTGGAAGAACGTATAATAAATGCTAAGGTGGAATTCACATTGAAAGAAGTCTTGGGAATCACCAAGAAGGAGTTTCATGATGTTATCATTGACAACATTAAGCAAAAGAGGCAATTAATGTACAAAACTGGAATGAGTCATGCTATGGATGCAAGAATATATAAAGATGAAGAAGAGATTGATATTGGTTACAAGCAACGAACAAATGAAAAGAATGGGTATAATCAACGAGTACATTTCGAAGATTATAGTGATAAGGAAATGGAAACTTTGAGCCATTATACTCGAAAGCATTGGGCAATGGCAACTACTAAGGTATTGGTGAAAGTAGGAGATATAGAAGAACCAATTGTTGCTTTAGTCGACCATGATTCTGAAATAAATCTCATGTCTAAAGATCTTTATAAGAAGCAAAAATGGCCAATTGATATGGAACATGGATGGGAAATACGAGCAGCTAATAACACACGGGGTGAATTATATGGAGCTTGTCCAGATGTCAAAATTTGGATTGGGGATGTTGCGACGGAGCAACATTTCTTTGTTCAAGATACAACGTCTTATGCGTTGATTTTAGGACAATCTTATATTACGGCAACATGGATGGAAACGAAAGTACTTGATGATGGTTCTACTTATGCAAGGGTACGTAGCGAAGATGAGAGGAAAGCTGTACAATTTCTAACAGTACCTCCTAACTATGAACGAAATCCAGATAGGTTGAGGGAGAAACCATTGCCAAAGATTGTTGAAGGATTTAAGGATTTTCGGGAGGTACCACTTTAAAGCAAGATTATGGAGGTACAAAAGAGGAGGTACTCTCGCTAGATGAAGGTACCTTTGATGCGAATTTTATTAATATTTTGGAGAATAGAAATATTATATATAAAAAAATTAATGATTTTAAAAGAAAAGAAAGAAAAAGATTATATAATATTGAAGGAGAATTACGCAAGTTAGGTACATTGCAAGAAGATAAAAGTGATTTGGATAATGAAGGTGACGAAGACGAACTGGATAAAGACGTAGAGAATATATTATAAATCAAACAGCAATTGGATAAATTGGTACATATCGAAAAATGCACAGGTTCAGAGGGGGTGGATGTCATATTGTAACACGAGTATACCGTAAAAATATAAAGAAAGGGGACTTTTATTAATGTTCAGTTACCTGAAATATTGGGAGCAACGACTGATTCCAGTACCAATATTCAGGGGCCAATTCAGACACCTTGTCACAGTCGATCAGGGCACACTTACTAGTAATGAAATGCTCCATTCAAGTCCAATAGTGGGAGTCAACAAAATCGAAAATACTAAATTGATGACTGAGCCAGCTTGATGCGAAGGACCAATTTGACCCAATTAGGGGAACATCCAGATCTTACTATGGGCCTCTTAGCCAATATGAGACTTGATTTGGTCGGACAACTCAATGTGGTCCCAATTACGGGAGTTTCGATTCCATTTCAGGCTGTCCTATTCTCTGTGTCATTTCAGAGAATGTTGTTTCTGGAAAAAGAACCTTTTAAAAGGCAAAAAATGGAGGAGAAAGCTGTGATGGCGGAGCCAATTTTGGATCCAAGATGGAAGATTGAAGAAATTCAGAGGCTAGGATTTGAAAGAGGAGAGAATTAGGATTAAAAGAGACGATAGGTTAAGAAATGAAGGAGGGAGAATTAGGGTTTGAAGGGTCGGAGAACTAGCTTCATGCTTCGGAGGGGGAAAAAAGACAGAGAATTAGAATTTTATTTTTTCATAGGATTTTGGGAAGACTGAGGCAATCGTTGCTGAATAGTCGATATGTTGTACTAGTGAATTGGGATTTTAATGAAGTGGGTATGATTACTCTTGACTGTTTTATGAAATCGAAGTTACGTCTTTCATTGAAGAATTAAAAGGATGTCTATAGGATTGAGTATGCGGAGTGAATGAAATTTTTTGGGTTAATCTAACAAGACACTTAGTGGATACAAGGTCGTGAGTATAAAGCGATATCGGAGATTAGCAGATCGGGTTATTCGGGGTTCTTTATAATGTCTAGAGACCTATCAGTTGGAGCAAAAAGGATTTTGGCGAGTAGTCGAAGGACATCTGTATAGATTTATAATATATTCTTGCAATCGTTTATATTTCAACAGTCAAAAACTTGATAGACTACTTGAATATTAACGAATCTCTATACTACCTTCTACAGCCAGACGCTGTCATATTACGTGCTTTCCTGCTCGAGAACGCGCCGGGCGTCTGGCTGTAGAAGGTAGTATGGAGATTCGCTAATATTCAAGCAGTTTATTGGTTTTTGGCTTTTCGAATATAAACAATTATAAGAATATACCGTAAATCTATATGGATGTCCTTCGACTGCTCGCCAAAATCTTTTTTGTCCCAGTCGGTAGGTCTCTAGACATTATAGAGAACCCCGAACAACCCGATCTGCTAATCTTCAATACCGCTTTATACTCACGATCTTGTATCCACTGACTGTCTCTTTAGATTAAGCCAATAAATTTTATTCACTCCGCATACTCAATCCTATAGACACCCTTTTAATTCTTCATCATAGACATAACTCGATTTCACAAAACAGTCAAGAGTAATCACACCCACTTCATTAAAATCCCGATTCACCAGTACACTGCAACCAGGCTCACCCGTCGTTGAATTGGTCCTTTCCCTTTCTGTTGACTTCCGTTATTGGAATCGAACGGAGCATTTCAGTATGCTCCGGCTAACTGTAACGGGGTGACTGAACCTGACCTCTCAGTATTTGCACTGGAATTGGTCGTTGCTCCCAATATTCGAGGTAATTGAATCATTAATAAAAGTTTCCTTTCTTTACATTTTCACAGTATACTCATAGTACAACACGACATCCACCCCCTCTAAACCTGTGCATCTTTTGGTATGCACCAATTTATCCAATTGATGTTTGATTTAGAATATATTCTCTACGTCTTTGTCCAGTTCGTCTTCGTCACCTTCATTATCCAAATCACTTTCATCTTCTCGTTGTGGAATCTCTATACCTTCATTAAGGCCTTCCATAGTCATCTCCGTGTGTCTTCATTTAAATATTTTTACTTACTTCCCTACAATTGGTATTTTCAATTTTGTACCATCTAACTCCCGTAATGAGTAAGTCGCATTATCATGAACAGTTGTTACTACATATGATCCAAACCAACATTTTGAAAATTTCCGCAAAGTACTATGTTGATTATCCAGACTATTGTCATAAACAAGTACCCAGTCACCTTCCTCGCATCCTTTTATAGGAACATCATCCAGAAAAGGCGTAGTCTTTTCCGGAATAAAATCTCTCAATGCCTTATTCATCCCATTCATCATATGCACAACTGAGTTGGTCGCGCCTTGAGGAAGAGTGCACATTCTAACCAATCCAAGTAGTATCCTCATCGTCGTCATATCTCTACTTCCTTCGGTAAGTTGAAATTGATCATAACCTCAATACAAGTCATCCATTGAATAGATCGCCCTTCCAGCAAATGCCTCAGCAAATTCATCCACAATAGGTCCAATTCCCACATTCCTGACAGTTACTGCATTCACCGGTTGCATATCTTGAATAAACCGTAGTGACCCATTCTTCTTAGGTACCATAAACCATCAACTAGAATACAGCGCAAATGAGGGTTCCAATATTTTCATCTTTATCTTTTCTTTTAATAGTTCTACCAATTTAGGTAAATGTGCCCTCGGTACTAGAATCGATCTTAGATTCCAAGGTACATGCGGTACAGTGAAGATAACCATAGGTGTTATAATATTTGGATCCACATACCCAATTTCATGAGATTCGAAGGCAAACAATCTACCTTGTTTAGCCAACATCTTTTTGAAGCAAGTAATTTTCTTCGGCAATAAAGAACCATCAAAACCAATCTTCAATTCTTCAAAAGTCTCTTTAGTAAACTGATGTCCAATACTCATTGGATCTCTTAAACTTGCTTCTTTTGATGCTTCTCTCATTTGTTCTTTAGAATCTTCTGGTAATGGTCCGGCAACAGGCTTTACCTTCTTATCTGCCATTTTATATCTCGTCTCTATAGTGACTTTTGGTGCTTGAAAATATTCAAGTATGGTATAAACCTCTCTTGAATAAATCTCAACAATCTTATCATTATCTCCTAACCCAATAGATGTAATCAATTCTAATGAATCTTCCAGTCCATTTTCTTCATAAACACCTAAAATCCTCTCATTATCTTGCAATGAACCTAACTTGTGTAATTCTCCTTCAATATTATATAATCTTTTTTTTCTTTTCTTTTAAAATCATCAACTTTCTTATACATAATATTTCTATTCTCCAAAATACCAATAAAACTCGCATCAAAGGCACCTTCATCTAGCGAGAATACCTCCTCTTTTGTACCTCCATAATCTCGCTTTACAATGGTACCTCCCTAAAATCCTTAAATCCTTCAACAATCTTTGGCAATGGTTTCTCCCTCAACCTATCTGGATTTCGTTCATAGTTAGGAGGTACTGTTAGAAATTGTACAGCTTTCCTCTCATCTTCGCTATGTACCCTTGCATAAGCAGAACCATCGTCAAGTACTTTTGTTTCCATCCATGTTGCCGTAATATAAGATTGTCCTAAAATCAATAGATAAGACGTTGTATCTTGAACAAAGAAATGTTGCTCCATCGCAACATCCCCAATCTGAATTTTGACATCTGGACAAGCTCCATATAATTCACCCCGTGTGTTATTAGCTGCTCGTATTGCCCATCCATGTTCCATATCAATTGGCCATTTTTACTTCTTATAAAGATCTTTAGACATGAGATTTATTTCAGAACCATGGTCGACTAAAGCAACAATTGGTTCTTCTATATCTCCTACTTTCACCAATATCTCAGTAGTTGCCATTGCCCAATGCTTTCGAGTATAATGGCTCAAAGTTTCCATTTCCTTATCACTATAATCTTCGAAATGTACTCGTTGATTATACCCATTCTTTTCATTTGTTCGTTGCTTGTAACCAATATCAACCTCTTCTTCATCTTTATATATTCTTGCATCAATAACATGACTCATTCCAGTTTTGTACATTAATTGCCTCTTTTGCTTAATGTTGTCAATGATAACATCATGAAACTCCTTCTTGGCAATTTCCAAGACTTCTTTCAATATGAATTCTACCTTAGCGTTTAATATACGTTCTTCCAATACCCCTTTCAAATTTATTCCCGCTTCAATGTTAGAAAGTAGCTTATAAGCAATTGATTTATCCTTATCTTTTGTCTTCCTTGTTTTTTCTTCCAATGATGCTGAGGTATCTTTTACAGGTAATTCTTGTGAAGGTGCCTCCTGAGCCTTGTCTCCTCGAGTTTGTCTCTTAGAAGAATTTTCTTCTCTCATATCATCAAAATTTTCTCCTCTCTTTTCTTCCATCAAAGCTTCATGTTGCCTCTTAGCAATATATGTATGAACTGAAAGAGACTCAACAAAATCCTCTCAACCTGTTGCACCTCATATTGTAGCTGCAGTCCTCAATAACGCTTCTCAAGGTAATTTCCCTTCTTACATTGTAGAAATGGCAGAAGTCCAAAACTCACTAGTTTCCGTACTTCCACCAAGGTCATCATCTATTCTAGCACCTTAACTTGCACTTTCTTGTGCTGCTATTTCATGCTCTTTTAAGTAATCTTGAACCAATGCTCTCATTCCTTCCTTGCCAAAATTGATTTGAAGAAGATCCTTCCTATCTTTTAATGCTATCTTCCCATCTTTTCAGCAAATAATTCCTTGCCGTATCATATTATTAAATTCATTGCAATCTCTCCTAGTGTGTGAAGCATCATCACACCAAATGCATCTTTGTACATATCCTTGTTTTGAAACATTCTTCGAATTCTTTGTAGAAGTATTCTCTTCAAGTCTTGTCAATTTGATTTGAAGATCTCGCATTCTTCATATAATTTCTTCCATCTCCATATCTGCTTTCTTTGATAAGGATGTCGAAGGTTGAACTGTAGGCATTGTTGGTGGTGTTGTACGTACTGGAGCTTTGGGTGCTTGTACTGTTTTCGGAATATTGCTCCTATCCTTCCTCCTTTCTCTTTTTGTAAGCAATCCCACTGCATCTTCAACATTCTTCCACTTTGTTGTCAATCCTTCATCTTCTTCTTTGTCTTCAAGAAGGAGGTCTAATTTTCCTTGCAATTCTCCATCAGCAGCTTGAAGAAATAGATCAACTTTGTTTAGCTCCAATGTCAATTTTTCTACCTTCGATAATTGAGAGTACTGCCTCTCAAATTCCCTTAGTAGCTCTGTTGCTTACAAATTCTTATTAGGCCATTCAATCCATTCCAAAAACAGCTTCTTAGTAATGCGATCAACATCTTCCAAGAAATATTCGTCTTTCAATGCATGTGAAAAAACCTCCCATGAATTCTCATAATGATCCGTAATCGATGTAATATGGTCTCTTATCTCTGGTATCATGGCAAGTCCAAATAATTCAACCATTTTCTTCTCAGAAACTTGATTTAATTCCATTTCACGAACATAACATCTTAAATACCTTGAAATATTCCTTCCATCAAATTGATCAATTTTATTGACCACTGCTTGCAATGCTTTGGTTGCCAAAGCTTCCTTTCGATCATTGCTTTACTGTTGCTGCATTGATAATGAGAAGGCTTGAAACATACTAGCAATAGATGGATCCATGTGCATATCTTGTCCTTTAGAAGAACCCCCACCAGAAACTCCTCCCAAAGATCCTTCAAAATTTTTATTTTCGTTCTCCATAAAAATAAAAATAAAATCAAACGAAATCCAATACTTTCCACCTCAAGCTTTCTCATTGGGTTCACCACTTGTGTCATATTACGTGCTTTCCTGCTCGAGAACGCACCGGGTGTTTGGCTGTAGAATGTAGTATGGAGATTCGTTAATATTCAAGCAGTCTATCAGATTTTTGACTATTGGAATATAGACGATTGTAAGAATATACCGTAAATTTATATGGATGTCCTTGGACTGCTTGCCGAAATCCTTTTTGCCCCAGCCGGTAGGTCTCTAGACATTACAGAGAATCCCAAACAACCCGATCTGCTAATCTCCGATACCGCTTTATACTCACGACCTTGTATCCACTGACTGTCTTGTTAGATTAACCCAAAAATTTTCATTCACTCCGCATACTCAATCCTATAGACACCCTTTTAATTCTTCAATCAGAGACGTAACTTCGATTTTATAAAACAGTCAAATGTACTCACACCCACTTCATTAAAATCTCAATTCACCAGTACAACATATTGACTATTCAGCAACGATTGCCTCAGTCTTTCCAAAACCCTATGAAGAAAAAAAATCCCAATTGTCTATCTTTTTTCCCTACCCCGAAGCATGAAGCTAGCCCTCCCCGACCCTTCTTCCAAAAACCTTATTTTCTCCCCTTCATTTCTTAACCTATCCTCCTCTTTAACCCTGATTCTCCCCTCTTTCAAACCGTAGCCTCTGAATTTCTTCAATCTTCCGTCTTGGATCCGGAATTGGCTCCTGCCCTCAGAGCTTTTTCCTTCGTTTTTACCTCTAAGAGATCTTTTTACCGAAAGGACGTTCCCAGAACGGCACAAAGGATGGAATAGCTTGAAACAAAATTGGAGCCCTGTAATTGGGACCACATTGAGTCGCCTGACGAAGTCAGGTCTCATATTGGGTAAGAGGACCCGGATTGGATGTCTTGAAATTGGATCCAATTGGCTCTTCGAACCAAGCTCACCCGTTGTTGAATCCGTCCTTTCCCTTTCTGCTGACTCCCATTATTGGAATCGAACGGAGCATTTCAGTATGCCCCGGTTGACTGTAACGGGGTGACTGACCCTGGCCTCTCAGTATTTACACTGGAATTGGTCGTTGTTTCCAATATTCGAGATAACTGAATCATTAATAAAAGTCCCCTTTTTTTATATTTTCATGATATACTCATGTTACAACACGACAACGCCCTGTGCGTTCTCGAGTAGAAAAGTACGTAATACGACAACGGACCATGTGGTTGAAATCTTGTACAACACCTAATAAAGGTCTTACCTTCTCTTAAGATCCTTCATCTTTTTTTATAATAGAAATTTATTTAGAACTAAAAAATCACAAAGTCTTTATTTTATTAGATTTAGGAACTTTAGCTTGTTTTATAAATATAGACTTTGTCAAAAAAATAAAAATATCCTTAGTTTAAAAAACCAAATATATACATGTAGAAGTAATTGATAGTTGTTTATTGTCTTTTGAGGATGTTGTCTTTAAAACTATTCTTTTAGATATAACAACTAGTAGTCATAATAGCTTAGTAATATTTAATGTAAATATATCTCTTTTAATTTAATTATTTTAGAATTATCATTGCTAAAAATATATAACCTCTATATAAATTAGATTTCTTATAACTTTGATTTGTTTCATAATTTGATCCAAGATTTTACTAGCCAAGTAAAAATCTATGAGTTCAATACATCCAAATCATTACTAGTAGGTACAAGAATTTTCATGCATGCTACAAAAGAATGGTCAACTTTTTCCATATATATCACCCCTATTTTTGATAAAAAAAGAAAATATTTCAAGTGACATTCCAAGCCAATATCGAGATTGTTAAGATATTTTTTAAAAAATATATATATATAGATATTTTTCTATAGCATCTTTTTTATAATTATTCTATTAATCTTTATGAGATAATTCGATCAACATTTCAAAATAATCTATATCTTATCACAAAAAAAATTGACTAAATTCAAAAAATATAATAACAAGAATTTTGCTAAGAACTTCATTTGTGATTTTAAATCTCCAACAGGGGCTCTTATTTTATTTATGAAGATAAAAGATGGATGTTTGTGGATGTATGTAGACTATTGAGGACTAAAAAAAAACACTATTAAAAATAGGTATCTTCTACTTTTTATTTTAGGACTTCTTGATCAATTAAATTTATGAAAGATATGTATGAAAATAAATCTATAAAGAACATACAATTTGATATGCATTAAAAAAGAAGATGAATGGAAAATTATATTTTAAACTAAGTATGGCCATTTTGAATATAATGTCATACCTTTTGAATTTTTAAGTACACTAATTATTTTTTAATATCTAATAAATAATTTCTTTTATAACTTTCATGATAATTTTATTATCTATTATTTGAATGATAACTTAATCAATTCTAAAAATACAAAAAAACATAAACTTTATGTTTGTTATATGTTACAAAAACTAAAAAAATATAAGTTTATATGCCAAGATAGAAAAGTGTATATTTCAAACTATCCAAGCTAATTTCTTAGGATACATCATTCCAAATGATAGCCTTATGATAGATCCTAAAAAAGTCTAGACTATTACAGATTGAAAGATCTCAAAAATAGTCAAAGATATAGAATGCTTTTTGTAATTTGTCAATTATTACTAAATCTTCATTAAGAACTTTTTTCAAGTTGTAGCTCTTCTTATATATTTGACATATAAAGACAAACTTGAATAGAATAAAGAAATTGAAGAATCTTTTGAAGCCTTGAAAACAATATTTACTTTTGCACCAATCTTATATCATGTTAACTTTTTTAAATCATATTTTATAAAAAAAAATACATCAAACTTTACTATAAGGGTGATTTTATCACAAATAAAAGTAGATGACAAGCTTTGCTTGATAGCTTTCTATTCTAAAAAAATTTCAATAACTAAAATTAACTATGAGATCTATGATAAAGAGCTTCTTCCAATCATAGATTCATTTCAAGAATAGTATCATCATCTAAAAAGTACTTTTGGTCTAATTATTTTGTATACAAATTACAAACACCTCAAGTATTTTATATTAACACATATTTTGAATCATTGTTAAGCTTGTTGGAGAATGTTTTTATTAAGATTTGATTTCAAGCTTACTTATTGATCCAAAAAACAACAAAGTTTATTAGCCACTTTTTTTAAATATTTTTAATTTATACCAAAAGAAAAAAAATGTATCTTTTATTTAGTATAAAAATTATATAATATTTGTATCAAGATTTTAGAGAATTCTTTTTAATTTCTATAATTAGATATAAAGTTATCTTTGATATTTTATCTTCAAATTATTAGATAAATAGAGCATGTAAACTAAGTTTTGAAGCAGTATTTGAGGTGTACCATCAATTGCCAATAAGATGATTAGATAATTTTTTTGCCATTAACAAAGTTTTTATATAATAATATATTATATTTATTTATATAATAAATACTATTATTTATTAATTATAATTTTCGTCCTTCATTTAATACTTTTAACTTCATAAAAATTGATAATCCTATAGCAAAAGATTTGATAAATTATTTATCTGAGCTATATACAACAATAAAGGCACAACTAAAAAAAGCTCAAGAATAAAAAAAGACCAACGTAGATGATAGTTATAAGGAGCAATATTAATTCTAAGTTAGCAACAAGTTATGATTATTTTCATTATAATATAAAGATTAGCTATCCTTGTCATAAGTTGGATTATCATAGGCTTGGACTATTTTTTATTTGTGAATAAATCAATCAAGTTTCTTATCAATTACATCTATTGAAGTCTATAAAGATCCATTTTATATTCCATGTATTTCTTCTTAAATTATATAAGACAATGAATATCTTGAAAAAAAAATAAATGCCAAATCTTCTTATAGAAGTGAATAATAATCAAAAATTTGAAGAAGAAGTCAAATCAATGCCAAAATAGATTGAAATATCTTATTTATTAGCATGGATATGATATTAATAAATATATATAGAATTAGTAAAGAATCTTATAAATGCAACAAAGAAGGTTGATATTGACAATATCTATCAAAATTAAGATGATGATTAATAAATCTTTGCTATAAAAGAAATAAGATCTAGAAAAATTTTCATTCTATCTTCTATCCTTGTTTGTAATTTCTATACACTTGTGGCACTAAAAAGATAGAAAATCAACAATAAGCAGATTCAACTCAAGAGCTATTGTTTGTTAACTTATCAAATGAGACATTGAAATTGTCATAACCTTCAAGATAATATAATAGAGATGAAGATCCTCAAGAATAACAAGTTCTCCTTTGAATAGATGATAAGATATAATACATTTTATATTACAATCTTATAAAAAAATGTCAATGTTTGGTGATTTTATTAAAGGTAGAAATGATTCTTCATAGTATTTTTAATATTTTATTTAAGAAGAGTTATGAAGTCATCAATAATGATTAAATAATAGGATGGTCTTTCCACCTTAGTATAAAATACTATCAATGGTTCAAAAGACCTATCAACCACTGTAGAATAGATATTAATTTGTTTTTGAAAGATATTGGTAAAATATATTAATAGTCCATATAATAGGAAATTCAGGAGGACAGATGAGTGATTTAGTTATTAAAAGTGATTAATTATAGAATTACGATTAGAATCTGGAGAATCAGAGGAAAGTATATAGGAGTTATAGAAGTTAATTAAGGTGCCATCACTGTGATAGTGTGAGCCGGGATAAGCTTGGTGCTACCTCTTTTCTTTTGTTTGTTATTTTCTTTGAATAAGAGGATTGAGAGTTTTTGAATACTGTGAAGTGAATTATGGAATGGAAATTTGATTGGTATTATTTGAGAAGAAGAAAGATTGAATGCTGAAATCTGATTATAATTCAGTAGAGAGAATGAATCTGTATTTGTGTGAAACATTGTAATGTGAATGGCAATTCTGTGTGAAGAATTCTAGTGATTGGAACGAGGGTAATTGTGTGTTGAAAGTTGTGAGGGCGCAGTATTACAGTTGGAGATTATGAGGGTGAATATATTGGTAGAAATAGCAGTTATTGGTATGACTGAATTTTTATAAGGAAGAAACCGATAAGGTGAAGGAGGAGATTATAGTTTTCTTGTGTGTTTAGATATTGGAAATAGAGACGATACATTCACGAGGTAATTGATTGTGTGACCTTAACTTGAACGCTTAAACAACTAGTCATTCCCCGTGTTCGAATCCCCTTATATGGATTAATTGTAGGATGTTTCTTCCGAAATAAGTAAAACAAGCAATTACATTTTGGCGCCACTGCCAGGGATTGACAACATTATTGAATGTTAGAAATTAACTTATTGAGTGTTAAGAATTAATTGTCGAAGCAGTAAAGGAGATTAGGAAGCAAATTTAGTAGAAATAATGAAAGAGTATAGTTATTAAGAATGAGAATTTAATAACAAAGAGAATAAAATAATCAAAAGAAAGAACAGAGCGATCACAAGCAAGAAATTTGTTGTGTAATGAGCGAGATCGCAAATTAAAAAAGCATCAACAAAGTTGGATTAAGCCGTGGTTGCATGCCTGTTGGCATATTCGATCGTACCCAGAAGACAATCGACCTCTAATATTTCGGAAGTACATACTATTAAAAAAATTGCCAAAAATACTCGCAGAGAGTGCTGCTAATAGTCCAGCATATCTCTCAAAGCCGTTAACGAAAAACGAGGAAGGCACAGAGGAATTAGGTACCCCACTGGATATTTTTTCAATTGAAAATATGTCCGATCCTAACAAGACTAGTTTTGAAGATCGACACAAATCACTTGCCAATAAAGACCAATTGAGAGTATATCAAAACTTGTCAGTTTCACCTCATATTCAACCAGTAAAATTATTTGGGAATAATAATAATCAATCGGGAAGGCTTAGAAGTCCAAAAAAGACTTTTATGGGAGACATTTTTTATTTAAATAAAGAATTGAGTGGAACACCGGCATCTTTAATGACGTCCGAAGGACCAGCACTTTCGATTGCAGTTCAAATAGGTGCAGTGGACAATTGAATGACTAGCATCGCGCCATTACCTACTTTTTGGGGTTTGCAAAGTGCAGATCTAGATCAACATTTGTCTCAATTCTTGACAGCATGTGTAGCCAATAATGGAAGAACAGAAGTCATTTGGCTAAGATAGCTGCCAACGACATTGAAAGACACAGCATTTGAGTGGTATAACCGCCAACCTGTGGCACAATTTATCAATTGGGAGGCATTAAAAAATACATTTTTAGCCCATTTTTGACCAATTAATTTTGAAGAACATCTTAGAGAAAAATTAATGAACAGTAGAATGGTACCAGGGAAAGCGATACAATCATATTATGGTTGTGTAGTAGATATACTTCAAAAATAGCCAAATAACCAAATGCCAGAATCGTTTGTGTTGTCCATATTGATTAATGGACTACACCCACCAGAATTGAAGATGTTTGTAAAGGAGACCCAATCAACCACCATTGCATCATCTCTTGAGCGAACGAAAGTATGGGAGGAATGTCACTATGATCAAAATTTAACAGTTGGAACCATTATGATTCCATCTCAAGGAGGTTATCAAATGACAAATTGGAATGATGCATCGAGAAGTTATCTAGGAAGGAATGATTATGGTACAATTCCACAGGGAATAGTGGATGCCGTTCCATTGCAAGTTGTACCACCATCATCATCACACTCGTATGTGCCTTATTCCGTATATCAAAAACCGATACCTACAAAAGAATTGCCAAATGCATTGGTATCAAGGGATCCCAATGAGTCATTGCTGTTAACATTGACGAAAAAAATGGATGAATTGGCTATGAATCTGGCCAAAGATAAAGAAAAAGGCATAAACCAACCAATATGCATCCCAATGTCTGGTGCAGCAATTGTAAGGGGCAAGGTCATTTAGTAACAGAATATCCTTCACCACCCCAAATAACTATACAATGTATCTTTTGCAGGGGCAAGTATATTACCACCAACTGTTGGAATTTACGAAAGCAACAACAACTCAGTAATCAGATAATGACTCAACCAACTTCGTGGGATGTCAATCAAGTACAAACGAATAATAGGTTTGGTGGGATTGGAAATCGAGCGAATAAACAAAACAGAAATTATTCTAATTTTCTCAACTCTGAATTTCACCAAGAAGATGTATCCAATACTCATGGATTGGCCATGAACCAACCAAGATACCATCAATATCCATCCATGACGAAGCGAATGCCAGACTCTACAGTAACAATAGGTCAACCAAGATCCTTTACTCATCTGACATGGAACAGATCTAGCCTTTATATACCAGTAGAGACATCCATTATCCCTGAAGGAGTTGGCAGGAGACCACTTTGTTGCTATCGTTGCAGACAAATCAGACATTATGCGAGTGAATGTCCTAATCCAAGGGCCAGTGATGACTATGCTCTAATATGTGGAAATTGTAAGCAGTCTAGTCACACTTATCAGCAGTGCAATGTGCCCTTTAATTATAATAACTGGCACCAGCAAATGCAAACAAGCGAATCGATGGAGGACAAAGGCCCTGTTCAACGAGATTCACTAGTACATCATGTCGAGGTGGTGAACGCAGTGCTTACTAGAGGCCAAAAAAAAGACAAGAATCCAATTTAGGACCTGCATGAATCAATCGTAGGAGAGCAAGTAGCGCCGTCCATGTGGCTAAATGAAGCAATATCAGTATTGGGACGTATTCCAATATTGAGACCTAAACAGACTGAGGAATCCAATTTGGTCCCACGTGCCAATTTACTGGGACCATCAAGATCGATCCCAACTGACCAAGTACCAATACTTGTATAGTCCAATAAAAGATCTTATGCATTAAAGGAACCTTTAGTGGTAGAAAAGTTGGTGAAGTTACCAACGACAATTTCAATCACCAGGAAGGAATTGTTGTCGAATGGAGTAAAATCAAAACCAATGAAATACAAAAGAACATTGAGAATTACTCTCAATATGGAACCCTACGACATTCTGAAGGATTTGGATATTATTCGGCCTTCTATTTCTATAAAGCAACTTCTAGTGGTCGTATTAGAGTGTCGTTCTACATTGAATTCATTGTTAACACGGCATAGGCACCGTAATAAAGAAGTTTATGAAGTCAGTTTGAACCCTGACCTAGGTACACCAACCATTGATGTTTCGATTGACGGTGTTATGATCTCAGATATTCAAGTGGATGGTGGTTCCAGCGTCAATTTAATGAACGCTGATATAATAGATGCTTTAGATTTGGAACACTTAGTACCCACGACATTGCTATTACGGATGGTAGATCATAGCCGAGATAAACCAATGGGTATCTTACGGAGTGTTCAAACTATGATTATGGATATTGCATATGAAATCGACTATATTATCTTTCGGTTATAATGTTCAATTTTATCATATCCAATTTTATTGGGACGACCTTGGCTTTATCAAGCAAAGGCCAAGAACGATTGGGATCAGGGTACTTTGACAATTGGCAAGGGCGGAGACAAAATGGTGTTATAAATGTATCCACTACACAATCACGGGGAGTCTTAATTGCCAGCATCTGAATTAGCGTCGAACAATGAGCTTAGCTCCAATGACGACGTACTAGCATCAATTACGGAGGTGCCCGTGGAGGCTATACTACACCCTGGAGTGATGTACCAATGTAAAGGTTCGGGGGAGTAATTGATATATCTAACGAACTCAAAAAACTTAGATTATGTTAGTACTAATTGGATGACTAAGTATGATGTGTACCATGTTAGTGCCTTGGATACAGGATTCAGTACTTCATACATGTCGAACTTATCGACTGACTTTAAACCAACGTAGGGGTTGAAACAGAACATCGCCATTGCACCTTTATGTCAAACTATTAACTTGACGACCACAGCAAAACCTCGGACAATTAAGGTCTACGAAGGTATTAAGGAACAAGAATTGACATGCTGGACTGAATTTTTCTTGCATCATAAATCCGCTTTTGCTTGGACTTATGATGATTTAAAAGGTATTCCCGCTGAAGTTTGTGAGCATCGTATCATTTTAGAAGAGAACGCTAAATCGGTACGATAGAGACAACACCGACTTAACTCAAAATATTTCTTTTTAGTAAAAGAGGAATTAGATAAACTTCTTGACGTGGATTTTATTTATCCTGATCTGCATAGTGCATGGGTGTCGCCAATCGTGATGGTACCGAAGAAGAATGGAAAAATCAAGATATGTCAAGATTTTCGAAAGTTAAATGCAGCCACCAAGAAAGATTACTTCTCATTACCTTTCATAGACAGTATGGGTAACATGTTGTCATTATCACAAAGTAGTAAAAGAATAGGAGTGGGGCACCAGTTAAAGTCATTCTGTGGTATTATTTTGGGTTGGCTAGAGTGCCATTTTCTTATATTTCTTGTGTTTTTGAGAGTAGTAGTTACAATTAAGATTTAACAGTGAAGAGTTGGTCACAAGTGTCGATTGAAGATGTTCCAGAATGGATGAGTGAGTAGCAACATCAATTGGAACTTTGGGATGCCTAGATCTTGAAACTGGAGGCTCAAGTCCATGTATTTGATGAGTATAATGAAGATCTCTCAAACCAGTTGAGCAAAAAGTCGATGGAAGGATTGGAGGAGGAAGAAGATTTGTAATTAGAACTAGAATCGATGGAAGCGACATTCAATAATGCAACAAATAATTAATTGGGTGGGCCAGAGGAACTAGTAACTTTGTAGATTTTTGTTAGATAATTTTTAGATAGGTATCAATTGAGTGTTTGCGAGGATGTTGCACAGACAGGAGTGGGGCTATGTAGAATAGATATTAATTTGTTTTTGAAAGATATTGGTAAAATATATTAATAGTCCATATAATAGGAAATTCAAGAGAACGGATGAGTGATTTAGTTATTAAAAGTGGTTAATTACAGAATTACGGTTAAAATCTGGAGAATCAGAGGAAAGTATATAAGAATTGTAGAAGTTAATTAAGATGCCATCGCTGTGATAGTATGAGCCGGGGTAAGCTTGGTGCTACCTCTTTTCTTTTGTTTATTATTTTCTTTGAATAAGAGGATTGAGAGTTTCTAAATATTATGAAGTGAATTATTGAATGGAAATGTAATTGGTATTATTTGAGAAGAAGAAAGATTGAATGCTGAAATCTGATTGTAGTTCAGTAGAGAGAATGAGTCTATGTTTGTGTGAAACATTGTAATAAGATTGGCAGTTCTGTGTGAAGAATTCCAGTTATTGGAACGAGGGTAATTGTGTGTTGAAAGTTGTGAGGGCGCAGTATTACAGTTGGAGATTATGAGGGTGAATATATTGGTGGAAATAGTAGTTATTGGTATGACTAAATTATTGTAAGGAAGAGACCAATAAGGTGAAGGAGGAAATTATAGTTTCCTTGTGTGTTCAGATATTGAAAATAGAGATGATACATTCAGGATGTAATTAATTGTATGATCCTAATGTGAACGCTTAAGCAACTAGTCATTCTCCGTGTTTGAATCTCCCTATATGGATTTATTCTGGGAGGTTTCTTCCAGAATAAGTAAAACGAGCAAGCACAGCCACTTTCAAAGAAAACAAAGATTAAAATATGTAGAAAACATAATTTGCTACATGTTAGAATTTTTTAACATATAATGACTGTTGTCATGGATATATACCTACTTATTATCTAAGTAGATAGAATTATATAAAAGTATATTAATTTCATAATACCTTCTAGAGAAGCCTCTTAAAAGCTTTTTAGATATTGTTTTGACTATACATACATTTGTAATTGATTGATAGGTTAGAAACTTGGTCAATAAGCTATATATTTGCTACATGTATTGATAGCTCGTGAAACAAGCTAATTATGTGGCGACCATATAGAAAACTTGCTTTGTAAGTTAAAATATGTTTCATGCAAAGTCAACACATTTTTGGAGGTCCTATAGAATGTCACTACATAGATCTTAGATAGATAATATATATATAGAGGTAAGAGTGAGGTCTTCTTTACTTTTGTCATTTCTTTCTTACTTCTAGTCTAGATTCAAGAGTCTTTAGTTTCTTTATCTTTTAGCAATAGCCATTCTAATTTCTTTTTAATATACATACTAATTTATTTCTATTTTTTTACTTATTCTTTTGACACAATTTTTTTAAATTTATGCATCTTCTTCTAGTTTGTGTCCTTGAAAAATTAACAAGAGTATACTTACAATATTAGAGTTTTATCTTTTCTTGATTAAAAGTCGATTATTCTTTTTTTTGGTAAGATATAAGTATATTAAAAGTTACAGATTACCTTCTTCTAAACTAATATTGTTCTTGATATCTTCTTTATTTTTAAGTTTTTTCTTTTGTTTATTTTTAATAATATTAGATATTTTTTTCTAAGTATCATTATAGCAAAGCTTCTTGAAATGAAGAGTGAAATGGCACAAATGCAAAAACAATTGAGGGAGTTGATGCTTGTTATGCATCAACTTAGTTTATCGTCACCTAAAGCAACAAAAATTGTAGGAAGTGAAGATACAAACATGATTGAAGCCGCCTCACATCTTTATTAAATCACGTCCCTTCTCTTATGGTAGAATATCCTTTCATTACTAAAGAATCAAGAATTACCATACTTGAGAAGTTTGGTGGCACAAGATTCAAATTTTGAAGATTTATTAATCAAATACAATTTATAGTTAAACTTCAACTCCAAAGCTATCCAACTCTAAGATTACAAATTAGATTCATTGGTACACTTCTTTCAAGTTCACCATTATCCTAGTTTTCATCTTTTTTTGAATAACAAGATCCAATACTAAATAATTTGGAGGTTTTTTTGGTGGAGTTTTGATCCATGTATGGAGAATATGGTGCAACTTATGTTGCAACCAATAAGATCTATATTTTGTAACAAATCAATAACTCTATAACATTATATGCTTTACAATTTTGACAACTTGTATCTGATATTAAGTGAGATGATGTTGTACTTATTAGCCAATTTTTCTATGGATTACAATATGAGGTAAAGAAATTGATGCTCAACTTACGTAATCCTCAAACATTGAGTCAAGAAATTAACTTTATTATGAAGTATGACTATTGATTTTTTGAATTTTGATCTAAAAGCCAAAGAAGTGAGCCTCAATATTACTATAATTCAATGACAACACCAACCTCTCTTCAATACATACATTTGAAAGTAAAATTTATATAAATTAATGCAATATATTTCAAACCTCATATTGAGCAAAAAAAGACTTATTGCCATCAAGAAGGATTGTGCTTATATTATAAAAAATCTAAACACACTACTCAGTAATTGTACAATATCTAATGAAGGTCTTATTTTTTTTCAGAACACTCTCCTTATTTTACGTTAAATATTATTTTAGAACCTAAACATTACAAAGTCTTTGTCTTATTAGATTCAAGAGCCTCACCATATTTCTTAGATGAAGAATTTACTAAAAGACTTAGCATATCTTTAGTGACAAAAACATGTTCATACAGAAGTGATAGATGGTCGTTTATTATCTTCTAGAGAAGTTACTCACAAAATCCTTTCTATAGAAGTAATAATCAATAATCATAATAGCTTTGAAATATTTAATATGATCAAATCTCCCTCTAATCCAATTATTTTAAGCTTATTATGGTTAAAAAAATACAACCCTCAAGTAAATTGGATTTCTTGTATTTTTAATTTTTTTAGAAGTATAATTAAGAGTATAGTTAATTAAGTAAAAAATCACAAGTCTAATATAATTAAACCTATATTTGCAAGTACAAGAGCTTTTTTACATGCTGCAAAAGAAGGATCATATTATATCATTTATGCCACACTTATTTCTAATAGTGCAAAGACTTCAAGTGATATTCCAAGCTAATATTAAAAATTTCAAGATGTATTTAAAAAAAATAATACAGATATTGTTCTAGAACATTGTTCCTAAAAATATTCAATTAACCTTCAAGAAAGAACACAATCACTATTTGGACCAATCTACGATTTATTAAAAAATGAGTTGATTGAACTCAAGGAGTATATTAAAGAAAATCTAGCCAAGAACTTCATATGCTATTCCAAATTTCTAATAGAGGCCCAAATTCTATTTATGAAGAAAAAAGATGGATCATTGCGGATGTGTGTTGATTATTAATGATTCTACAAGATTACTATCATCAACACATATCCACTACTTTTTATATCTAGACTTTTTTATTACTTGAGTCAACGTAAGATCTATATAAAAATAGATATAAGAAGAACATACGATTTGGTATACATAAAAGAAAGAGATGAATAGAAGACTGCATTTCAAATTAGGTACAAACATTTTGAATATGATGTCATATCTTTTGGACTTATAAATATACCAGCAGCTTTTTAACATCTTATGAATAATTTTTTTCAAGATTTTTTGGACGATTTTGTTGTTTGTTATCTAAATGACATCTTGATCTATTTTAAGAATATAGAAGAACATGAATTTCATATTTGTTGAGTGTTACAAAAATTAAGAGATAGGAGACTCTATACAAAGATAGAAAAGTCTATATTCCACACTACTCAAGTTGATTTCTTAGGTTACATTATTTCAAATGATGGTCTTATGATAGATCTTAAATTCAAACTATTATGGATTGAAACATCCCAAAAACGATACGAGATGTCTAATGTTTTTTAGAATTTGCCAACTACTATCAAATCTTCATGAAGAATTTCTCTCAAATTGTAGCTCCACATACATGTTTGACTTGTAAAAAAAAACTTTAGTAGAATCAAGAAGCGGAAGCAGCATTTGAAGTTTTAAAAATAACCTTTGTTTTTGTATCAAATTTATATCACGTTGACTTTTCTAAGGTATTTTTTATAGAAGTGGGTGCATCAAACTTTGCTTTAAATGTTATATTATCATAAATGGAAACAAATAATAAACTTCATATATTAGCTTTTCATTTTAGGAAATTTTCAACAGTGAAGATTAACTATGAGATCTATAAAAAAAAACTTCTTGCAATTGTGGATTCTTTTTAAGAATGGCATCATTATTTAGAAAGTACTTCTAATTCACTCATTATATATATAAAAATCACAAGAATCTCAAATATTTCATGGTAGCATGTATTTTGAATTATCACTAAGTCGGTCGAAGTATGTCTTTATCAAGATTTGATTTCAAAATCACCTAAAAAACAACAAGGTTTGTTAAATGCCCTTTTTAGATGTTCTTATCTTGTACAAAAGAAAGAGATGCATCTTTTAATCAACAACGAATCATTCTCTTGAAACCCAAGCATTTTTCATCTTCAAGTAATGAAATCAATATTGCTTGTTGATTCAACCTTTTTCAAATAAATTCAATCAATTATATTTAGGATATCAAGAATCTTTCTTCTAAGTTTCATGATACTTCCAAATTCAAATTCAAAAACAACCTACTCTATTTTGAAGGATGCCTATATATTCTAGAGGAAGAAGTACATTTACATTGTCATATGGCATGATTTGCAATCTGAGAATATACTAGGTACGTAGCTTTAGATTTAAAGCACTGACTTCAACTTCCAATATCTCTTTTATTTCAACTTGAAATCCATCAAATAATATGCCAAAAATATAGCCAAGAAAATTTTCTCTCCATTCCTAATTGCCGATCTTTTATTGCTTTATGTATGCACTTATTATATCCAAAAGAGTGATAGTAGATACAAAATCAACACTTTAACTTTGAATGTTCATATCTCTTTCATATAAACTCCTAATCACACAAAATTTGTACCAAAATCATAGCCAAAAACCTAAATTTATTAATCTTAGTCTTCAAAGCTCAAATGGTCTTGAAAAAGTAATCCTAATAAGACCTTAGATAGACTTTTTGAAACCCATTGGACATGATTTTTAGCCAATAGGAATGGAGATTTTCATCATCTATCTCCATTCATCCATATGGATGTCCTAAATTTTCTTTTTGTTTCTAAGATCCTTCTTCAATCTTTTTTCTTATAATTTTTACATAATATATTTCCTAAATATCAATTAAAAGAAACAAAATAAGACTTCAAGGATCACCAATGTCTAACAAAGATGATTCTAAATGTATAAAAGTTACTATCAAAAAAAATAGTTATATAAATTCTAATAGGAGCCCTTTTAAACAACTTCTTTTTGAGGTAGTAATCTATCCACATCCTATAATCAATAAAATCCACTAATATGGATCTCACTATGTTGTTTAGTATATTGTATATTAAATATATAAATACATCGTTTTCACATAGTAGCCAAACCACAATATGACAACATGTTCTTCAAGCATACCATGATTTTCTAGCAGCTAGATATTTTGGATACAATAAGATTTTAGAATTGATATCTAAAGATTTTTGGTGGCTAAAAATATCTAAAGCAGTAAAAGATTTTATTCAATCATGTGATGTTTGCTTAAGATCAAAAACTCTCCCTTTATCAATCTTACGGACTTCTTCAGCCATTACCTATTCCAAAACAACTATGGTCTTCTATTTCTATGGATTTTATTTCAAATCTTTTAGTCTCGGATTCATACAATCGTATATTTGTAATAATAGATAGTTTTATAAAGATGATACATTTTATATCATATACAAAATCTATCACAAGTAAAAAAAACAACCAAGTTTTTTTTTGACAATGTGTATTAATATCATAGATTGTCTAAAGATATTATATTAGATAGGGAGATTCAATTTGTATCAAGATTTTAGAAAATCTTTTTTAAGATTTTAAAGGTAGACATAAAGCTATCTTTGACCTTCCATTCTCAAACTAATAGACAGACAAAGCAAATAAATCAAGTTTTGAAGCAGTATTTAAAGTATATAATTAATTATTAAAGAAGATTAAAAAATTCTTTTGTCATTGGTAAAATTTACTAATAATAATATGATGTATTTTTCTATACAACAAACATCTTTCTTTACTAATTATGGTCACCATCCATGACTTGATATTTTTGACTTTTTAAAAGTTAATAAATTTGTAGCAAAAGATTTAGCAAATCGTTTGTTTGAGCTACATGCAACAATGAAGGTCCAATTACAAGAAGCTCAAGAATGACAAAAGATCAACGTAGATGCATATCAAAAGAAACAACTACAATTCAATGTAGGTGACAAAGTATGGTTATTTTGTCATAATATTAAGACTATTCGTTTTTATGATAAGTTTGACTACCTTAGGCTTGAATCTTTTTTTATTTGTAGACAAATCAATTGAGTTGCTTATCAATTATATCTATCGGAGTCAATGAAGATCCATCATGTCTTCTATGTATCTCTTCTTAAACCAAAGAAGAGTATGAATATACCAAGAAGAAGACAAGTCCTACCTCCTCGTATAAAAATAGACAATAATGAAGAATTTGAAATGGAAGAAATTCTAGACTCAAGGCAGTAGTGAAATAAATTGGAATATCTTCTCTATTGGTATAGATATGATATTAGTGAATGGACATAGAAGCCAACAAAGAATCTTACAAATGCAACAAAGATGGTGGAAGCTTTTCATCAACAACATCGATTAAAATCAAGATGAAAGATAGCAAATTCTTGCTATAAATGAAACATACTTTAAAAAAGATTGCATTCTATCTTCTATCTTTGTTTATAGTTTTTATATAATTATGTTGTTAAGAAGATGGAAAAGCAACAATTTATAAACTCAACTTAAGAGCTATCATTTGTTAACTTATCAGACAAGACATTGCAATTATCACAGCCTCTAAGATGACGTAATAAAGATGAAGACCTTCAAGAACAACATGTTCTTTCTCAAATAGATGGCGAGATACAATGTGTTTGATATCATGACTTGAGAAAAGATATTTGATGTTTGGTGATTTTATTGGAGATAGGCACAAATCTTGATTGTATTGCAAATATTTTATTTGAAAGAAGTTACAAAGATTTCAACAATGATCAAATCACATGGTGGTCTTTTTGTCTTAGAATAAAATATTATCGACGGGTGAAAAAACTTATTAACTACCTTCAAAGGAAATAAAGATTAGAATACATGGCAAATATAATTTGTTGTATCTTAAACTTCGACAACATATATTCATTATTTTTCATGGAACTCATTCTTAGAAAGAGGAATAAAGTCACGAATATATACATATTTATTACTTAGATAGGTAGAATTAAATAAAAATATATTAATTTCATAATACCTTCTAGAGAAGCCTCTTAGAAGCTTCTTAGGTGTTGTTTTGACTTTACATATGTTTGTAGTCAATTGATAGGTTAGAAACTTAGTCAATAAACTATCCATGTATCACATGTGTTGATAGCTTGTAAAACAAGCTAATAATGTGGCGACCATATAGAAAATTTGCCTTACAAGTTAAGATATGTGTCATACAAAGTCAAGACATTTTTGAAGGTCTTATAGAATATTGCGACATAAATCTTAGATAGATAATATATATAGAGGCAAAAGTGAGGTCTTCTTCACTCTTATCAATTCCTTTCTTGCTTCTAGTTTAGATTCAAGAGTCTTTAGTTTCCTTGTCTTTTAGCAATAGCCATTCCAACTTCTTTTTAATATACAAACTAATTTATTTTTATTTTGTTACTTATTTTTTTGACATAGATTTTTCAAATTTATATATCTTCTTCCAATTCATGTCTTAGAAAATTGCTCCTCCTAAAATTTGTCTCTAAAAGAAGAAATAATGTTATTTATTAATTATTAATTATTTTTATAATATACATATTTATTTAAATTAGAAGTATTAGGTAGAAGATAAATATAAATAGATTTAATATTATCTTATGGCATAGCTTCTTAGAAGCTTTATAGATATATATATTTGACTTTATATATATTTATAGTTGATTAGTAGGTTAGAAAATTGATTAATAAATTAAGCATCTGTCACATGTTGTCATGTTTTGGTTTGGCTATTATATAAAAATAATACACATATAAATATATATATATATATATATATATATATATATATATAATTTATTATATAATGTATTGTAAACCATATTATTAGATTTTGTTGGTTATAAAATGTAATTAAATTATTACTTTGAAGTAGTTAGTTTAAAAGAATTATCATTGAGGTTGATTTTATGTTGATAATAGTTTTATATATTTAGAGCCACCTTTATTAGACATTGGTGACTCTTAAAATTTTATTTTGTTTCTTTTATTCGATATTTAGGACATATATTATGTAGATCTTAAAAATAAAAATAAAAAAATGAGAGGGATTTTGGTAGTAAAAAGATTAGTTAAGATGTTCATATAAATGAATAGAAATAGATAATGAAAATCTCCATTCTTATTGACCAAAAGGCATGTCTAATGGGCTTCAAAGAGGTTGTTTGAGGCCTTATTAAGGATTAGGATTACTTTTTTGAGGCCATTTAAACTTGGGAAGATAAGATCAGCGAGTTTAAATTTTTGGCTATGGTTTTGGTACAAAATATGTATAATTTGGATTTTTTATGAAAGAGATATAGGTGCTTAAAATTAAGGTGTTGATTTTATACCTATTGTCACTCTTTTAGACATAACATGTGTGTATGAAAAGCAATAAAGGATTAGTAAATAGAATTAGAAAAAACACTTTTTTTACTATACTTTTTATATACTACTTGATGAATTTTAAGTTAGAATAAAAGAGATAGGAAGTTGAAATCAATGCTTGGAATCTAAGAGTAGTAAATGACCTAATTTACTAGTAGTTGCATTTTAAGCTATATCTTGAGAAATTTAACAAAAGTTTAGCTAAAAATTTCTAAGAATGTATATTATTATATTAATAAATTTTATACAAAAAATTATGATATTTAGATTTTATATTTTTGAGATATAGAGAAAATAGTACTTAGGTACTTGTATATTAGGATTTAAAGCACCTGCTAGGATTTCTAAGATGCCAGATAATTTGTAGTAGATTTATGATTTTTTTTTTTTTTGTAATAAAGCTTAAAGATAATTTTTATGTTATTTAGAAATTTTAGAAAAACTAAGAAATTGGATCAAGAGATATGAATTTCTAAAGTTTTAAGAGAAAAAATCTTCTGTAAGAAAAAAAATATTTTGAAAGGATTTTGCTAAAATTTGGGCATTTTATCCAAAATAAATGGGATTTTAGGAGTCAAGAATTTATATACATATTAAAGATGGAGATATAGAACTATGACAAAATTATGGTATAAAGATGGATTTTTGTAAGGCGATTATGGATTTTTTTTGAGCTTATTAAAAATCAAGCTTATTGACAAATGATTTAGTTATAACTTGGTATAGCAAAAGATGTTAGGACATTTTTACATGCTTTAAAAAGCCTTATATATAAAGCTTCTTAAATATAAAAGGATTTTATTAATAAAATATCTTTTGATACTATTGTATTTGTTTGGCCTTTATAATAAGAATACATCACTTATTCAAACTTGTCCAATAAGTTAAAGCTAAATTCTCTAGAACTAAGTACTTGGTATATTCCCAGATAAAAAATCATGCCATACAATAATGTGTAGGTAGCTTGTAGTATAAACTAATAATGTAGTGTACACATAAGAAACTTATCTTGCAAATGAAGATATGTATCTTGCAAATTAAATATGTGTTGAAGGTCTTATAGAATGTTGTCACATAGCTTTTACTTAGATAGTATATATAGAAGCAAGTATAAAGCCTTCTTCACTCTTATCAATGCTTTTCTAGCTATTAGTCTTGTTTCAAAACTTTCTAGTCTTCTTGTCTTTATTAATAGCTATTTTAATTTAATGTTATACCATTTTTGAGTGATTTTCTAGTCTTTTTGACTAGCACAAGAATTCATTGATCTTTTAGTTCTTTAAAATTCATGTCTTTGATAGTAGTATGATTTGTGAATCTTTTAAATTGACTCCCTCCATATTAAAAGGTTATTCATTTGCTCCTTTTTTATATCTATTTATTGCAAACTATTTAAGATACTTCCTTGAAAGTAATGAAGGAATTGCAAACTATTTAAGATACTTCCTTGAAAGTAATGAAGGAATTGAAGGTATCTTCCTCCAAGGAGTAACTCATGAGGTAACTGACTAAGAATACTCAAATAATACTAATTTATACCTAGCAGACAATCTAACCAACTTAGATTGACCCAAAAGAACACTTAGCATTTTTGCTATTGCAACAGATGCACAAATTAACTAGCATAAATCCAATGCCATTTGGATTAGCAATGAGTCCAAGCCATTCAGTTGAGGTGATGCACATGACCTCAAGTGGCTGGAACCAGGAAAAATGATACAATATATGGGATTCATGGAAGGGTTCCGTATGTCCCTGTGAAGGAGAGATTTCAAGTTGTTCTCAAAGATCTCAAGAAGAAACTTTATTTCAACACAGGTTGAGCTGCCTGCGCCCAAAGGAGGGAAAATGGCCACCCAACATTCACTTCATTCTATATGCCAACAATGTACATGGCTGTGGATCAGACTTATGGTGGGCGGCTTGGAGATCGTGGAGGAATATTCATCATTGTCTTGATTTTCAACAGCCCACCACAGCAGATGATACGGCACGTCAACATATTTTCTGGAATGCTGAGCTTCTTGACCCTCAAGACAACCTGTTCGGTAATAATTCATACTCCTTTGGTTCCTCCTGGATGAATAAAAAAGTGTACCAACTCAAGGACCTCTGGAGCATGGACCGCTGAGAATGGAAGACTGCAACCGAACTAGCAGCGATCGCTGGACCCAACAAAACAGCCCAGCGACGCTCAGAAATCCTAGACTCCCTGCCGCGACACTGGAGCATGTCGCAATCACCAACTTTCGGGAGTTTTGAATGGGTCGCTGCAACACCAATCCCTGGCACCTTTGACAGGATATATCAGTTGCACAACCCCCATGAAGGCCGACTATTCTCCCGCCAACACTACAACCTGTTTACCCCGCAAGGCGAGGACCTGATCAATATTTCGGAGGAAACGTTACAAAGAGTCCGCATTGTCACCACCTGCGGGGACCTTCGCACTGTGGCGACTAACCCTGGCACCGAGTACGCAGGGCCAGTATGGAGCCTCGGGCTTACTCGTACCTGGGATTTCGACCTGAAAGAGTGGACCTGGGTACAATTAGACTGCCTACCCGCTGCCCTTCTTTATAACTATTCCACTCGGAGGGGCTATCGCATTGCCTTACAGGAGAAACCTCAACTCACGCGGATGCACCGCAAATTGAACCAGCTTGGTCTGGATGATGATGAACGAAAACTAGCACTCTGGGATTTTAACAAACCGGCCAAGTTACAGACTTCTCTTTGCAACCGCGAGCTGGCGCACAGTCATGGGTTTCTTAAGTCAGTGTCTGTGCTGCGATGTGCAAATGCAGGTAACGCAGGAACACTGCCTCCGCAAATGCAGATTTGCCTGGAAAGTCTGGCGCAACTTCGAAGGGACATGGACAGCACTTGGATCATCCCCCTCACTCCCATGGAAAGAGATGATCTCCGGAGTACCACCAGGAACTAGGACAGAACAAAGTTACACAGCTGGCACCCATAATCGAAGTCTAGGGGGGGGACGTTCTACGATCAGCCATATTGTGGCAGATATGGTGTGCCCGATGTAGATTTGTTTTTGTAAACCAACCAATTAGCGTAGTCGAAGTTCTGCCACCGAGCCTGGATGGATACCATCCATGCCGGCATGGCCAAGCACAACCACATCCTCACTTATTACAAATAAATGTGGAGACGAGAGGAAAGGAACCATACGTCAGGAATTCACCGCACAATGGTGTGAGAATCAGGTTTTTTGCTCGGGGGGACTTGCTTCCCCTAAGTGGAAACTATCCCCGCCCCTATCAATTCTGACATCCGGACCTAGGGAACCAGATTGATACTTTATTTTTTCACTCATTATTAATACAACACCGTTACTTCAAAAATAAATAAATAAATAAAACGAAGTCATTTTGACTTCAGCAACCACACGAAATATCGTGTGAATCCTCCAACAATGCAGACACATAATCAAAGTACGCGGAATCTGGGATATAAATGCTTTAGAAATCCACGTTTGCGCAGCGCCCTTGACTTGCAGTATTGCAGATTTTTAAAAGGTTCTCCGATGACTCATCATTCACGTAGACAGCAAATCAACTCCCTACTATCGTTTCTACTCACAAAATCCAAAACCAGAGTCGCCTGTGGATTATAAGCGAGACAACACTAAAACCCAAAGCATTCCACATTCTCATACTACGAATCCAGTGTGCAAAAATCTAAGTCCTAAATTTAGATGAATGACCCAACATTACGAAAATTAAATGGACCAGAAACCGCCCATTATCTGAGCTGGTCCAATCAACTTCATGCTTAAAATGAGCCCAGTTTGTCACAATCACACCAAAAAGGAAGATAAAGATATGTATGTATGTATGTGTGTATGTGTGTGTGTGTGTATTTGGTTGTGAAACTCGTAAAAATCCTTCTCGAAATCCGAAGTTCAATTTGAAAAGCAGAGCATGATTTTGGAGGTTTAAGTGAATTGTAACACGCCTAAAAGTGAAAATTCCGTGACTACAATGCACACCAGCCTGATCCGAGAACACTGACCCACTACTCAAAACCATCCAGGGAGACTGTAAAAGGAGTTGGCACCACAAGTCTTCTTCACAGCTGCAGCCAGCCAACCATGATTCATTCTTCCTCCGTCTCTGAGCTGACCAACTGTCTCTCTCTCTCTGCAATAACAACAACAACAAAAATTGCACTCAGCTCGCATTTTATTCCTGTGAGAACTAGGAGGAGGACCCACAAAATACAATCCATCCAGGGTTGGTTATTTGTTCAACATGGTCCTCTCTCTCTTTAGACGTTGATGTTTACAACTTTTGCAACTTTTGCATTACCTTGTGTAGCAATATGGTCTATGTAAGTAACTGCATGTTGGAATGACCAATAAAAACCATATGATTTATATCGGTTTTTTTGCTAAGATTGCCTGTAAATTAGTCACTAATTTAGTTGGCCTCTACTCACAATATGTGTCACTACTTAGAATGAGATTTCTAAAATTTGGAATTTTTTTTTTTTTTTTTTTTTAGATTTTGGTTAACAATATATTTAAATGAATCTAAATTTTCAAAGCATTGATTGAAATCCTTCTATATCAAATAAGCCATCTTGATGTATCTTATTTTTGTAGTCCATGTTTTGAATCATATGTTTGACCAATTAAGCAAAAAACTTGAAGATATGATTTCTTTTATTTAAATTTTTTTAAGTCTTAGTTGCTTTTTTTTTATTTGATTAGTTGACTTTTAATTATGCAATATATGATATAAATTATAGTCTTGTTTGCCATTTTCTTATTAAGAAATTGAAGCAAAATATATCTACATGATAAAAAAATTTATTTTAAGAAATTTGGATATTTAATTTTATTTTTTATTAGAAAAGAATCCAAATTAAATTTACAAAACCAACTACCAAAGAATTGATTGGTTATTTGTTGATAAAATAGTCTTATTTTAGTTTTATTATAATTATTTTTATTCTATCATAAAATATATTATTGAATATCAACTAAAAAATACAACCACCTCAAGTATTTGTGTTGGTATAATATAGAAGTAAGTATTAAGTATCATCAATTGGTTTTAAGGTTAAAAGATGATTATTTTATTTTATTTTTAAAAAATTAAAAAAAATTACCTAAAATCCAATAAATAGATAAATTTTTTTATTTAATAAAATTTATCTACTATTGGATTTTGGATTTTGTAATCTAACTTCATATATGAGATAGAAATAAATTAGTGACAATCACCATAATCTTATATAAATTTTTTTGAGTTAGAATTAATAATTAAATTTTTGTAAGATAATAATTGATTATCTTCTACAATGATATAATATAGATACAAAGCATCTCAAATTTCTAATAAAAAAACATAATATTTTTTATAAAACAAAATTTTAGATATCTAATGTATATAGAAATTGATCCAACTTTTGTTATATTTTGCCAATATAAGTGTAATTTTTTAATGTCTTAAATTAATTTTTTATTTAAATAATATTCAATTAAAATTAAAATATTATTTTTATATTTTAGATTTTATATACATTAAATAATATTTTAAGAAAATTTAAGTTTTGGATTCATTTAGTTAAAGAACTACAATAATCCATTTGGCCAAAAAGGAAATAAAAGCATCTTTGAGATTGATGGCAATAAGACATTTATTTTTTTGAATTTATAACAAAACCTTCAAAACAACTTCGGCATATGTTGTTTGGATTTATATATTCCTACTTATAGAGCTTTATTATTAGTGATCTATAATTTATTTATTTTTATCAATAAGACATAGATTTTTTTTTATTTAACTTCAAATTCTAAGACTTTATAAAAGATAATAGAAAATATACTATTTGACTTTCAAATCACTTTTTTCTTCTTAGAATAAGTATATCATATTAATATAATATTTATTAGATTTTTTAGACTATTTAAATTATAATTTATTCTTTATATTATAAATTACTAAATAAAATACTAAATTAATATATTTATATAAAAAATAAAAGAACCAAAGAATTAAAGAAAAATCTATGATTTAGTATTATTTTTATTAGAAATTAATATGCCATATTTTTTATATATTAATTTTAATTCTTTTTCAAGAATATTATTTTAATCAAATAAATTAAAATTAAATATAATCTTAAATTTTGATAAAATATTTATTTTATTTTTATCTTTTAAACTATTGAGTTTAAAAAAATATAGATTTTTGGATGTTTTATTTTAATATATAATATATTAATTGAAAAATATATATCTAAAATAAATTTAATAAAAAAATAATATAGTAGAAAAAATTATCATTTATATTAATAAAATATTATTGCATTTAGATTTGACTTATCATATGCTTCTTATAGAAACAAGGGCTATTATCAAGGATACAAACTGGAAGAAGATACATAAACTCATGGAATCTAAATCAAAAAGAAAGTGACAAAATAGAAGAAAGTATGTATATTCAAAGAAGAACTGGAATGGTTATTATCAAAGTCTAGAAAATATAAGACTCTTGAAACTAGACTAAAAGCAAGAAAGGAGTTGACAAGAGTGTAGAAGGCTTCATTCTTGTCTCTATATATACTACTTAACTAAGAACTATGTGGCAACATGTTATAGGACCTCTAATACATATCCAAGGTCATGGTATCAAATATAATGTATCTCAAGGTCATGGTATTTTAAAAAATCAAAAGTGTCAAATCGTAGATGATAATCGTAATTGGCAAAGAAAGGTGTTTATTGAGTAGAAGAATATACCAAATTATTATAAATAAACTTTATTAATGGCAAAAGAGTTGTCCAATCATCTTTTTGATAGTTAATAGTACACCTCAAATATTACTTTAAAACTTGATTTACTTGTTTTTTTAATCCATCACTTTGATGGTGGAAAGTCGAAGATAATTTTATATCCACTTTCAATATCTTGAAAAGAATTCTCCAAAATCTTGATAAAAATTGTATTCTTCTATTTGATATAATATCCTTTGATAATCCATAATAACAATAGATGTTGTCAAAGAAGAGTTTAGATGTTCCTTCACCTATAATACATTTTGTATATGGTACAAAATGTGCCATCTTAGTAAAACGATCTACAATCATGAATATGGAATTGTATGAACTTGAAATTAGAAGATCTATGTTAAAATCCATAGAAACAAAAGACTACGGTTGTTCTGATATAGGTAATGGTTGGAAAAGTCAATAAGATTGATGACAAAGACTTTTTGATCTTGAAAAAATATCATATATCTGCACAAATTCTTTAACAACCTTCCACATTTAAAGCCACCAAAAATCTCTCAATATAAGCTCCAAAGTCTTATTATATCCAAAATGTCCTGCTACATAAAAATTGTAATGAGTTTCAAGAGCATATAATCATGTTTTTCCTTCAAAAATATATAAGTGTCCTTTAAAATAGAGTAGGTTCTCTTTAAATTTAAATTTTGAAGTATCTTAAGACTTAGAGGAATTATTTTTAATATCATGAACAAAAAGGTCTAAGAACATATTTGCTTGGATCTGCTTGAAAAAAGTCACATCAATAGTAAATGTTGATTTTATTGCTCAAAGTTGAAATTATTCTGGCTTCAATAAAATTATCTTTTATTAGTCAAAAGCTACTTTTCTTTCTTTTGGTATAAGATAAGAATGTCTAAAAAAAATATCAAATAAACCTTGTTCTTTTCCTAACCAATAAGTAATATTGAATTCAAAACTTGACAAAGACATGTTCTAACAAGACTAGCAACCATTCAAAATATGTGCTGACATGAAATATTTGAGGTTCTTGTGATTCATATGTACGGTGATTAGACTTAAAATGCCATTCTTGAAAAAAATCTACGATTGCAATAAGTTACTTGTCATGGATTTCATAATTAATCTTGGCTAATAAAGATTTTCTTGAATAAAAAGCTAATAGATGAATTTTTTCATCTGCTCCTATTTGTGATAAGACTGCACCTAAGGCAAAGTCAGATTCATCTATCTATTGAAGATCAGTAAGTACTTGCTTAGTTACAACCACATAGAGATTAAGCATAGTATGTTACTAATAATAAAAAGGTAGCAAAGAGTTAAAGTAAGTTATTGTAGTGGCACCAAGGGTTTATAGGTGGCGGCTAGATTAAGAAAGAATCTAGGATTTAGATGGATGAAATAGAAATGGATGTAATATCAAAAGGATGGAAGTTGCCTGATTGATTAATAAACCACCATCTATAAGTAAAGAGTGTTGGAAGTAAGAATTATCTTTTTCCACACTTCTCTTAGACTACAATCCTTGTTGATGCCAAGTGTTTGTAGCTTTTAGACTTCTTTTCTTCAATATGTTATGGACCCACTCACATTTGCTTGAGTATTTTTCGGAAGTTCTTTGAAGTGGTTTTGTAAGTTTGGAGTAGATCAAGTTGTTGTTGCTGATATTAGGCTTTAGAAGAACCTAACTTTCAGATTCAGATCTAGATTTAGATCTTGGTTTGCTCTTATTTGTGGTTAAGAGCATTTTGGTGTTGGTGTTTGATTTTATTCACTTAAAGGCAAAGTTTGTATTGTGCTATTGCTGAGATAGATCCTTGGTAATCTAACTTAATAGTTTCATGTTCTAAAGTTGCTGATTGTACTTAAAAGGCCTCTTATGGTGTATAGAGGTGATTTGTGAACATAAGAGAGATATAAGAGTGGCAAGTCAGATCTGAGACACTTAGATAAGTCATCAAACTTATGAGAAGTCTTAGAAGTGAATTTGAGAGTATTTTTTGAGAGTAAAAATACTAATTTGTTCACAAATAAGGATTCTGTAATTCTAAGGCAGCAAAACCTTCTTACTGGTTTTGAAAGCATTAGGACTTCTTCTTACAATATTTTTTGATACAACTCTTCCTTTGACATGGTTACAAGTGAGGGTGAAGGATTGAAAGTTATTGAGAAGTTTAGAGGTGAGAATTTCTACCATTGGAAGGTAAAAATGGATCTTTTGTTGGTATCTTTGGATCTTTGGGATATTATAGATGAAAGTGAAGAGGCTCAAAGCAAAGTTGCTGATATGAAGGAGAAGAAGGAGTTCAAATGTCGTGAAAAGAAGGCTTTTGGATTGATTGCAACCAATGTAGATGAAGCCAACTTCTCCCACATTATCTCTTACAAAGGACCAACAAAAGCATGGAAGACTCTTTGTAATATCTATGACAACAAAAACTTATCCAACATCATCTAAACGAAGAGGAATTTCTTTACTTGCAAGATGGAAGAAGGTGAAGACCTCATGGCTCATGTCACTAAGATAAAGGCTCTTGCAAACCAACTAACAATTGTTGATAAGCCTTTAGAAGAAAGTGATATTATCATGACCTTGCTAATGAATTTTCCTGAATCTTACAACTATCTTATTGTGGCATTGGAGTCCATCAAGCTAAAAGAGCTTACAATAGATTTATTTGACAACAAGAATTACCCTTGAAGTAACCAAGAAGAAAAAAAAGGAGCCTCAAAGTGAAGATTTAGCACTCTACTCACATCAAGACAAGGGCAACTATTCAAATCAATGAGGTAATGTCAAATCTTGCTTCATTTGTGGCAAAGTAGGCCATTTTGCTCGAAATTGCTACAAAGGCAAAAAGATGGAGAAGGAGAATACAAATAGTATGCAAGATGAGTTTGGAGGATAATATTAGGCATTCATGGCAACAAATGGGACCTCTATAGCTGCCATGTCAAGATGGATTGTCGATTCAAGTTGTTTCAAGCATATGACATCTTATCAGTGTTCATTTGACACTTATGAGGCTATTCCAACATCAAACGTGGTGTTGGCAGATAGTGGTACATGTGAAGCCATTGGAATTGGCTCTATTATGGTGGTGGTGGTTGTGAATGGACAAACCAATAGGATCAGATTCAAAAACGTCCTTCATGTGCCTAAGATGAAGCAAAACCTTCTTTCGGTGAGTAAACTTGTACTAGAAGGTTTTAAAGTTTAATTTGACATGAATGGATGTTTTGTAAGAACATTGAGTGAAGCCTAAGTCTTCAAAGGATTGAAAGAAGGGAATTTATACTACCTCATTTGTAAGAAGGTGAATTGAGTGGAGGTAGCCGCATTTGCTGAGTTTACAACAAATCAAGACAAGTTGAATATATCACATCGTCGCCTTGGCCATTTGAATGTAAAGAGCATGAAAGAGCTCAAGACTATGGTAAGTGGCTTAGATCTTGGCAATACAAGCCAAAATGTAAAACAACTTGCATGTAAAGGATGCATATAAGGCAAACAACAAAGGGCGTCTTTTCCAAGGAGTGTAGCAATATATGCTATCAAATTACTAGAGATTGTCTATTTGGATGTATGTGGACCTATGAAGAACACAAGTATTGGAAGATCAAGGTATTTTCTCACTTTCATTGATGATTATTCAAGAAAGATTTGGATCTACATTCTTAAAGCCAAGAGTGAATGCTTTTGGAGGTTTAAAGAGTTTAAAGTACTTGTTGAGAAACAAAGTGAATGCAAGCTCAAGGTGCTATGCACGGACAATGGAAGTGAATACATGTCTAAAGAATTTGATGTTTATTTGAAGAATGAAGGAATTGCTAGACAAACCACAACTCCATACACTCTACAATAAAATGGTATTGCTGAAAGGGCAAATCGAACTATTATAGAGATGGTAAGGAGGATGCTTCATGCTCAAAACCTTGGCTATGAGTTTTGGATGGAAGTTGTGGTGAATGCAGTGTATATAAGAAATATGTGTCCAACAAGTGTTCTTGCATCAATGACACCACAAGAAGCTTGGAGCGAGAGACAACCTAGTATTTCCCATATGAGGACCTTTGGTTGCATTGCATATACAAAAACACTAGATTGTATGAGGTCCAGAATTGATGCAAAAGGTACATAGTATGTGTTTCTTGGTTATTGTGAAGATACTAAGGCATATAGGCTAATGTTCTTAGAAACCAAGAAGATCATCAAAAATCATGATGCAAATGATAGAAGATCAACAACGGTGTCGTATGGTGTGATTTGCTATCTCGGAATACACTAAGTATCTAGCTGTAGAGAGTGTAGCTTAAATCTTTATATGAATCTTGACTTAGCTTCTAAAACTCCTTTATTTTGCATAAAACTCAAAATATAATAAAATCCCTTCAAAACATATTTTTTCCACAAAGAGTTTTTTTTTTTTGAATTTTAGAAATTCATAATTCTTAATATTACAATTTATTTTATTTCAAATTTATAGAATAAGTAGAATTTATCCTTAACTTTTATTACAAAAAAAAAAAACAACTATAAATTCACTTCTAAGCTTTTGGTATCTAAGAAATCATAGCAGATGCTCTAAATCCTAATTTACAAGTACTTGAGTACTATTTTCTTAATATCTCAAGAATCCAATATTCAAATGTCATAAAACTTATGTACAAAGTTTATTAACATAAAATTACACATTTCTTGAAATTTTGAACCAAAACCTTATCAAATTGCTCAAGATATAGCTCAAGCCACAACCACTAGTAAATCGGATCACTTACTACCCTTAGATTGCATGCACTGACTTCAAAATCCAATAATTCCTTCACTTCAACTTGGAATCCAGTAAGTAGTATATAACAAGTATAGCCGCAAAAGTACTCTCTCTAGTTGCAATTGCAGATCCTCAATTGCTATCCGTACCCGTGTGTTATGCCAAAATGAGTGATAGTAGCTCTCTTATCTTTGAGTGTTTGTATCTCTTTCATATAAACTCCAAATTATACAAAACTTCAACCAAAACCATAGCCAAAAACCTAAACTTGTTGATCCTAGCCTTCAAAGCTTGAATGATGTCGATAAAGTAACCCTAATTCCTAATATGGCCTCAGATAGCCTCCTCAAAGCCCATTGGTCATGATTTTTGACCAATAGGAATGGAGATTTTCATCATCTATCTCCATTCATCTATATTGGTGTCCTAATTACTCCTTTTGCTGCCAAAAATCCTTCTTCAATCCTTTTTTTTATAAGATTTATATAATTCATGCTCTAAACATCAAATAAAAGAACCAAAATAAGTTTTCAAAGGTCACCAATGTCTAATAAAGGTAAATTTAAATATTTAGAAGTTACTATCAATCAAAACCAATCTTCAAAGTGACTATCAAAAGGAAATTAAAGTTATACAAATTCTATAATAAACTTTTTAAAAAACTTCTTCTCAAGGTAATAATCAAATTATATTCTACAACCAACTAAAATCTACTAACATGGCTCTCATCATGTTACTTAATAAATTATATATTAAGTACATAATTACATTATTTTCATATAATAGCCAAACCACAATATGACAAGGAATATGTCTTCTTCATTGGAGTGGAAGTCATTTCATAGAATTCCAAGAAACAACCTATCATTGCAAGATCAATGATGGAGGTAGAGTACATGGCAGCAAGTCATTGTGTAATGGAGGCGTGTTGGATAAAGCAACTCTTAGAAGACATTGGTCTAGTGCAATTAGAAGCAGCTCTAATTATGTATGACAATCAAGGATGTCTTGTATTTGCCAAGAATCCAAAACACCACTCAAGGACCAAGGACATTGATGGTCAACATCATTTCATACAAAAGAAGATTGAAGATGGAATAATAAGTATGAAATATTGTGCTACAAATGACATGCTTGCTGATGTGCTCGTAAAGGCATTAGTGAAGAATAGACATCATGACTTGATTCGGAGATTATGATTAAAAGCCTTTTGAATATTAACAAAGAAGGAGTGTTGAAGATCAGCAAGTACTTGCTTAGTTACAACCACATAGAGATTAAGCAGAGTATGTTACTAATAATAAAAAGGTAGCAAAGAATTAAAGTAAGTTATTGTGGTGGCACCAAGGATTTCTAGGTGGCGGCTAGGTTAAGAAAGAACCTAGGATTTAGATGGATGAAATAGAAATGGATGTAATATCAAAAGGATGAAAGTTGCCTTGTTGGTTAGCAAACCACCATCTATAAGTAAAGAGTGTTGGAAGTAAGAATTATCTTTCTCCACACTTCTCTTAGACTATAATCCTTGCTGATGCTAAGTGTTTGTAGCTTTTAGACTTCTTTTTTTCAATACTATCTCCATAAAAAATATTTTGAAAAAGTCGACACAATGCAAGATTGGTCCAAAAATAAAAGCTTTCTTCAAAGCTTCAATTGATGTTTTTGCTTCTTTACTCTACTTGAGCTTGTCTTTACAAGTTAAGCATATAAGTGGCGTTGCAACTTGAGAAAATTTCTTGATGATGATCCGACAGTAATTAGTAAATTTTAAAAAGTATTATACATCTTTTACTATTTTTAGAATCTTCTAGTCCATGATTGTGTGAATTTTTCTAAAATCCATCATTAGATCATTGTTTGAAATGATATATCTTAAGAAGTCAACTTGAGTAATATAGAATATACACTTTTTCATCTTGGCATACGATCTCGCATCTCTAAGTTTTTGTGATATATAACAAATATGAATTTCATATTCTTTTGTATTCTTAGAGTAGATTAAAATGTTATCTAAGTAACAGACAACAAAATCATCTAGGAACTCACAAAAAATATCATTCATAAGATGTTGAAAAGTAATTGGTGCATTCATGAGTCCAAAAGGCATGACATTATATTCAAAGTGTCCATATCTTATTCGAAATGTAGTCTTCCATTCATCTCCTTTTTTTAATGTATATCAGATTGTACGCTCCTTATAGATCTATTTTTGTATAGATCTTAGCTTAATTTAATTGATCAAAAAGTCCAGATATCAAACCCAGAGGATATTTATTCTTGACGGTAATCTTGTTGAGTCTTCGATAATCTATAGATATTCGCAATGATCCATCTTTTTTCTTCACAAATAGGATAGGAGCTCTTGCAAGAGATTTTGAATGGCATATAAAATTCTTGGCCAAGTTCTCATCAATGTACTTCTTGAGTTCAGCCAACTCATTTTGTGATAAACTATAGATTGGACCAAATGGCGGCTGAGTTCCTTCTTTAAGATCGATTGAGCAATCATATGGACAATGCTTTGGGAGAATATCTGCATTCTTCTTTTCAAAAACAACTTAAAAATCTTGATATTGACTTGGAATTTCACTTGAAATCTTTCCATCATTTAAAATGGATGTAGCATAAATAACAAAAGACGATCCTTTTTTTGCAACATGCAAAAAAGCTTTTGCACCTACAAGTATAAGTTTGCTTATAGTATATTCATGGCTTTCTATTGGATTAGAAAAAATCTTAATGATGTTTGAAGAAAAGTTAAATTTATCAAAAATCCAATCTATCATAAGATTATATGGACTGAGTAGCCATGGCAGTTGAGTTTTTAGCCATGATAAACCTAAAATGACTGGATTAGAGGTAAATCTAATTATATTAAAAATTATGTTACTATTATGACCATTTATTATTATATCTATAGGAAGTGTTTCATGAGTAACATCTCCAAAAGATAACGGATGACCATCTATGACATCTACGTGTACAGGTTTAGTTTTTTGTACTTATTATATATTATGACTTTTAATAAATTCTTCATCTAAAAAACAAGCTGAGGCTTCTGAATCTATTAAAGCAGAGGCTTTGTGATTATTAGATCCTAAATCCACATCTATTATAAAACAAAGAGAGGGTTCTCAAAAGAAAATAAGACCTTTATTAGGAATTGTACAAGATTCCAGCCACATGGTCCCTATTGTAGCTAGACAAATTTATTTTTCGACATGTTTTCATCTTCGACAACAGTACTCCTCATTTTGTAGTTGCATCGTTTCTTTGAAAAATATTGAGTAGTGTGCTTAGTTTCTCCATAATATAAACATAGTCTTTCTTAACAATGAGAAGTCTTTTCTTGTTTGGTAAGAGGTTTAAAACATACAGCATCAATTTGCATGTCTTTTACTTCTAAATATTTAGATTGAGAAGCTGTTAGTGTTGTCATTGAATTGTAATAATATTGAGGTTTTCTTATGCAATTCTCATATCAAAATTCAAAAAGTCGATTATTACATTTCACAATAAAGTCAATTGCTTGATTCAATGTCTAAGGATCTAGTAAATTGAGCATCAATTTCTTTACTTCATATTGTAATCCATAGAAAAATTGGCTGATGAATATTGTATCATCATACTTGATATGTATCGCTAATTGCTGAAATTGTAAAACATATAATGTCACTATATAATTGCCTTGTTACAAGATATAAATCTTGTTAGTTGCAATATGGATTGTATCATGTTTTCCATACATGGATCAAAAGTCTACTAATAATGCTTTCAAATTATCTAATATTGAATCACATCATTCAAGAAATGATGAAAAACATGATAAAGTAGAACTTGAAAGTAATGTTTCAATAAACCTGACTTGTGATCCTTGAGTTTGATAACTTTGAAGTTGCAATTCAATCATTAGTTGTACGTGATTGATGAATCCTTGAAACTTAGATCTTGTGCCATCAAACTTCTCAAACAATCCAATTTTTGGTTCCTTGAAACTTGAAGATGTTCCGTTGTAGGAGCAATAGTATGGCTTGGAGTAGATATTGAAGAAATTCCAATCATCTCTATATCTTCATTATCTGATAATCTTATTGCTCTTTGTAATGGTAGACTAAGTTGATGTATTGTAAGCATTAACTCTCTCATTTGCTATTGCATTTGAGTCATTGCACTCTTCATTTTAGTAAGCTCTACCATGCTAGCACAATAAAAATAAAGGTGTCTATTCTCACATAATACAATACACAAGAATCAAGAAAAAAAAAAATCTAAAAATAATATGAGTTTAAAAGAGGATAATCTGTAATTTCTAATATGCTTATATCTTATCAAGAAAAAAGGATAATCCATTCTTAATCAAGAAAAGACAAAGCTCTCATATTGTATGTGTACTCTTGTCAATTTGTCAAAGACACAAACTACAAGAAGATACATAAATTCATCGAATCTATGTCAAAAAGAAAGTGACAAAATAAAAGAAAGTATGTATATTCAAGGAAGAACTAGAATGGCTATTGCCAAAGACTAGAAAACATAAGACTCTTAAAACTAGACTAAAAGTAAAAAAAGAGTTGACAAGAGCAAGTAAGAAATTTTTCTTGCCTCTATATATACCACTTAACTAAGAACTATGTGGCAACATGCTATAGGACCTCTAATACGTGTCCAACTTGTAGAACACATGTCTAATTTGTAAGGCAAGTTTCCTAGGTGTACGCCATATGTCCAACTTGTACTATAAGTGGTCAACATGTTGACACATGGCCTCCTTATTGGCCAAGTTTTCAACCTATCAATCACCTATAGACATGTATAAAGCCAAAGCAATGTCTATGAAGCTTCTAAGAAGCTTTCCACAAGATATTATCATATTTATCTATTTTGACTTCTTTCTATCTATTCTTATTATCTAGATAATTATCATAGTATATACGTATGTCCGTGTTAGCTATGCTTAAATTCATGATCTAGATCTAAATTTTATAAGTATATAGTAGTTATTTGACCAATAGAAGAATACTTATATTATTTTGTATATCATCAAATATCATCTCTTTATTATTAATACTCTTGACACGATTGCTATTTCTTTGAGTTTCTTCAAGGATGTTAAATAGAGTAGAAATATTTTAAGTTGAGAGTTCTTAAGGATTTTAGAACTTTTAAGAATTATAAGTTTTTACTCTAATTTTTCTAGCTATATTTTATCGAACCATTATTTTATCTGAAAATCAACATACTCTATTCAATTATAGAAGGGCCTATGAATTGCAAGAGAATCATATTGTTTATACCTAATAATTTTCAAAGCACATTTTATTCACATTGAATAAATTAGTCTAACAATACAATAACTATATTAATACTAGGTTGATTAAAAGACATATTATATTCATTAATATTGGAATTTTGAAGAAGATGTATCTAATTAAGATAGTCCAAATCTATAGTGATTTAGGTTTTACAATAGATAGGTAGAATATCAATTGATTTTGGTTTTTTATCATGTTCTTTTATATAAAGAATATATTGAGATCTTTTGGCCAAGCCAAAATAGAGATTTATCACATGTAAAATAAGATTCAAGAAATTTAGCATGGATTTGAAAATGAAAGAAATAGAGCAATATTTATTACTTTTTATACTTAATAATAATTATTTAATTTTTAAATGGTATTTTTTATGTAAATGACATGTTTATCATTCAATTGGTTCATGATATTAATTTATAAATTTATATTATAATATTTATAAATAATTTAGTTTCTAAAATTCAACTAATCTTTCTAAATAGATGATCAAGTATCATTATGTTAGAAAGTATATCTCTCTTAAAGACTATAGAGGCACTATGATTCTTTATTGCACTTGTAATTATTCCAACAAATAATAGAGTAGTTTGGTATCTATCTACTTATAATATATTTTCTTCTCTGATTATTTGTGTTATTTAAAATATTCTTTTATCTTGGCTGTCTACATTATTTTTTATATTGTATATTATATTAAAGCTATTTCTTGAATGCCATTTATTAAAAATAGAAATTTATTTAATGTTGATTAACAGGTGGTTAAGTTGGATTTGAAGTCTTCTTCTATATTATAAAGTCCTTACATGTATTTTTCTTTACTTATTTAGTTGCATTATTATATTTATTTTTGAATTTTATACAAGACAGTAAATTATTTTAATCTTTTAGTTTATTTCAAGGCAAAATTAATACTTAAGTAGAAAGTTATTATAATCTATGTATATTTATTTTGTCATATTAAATACCTAATTATTGACTTGGTCTTCTACTCTCCATCCTTTTCTTGAATTTAATATAAGACAATATATAAATTCGTATAATTGGTCATTGTCTTTATTATACTAAAAAAATTCAAATGTAGCTGCCACTTATAGAACAACTTTGAGAAGAAAAAAAAATTGATAGTTATTCAAGAGGAATGTAAGTGGATAACTTTATAGATTCAATCCGTTGTGAGAGAAAGCAAGGCAACGAACGACGAGATGACTCAGCAAGATTCTCAGCAGAGAGGGGATTGCACAAGCACATGTGAATACCGTTGCCAAATGTGGAATCATAAGGAATCGGGGAAGCAACGAAGATCTTTCATGTGTCAACCTAATCGCTAGGGCCAGGAATTTTAATCAAAAAATAAAACTATCAAAGCGTTCAACCATGAGGGCTTGTTCTAAGTTTCAGATCTCGCATGCTTATGCTGGTGACGATTTTTTCGACAGCAGATGCTCGAGTTTTCAATTGCCCGAAGCATCGAGAACAAGCCCAAGCAAACATAGTTAGCCCTTCGTGAGAGTTTCAGGACGATGGAAGGAAGCCGAAAGTTCCCATCAAAATCTCTGTGATCCAGCCAGAATCTTTGAATTGGATGGGAACTTTGCCAAGGGCTCACACAAACTGCTGCGAGCATGTCGTTTGCACGCTTGTGTTGAGAAATTCTTTAGGATCATTTCAACACGAAATGCACACGCCGCACTCGGGCATGGAGCCGGTGAGAGGGGCGTAAACCGAGTTCATACGAGTCAAGTGACTTCCTTGCCACATGAATGTTCGTATCCCATCAATTTCAGTAGCTTACCTCTGGCGAAACGTCTTGATCAATATATCCAAAACTGAAAGAAGCAACAGCGTACGAAGCAGTTTCGACAAGTCCCTCACGTGAGAAGCATTTACATAACAGTACAGGAACAGACATAGAAATTACAATGTCTTCTCAGACACACAACTGCCTATCAACATCAGTAAAGCGTAGAATTATACAAATCATTGACAGTTGTAACAGTCACGCCTAAGTTACATAAATATTGACCAAACTCTAGCTGTAACTTAAGCTGAAGGAAGAACCAAGCGTTCCTCACTAATCAATAGTTAGCATAAGAACCTCACGAAACTGTAAAGGCCAAGACGCAGCAGATTTAAGAACAAAGCACCACAGGCTAATCTAAAAATAGACAATTCTTCGGCAACTTGACCACTTCTGCAAATGAGCTTACAACCTGGGCATACAATACTTGGGAAAACAAATTCTGCGGCCATTACCCAAGACAGTAATGAGTTCAACTTGTTACATTGATAAAGTCAACTATTCCTCGAGGGGCCCTACAGCAAAACAATACAAGTTTATGTATGAGTAATCACTCTATCGCTCCAATATTGACTCTCACACCTTAACAATCACCTTACGAGTTGCCACGAAGGGAATTTGAAAATTCTTGACAAGAACTTTGTTGTCATGCCAGCAAAATCCTGAATACACTCACATCCGCACAAGAGGCAGACGCACACACAAAAGTAGAATAAAAGAATGTAAAAAATGTAAAAAATAGAAAACCCTGAGTGGGTATTAAATAAAATACAAACAATAACTCCACTCTAAGACCTGCCGCTGCAGAATGTATAGACGCACTGGTAACGTACGTTTCGATGAATACCAATGAGCTTCCCACTGCATCTGAAAGCAGTCCTAGAGGGCTTTCTCAAATCACGAGATGCAGATCGTTCTACGCACCAAATAGCTTGTAGTACGGCAATCCAAAACCTTAAAATCTGTCAGGAGGCACACCTGATACAAAGCCGGGAAAGTGGAAGCTAAATTGCTTTCACACTCTTCCAGATACTTGCAATTCTGCTTGTATGTCATTCCAGAACGCACTACATGCGCTGTCGCAGATACTTCACCAATGATTAGCCGCATGTCAAGAAGTGGCGACCCTAGGGGGAAAATGAGCAGAGACCATCCACGAAACACCTTGCACACCATTCCTACAATTCACGTGGCCAGAAAGGACTGGGATCTGGTATGTTCTTGGCATCCATGGGATGCTGCAATCCATTCACCAGTGCTCACCAATCCTGGCTAACCATTCGCCTCCACAAGATTGCGCATCAGATTATCTCCGCTGCTAAGAACTTCAATGATAAGAAACATACAAGACCGAAACCATTACCGCCACGATTAATCCAACATCTCAACCATTTCGCATTGCGAGTCATGTTGCACAAACAATCTTGATTCAAAACATGCAAGTTTGGAAGTAGGTATAGTTGTGTTTTATGTTTTAAGAGAGAGAGCAGCTCTCGTAAAATACAATGATGATATCAAAATCACCAATCTCTCTGGTATACACCTCAAGCTAACCCGTAGTAAGGGTAAGCATCCTTTTGCATCACTTGAAAATAGTCCAACGTAGATGATATCTAAGTTTCAGGTTCATAAAGTACGAAAGTAGTTAGACTTTTCCATTGCAAATAGACCCTACCAAGTCGCACTAGCGTTTCATTTCATGCAGAAAAGCCCAGTACTGTTGATAAGGTTGACGTGTTTCTGGGAAAAAAGATGAACAAGTCGTGGGACATTGCCATCAAAAAAGCGCCATCGGCGTAAACCAAACGGGCCGATCTCTATCTCAAAAACTCGACGTCAGATCAACCGATTCTTGGTGACTAACCATCTCAGTTGCAGGCAACAAACCCTGGCGTAATTCTTTGAGGGAGAGAGCCCATGCTCGAAGAATTTCCCACAAGCCGGCTCAAAGGTCTCACCGCAGACGCGGCACCGTTGGCAAGATCCACTGCCATAGAAATGCTCTCCTCCGCTATGGTATCCAGAGAACCCCTCTTCTTAGACAAGCTCCTCTCCACAAGTATGATCCGCGGCGGAGCGGTTTCTACCGTTGCTCCCAAAGCAACCATCCTCTCCAGAATAGTTTCCATTGTCTTCTGTCTAGGAGAGCACCGCTCCACAGTGATAATCTGAGGTGGCGCGATTTCGCACCACGATCCCATCCCTGTCGCACCCCTTACCATTGCTACAAACCAACTTCTGACGACCTTACTCCACTCAACTACCTCTATAACGAATCAACACGATCAATCTCCTCCTCCCTTTACACCACGCAACAACCTCCCCCACGCCTCTTTAGAAATCAGCACCTCGCTGCCCCAAAATCCAAATACACAGACCTCCAATCGTCGCTGAAGCAAGGCAACAACGAATAAGAAATACAATAAGCTCCACAAGAACTTTTATATATATATATATATATATATATATATATATTTTGCTGAAGAGCAAGAGAAACGATTGACGCCGAGAGTAGATGCGCAAGAGGACGAAGACGAAAGACACCACGGAGAACAGTGTGTGGAATACTAAGCAAGCCAAGGGGGGGATATGGTCGAGAGAGGAACGATGGAGGGTGCCGCAAGGTAGAAGCAGACACCAGCCGCGGAGGCGGGACCCAGCGGCGGGGTGAGCTTAGACGGCGACATCTGGGCCAAAGTAAGGGTGGGAGAGATGGGTGGTACCTCAGGAGTCACTTTCGGCGGCTGTTCAGACTATGGCGGCGAGGTGAAGTTCGGCACGAGGATAACCGGAGGCGCCAGTCGGCCAGGTTCATTGTTTTAACCGAGACTGCGACCAGTGGCCTTGACTGCTTCTAACGCCTTCCCTTCCCCTTGCCCTTCCCTTTTCCCGTGCCCGTCTATCCTCGAATACGTCACACGCTGAGTAACTCTGACCTGCGTCATTGACAGCCCCAATACGAACTCAACACTGATTGATCTGATTGAACAGGATGAAATCATCATTAGCTTTTCTGTATCATAACACCAAGCCACTATAAAAGCAACTTTTAAAAAACTGTCAGTTATGCCTTCAAATTTGTTATCATTGTTTCAACATGTAATTAAAAAAAAAACAAAACAAAACAAAACAAACAAACATAAACATAAACATAAGTCGTGTTCTCATTACTTCAAACTCCTAGTTGTTGTGTGAATGTAGATGTAGCGTAGCAGAAGGTGAAATTTGAACTCATAACAGTAATATCGCGCACCAAAAAGAAAAAATAGTATAAATGTGTGGATGAGGTGGAGTGCCGTGAATTTATGTTGCGAATTGGAAGGTAGAAACAGTTTGAATGTAAAGACTGGTGGAATGGGAATAGGAAGTTTAGAAGCTTTCAATGAAGGCTCCAGGATGAAATGAATCTGAGGGGTGGGATTGATCATAAGCTTTAGAGATGTGGAGGAATTGTCCAAGTGCCAGCCTGGGCTAGCTGTGCTACTCCACACATCCAAACAAACATACATACAAACGTCAATATATATGTATATATATACTTGCACAGCATCCGTTTAACAAAGCACTGCTATAACTCAAAATGTACATGGTTAATTAATCATTCCGATCAACGATTAATGATTAATAAACAAACAAATAATTCTCAACGAGAGACACATAGTTTTTTGGAAAAGCATTCAAAAGATTCTGAGAAGTGGTCACCAAACTCAATCCAGTCCAATCTAAAGAACATCCTCTGGTCCGAACAATTGCACTCATCCATAATCAATCCAACTCTAATTTTCTATACGATACTGTTTAAACAGAGCTCCAGTCAGACACAGGAACTTGCTGACTCAGAAGCATGACTCCAGCATCATTTTTCTAATCCTGGCCATCGTCAAGACGGACATTGCGAGTGAGTCCGAAAACGTTCACGACGCCGAACGCCAAAAACCACGCAGTCATGTTCAAACTGTTATGCAATGCACCGATTCGGAGTAATATAACTAAGCTGCAGTGAAGATAGCGTCAAGCCTTGAATTGCTGTGAGCAATTGCCGAATTGGCCCTCATGAATCCTAAAATAAGTAGGAATTTCCCGGGTCTCGGATCGTGACTGGGGGCCTTAACTCGGGTTCAGCGGTTATCGCGTTATTAGTGTGAGTTGATAAATAGCGGGCTTCGCTATCGGCTATTCCAGCGCAGTTTGGGCATCACTGTGTTAGTTGTGAATGGATGAAGAAATATCTAATGAATGCTCCCGTCGCCGAGAATTCGAATTCATCCAGAGCAGCAAAATGACTTTGACGAGGAATGCATGCCAGCGTGGCGGTGGCAAAAGCATGAGCTGGAGAGATTCTGGGTCCCCTTTTCCGAGGATCCTATACGCTCACCGATTAGAATCGCACACGTGGACTGACGGAACCCAGCAATTCAGGGCGATGGTTGGTTCATGCATGACGTCTGCGGCGCCACGTCGACTTCCAGCTGGATTGTCTATTATTGGTTAGACCCCCCTGCACCACACACTCCTTAGCATGCTCTCAAAACTTATTGCTCCACGTGATCAGATTTTTTTGTTTGTAAAAAATCTTCACTTCTATATTTGCGTAAATGGGTTTTTTTGGAGATTGTCTGGTGCTATCTTTGTTTACATCAGGGAAGCATTGTATGCATGGAGATGAATTGGCAATTACGATATTTAATCCTCTTGTATAAAACGTTGGAGAGATGTGTAAATCATTCTTATAATATAAAATATCAATATATTAATATTAAAATATCAGAACAAATGGTTCTGATGACGGGGATTAGTTTTGATCACAAATCACAATAAGACACATTTAGGTAAATAAGTTGATCACATAGCATTACAGTTGTAGTGAACTTGACTAATGAAGTGTAAATGTATTGGCACACTATGTTTCCTTTCTATAAAATAATTGGTGTATTGTTTGAGAAATAAGGGATTACAATAAGGTTCATTTTCATTTTCTAATTGAAACATATTTAAAAAGTTAAAAAATGAATGTAGTATATAATAATAAAATACTTTTAGCAATGTTGGATTTTGACCTACCAATTCTATCTGTTAGAATGTCCGCTAGTACATGTAGTTGAATTATTAAGAGGGCTACTGTTTAATGGGATGAATTAGATGCATGGATACCAGAAGACATTTGAGATGATTAACTGGCAATGAAATATATTCTAGTGCAATTCCAAATAAAAAGAATACAAATAATTGAATAATTAGTGCATTCGCCAAAAAACTTATAAGTTGTAAACATGCTTAGAATTCCTGTGGATTCCTTTTTTTCTTTTCTTTTCTTTTTCTTTTTTTGTTTTTGTTTTTGTTTTGTTTTGTTTTGTTTGTTTGTTTGTTTGTTTGTTTTTTCTTTTTTTCTTTTTTTCTTTTTTTCTTCCTTCTTTTGCTAGAGTTGAATAACATTCTTATTATTTTAAAGTACAAAAACAGAAAACCCATGGAGTTATTAAATTTTAAATTATTATTTTTTATGGATCAGGTAGTAATTAATTTTTTCATTTGCTGTAGTTTTGCTCTTTCTTCATGTATTCAACAGTACATAGTTTTAAATATCACAATACACAAACATTATCACAATTATCATCTTTCTGGTTCATAGATTGATTTATTTTTAAAGATGTCACAGCACTCTTTGTTTTTGTTCTTGTCTGTTTGTTTTTGTTTTGTTTTGTTTTGTTTTTTGCATTATTGAAACAAATTCCGTTCGCATGCACACTTTCAAACCAAGACTTTCGCCTCTTAGATTTTATTCATCCTCAAAATATCCAATCTAAAAAGCTTTTGGATCCTTACAATTCTAATACAATTAATGTTTTCTCACATCCAAGCTCCACCTATGTGCTTTCATAGTATCTCAAAAAAAAAAAAAAAAAAAAAAAAAAAAAAACTTTTTAACATTTTCACAACACACACGGATAGAGGCACAGACACACATGCATATACATATACATATATACCATTCAAAATAATTAAAGAACGTCCAATTAATATGAGTCATATTCCAATATAATAAAAATAAGACCCCAATTTTCTTCCTCGACTTAAACAGGAAAACGGTAAAGGCAAAACATTTCTTGGAAGAGTAAACAATCACATAAAATCATTTTAACCAACAATGAAAAAGCTATGCAACAGAGCACTTGGACACCAATTCATGCCAAATGTGCATGTTGATCTAGTCAGCAAAATGTCAATTACCCTTATGTGGGCACTTGACAAGTGGCACTGTCAATGAACGCTTACGTGATCAGGGAAGAATGACAACCAATCCACACTCAGAATCACGTCCTTTGGCGTTCTGAGCATCTATCGGACTCTGTGCGACTCTATGGGCAGATAGATTTAGCGGCCCCGCCAAATGTACCGGCCACATTGGTACGGACCCCCTGAATGCTGACCTGGATAACGCTCTGTATCTCGTGACGATCACTTCAGAGTTGAAATGCGACACCACCTTTTCATTGTTAACAACTATTTGGAGAAAGTAAAATATCTGGGAAAAGCTGTTGGTTGATAACGTTTGGTGAAAAAGATTAGGTTCAGGTGGAGTGAGTTCCTTTAAAGCGATCAGGGACAGGACGGGAACATGGTGCCCGGAAACGAGAACGTAGTTCCATTGGTGGGTTACAAAAAGTTCCCCGTTCGATTACACGTGGTCAGATGGGTATTGACGGAGGCGGGACGAGGGGATCCACGCGCTGGGTGAGTGTTAGAGTACCTGACCCGGTCTATTGGACCGGGCCCGTCGGGATCCCCGCGGGTTCTCCTCGTTGGGACCGGGGGCGGGGTGCAAGATCGAGGGTTGAATGGATCACCTGTTGAGGGTGACCAGGACCGAAGACCAAGGATCAGGACCGGAGACCAGGAATCTGGACCGAAGACCGCGTCGTGGAATCCAAAGACCGACTTGTAGAAGAAGAAGAAGAAGCCATGGTGCAATACTAATAACAAGTGATGCTTTCGTGGCACACAACTCAATAAAGTGGGTTGAATATTAATCTAGATGATGGAACGAGCTTGAATATTTCCACTGTGCTACAAACTACCGCTTGTATTGTCCACACAATGGGATGAAACATTTTCTATGAAGTTATGGCTCTTTCAAAGTACACGAAGTGTTGTTGGATGTGTTGCATTATATTGTTCTTCCAATTGAGTGGGGTATGTATGTACGTATGTATGTATACATGCAGTAGATTGGCCATGTAAGATTATAATTGACTAGGTTTGGTGATTGTGGAAATTTCAAGTGTAAAATGCATCAAATGAGAGAGTAAGTTCATTTTTGGGGTATATCTAAAAAAAGGAGTGATGACCTAGAATTTCAAAACTATTTGGTAATTACTTTGGAAACTTATAAGAAGTAAAACTTATAAGAACATGATTTTTAAAATTAGCACTAAAAATAAATAAATGTTGAATCTGTAACCGCCAAAACACAAGAGAGAATATATATATATATATATATATATATATATGTGTGTGTGTGTGTGTGTGTGTGTATATAGTATTTTGTATGTAATGTGTTTTTTCTTTTGTTTGAAAAAAAATTAGAACATAATTAATATACCGTAGTTTGCAAAGGCTTGTAGAATGTAAATGAATTATAGTATTAAGAAAACACCAAGTCCATGGAATCAACATCAAAACATTCAACTTGTGAGACAGAGGGTAAATAAAATATTGAAAGCATGCATGTATAAAAATAGATAATATGATTAATTTAATGAATAATGGCATTTTGTTTAAATGATACATTGTCTATGAATGCACAGTGTATGTGCAAAATGATTTGAATGTATCTTATTTGACACCAAAGGTGCTGTACAATTCTTACATGCCATACAAGATTGCTCACTAATATTTAATTTGAAAATACAGAAAAAGAGTAATATTATATTTTGGCAATAAACATATGCTCATTATCTTTTCTTTTTATCTAACTGTTACAAATATTAAAAATAAACTTAGCACATCACCAAACACCATTTATTTATTTAGTCTAAGCTAGGTATTCAATATCTCAATGCAATGGTTTGGATTTCAAGTATTGGGACATATTTTCTTTGATACATCTTGGACTTGTAACATCCCAACACCAGAGAAGCTTCTATTGTGGCAAAGTCATTCCAAAACAAAGTGAATCAAAGGAACAAACTAAGTTTCATACTCACATACATACATAAATGTGCCGAGGATTTTAATTTTAATTATATTAAACTTATTATTCTGCGGTTGTATTGGGTTTTGTTTTTGCATATAAGTAAGGGCCGACAAAAGAGTCCATTAACGAATGAGTTGGGGCATATTATTTAATAAAGAACCATTTGATCCCCCATGGCATCCACAATTTCATTGAAAGCAGTGCGATCCCCCTTCCCAACAGACCAAGTCCTCAAGTCCTCAGAAGGGCCTACTTCCGACCCACATGCAATCCGACGTGGACACCCAAGCCACGTAAACATGCCAGCTCAGCGGCTTCGAATTCATGAGGTGGATGAAACATCAGCAACACTTTGTCCACGTGAGCATTGGTCGAGCCCTTTAAGCCAAGGCCCACAGAAGATACGAAAAATAAAGTAAATAGAAAAGAAAAAAAAAGGCGATGATTTAAGATAAATATATTTCTAATCAACATTGTGTGATCTAAATTTGAACAAAATAATTGAGTTGAAGGATACAAATATAAACTTTTGGATTCTAATCACTTCGTTATAAGACAATCTGCCATACAAGAAATTCTAAATCTTTGTTGAATTTGTTTCAATAAAGTCCTTGTGAACTTTACCAAAAGGCCTATTTCTTTGATGTAGTATTATAGATTATATAACATAACAAAATGATTGTGCAATAAAAACGTATGCAATTGTGTACATGTATAAAAAAATGTTCTCCATTTAAAATTATTTACATATTATGAGATTTTTATGGTTGCTGTATATTAATTGAAAAAATCAATTCATGAGTTATGTATTTTAAAGTGAACTCAAAGATTCAGAAAGTGAAGGAAGTGTATACCACCATTTTAATTTAATTACAATCATGACATGAATCATTGAAGTATGTGAAATTAAACTTTATCCTTAAGTTCTTTTGGAGCATCCAATCCATTGAAACTATTGCAAGATGCTTAAACCAAATTACAAATCTTTAATTTAGTCATAAAAGAAATTTTGTGATTTTAAGTACATATTAAATGTTCAAGATATAAAACCAATAAATTGATTAATAGTTTATAATATTAATTAGGTGAGTTGAAATAATTTTGGATTGGTGGTTAATAAATTAATTTACAATAAATTAGTGCATAAAAAAAAATGTCTGAAATTAAATTCTTCTATTTCTTTGCAGAAAGAATTTTGTATCTAACAAATGTCAGATTGTAGTTTTAGAATCTACAAGGATTGTATTTGTGATTGTTTTTAAGGGTTTGGTAGATTGTTATTTTGATAAAGTCATTTATAAATCAAGCATTCAAAATTCAACAACTTTTCTAATAATGTTATGTTATTAACTTTTTATGAATAGTTAATAACATGACATTATTAGAAATAATAGGGTATTTATATATTTTTATATTAAAATCCTTGCACTGCAACCTTATTATATTTAAAATTGTAAGTAACTGTATTTAGAAAAATTACACAATGATTATATGCTTTGATTGACCAGGTTTGATGATTTTGTACAAAAATTCATATATGGGTAAATTATAACAATAGAAGAAAAAAAATTATCAAATGATTATGTATTTTAGAGTACTACAAGATACCCAAATGTTAGACATTATACAAATAAGCTTATAAACCAAAACTAAAACAAGACTTAAAAAGTATCTATTGTTTAAAAAATAAAGATGATCTTAATCTTAATTTTTTAAATTTAATTTTATAAAGAAAAATTAAAATTAAAATTTTGAGTTTTGTAAATTTAATAATTATCATAAATTGGTTTATTTTGATGACTTTGACTATGCTTTTAAAATAAAAAATGATTTCAAACTATATAAATATATTTTTTAAAAAACCACTAATTTTTTTTATGAACCACTAATATAGAAGTTTAAGATTGTGAATTTTATTTTTAGCTTAATATAAATATATCTATGGTAGATTTTTAATCTTATACTTTATAAAAGTTATAATTATTTTATCATTATATATATATTAAGTGAAAGTTTTAATTACCCAATATATATTTTATTAGCTATATTAGATTATTTAATCTATGTTTTTCTTTTACCAGTTAGAATAAATATAAATATATATATATATATATATATATAGATATTTGAAGCAAGACACAACACAATATAAAACCATTGTATTGTCAAAAAAGTCAAGGTAGTTAGTAGATTAATAGAAAGAATTTGGTAACTTGGATATCTTAAGTCATATAGTTAGAATAGTTAGGTAGGTACAATGGCATATATTTTAATATTAAGTTTGTTAATATGTTAATACAAGTTAGTGCAAGTTGGTTGACCATAAAATGAGACTCCATCCAAGTCAATAACAAAACATTGGTTATCTTTATTGATACTATATCAAGTATAACTAAGTTATAGTAATTGTGTGGTTGTAAGTAGTTCTTTGAAGAATACGACATGTTTACTAGATTATTTACACTAAGAAGGTGGGAGGTGATATTGTCTAAAAAAGAGTGTGGCTTATTTATGCACACATTTGATGAAATTATAATTTGTGTTAAATATTTTTGGCAGAATTTAAGGTTTTATTTATTTATTTATTTATTTTATTTGCTTTGTATTATCCTTGATTGGTCATGTGAAACTTCTGTATAGACTATCCATTACAAGTAACTAATTTAAATCTAATAAAATAATGTAAAGAAGTAAAAAGTTTTTTAGGAGAGTCAAAAGTTACTAGAGTTTTCATTTAAGAATGATTATCAAATGCTAAAGTTGATTTTATTTTTCTTACATTTTATAAGATAAATACTAAATAATAAAATAAAATAAAATAACTAACTACTATAAATAAAATATAGTTAATTATTAGAAATCAATATCAAATCACTTCAAAATTAAATTATTATTTCCAAATTTTTTTTCTAAAAAATACTTCTTTTAAAAGACAAATTTGAAATTAGTCATTATCTCTTAGATCACCTAAAAAAATCTTTAATATTTTTTTATGCATTCTCAAAATTAGTCATTATCTTTTATTCAAAGCATTCCTCAAGATGCTTTATATACTTGTTTTTTTACTAAAAATAGATATGATTTAACATGAACAAATAAAACACTAAAAAATTAAAAAATATTCCAATTGGTGATACTTTGTGACAAGATATTATGTGAAATGTAATTACATTAAGTATGAATATTAAACTCATTAATATGCATTTATTGATTGTTTCAATTTTTTTTTTAAAGTTGTAATTATTATTTGTTTTAAACACAAAATTTTAAAAATCATATTAATCATTAATTTTAAATTATATTGTATTTTATTTTTTTTAACACATTCAAAACAATAATTACAATCTTCTCATAATTGTTGCACAATGTAAAGTATATTTTCTTCTAAAACATATTGCAAAATATTTCAAATTTTAATGACTTCACAAAAATTGGTAGTCAACATCTTCAATTTCACATATCAAAGTTTGTAAAAATAAATTAATACATATAATGTTACGTTATAAAAACAAAATGAAAACAAACAAAGAAAGAAAAAAAATAAAAATAAAAAAAAATCATATAACATCAGATTTATTCCACATCATCAAAAAGACATGCTGCAAGGGAAAGCAATTAGATATCGCTATTTCATTTAGACCAGAAACAACTTCTGCATGCATCCTACCCCTAATTTTTCTGTATTAATACATTTATTTCTTGTGAACAAAATTTTCATACAAGGAGCTTACATGCGCGCTTCAAACAAACCCAATTAGCAGCCCGTCCAAACTACGTCTCATTGTTATGATCATTTAATTTCAGAATGTTTTCTATACGACAGAATGTAGTTGCGAAGCTTAAAATTTTGAGCACATTCCGAGTTTCTGACAGCAACAAAACAAGAAAAGAAGCTATTAGATATTTAACCTGAAATGCAAGACGAATTGTGAGCTCAAGAGCAGGCGGATTGTACTCATTCAACAAAGTATGTACATCGACTCATCCAATTGATGTTTTTTCACAAATCCAAACTGAAACACCTCTCAGTCCCTTCGCCACAAAACACATCCCATTCGCTGGGAGCCACAACGCTCCACCATTCCAATTGGGTACCAACTCCAAACCACGCTTTCTTTTATCCAACCCCTCTATTACTACGCCATCGAGTTCACAGCAGTGTTCACAGCCAGAGTCTTCCCCCTGCCCGTCGAAAACCCCCGCGTTCCGTCCGGCATGCGTGGCCCTGGCGGTGGCTTTCCTACTAGCTCGCTTACCAAATGTAAGCTGTTGTCCCGAGGCGGTGTTCCCGAATGCGTGTTGTAAAATTGCTGTCCACGTCCCCGACCTCCCCCGCCCGCTCTACCACCTCGACCTCGACCTCTCCCTTTCTTACCCACCTGATCTCCGCTCTCACCCTGCCAGTGCCCCATCCCCCACACACCCACACACTCGTCAAAAACTCCACCCAGACCGTTTACAACATATCACCTGCATCTCAACATCCACCTCTAGCATTCACCCACTATCACCACGTCCAAACCGTCGCACACCAATGGCGCCTACTGCAATCATCTCACCAGCATGTGACACATGCCCACTGCCAGTTGCACGACTTACCGTGTTATCTTCTCCGCGATCTGCATGATGATGTTGGCGTGCCAGTTCCTCACTACCCTTGTCATGAGGTTTGTCGCCGTTCTTCTCCAGCTTTTTACCTTCTTCCTCTTTCATGGTCAGATCGATGTTGTCCATGCTTGGTTTGCGCGTTCTCTGATGAGGGGCCTGCTGGTAGTTAAGCTTGCTCTGAAACTGTGAACGCATGTTGCTTATCAGGACCTTCAGGGATACAGAATTATACAGAGCGTGATACCAGAGTGTGTATACAAATATCAAAATGATTGAACCATCGACCTTCGACCTTCACAGTTTCCAGTGTTTGCAGTGCAAGGTCTAACAACAGAGCCTACTGTTTCCAACGATCTATAGAAACTGAGAATCAGCAGCTGGGTAAAGATGTACGGAAGGGGTGCACACCTGGCGTCGCTGCAACAAGCGTGTACGTAGTCCACTCCTCCAGTTCCGCTCATTTGTTAATTCCACCACCTGTATAGAAAACCAAAAAATATAAGTTGCCTTGACAGTGGGATGTCCCCAGATCCTTGTGCGTTTGCCGCAGCTGGTAATGATCTCCAGATCACTCTTTGTCAGAGCTCCAACTCGAAAAACACGCATGCGCTGCATCAGGCGCTGGCAAAGCTCGTGAAGCCAAGCTGCTTATCTTGAAGCCATTTTTTAGTTAATATATACCGCTTAATCAACTGGTAACCATTGTAAGACCAAGTATATGTTATTAGGGACGAACACATGTGATCAGATTACTCACAGCTTTTTCAGCAAGCTCCACTGTTTCAAACTCCACCAGGGCATGCAACTGCACAAGAATAATACTAGCAACCTCATTCGCTTGAGCCACCAGCTAATTGACAGCAGCGATTGGCATTCAAATAGAATCATATCACATACGTACTATTTGCTATTCGAAGTGTCGTTGATATCGCACATGAATACGACAATACACGGAGCAGCCTAGGAACGGGAATCTACTCAAGTTACGTACTTTGTACCCACCACAGCTACTTGTTTCTTACCTTATTACTAATGAGGATATCAGTTTTGGGATGTTTTGCAGAAGAAGAAATAGCCCCGTTCGCAACTTCTGGAGGACATATGCGAACCGACTTCACTTTCCCCACTTTCCCAAATAACTCCTGAATACTCCCAATGGAAGAATTCTCTGGCAGATCCTCAGCTACAACAGTACGTGACTGTTCAAAAACGTCAAAGTATTTCCTCAGGACACAGAATATTTCAAGCAAATAAATATACAACACCAACGATATATGAAGTATGCCTGTTTCACGATAAATACAGCCGTAGCCTGAGCTGCAAACTGACTTTAAACAAGACAATCATACAAGTGAAGGGTGTCTAACATTGCAGGTGGTTGGAAAATTTGAAGACATATAGCAATCAAAGAACAGAACTAACACACCTGAACTTCCTCAAGATTGACTTCTGGAAGTGGGTGAGCGCGCCGGACCCTTTTCCCGTCCTCACTAACCACCTATCTCAATACCAAGGTCATGATGCAAGGCCAACAGTGGCTCCATTCAGGATTCTATATGAACCTAAAGCGGAGATATTCTTACACAAGCAGACTCACAATGCTAAATCACTATCTCAGCATGTCCTCAACTCAGCCATTTCCTTCCGACCCCAAGGAACTATTCGAGAGACCCAAGCGTGAATCCAATAACACTACTCGTCTGCTGCATGTATTCATCTAGAACACATCCTTTATACGCCTCTCAATACAACCAGGACAATTATGTACAAAATCAACTCACCAGCAGTGTTGAATTTCTCAAGGCCGCTGCTACAACTCCGTGATTCTTCACCAGGTTCTTGATCTTCCTGAGCGACGCCACCACAGGTATCGGGACTGCAAACACCAAGCCAACTTCTTACGAATGCTATGACTTCCAAAACCCAGATGTGTGTCTTAAGCATCACATAACCACATTCAAGATAGGAGCTTGCACGCTGCAAAGATTAACCAATATCCAGACATGGAATAATTAGCGCCGAAGAAACCGGAACCATGATCTGCCGTACCAAAGCCTTCTGGATCCTTCTTCACAAACTTCATCAGGTAGTTATCTGTTGGAAGGTTCGTGTCACTGAACCAGAGCTCCACCTGCAAACATTGCAGAACGCATTTATATTTCACGTGAATGTGTAAAATAAACTTCCATGAAGCTAATTCGAGGACGGGTTACCTACGTCAAGGCTTGAACCAAAACTGTGCCCTCAATTCATAATCCACATAGTTTAGCAACGCACAAATTATACATGAGCGAAAATCCATGGATAATCGTTTCCCACTCTATCACGAGAATTTAACGCATGCCTGTCCTACATTGTAATCTTGCAAGGAACGGGATGAAATTTAGGTAGAACCAGCGAAGATCCTGTGACTTCCATAATCGACCGGCCTCTTGTACTTTGTCTCGGTTATTGCCTCAGATGTACTGCATGTAGAAAATTTCGTACCGTTTCCAGAGGAAATTGTGTTTAATTGTTCTCCTAACGATTCATATTCAATATAGAGTTGACAATTTGGGCGTTCGGTAGGGCTGATTCTACAATAACTGCTAGACTTCACCTATCTGTTGTTCTCAGAAATTTCATTGAAAAATGGCAAAAGATAGACATTTACTTTTTCATTCAATGTAATAAAATGTATTCCTGTAACCCTAGAAACTTTCTAGTGTAGACAGCTGTGAATGAGGAAACGTAAAACACGGAGAGAAATTCAAGAAATGCAGGGACGTCACTGCATCAGTCACCAGCTCTGCTAATTGGCAAGGTCACATCATGAAAATAGAACTCCAAACGGTGAACACCAAACCTGCTTTAACAGTTTCTTATGGCGTGGACATAATGCTCGTAACAATAAGGCCTCATGTCGATAGTGTCGGAAACATGATTTAATCCAGCAATAGTAAACAAACCTGGTTCACAATCTTAGACTTCACCTCCTCCGTAACCATAGGTTTCGCAGGCTGCACCACGGTAGCTGCAGTTCCTTGACCCTGCTCGCTCTCCGCAACATGCCCCACTGCCAGCACGCCGTTGGGACCATCTTTTGCTTCCATACCATCACTACTAGGTACACACTCTGCAATATACTCCTCCACGGTAGGAACGACAACTACCGGCACAGAAGCGTTCGCCACGCACGGGGGAGGTTTGACCGCAGGAATTACAGGTGTCGGAGCTTGAATCTGAGACGGGAGACCCAACTCAAACCCTTTTGGGCGCTCTGATACAGGTAAAGACGTGGAAAAGGCTATCTGCAAACCCTTAGGAACAAATGCCGGAGCTTCTGCATTCAGCTTCGACCCCGAAAGAGACCGACTGAGAAAACGTATCTTCTCATTTCTGCCATCAAAGATCTGACACGTAAATCAATGTCAGCCCAGGAGCAAGAACATGTAACCAAAAAGCCAACCACCCTGAACCAACGAATCTTCACAGAGCGCAGAGGATATCGCATCCTCGACAGGTATTTCAATGCAAAGAGCTTGAACCCAAACTCGCCGGAACATCGGGAGTAATGTTGTACACGAGACTAAATCAACCAATAGTCAACCCGAAACATTACGATACTTGAGAAACAACTTCCTCAAAATCATACGCTCGAATGAGTACACAAATTCATCTCACAGCTAATCGACGATAGCCAAATTCACATGATTAAACAATTGTGCACATGACGGCAACGTAAATCTACACAAGAATACAACACCTGATCATGCCAGTAAGATCGAACAAACCACTATTGCAAGAATCTCCACTACAACGCAACTAGTGGGATAAAGGAAGGATGCATCGAAACAGTAAGCTAGATGCAATTAGCAAATTAACCTCACCCACTTTGCATCAGAGTAGAGAGTTACCAAATTTCCAAATAAAACAAAAGAACAAAAGAACAGAAAATCAAAAATGAAAAAGAGAGTCAAACACGAACCCTTTCCTCCAACCCTTCGATTCAACCCTGGCAATACTAATCTATGTCACAACAGATCAAAAGTCCAAATCACACATTTCCGGCACACATTCTCACAAATCCCATGCTACATGGGCGATCGCTGCAGGATCGGAGCTGCACCGTCAACCACAACCACACACGAACTCGGCTTCATCATTTGATCAACCGCATCGCCACTACCACCCAAGCCTAAATTACAAACTCCACAGATCACATCCTACGCACTAATTCGGAAAATCCTACTGACATACCTACAGTCCTAAGATCCCACACTGTTCATCGCTGCTCCTTAACTGCCTATCCTCACACCGCAAACCGCACGCACACGATCCACACACAAACTAATGGATCGAGTCCACTACACAATCGTACCTGAGGAGGTGCAACGTGAGCGGACGATGTCGAATGTGTGCGGCGGTGTCTGCGAACATCAATTGGCGGATTGTCCATGCCAGAGCCAACTGTGGAATAAGCGAAGCCAGGAGCACCAGCCCCACGGTGATGGTAATGGTTTTGATGCTGATTCGCAGTCGACACCGACGACGAGGGTACCGTCACAACCACCATGGGGACGGCGTCGGCAGCCCCGAAGGTGGAGCGAGGCCGGTGCTGGGCCGAGGCAGCGGCAGAAGGCGCCATCGGCGAAGCCTGTCTAGCTCTCCTCTTCCATCGTCATAGCCTCATGGGCGCCGTGAAGCTCCCACCTCCGACGAAGGACGTCAGCTCGGAAGTCCGTAACTTGGTAGTTGCCCCCTTCAATGAATTCTACCCATGGTCCCTATTTGAGAGCACCCAGCTTAACTCTCCTCTACCACTCGGGCACGAAAAAGACGAAGCAGCGTCGCGAATGTCTGCGTGCGCACCGCATTCTCGCCTGCTTCCTCCTCTCCCCTCGCCGCTCTTGAGATCGAATCTCAACCTCCTCGTAACCCTGGCATTCGTTGATCAAAGAGCCCCATCGGATCGGAGATGCGGATGAGATTGTCGATTGTGCCGTTACTACGTGAAGTCTCCGGGACACGATTCGGTTGTTGCGGGGATGAACAGTATATCCATACAGCCATACCCTCTTTTGGTTCGAGGGATTGAAGAATCTCGTTTCGAGTGTAAGGGATGTGCGCATACGACATGAGCGTTGCTGCAGAGACACGATTGTAAATGCTTGTGTTAACACAGTTTCTTCCGTCATCACCGTCACACCAACCTTTGCAACAGAAAAACTTGCGGATACTCCCTACCAGACTCAATGTAGACTCAGAATATGTACAGTAATTCAATTGTTCGGATGTATGTCTTTTCAAGTACTGTCGTACAATTGACTGTTCTTAGTAACTCGTCACTGCCCCGAGGCATTGCTTATTTGGCGGAATCTGCTGCAAAATAAATTTTGACAATACTTAGGACCATGCACTTCTCTCACGCGCAAGAAACGGTTGCTTGCACTCGGGAAGACTCCCAAACCAACGCAAATAAATACTGGTTCTAGTTATTTGGTTTGGACCGTGTAAGCGACCAATCTTGGCCAGCGTTTAAGGTCGACTTCAGTATTCGTGACGGGTGTGGATACCACATTGCATCTAAGGTTGGTGTTTCTGAGATTGCCCAGACTGCACCATTCTTATCTGTGCAAGTCTGTAGTCCCCGAAAGCTTGACAATCTACAATTTTTCGCCACTGGTGCGGCCCAAGAGTGTGGGAGAAAATAACTACGGTAAAATCATTGAACACCCTTCCTGGAAGACTGGAAAAGCCTTTCGAGACCGTTGGATCATACACAATTCCACTCCTGGATGACTCGATCCTGGATTGGAAGCAGCCGAGTCCAACTTGCAGAAGAGATGCTGAATGCAAGGGAGCTTTATTCTAATCTAAGATTACGGTAAAAGTGAACATAATAGAAAAGAAGTCAGCAAGACTCTCGGATGACGCCGCCCACGTGATTCCCATGCAGGCGGTTGTCTGAGTTGTTTGTGAAGTTATTACCCTATAGTATGTCGAAGCTCCTCCTGTGATTCTGCTAGACAGGACAGGTTAGGTCATACGATCCAAGGCCGTAATGCTCAATCTGGAAACCTAAATTTCTCTGGCATGTGAGATGCCGTAGACTGGAAGAACTTGACAAAGTATCTCACATCAGAAGTGTACAAATCGTCATGACTCAACAGATTCAAAGCATACCTGATCAGCTTGTGTTGCAAATCCGTCCGAAACAAGTCCCTCTACAAAGTGACGGCAGCGAATCTGCAATTCTGACTCGATTAGCCGGTAATTCAGTAATTTTACTCCATCTCCAACAACTCCGTATTTTAATGAATTCGATGTCACACGAAGGAGCATCTAATGGAATTTGGTCCTTCCAAATGATGCAAGTAACAGCGATGTTCAGAATCGAAGAAACAATTACTCAGGGAATTAACTGTGTTCATCGGTTATGAATTGGAATAACATCGAATATCAGATGGATTTGGGGAGAAAACACGAACACCTTTATAATCCTCTAACAGATGATAGTCACGAGATACATGAGGCCAACAGTCAGATACACGTGAGCACAAAACCCAGGATAGAGAAACAACTTGTTCGCTGTGGCCAGCACATTGAAACAATATGATTTATAAACAAAGTACTAAACAATTTGTTGAAATTGTAAACTAGGTGAAGGCTGAAGATCTTACGCCGTATGAGGCCTACATGAATACGGTAAACTACAATCATCGGGGAAGATGATCAAGGTTAACTTCGACACCATTTTTTCGTGCTCGTTCCACAAAGGAACTCGAAGTTAATGCGCACTCTATGATACCTGCACACTCTGCAGGAGGTAAATCCTTCACAATCCCCAATTTTCCCTCTAAATCTTCTGTAATTGGTGGCACACTAATAGACGAGGAGGCTGAAGCATCGTATTGCATTGCATTGTGAGGGGAACGTAAGTTTCCTCGTGTCTGACAAGCTAACATGGTCTTGCAGTGTTCCGCTTCATCTTCTCGGATATTATAGAACACATCATACAAGTTATCAATCTTCGGCCGCCTTGTATTTGGAGTGCGGTCAGTTTGGAATTCATCAAACAAGTACAGATCGCCGGAAGTATAGTACTTCACTGCAACTTCAGGAGCTGGTAATTTCTTCAACTCCTCCCCATGTAGCTTAATGAATTCGTCGTATGTGTGGAAAGCATGCTTCTCAACACATTCCGAAAAATGGTAAGCCATTCGAGGACTTAGTAAATACATAACTACCGTCATAAAGTAGTAACCGACGGCGATATGCTGCGCCAGAAATCGATCCACCCAGCGCTCGTCCCCACCTAATGCCTCCATAGTCAGGAGATGATGTAGCTCATTCCAGCTCTCCGCAAAGTGAACCTTAATGTAATCGGATCGTCTCCACCAACCGAAGCTTTCATACATGTGTAGAACTGAGACAAAAGCGAAGTACGGAACCCTGGCAATTGTCTCCAGAACGTAAAAACGAGCATAATCCCTATTCTTGTAAAAAATATCTAGAACCTGTATCACAGCGTCAGTTGCGAGCTGGTTAAATGCCTTCTCTCCTCTAATCACCCATGCCTCCAAGCCTTGAGAAGTCTTTGCAGCGTCACTTATCTCAGCCTCCTCAACATCCTCGTCCTTTGCCGACTTCCCCCCAACTGCCACTTCCTCTACCGCCTTTCTCTCTGCCAGAGCTGCACAAGCAGATTTCCTTCCTCTATGACAGCAATATTGCGGAACCACAAGCGAAGTTGAACAGTGAAGCTGCTTCGAAATATAACACGTTCTTTTAATTCGTGTCAGCTGCAAGCCTCTTCTACCTTCCCCACTACATTTTATTTGATGCCGATCAACCTCGGATGCGCGGAGGACCAGCCCCTCGCTTCTCAGAAGACCGGCTGTCAGGCTGCTTGTCATAGTTACAAACCACTATCCAACACTCTCATAATCCACAGTTTAAAGTTTGCCTTTGGTTTTACCACACTTCAACACCTGACGCACACCGAACGCTTCAAAATCTTTCTATTGCCCTCAGAAGTTCTCTCTTCACACCAAGCCTCGAAATCCTAAAAATTGTAAATACACATGAAACAAAACCCTGCCGCAACCTAAAAACGTCAGACGGTAGGTGAATAAGGAGTCCAACAAAATGCTCAAAATTCGTGCAAATCTGGCAAAGCAAACGCTCCCCAAGCTGTCACACGCGTTCAAACATACCACAATCCTGAAACATACGTCAACTCTCCAGCCGCTCCGTCAGGCAAACCCTCAGGAATGGAAATTACATGCTCACTCGAAGTCTCCGACTACCACATTGGAAATTAGACGGTGCTGATCCAAGCAGGGGCACGACGTGCGTTGATGTGAATCGGCTGGATATGAGTCGGAGAATAGGAGTTCTCACAACTGGAAAACCAAAATATCCTTTTACAACTTTTGTAGAAAGCGAAAAGTGGGTTGTGCGAGGAATCCCAGCGGTGGTTCATGTGTGAACAAATTGCCCACCACGGGATCTCCCACGTCGATTATCTTCTTTTTTCCCTTTTTCTTTTTCTTGTTCCTCAATTCAGCAACCCATTTTCTTTCTCTCGTATTTTCCTTTCCCTCTTAATCACCTCCTCTGAGCCCCGTTATCTTTTGTTTCCCTTTTTGTGATTTTTGTTTCCCTGCACAATCTCCTTCCTTGCCTTCCTCTTTCTTCATTGCCTGCTTCCTTCCTTCCATTTTTTCTTTCTTTTCTGAGTCAATCTCAACACGTCTACTTCTGGCGTCTGGCGTCTCGACGATAGGGCTATCTCATTGTCAAAACTTGGATTGCTGTCGTCAGGTGTAGCTCCAACTCGTGGTGTTCACTGGAGTCTCCAATCCATCCACCAAATTACGATGCCGTAAGCGTTTTGTTCGTCAATTTAAATTAGGGTAGTGAAGTTGAATTAGGATCGCAAAGTATGAGATGACTTCTTAGTGATAAAAGCTTCACTCTATTCCAGATTTAAGACGAGTCTCTCTGCATCCTAGCACGTTCGGGGCAGTGTTCTTGCCAGCCTCCTTTACTTCCTCTTCACTCCCTTACACAATTCATCGATTCTATCCCAGACTATCATAGCCGGACTGTTCGCATTAACAATAGTCGATCTGTCCTCTTGCTCAAACTCCAATATTCTCAAACATTTTCGATTGACGGGAATTGGAACACTTGTTTGCTGTTTCCAGGGCGTGACGTTTGTTAATTTTTAATTGCGACCACGGTGAGGTAACCTACATGATTCAACCCTCCTTGTTTCCCGGAACAGTCAATTTTAGAAACATCAATAGCAATTTTAATCCTCTCTGGTTGTCCATTCCAGTTCGAAGCTACCTTCTCATTGCGTGAGGAAAACTTCACAAATTGACAGAGGAAATTTCCTCTATTAGGGCTTGGAAACTAAACGAGTATTCATGCTTTAGATGGTTGTGGACCGGGTGGATTCACGTATTCTTCCCACCAACGCTTAGGGCTCAACCTTTGTCTCTGTGCTTTGAGGACGGAGAAGTCGATCACCCTTCCCGCAGGCACAATCCCGTGAATCAAACCTTTTCGTCCTTCGGCTTTTGATGTATTAAATCAACAAACTAGATTAGGTTGTGCCCACTTCTACATCGCAAGTCATGCACGTCAATCCATCCTCATTTGTCACTCCAGATATCTGAGGACACGTGCGTCTACGTCCCGTTTCCGCCAGTAATCGGTGACGGGGTCAAATAGCGATGCTGCAGAGCACGGCACATGTCTCGATTGTGATTAACGATTGACACACAGACGATCCGACCCCAATCGGCACAAAAACGGCACAGTAATCGTGGATCATTCCGCAGCCGAAGCAGGGATCAGACAGACGCCACAGCCGTGACGACAAGACAAATCGACGAGCACGGACGACCGCGCCGAAGCCGGCAATCAGCGGACATGGTTTGCACACAGAATTTGGACATCCGTCGACGACGACTCCATTGATTCGCTTTCTCTCGCAGTGGCGTACGAGGTTGCAGATAGGGAGGGATAATGCCGCACATGCATTCGCGTAGATTGGAATCTTCGATTTTGTCTGCGTCTCCTGCAAATTGGATCGCTGATCAGGCCTTGAAGCCTCGGGGGCCGGTGCCTCGTTTCCACACCGTGGGATCCTACGCCCAAGTTGCAATGGAGATCGGCAGACACGGAGTTCGGATTGCACGCTGCACTCTCATTGCGATAGAGAGACTCAAATGCTCCGGGGAATGTGGTAGACATCGTTTCGTGACTAGTAAGTCAAAGGTGTCTTGGAAAGGGGTTCAGTGGAGTCAGTTCCCTTACACATGAAAAAAAAAGGTAAAGTTAACCCCAACAGCTGGTCCTTAACTGAAAGCTTGGTTTGGTTGAGGAAAAAAAAACCTGTATATATACACGTACATGCTAATATAATCATTATTGTATTGAAATTATATTAATTTCAACATCATAAATAGATATTTAAATTTAATCAAACTTTCATTTTTTTTGAGGTAAAATTATTCTAAAAAAAAACATGGATAGGCATATATAAATGACCAACTTTGAGACATTAACTTAAAGAATGTAATCAAATATATTTTAGATATCAAGATGCTCAAAGAATTTTCATTCTAAAAATAAAAATTAAACAGAAATTACAATAAAATTGTATTCCTATTATAAGATTTATTTCTATTTGGTTTGAATTCTTATATATTTGAAATTTAAATATATTTTGTAGAAAACACACTTTTTTGTACAAAATATTATACAAAAAAATATAGATGATTTTAAGAAATCTATAAGAATATTTTTATTATCTATAAAGGACTATTTATTCATAATTTTTTCAAAATACTTGAAATTAATATAGTTTTTTATAATTATCAATACAAAGTAATTAAGTAAATTTTTATGATATAAAAATTTGGTAAAAACTTAAAAAATAATATTTTAAAATTAACAAAAAGTGATATAACAATTGTATTCTTACTTTATCCATGTTTGTTTGCACCACATTCTGGATGTTTTGTATCTTTTTATAACATGACATGAAATCCAAAGATATATTTGAATGTTCATATATATATATATATATATTAAGATCACTCAAGGAAACAACTGGTGGCTCTTATTCACTGTATGTAATCCTCTTGGTTTTTATCAAAACACTTAATGTTGTCTAGAGTTTGAAAGGTAGTTTAACTAAATGTGAATGGATTTAGTAATGTCTTGTATGGACAAAACAGTGATTTCATGAGTTGCATGTGTTTTTCTTTATTATAGTTCATGAAAACTTAATAAAATGTGATTTATTTATTTATTTATTTTTTTGAATTTGATGAAGGAATAGTTTGCAATTACATCAAAGTTTAAATGGGTGCATAGAGTAAAAAATTCAAATACTACATCATGTCTATGTTATGCAGTATTTGCGGTGTGCAGTGTCAGAGATTGTTCGCTTCAACCATTGCATTGCCTTTGATTAAGTACTATGATAATGCTCTCTTTATACTTTTATCATTCATCAAAATAATTAAGTTCATTTGTAGTATCTCATGGTTCTATGAATGAATTTTTTTTTATAATATTTGCAGTCTGATATTGAATAAGGAACATTTTTAAGAAAAATTAAAAGTAGATTTATTTGTGAGAATTGAAAATTGTGATGAGATTATGGAAGATTATTATCTTTAATCAGCCAAATTGACCAATGTTTCATTCAAAAAGCATATGCAGTGTGATTGAGATGAAATGTAATATAAGAGAGTGTGTGTATACACCAAATAACTTGGTTGTTGGTTTAGGTAGACACATAGTAATCTGAACTAGACAATGTAATACATTGAAACCTACAAGAAGCAGAAGCAGAAGAAGGAATGTGGAATAAAGTTGCAGCCCAATAGTATCTAAAACTACAAACTAATATATTACTATTTCTATTAGCATTGTTTTTGCAACATCCCTTTTATCATAATCTGCATGGGCATGTATGTGCTTCACTCCTTTCCATTGCTCTTCATGGGTCAAAATTAGGAGCCTTACAACATTGATGATAAGGTGGTAAGATTAGATGTATTAAAAGTTTTTCATTCCATATATGTCAATTATATACTTGATCAACTTTGTTTCTAAAGGTTTATTTGTATACTACTTCAAACTTCTATTATCAGCAATTATATTTATAATTTTTCTCTCTGTCTTGGTAAGTTGAAACTTAGTAACCACATATTGTTTATCAAATGTAGTATATGTATAATTTGGTGATGGTTTGCATCAAGTTCATCTAGATAAACACAAGTCTAGATGTTCATTGGGTTCTTTGTAATTCATGTGATTAATCACATAATCATGATTAATAAATCACATGACTTATGTGATAAATTGAATTCATATAATTCATCTAGATGTTCATTGGATACATCTAAATAAACAAATAATAGTTTTAATTCATTGTATGTACCTCTCTTGTTTTTTATCAAAAAACTTACCATTATTTGGAGTTTGAAAGAAAGCAAAAGCTTAACCAAAACTCAAGCAAAGTTCATAAGAAGTTCACAAGGAGTTTATAGGATTTTTTTTTTTTTTTTTTTTTTTTTTATGCGACTAAATGTGATTGAAGTTGCATCTTATTTTCTACAATTAAATTCAATTGAAGGTGAAGTTCAATAATTCAGAGAAAAGTAGATAATTAAATACCAATGAGATAAGGCACAAGTTATGTGAGGCAATGGAATTTTACCCAGTATACATTTGACCTCAATCTTTGATTGAACCAATGAGAACACAAATAGCAATGAAACATGGTCCAACACACAAGATATTGTGTGCTACATTATTTCTAACTCAATGGTATTTGAAATTGGTTGAATATGTTGGATGATTACTTATTTTTGATGTTATATTTGGATGCAAGGTAAAAAAAATGTATTAGTAAGCAATATTTGGAGTGAGGTGGATATTTGTCGTGAGTGTAGAAGTTATCTATTTCAACTATTAATCATGCATTCTCCCAAGTGTTGGATGTATAATACATGTGAATTTTAGTGAGGCTTGAATCTTTGATCTATAAACAAGTTACCTTTGAAATAAAATATTTTCATAATTTTTTTTATTTTTTTATTTTTTATTTTAAAACTATCATAACTTACTCATAATAATTCGGATTTACATGTTTCTTACATAATTAAAAAGATAAGAAAATTAAATTTCTAAAGATAAATATTTAACTTTTATTTTTTACTTTTTATTAGATAAAAACTCAATAAATAGATTATGATCAAGTTTTGAATTGTGTAATTGCTTGATTTCATTCATTTCATTTGTATTATATTTGGTCTTCTTTTGTTATTGCTATTTGCTTCTTTTACTTCATACAACCAATTATAAGCAACTCTTAATTAAAACCATCTTGTAATTTGAATTAAAAGGTAAAATTTGCCTTTATATTGGAGCTAAAAAAATTGTCTCAAGTCATGTATAATTTCAATTTAAAACCATTTTGGTTCAAATCAAACTCCGATGCAAACATCATAGATCAAATTGTGTGTCACCAATTCATTTCATTACATTCTAAATGATGCTTTAAACTAGGTGAAACTCCATTCATGTTGTCATCAATAGTATTATAATAAACGATATTATATTAACAACATTGATTATTATCAATAATATTATATTATTGAAGAAATCAATAATACAACAAATTTACAAGGTTATTTTTTTTTCTACAACTAAATACAATTGAAGGTGAATGCATGATTAAATGCAAGACACAAGCTATGAGAGAGGATGCGCAACAAGCATGTTGCATAATAAGAATAAAATTTTATTCTAATTTATTCTAACATGATATTTTTCAAGTTCAAGTATATTGCTTGTTATGGATTCAATCAATTTTCAGCAAAGCTAGAGAATCAATATTTATTGCTACATCATTTTTGCTACTACAAACTTTGCATATTTTTTTTTTGTCAATCTCAACATTATAATTGCAATGATAGAAGCGACATTGTTTTTTTTTTTTTTTTTTTTTTCTTTTGATTGTTGAAAGATATTATTGATACATAATAGAATAAAAAATTATCTAAAATTGTACTATAGAATTGTAGTAAAGTAAATATTGAGAGCGCGTTTGAAATTTACTCAACAGTGCTCTAAATAGACACTATTGAAATCTCAAATTGAAATATTAATTAAATTACATAGCCAATTGAGAGAAAAATTTGAGCAATTATTATTTTTTAGTATTATACAGTATAGGTATAAAGACTAAGAAAACAGAATGATAACTTTTTTTAAGCCTTTTATAAAAGAACCATAAATAAAAGAATTTTGTACTTGAATTTTTTGATTCTACACTACATGCATTTTACATCCTTCAACAATCATCTTTTTCTCCTCTATAACAGATCTAAGATATCATTATTAAACATAAATTTATATAAGAATTTAATAAGAAATAAAGTTATTTTATCATTTTCTAGTTTTATATTAATAGTTTTTATAGTTATTATATTATATTTATTATAATAGATTTAATATTATATATTTATTATAAACAAAATTCTTGATTAACAAAGTTTTTTTGGAATTTTAGAAGTAATGTTAATTACAATAGGTATTGCTATACAAAAATTTAATTGTAGGAAATTTATTTTTTATTTTTATGTGAAAATTTTTATATTCAATTTATATGTATATATATATATATATATATATATATATATATTAATAAAAAAATAAAAAAATAAAAATTTATAAATTATATTTATTTATTTTGGTTTGTAAAATATAACATTTTGGAATAATTGAGCTTTTGATTGCAGCAAGTTATTAAAAAAATATGTATAATTGTGATTAATAGAGATGCATAGATGTAAAATATTTTTCTTAAAATACTATAACATTATAAGTTGTACGTGCTTATTTTTACTTTATAGGTATAATATAATTTTACTAAAATACTTAAATAATAAGGTTTTATTAGAATTTTATGGAAGTACAATTTTGGTACTTACAAGATTACTTTAATTTTTTGATAGAACATGTGATGTTATAAATGATCTAGCTTTAATAATGAATCAAAGAATAGTTGTTTAGCAATTGCATAGGAAATGTGAGAGAGCACAAAAAAAAATAAAAAAAAAAAGAAAAAAAAAAGTTATAAATCCTAAAGTCATACATAATTTAGAAATGATGATTTTTTTTTTTTTTTTTTTTTTTTTTATCTTCATTGTAACGCATTACATTGATTTGATGAATATTTAGTGTGATTGCTAAAGAAGTGGCCATTATATAAACAATGTTGTCATCAAAAAATAAAAAATAAAAAATCTACCATATGTGCCTTCTTTGCTTTTGCTTTTGAGATGCTTATTTGAGGACCAAGATGCAAGAATAAGAGATTTTCAAGAAAATATTTGCAAGTACAATATTACACATGTATTACATCTCTTGATGCAAATATTAATTGATTTGTGGTTCAAAAAAAATGCTCCATATAATTTTAGAATAAATAAAGAATTACACTATTTAGAAGGAGTGTTATTACTAGAAGAAGGTATGAATCCAACTTATGCACAATTCTATATTCACAATGCATAATTTATACAAAATAGAAAAATAAACATAATTATAATTTATTAAATTAAAAAATTTAAGAAATTAAAGAAGTTATGAAGGAAAATAATTTATTTATTGGATAGTATAGACAAAATTATGAAATACTATTTCAAGTGTTGAATGAGAGTGTAGTAGAAGTAAATATTTTTATTTCTTTATATTTCATTAATAAAAACTATAGACACTGATATAATCTTTTCACCTTTTTTGAAAAAATTTCTATAATATATTTATATATATATCAAACATGAAATCTATCACGAATATATGCATGTAAGCTAGTAATTATTTGTATAAATAAGTAGAAGTAAGTAGAAATAAATAAAAGTAAGTAAATTCTATAATATCTTCTATAGAAGCTTCTTAAAAGCTTTATAGATGCTGCTTTGACTTTATAGGTATCTTTAATTGGCTTTTTGGATTAGAAACGTAGTCAACAAGTTGGCCATGTGCCACACATGTTGTTAGCTTCAAGACTAAGCTAACTATGTGGCTTACACATAGAAAAACTTACCTTGTAAGTCAAGGCATGTGTCCTATAAAGTCAACACACATAGGAGGTCCCATAGAACATCGCCATGTAGCCCCTAGTTTTATAATATATATAGAGATAAGAATGAAGCTCTCTTCATTCTTGTCAACTTCTTTCTTGCTTCTAGTCTAGTTTCAAGAGTTTCAAGTTTTCTTGTCTTTTGGCAATTATCTTATTTAATTTCTTTTAATATACATACATCCTTATTTCTATTTTATCACTCCTTCTTTGACATGGATTTCATTGGTTTATACATCATCTTTTAGTTCATGTCTTTGACACATTGACAAGAGTATACTTATAATATCAAAGCTTTGTCTTGTCTTGATTAAGAGTAGATTATTCCTTTCTCATGATAAGATATAAGCATATTTGAAGTTGCGGATTGCCCTCTTCTAAACTAATATTGTTCTTCATATTTTCTTTGTCCTCAAGTTCTTTCTTCTACTTATTTTGAGTAATATTAGATATTTTTTTTGAGTATTATTATGGCAGAGCTTATTGAAATGAAGAGTGCAATGACACAAATACAAGAGCAATTGAAGGAGTTCATGCTTGCGATGCATCAATTTAGCTCACCACCGTAAGGTTCAACAAGAATAGTAGGAAGTGAGGATATAGATATGATTAGAGCTATATCAACATTTGTACCAAATCATGTCCCTTGATCCATTGTAGAACATCCTTCAAGTATTAGAGAACCAAGAGTTGTCCTACCCAAGAAGTTTGATGGTACAAGATCTAAATTTTTAAAGATTTATTAATCAAGTACAACTTATGATTGAACTTCAATCTCAAAGCTATCCAACTCCAAAATCACAAGTTAGATTCATTGGCACACTTCTTCAGGTTCAATACTTTCATGGTTTTCATCTTTTCTTGAACGATGAGATTCAATATTGGTTAATCTAGATGTATTTTTGGTGGAATTTTTATCCAAGTATAGAGAAGATGATGCAACTCATGTTGCAACCAACAAGATCCATATTTTGCGACAAAAAAATCGATCTATACCATTATATGCTTCACAATTTTGACAACTTGCAATTGATACTAAGTGGAATGATGTTGCACTTATTAGCCAATTTTTCTATGGATTAGAATATGAAGTAAAGAAATTGATGTTCAACTTACCTAACCTTCAAATATTGAATTAAATAATTGACTTTGCTGTGATATGCGACAATTGACTTTTTAAATTTGATGTGAGAGTTGTACAAATGGGCTTCAACATTATTACAATTAGATGGCAATACCAACATCTTCTCAAAACTTCACATTCAAAAGTAGAGGATATGCAAATAGATGTGGTACATTTTAAAGTTTTTACCAAACAAGAAAAGACTGGTCGCCATCAAGAAGGATTGTACTTATTTTATGGAGAATCTAAACTCACTACTCAACATTATTTATAGAAGCGACGAAACCACAAAATGAGGAGTATGGCTTTTAAAAAAGGTAATGTGTCGAAAAACAAATTTTTCAACCTATAATAGGGACTATACAACAAGAATTTTATATAATTTTTAATGAAGGTCTTATACTCTCCTCAAAACCTTCTTCTTATTTTATAATAGATGTGTATTTAGGACCTAATAATTATAAAGCCTCTACTTTGATAGATTCAAGCGCCTCAGTTTATTTCTTAGACATAGAATTTGTTAAAAGTCATAAAATATCGTTAGTACAAAAAATCAAATATGTTCATGTAGAAGTCATAGATGATCATCCGTTGTCTTTTGGAGATGTTATTCATGAAATACTTTCTATAGATGTAACAATAAATGGTCATAATAGTTGCATAGTCTTTAATATAATTAGATCTTTCTTTAATCCAATCATTAAAGGTTTATTGTAGTTAAAAAAATATAATCCTTGTATAGATTAGATTTTTTGTATCCTTGACTTTTCTAAAAATATAATTAAGAGTGAAATTAATTCAGTAGAAAATCATAAGTCTAGTACAATTAAACTTATGTTTGTAGGTGCAAGAGCTTTCTTGCATGGTATAAAAAAAGAATCACCTTATCTCATTTATGCATACTTGTTTCTAATAATGCAAAGACTCCAAGTAGCATTCTTAGTCAATATCAAGAATTTCAAGATGTATTTGAGAAGAAGAATGCAGATACTATTTTAGAACATTGCTCCTATGTCTGCTCAATTGATCTTCAAGAAGGAGCACAACCGCCATTTGGACCAATCTATAATTTATTACAAAATGAATTGGATGAACTCAAGGAATATATTGAAGAGAATCTGGCCAAGAATTTCATATGTCATTCAATATCACCAAGAGGAGTTTCAATCTTATTTGTGGAGAAGAAAGATAGGTCATTGCGGATGTATATTGATTATTAAGGTTTTCAACAAGATCAACATCAAGAATAGATACCTTCTACATTGATATCTAGACTTCTTGATCAACTGAATCAAGCTAAGATCTATACAAAAATAGATCCATGGAGAGCATACAATCTAATATGTATTAAAGAAGGTGATGAATATAAGACTACATTTCGAACTAGGTATGGGTGTTTTGAATACATTATAATACGTTTTCGACTTATAAATGCACCAATAGCTTTTTCACATCTAATGAATGATGTTTTTTGAGAGTTTTTAGAAGATTTTATTGTCTCTTATCTAGATGATATCTTGATCTATTGTAAAAATACAAATGAATATGAACTTCATGTTCGTCATGTGTTACAAAAATTAAGAAATGTAGGACTTTATGCTAAGATAGAAAAGTGTATATTCCATACTACTCATGTCGACTTCTTAAGATATATCATTTTAAATGATGGACTTATGATGGATCCTAAGAAAGTTCAAACAATTATGGATTGAAAGATTCAAAAAATAGTAAGAATTGTTTCATGCTTTTTGGGCTTTGCCAACTATTATAAGATCTTCATCAAAGACTTTCTTCACAAATCAATCTAATTGCATATTGTTTACACCTATCGAAGGTAATAAAAATCCATCTTGTATTTCACGTCTCTCTTTTTGAATCATAGAAGAGAATGGACATACCAAGAAGAAGACAAGCTCCACCTCCTCTTATTGAAGTGGACAATAATGAAGAATTCAAAGTGGAAAAAGTCCTAGATTTAAGGTGTTATTAAAATAAGTTGAAATATTTTGTCTATTGACATAGATATGATATTAATAAATATACTTGGGAGCCAATAAAGAATCTTGCAAATGCAACAAAGGTAGTGGAGGCTTTTCATTGACGACATCTATCAAAATCAAGATGAAAAACCTTTCCTATAAAAAAAATAAGATATAGGCAAGATAAAATTCTACTTTCAATCCTTGTTTATAGTTTCTTTGTAGTTGTGATGCCAAAGAGATGGAGAACCAAAAACTAGCGGATTTGACTAAAGAACATTTATTTTTTGACCTGGTAAATAAGACATTGTGATTGTCACAACCTTCAAGACGACGCAATCAAGATGAAGATCCTCAAGAATGACATGTTTCTTCTTGAATAGATGGCAAGATACAATGCATTTGGTATCACGACCTTGAAAGAGACTCCTAATGTTTGGTAATTTTATTAGATGTACAAACAACTCTTGACGATGTTCCAAATATTTTATTCGAAGGAAGTTATAAAGGCCTCAACAACAATCATGTAACAAGGTGGTCTTCCTACTTTGATATGTAATACTATTGATGGTTGAGAAGTCATATCAACCATCTTTGAAGAGAACAAAGATCTGAGTATATGACAAATACAATTTGTTGCATCATAGATTTCTTCAACATATGATGACCACTCCTCATTGTCAGGGTAGAAAGAGTTTGCCTTAAGAAAGCACTAGGTTTCTGATTGCCACTAAATGCTCAATCAAGTCTAAGATATAAAAGTATCAAGTTTATATATATAATATTTTCTCTTTTAAGAGAATTATATCAATACATAATCCCAAGTGTTAAAAAAAATACCCAAATGTATGATAAAATATCTTAGAACCTAATATATCCTTATGAAAAATGTTTCTTCAACTTCAGCAGCTCTTTTCTCATGATTGGACCGTCCAAACATCCTAAAATTTTATATGAAGTATTGATATACTTTAAAAAACTACTACATAAAAATTCAATTGCAAATTCATTATAGAACTTAAGATATCACTAAAATTGTAATAGTAGCTTTAAACCCTAGCTTACATATACATACATGCTATTTTCTTCATATCTCACAAAATAAGTACTTAAATACTATGAAACTTCGATTTATATCTTTTTAATTTAATAACTCATACTTACAAAAAAATTGAGCCAAAAATTCATCAAGAAACTCAAGATATGGCTCCAACCATTACTATCAACAAAATGACTCACTTACTGCCTTTGAATTACATGTGTTGTCTTCAATGCCCCATAACTCCTTCATCCATACTTGAAATTCATCAAATAGTATATGTAAAGTATAGCCAAAAAAGTGTTCTCTCCAAATCTTGTTGCCGATCTTTCATTGCTCTCCTTACACATATGTTATGCTTCAAAGAGTGATAGTAGGTACAAATTTGAAACCTTAACTTTGAATACCTATATCTTCTTCACAAAAACTCAAAATTATATAAAACTTTTACCCAAATTATACCTAAAATTGTGAAATTGCTGATCCTAGCCTCCAAAGTTCGAATAAATTCGAAAGAGAAATCCTAATCCCTAATAAGGCCTCAGGCAGCCTCCTTGAAGCCCATTAGACATGGCCTTTGACCACTAGGAATGAAGATCTCCATTCATTGCCTTCACCCAACTATACTTTACTTTCATCCTTCCTAATAAGTCTCTTAATAGTTTAGACTTTCATCTTTAAACTCCAACCTTCTCTTAAGCTTTATACTAAATACCTAAATCCTATATAATATAAATATTATAAATAAAATAGATAGATCTCCAAATAAAATTTCTTATATCAATTCTCTTTAAATTTATTTACTAACTACTTTAATCTAAATCAAGACTTACAAACATATTATATATCTTAATTAATTTTTACATACTATAATCAATTACAATAGGACATTATGGAATTCATCTCTAAAAAACAGGGTAATATCACGGATATACGCATGTAAGCCAGTAATTACTTATATAAATAGGTAGAAGTAAGTAAAAGTAAGTAAAAATAAGTTAATACTATAATATCTTCTATGGAAGCTTTTTAAAAGCTTAGTAGATACTACTTTGGCTTTATAGGTATTTTTAATTGATTTTTTGGATTAGAAACATAATCAACAAGTTGGCCATGTGCCACACATCTTCTTAGCTTGAAGACCAAGCTAAGTATGTGGCCCTCACATTGAAAACTTTGCCTTGTAAGTCAAGGCATGTGTCCTACAAAGTCAACACATATTGGAGGTTCTATTAAACATTGTCATGTAGCCTCTAGTTAAATAGTATATATAGAGACTAGAGTAAAGCCCTCTTCACTCTTGTCAACTCTTTTCTTGCTTCTAGTCTAGTTTCAAAAGTCTTAAGTTTTCTTGTCTTTTAGCATTAAACCTTTTAAGTTTCTTTTAATATACATACATCTTTATTTCTATTTTATCATTCTTTTTTTGATACATATTTCATTGATTTATGCATCATCTTTTAGTTCATATCTTTGACAGCTCTTCGTGGAACTCGTCCCTAGAAGGCATGATAATGTCATGGGTATACACATGTAAGCTAATAATTATCTATATAAATAGGTAGAAATAAGTAGAAGTATGTAAAAGTAAGTTAATTCTATAATATCTTCTATAAAAGCTTCCTAAAAGCTTCATAGATAGTGCTTTGACTTTATAGATGTCTTGAATTGACTTTTTGGGTTAGCAATATTGTCAATAAGTTAGCCATGTACCACACATGTTGTTAACTTGAAGACCAAACTAATTATGTGGTCCACACATAAAAAAACTTGGCTTGTAAGTCAAAGCATGTGTCTTACAAAGTCAATACATATTGGAGGTCCTATAGAACATCGCGATGTAGTATCTAGTTAGATAGTGAATATAGAGAGAAGAGTGAAGCTCTCTTCACTCTTGTCAATTTTTTTCTTGCTTCTAGTCCAGTTTTAAGAGTGTCAAGTTTTCTTGTCTTTTGGCAATAAGCCATTTCAGTTTCTTTTTAATATATGTACTTCCTTATTTATATTTTGTCACTTTTTTTTTGACATGGACTTCATTTGTTTATGCATCATCTTTCAATTCATGTCTTTGATAGAATCTTTAGATGGTATCCTAACCTAAGGGCACAAAATGTAATGATGGATATTGTTGAAGAAAGAAAAGATGTTGGATAAGAGGATTGGAGATGGAACAACCTTATGCAAATGAATTCTTTTTCTTATCAATTTTTTAAAAGGCCTACCATGTATTCCATAATGTTGTGTAAAAAAAAACTATTATAAGAATTTATAGTTGATAGATGGGCACTAATTAAGTAATCATATTTGTAATATCTATATTACATTCAAAATAATCAATATATTGATTGATATCAAAGATTGGTAGTAGCTATTGTAACTCATCAAAGTATTGGGCTTAAAAAAAGACAATGTGAATTAAATAATTTAGGATGTAGGATCTTACTTCCATCATTACATATTAGAAGTGCAAGATATATAATAGAAATACTTCAAGATCCTATGGCAATTATAAGGTTTTATTAGCATTTTGATATTTTTTTGATATTGATAACAAATTCAAGATGGTCAAAAATCTACAATGAATTGCTTCAAGAACAACAAGCAAGTAATCAACTAGATTTGGTTGCCTATATATTTGAGCTCAAAAGATGTACAATTATGAAAGATATAGAAAAAGAAGTTGTATTTGTTCATATTATTGCATATATTTATAATATTAAGTTTTAAAAGAGATGTCTGTCTCATATGTACATCTTGATTGTTTTGGATAGAAAAAAATAAGAATAGATATACTTGAGATATAAATCATATATTTTCTACAAAATTTCCATAAAAAAATAATGATTAAGAGCTATTTTAAGTCATTCTATTATGCATGGTATATGGTCTATGTGGAATGCAAAATCCTTAAGTACCTTACATAGAAGACAATCATTATATAAAGAGTTATTTAAAGGTGTTTGTAGAAGAAACAACAATAGATGTTGATGGATATTTTCAATATTAATGAAGAAATGATAGAAGAACATTTAAAGTTTGATAAATAGTTGTTGATAATAGAGATGTTATTCCATTTTGTTCAAAACTATCTTAAAAGTATAATTGCCATACTAATGTTGAGGTATGTGCATCTATTTGTACTGTTAAATATATCCTTAAATACATCTATAAAGGCCATGATTGCATTACAATGCAATTTGAAAATAAAGAGGATGAAATCAATCAAGATTTGGATGTGATATATATTGGACTCTAAAGCCTACTTAAAGACTTTTTGGCATGCAAATTCATGACGAAATGCCAAGTATTATTTATTTAGTGGTTTATCTTCCAAAAATACATCAAATAGTATATAATCCAAATGATAAGGTAATTCCAATTTTAAAATATGCTAAAAGACAAAAGACAATATTAACTTTATTTTTTGAGACATATACAATAATAGTAATAGTAAGACAATGTACATATCAATAGTTTCCACAACATTTTTTTTGGAATAAGATAAGAAGTACATAGACAATAAAAAAAATATAGATTTGCTATTGAAAGATTATATTTTATAAATCCAGAAATAAGAAAAAGATATTATTTAAGACTTCTATAAATCCACATTAAAGGTCCATAATCATTTGAGTACTTAAAGACTATTCATAAAATTTTCCATCCAATATTTAAAAGTATATGTAAAGCTTTAGGATTGCTTAAAGATGATAGAAAGTGGTAATAATGTTTCAAAGAAGCATCAAGAATACAAATTGGATTTCAATTGATGATGTTGTTAATTATTTTGTTATTAAACAAAAATATGCTAAATCCATTAAACTTATAAAAAAAATATTTTGGAAAAGCATCTTCGATGATTTCAATGCTCGTTTGCAAAAAAAAAAATATGGAATCAAAAATTCAACATAGGAACACATTAAGGACTTTAGATTTGACTTGCTAGATAAGATTTTGCAAGACTTCAATAGAATGCTTGAATAGTTTTTTCTAGTGCTATTATCAAGAAATAATTGGAATGCAATAGTTAATAGAAATTGATTTATTGTTGGAGAAAGAATATATGGCATTTAATAATTAGAAGTAAATTTGAAATAATATTTTTCATAATTGAATCTTCAATAAAAAAAAGCATATGATGATATTTTGGCCTTTATAATGAAGGAATATAGATACATATATTTTTTTAAAATAGGCTTGCAAGAATTGATAAAATATTTTTCTACAACACTTTGGCAACTAAAGTTTGATTGATGCAAATGGTTGCAATGTGTATTGTATTATCAAGAATTACTATATTCCAACTTGAGGGAGGAAGAATTTTCTATTATATATTCAAGATTCTATTAAATTGTAACAATGTTTTTTTATTCAATTACTAAAAATTTTGACCATGCTAAGTTTATTTACCAAACTTCACTTATTATTTGAAATGAACTTCCAATGTAACATCATTATTATCCTAAGGCAATTGATTATTCCTTTAGAGATATTTGGAATATTGATGGTCCATTTAGAGGAGCTGCAATTATTTTTGGTAGAATTTTTGCCAAATATTTCTAGTGATTGTAAAAAGAAGTTGAAAAAAAATTATAGTAGCATTCTTTTGATGTTCAATACTTTGGCCTCAAATAAAAATCCATACATTATAAAAAAATATGAGGTTGATGTTGTTTATCCAAGACTTATATTAGATGATGTAACAAATGATGCCTTCTAAAGAGATAAAATTATTTTATTTGCACAAAATAATGATGTAGAAGATATTACTGAGAAGATTATGGCCATATTTTCTAATGAAAAATAAGAATATTTAAGTACTAATGAAGTTTTTGTTGAAGATAGTATCAACAATGATAATATTTATCTAGTCCAATTCATCTAGTTGCTTATTCCATCATGAATATTCATATCAAGGCTTTATCAGAAGATTGAGTCTCTGATGGTGCTACTAAGAAATATTGCTTCTTGTCAAGGACTTTGCAATAGAATCCAATTAATAATTACACAAATAATGGATTGAATTCTTAAAGAGAGAATTCTTGGAGGAAAAATTGCTAAAAACTTGGTATTCATTCTATAGATTAGTTTAACTTCTACAACAAAAGAACTTCGGTTCATTCTAAAACAAAAGCAATTTCCAATCCATCTTGCATTTGCAATAACAATGAACAAATCCTAAAGACAATTGGTGAAGTATGTTGGTTTGAATCTATGACAACCTATTTTTTTCCATGGTCAATCTTATGTAGGATTCTCTTGATGCACTTCTTCTTGTTCTATTAAGATTCTTCTTTCTAGAAATAACAATTTAAAATTTATACTAAATATTATTTTTCTAAAAGTTTTAATTAAATAAATATTAGTATTTTATTTTTATATTTTATATTTTAATTTATTTATTTATTAAATTTAGTACATCTATGAATGTTTTAATATAATTTTATGATTTTTTAATATAATTTAATTTAATTAATTAATTAATTAATTTTTATTCCAACTACCAAGTAGTTCTTTGAATAAAATTAACTATTTTTTTTGCATATTATTTATGACAATAGCATAGGTTTACCTATCCTACTTTGTAGTTGGAAGATCTATTGTGTATTTTATTTCTTCTATTTGTATTGTATTGTGTTTGTATTTAAAAAAATATCCTTTAGCTCAAAAAATGCTTCATTTGAGTCACACTTTCCTTGACAACAACACGAGTTCATCTAATATTTGTTTATAGATTGTAAAATCATACTGTAATTTTCAAAAATGATGCACAATGCTCTACATATTAATAATTAGAATTAAAAAGAATTAAATAAATTTATTTTAATAATTATTTTTTTCTTTTATAGACTAAAATAACTTATAGATTTGGCATAACTTTATAGTTTTTTAATTCCATATTTTTTCTTGGATTTACTATAATATTTCATTTTTTTGCATTATAAATTAATATAATTTTTTTTATGTTTGTTTTCGATTCTTTACTTTAATTTAGTTTCTTTTTTATTTGTTTTATATTTTATAATTTATAGAATCAAAAAATAATGTGAATGTGTTAGTTAATCTAAATTAAAGTCTCAACTATTTTTTTAATAAAATAGTCAATGATAGTTTAATTTGAGGATTAAATAGGTATTGAGGAATTCCATAAGATAATCAACTTTTCAAATTTTATTTATAGTATTAATTCTACTCAATTATATCTTAATAAGTTATAATCTTTGTAAAGCTATAAAAAAATAATGGAACTCATATAATTCTATTGTGCTCAATTTTCTTGTGCTAAATTACAACCTTCCATAAATTCTACTCTAAGAAGCAAATTGACGTCATAATGTAGTAAAGATAATAATGTACATTTAGAATTTAATTTAATTTACATATGATGCAAATAATGCAAAGAATGTAAATTATTACTATTGTATATGATACTTTGATTAATGACATTTAAACTAAATTTCACACATATATGGATATACTATTATTGCGCTACTCAAAATATAAGATGTGTTTTGATTATCATATAATACATTTGTAAATAAAAATTGTGTATTTAAGGTATTTGAAATATCAGATAATCATACAGATACAACAAATATTTTTGGTACAATGTTTTGGATTGTAAAGATAATTGTTAAAAAAGAAAGGGTGATAAAAGCATTATCAATTGGTTTTCTTTGAAGAAAAAATATCAATCTTTATTACTAATTATTAAAAAATAACCTGAGAAACGATTACTTTATTGGATTACAAAACAAATGTCATCCACAATTGTGTAAATTAGTGTGTTTGATGTACAGAAATGAACATTGCATAGAAGGACCACATTCATCCCTACAAAGTCATTTATCAGGGTGGTCACACCGAACTTTGCATTGACACGTGGAAACTCACAATTGGTCAGATTAACATGTATGATGTATTGGTTCGAATGTGAAGCCAATGGGAGGGCGACAGGTGCAAGTGGGGATGGTTGAGGCCTGACGTCGGCTACAGTGAAAAGAGGATGAATGCCGATGGATGAAATATGGGGAGGGGCTGCCATGGATACTAGTGGGCCACATGTGGGGATCTCTCTCCTCAAGCAAGCACCACTAGTCAGAATTCCAACTATATTACCTCGACGCGCGCGCTCGCTGCTCGTCTCTCACTCCGCGCGCACTCCCAATTATTCCCCGCCACAATTACTGTGTCTGCCGACTCGCGTCGACGTCACCGTCTGTGTCTATGACCGCGAGTGGGGTACGATCAGGAACCGTGGTCCTGTGACTGGCAAGGAACAGGTGTTTGAGATCGTCGGGAACGTGGTGTGTGTGAAGGCGTTCCCGACGCTGGTTCGTCTCTTCTATCGGGGCAGAGGCGGCAAAATGAAGGAAGGTAGGCAAGGGGAAGGGAAGGGAAGGGTGGGCTATAGTAGAGGGACCATGGCTGCGATTCATTGAAGGGGGGCAAATACCAAGCGAGACACACTCGCCCGAGCTGAGGTCCTTCATCGGAGGGGTGGGAGCTTCGCGGCGCCCATGGAGGCTATGACGATGGAGGAGCAGAACTAGACAGGCCCCGTCGATGGCGCCTTCCGCTGCTTCCTCGGCCGAGCACCATCGTCGCTCCACCTTCGGGGTTGTCGACGCCGCACCCATGGTGGTGGCGGTGACGACGACGGCACCATCGGTGGCACCGTCGAAGTCGACGACAAATCAGCAGAATCAGCATCATCACCATCCTAACAGGGCTGGCGCCCCTCTCTCCGCCCTTTCTATGCTTCCGTCCGGTATGGGCACTCCGCCCATGGATGTTGTCGGACATCGCCGCACGTTTTCGACGTCGTCTGCTCACGGAATACTCCCACAGGTATGGTTGCTTGTGTTGGATTGTTTGGTGACTTCGATCTGTGACCTTGGGTTGTGGGTCGTGGGTCGTGGGCGTGTGATGTCTGTAGTGCAAGGGTTGACGGTCACTTGAGAGGCAATGAGCTGTGCTAAGGAGATTTCTTTTACGGCGTGAGAATTTTCGAATTTTCAGATGAGATGTTGTCGCCGGTTATTTTGTAACTTAGACCTCGGTTGCAGTGGCTGACCCCCCCCCCTTTTTTATTCCTCTCTTTCTCTCTCTCTCCCTCTCTACCCTTCTTCATCTCTTTTCTCCTGATTTTTGGTCGTACGGTTCAAGTTCCGATCGTTCATCGACCGCGCGGGTAGAATAGGTTTGTGAGTATGTGCCCAGGAGGTGCGAGTCTGAGCTTTCGGACTGGTGAGAAATAGAATCCTATTCGTAAAATCAGTTTGAACTGCAGAAATGGGTTGTCTGTGTGTTGGATTTGTAAGGTCTTAATTAGGGACATGTACAGAGCATCTTCGTGATTCTAATTCCGTGTGTTCTCAGCCTTGGTCCCTGCCTTAATATTTGTGGTAGTGTCGTAGATTCCTTTCTCGTTTTCTGTGTCTATCTCAATGCTTGCATAATTTGCGATTATTTCCATCTTGGGGTCTGTTTTCCTACGTTTCGCCTTTAACCTGGTTGTTTTCTCTGTTACGACAAACATAATTTCTGAAACTTATTAAGAGGGCGGGTTTGATTCTTTTCGACAAGTTGTGAGGATATTTCTTGTGGTTAAAGTAATCAGATTCTAGTCGACTTTTACATTATGTGGTTCCGGATAGATTGATGCTCAATTTTCTTGAAGTTTTCGGATTGCGCGTGCATCTGTTGCCTAATTTTTGTTCCTAACGCTTATGTGTTCTCTCATCCTTCCTCTTGTTCGAAATTTCAATCTATAAGTCTGGGTTATGGTCTCAATAGAACAAGGAATGTTTGCCTTTTTGGCACTTTTCCCGGTTCTCACTTCATTTCGACATCGCATTCTAACTGTAATGTCGAAAAGTTGGTGTCGATGTTTTATCTCATTAACTTTAGGTGTTTGGTGATGTGAATACATTTTTGTGCTGACGTAATGATTTGTGTCAGGTTGTGGATGATATAAGTGGGAATAATGAGAAGAAGGTGCATCTTCTTAGTCGGTCGCTTTCGGGGTCGACGCTGAATGCAGGAGCACCCGAATTTGTTCCGAAGGGTCTGCAAATAGCTTTTTCTACGTCTTTACCGGGACCAGGGCTCGCTCCAGGATTAGGGTTGAGTCCTCCGTCTTTGATTCAATCTCCGTCATCTGTGATTCCTGTGATAACACCCCCGCCGTCTGTAGCGATCGCTTCTGTGGCGGAATTTGGTCCTACGGTAGAGGAGCATATTTCTGTGTCTCCGACTAGTATTGATCAGGTTCCAGCAAAAGATGGCACAGATACCACCGATTGCACCGATGTCGTGCCGGCAGGAGAGCACAGTAGTAAGAGCGACCAGGCTCAACCAGGTGCAACTGCCGTGGCGCAACCTACGAAACCAGTGCTGACGGAGGAGACTAAGGCTAAGATTGTGAAGCAGGTATGATATCTTCCGTCGGTGTTCACTTTCTTGTGATCATCGTCAATCTGTTGCAAGTGGTCCGTTTTTAATATGTTCGAGCTTGTAGAACACAGGTAGTTTAATTTCGATGCTTTAACATTTCGAAGTCGGATTTATTGGTTTGAGTAGCGGCCCTGCGAATGCAACTTCTGACGGACTTTCGTTGCATCAATAAATTGGATGTGAGCTGAACTTTTGGGGGTTTCTTCATGCTATATGCGACAATTAGTTAAATTTTTGTTACAACATTTTTAGAGAAAGATACATGAGTTAGCATATATATGTCGTCCCTCTGAATGTCGGAATATTTTAAGACAGTCTTCATTTGAATTAGGGTTTTTGTAGGTGGTTGTAGTATATATATCTGTGGGGCGCTGATACCAGTCCTCTGTGCGTTTATTGTGTGTATATATGTACACACAACGCTGTCCGATTGATTTCATACTTATGAATAGATAATCATAACACAGTCATGTAAGGTTTCACTGTGTTCTGCGTTGTTTGCAGGTGGAGTTTTACTTCAGCGACACAAACCTTCCAACAGACAACTACCTGATGAAGTTTGTGAAGAAGGATTCAGAAGGCTTTGGTATGACTGAGAATTTTTTCCTATTTTCGTGGTGCTGCCTATCGCATTTGTCTAGATACTTTTCAGTCTCTGTAGGGTTCAAGTCTCTGCCCTTTGTGAGATTTTATGGTGTTTAAGAACCCATTGTCGCTGCTGGGAAACAAAAGCCATTGTGTTATTGAGAGTTTTGTTTGGTTGCTGCAGTCCCAATTCCGGTGGTGGCGTCGTTCAGGAAGATTAAGAACCTCGTGAAGAATCATGGGGTTTTGGCAGCAACCTTGCGAAATTCGACACAGTTGGTGAGTTGATCGTATGTATGGTGGTTATTGCAGTAGTACAATGTATGGTAACCGGAAGCTTTCTGTTGGCAATTTAGATGTGAACATTCCCTTCCTATTGTTTGCATTTTGTCTCATTTTAACAGGGATTTTTTTTTGAGACGATTAGCCTTATATTTACATCATGATATTGGTTTTTAAAACAGGTGGTAAGTGAGGATGGGAAAAAGGTCCGGCGAGCTCACCCACTTCCAGAAGTTGATCTAGAGGAAATCCAGGTATCAGTGTTTTTGTATCTGTCTACTCTTGAAATATCTGCAAAAATGAAACGTGCTCATTATTTGTCTAGCAATGCGAGTTCTAGCTTTTCAGTGTGTAAGACTATGTTCACGATTGTTAGTGATGCTGTTTACATTATTTTTCTCCTGTTCTGTTTTCCTCATGATCTATGTTGAATTGGTTGAGCAGGCGCGTACAGTAGTAGCTGAGAACTTGCCAGAGGACCACTCTATTGAAAGCCTGGAGCAGTTGTTTGGTAAAGTTGGCACAGTGAAGATGGTTCGGATCTGTTCTCCAGAAGCCGCCAATGGAGCTAATGCGACCGGCGCGAAGCATCCGAAGACTGACATGCTGGTTAGCAATAAGGTGAGGAATTGTTTTGTGTCCATGTTGATTGTGGTTGTACAGGGCTTCTGTTTCAGAGATGTCATGTAGTGAATTGATGTTATTGTTGTTTCTATTGAGTTAATGTGAGGTTATAAGGTCGTTAATAAGTTCTGTTTGGAAAGCGGAAAAATTGTGGTTGTCGCCTTGACGTTTGTAGGCTTGTTAATGATGGTTAACTGCTTTTGCAGTTGCACGCTCTGGTCGAGTATGAAACTGTGGAGCTTGCTGAGAAAGCTGTAAGTAATAGGATATTCAAAGTATTTTCCTTATCCAATGGGTATTATCTGACACATGTAGGGCAATCTTATTAAGTAGAACTCGATTTGAAACCAAATTTTCTGTGTGTGAACTCTCATGTTCCGCTGCACTTGTTATGAACTGACAGGCTTTGATCTTTTCGAGGTTTGAATACATGTTGTTTTGGTATATAATTTTTTTTCTTGTGCTAGCCACCAATTTGCTCCTAAGACAAGTTTTTTGTTTTATTTTATTTTATTTTATTTTTGTGTGTGTGTGTGTGTGTTCAGGTGGCAGAGCTGACAGATGAGCGGAATTGGAGAAGCGGGCTGCGTGTGCGTTTGCTGCTGCGCCGCCAGGTATGTACTGCTCCTTCCTTGTACCTTACCTAAGTTGCTTGATATACTTCATATTATGGTTGCTCGATAATCCTTTATCTAGCTTAGAAGCTGTTCAGCAATCATGGCTTGCGCAAGTAACATCTGTCCACAGTTTCAGGGCAAACACAACTACCAGCAGGCCCCTCATCAGCGAACGCGCAAGCCAAGCATGGACAACGTCGACCTGGCTATGGAAGAGGAAGAAGGTGAAAAGCTGGATAAGAGCGGCGACAAAACTCATGACAAGGGTAGTGAGGAGCTGGCAGGCCAACATCATCATGCAGATCGCGGAGAAGATAACACGGTAAGTCGTGCAACTGGCAGTGGGCATGTGTCACATGCTGGTGAGATGGTTGCAGTAGGCGCCATTGGTGTGCGATGGTTTGGACGTGGTGATAGTGGGTAAATGCTAGAGGTGGATGTTGAGATGCAGGTGATATGTTGTAAACGGTCTGGGTGGAGTTTTTGACGAGTGTGTGGGTGTGGGGGATGGGGCACTGGCAGGGTGAGAGCGGAGATCAGGTGGGTAAGAAAGGGAGAGGTCGAGGTCGAGGTGGTAGAGCGGGCGGGGGAGGTCGGGGACGTGGACAGCAATTTTACAACACGCATTCGGGAACACCGCCTCGGGACAACAGCTTACATTTGGTAAGCGAGCTAGTAGGAAAGCCACCGCCAGGGCCACGCATGCCGGACGGAACGCGGGGGTTTTCGACGGGCAGGGGGAAGACTCTGGCTGTGAACACTGCTGTGAACTCGATGGCGTAGTAATAGAGGGGTTGGATAAAAGAAAGCGTGGTTTGGAGTTGGTACCCAATTGGAATGGTGGAGCGTTGTGGCTCCCAGCGAATGGGATGTGTTTTGTGGCGAAGGGACTGAGAGGTGTTTCAGTTTGGATTTGTGAAAAAACATCAATTGGATGAGTCGATGTACATACTTTGTTGAATGAGTACAATCCGCCTACTCCTTTTGTTTCCGAAATGAGGTACCTTTTAAAGCTGGAATGAAAATCTTGTCTGATTACGTGGCATGAGCAACAAGTGACTTGGTACGAATTCTTTTATGAAGTGGTTCCAGATTGGCTGAAGTGGCAGTCGCTTAATGCACCAAATCGGGTTTAATCTATTCCTGTTGTCACTACCCATTATGGAGGCTTATTTGAAATCTGATTGATTCATGGCGTTCGAAAGGAGAACTTATTTTGTATTGACGGTCTAATGAGTAGCTCTACCAATGTCACTTGCATGATGGGTACTCGGAGAGTTATCGCAAACGTCAATTTCGTTTTTCTTCCACTGTTTTTAGAGTCAGATCTGTTACAGGTCAGGAACTGAATCTATTCGGTACGTGTACCACAACATCTACGTTTCAGTCATGTCTCTTTCTCAGACCTGTAATGGCTATTACAACAGTAAACGGTTGTGTAGCCCAACCACTTGCACTATCTGTTGCCAACTCAGCCAAGAAAGTATCATTCCCCTCCTGGAAAGATCATATTGTGAGTCAAATCAATCCACAATAGGGGACTCAGTGCTGTCAAGGTTCTGAATTTCCTCTTATTTATAGCATGCCACCTCTACTGTTTCATTGTAGGTCATCTTCTGTCATGACTACTGACCTGCACGAATATCTGCCCAGAGCGTGTTTACGTTTGCCTTTTCTCGAAAAATTCCGACATCGGAAATTCGGGGAGTAGTATTTTGATGGGAGGATGTGAGTTGTAGCTCTGTTGCGTGTGAGAGGTGGTATTCCTTTCAACCAGCCCACCCTGCTCTGTTCCGTCCACTGTCTTTCTCTGTTGCTGCGGTACGCTATATCTGGTGCTCTTCGTCTTTTTGTAGTTGAAATGTTTCTTTAAGGCCTTGAAGCGAGTTACTTTTTAGTTTTTAGTAATTGGTTTTTAAATGTTTTGGTTGGTCGGTCTTGTGTGGGTTGGAAAAGCGATATTTTAGTTGACGTGGTTTTTGTGGAATTTCGGTGGAATTTGAGGAGAGAGGAAGAGGCGCTTTAGTGTAGTTACCAGGAGGATTTCGGGTGGACTGGAGTGTGGTGAAGTATCTCATGCAATCAGGTAACTCATCACTTTGGCTTCTGGGGGAGTTCGGTGGTTAGCGGTTTCAGGATGTGAAAGGCGGCTTGCATGCATGTTTTTGGAGTGGCTTGGTGCATGATTAGCTTGTGTATGATTATTTCCTGCAACCATTGTACATGCTAGTAGCGTTTTCTTTTCTAAGAGAGGCATTAGTCGTACCGATTACGGAGGACTGGAAACGGCTTTGAAAAGTTGGTGTGAAGCTCCTCGTTGATAGAGAGTAGGAAAATGCTTGTGATCACTTGGGAGAGTGAAAATAACTGTCTGACAATGTGATCGCTTAATTTGAAGTACATACAGCGAGGTTTGATGCGTGGAAGTTTATTGAAATTTGCGTTTCAGGGGTTAGGGTCTTGATGTAACAGATCTGTAATCATGTAAAATTAATCTAGTATTCTTCACGTTTCGTTGTTACGTATGTCAATTTAACTGTCTTGGTTTAGGGATGTTCAGAGTGAGCCACTGTGGTCATTTTTTGATGATCTTTTTGAAGATCGGGATGATACTAGAGACGGTTTGTGATGGAAGCTCGAGGATGGAATACTTCAGCCATTGATGCTTGCCTGTGCTCGTCTTTACGAAATACTATAGTTTTTATTCTGTGATATTGTAAGAAGTGAATCAGCAGAGATGTTTCCTCCGAGTCGTAAGTTAGCCATCTATGTTACCAATTTTCAACCGAGTTTTGTTTGTTTGGACTTAGTCGAAGAATTATATTTTTTGAATACCTTAATTGATCAGCTTTACTTCTCTACTAAACCTTGGGAGTTAAACATGTGCGCTTGACTTGCAATATTCGCCAGAAGTCGTGAGAATCTTAAGTAACCCCTGTAAATTGATTTGTGAAGTATGTTTCAGTTTTGCTCCTTTTTTATTTTGGACATCTCTGTCATCGTTCCCGACTCAAAGTTAATGTATAAGACTATAATATTTGTATTTTAGGTCAGCTTTTTGCCGAAGATTGCTAAGTACGTTACTGATATGTATATTGCAGGAGAAAGTATGCCACTCTCAGTTGCCCAAGTATGTCATCGAAGGATCGCGGTCGCAGTTGATTTGAGTGATGAAAGTGCCTATGCGGTCAAATGGGCCGTAGAAAACTACCTTCGCTCTGGCGACCACGTAGTTATCCTTCATGTGCGACCCACAAGTGTTCTTTTTGGAGCAGACTGGGGCGCGTCAGACCAAGTCATTCCGGCTGATGAGGAGTCTCAGCAGAAAATGGAAGATGATTTTGATACTTTCACAACCACTAAGAGCTCTGACCTTGCTAAATCACTGTTAGACGCCAAAATACCTTACAAGATTCACATTGTGAAAGATCATGACATGAAGGAGCGAATATGCTTGGAGGTCGAGCGACTTGGAGTCCATGCAATGATCATGGGTAGTCGAGGTAGACAAATTCTTCTCAATTAAGTCGCCTTTCTTCTGACCCGAACTGCTTTTTTACATTGTGCTCGGTGAGTGCAGATTAAATGCCCAAATCATATGATATCCTTGGCCGACATCACCCACAATTTGTTATAGTAATTTCAGATTGCAGATTATTTCAACATCATGCTAAAAAATGTTGCTATGTCCTTTTTGAAATACTTCTAAACTTTTCACATATTTGAGCACCATTCATGCACAAGGTTGTGTTTTTGTTCTTCTCTGATTGGTGCGACTGACTTTTCAATGGCTAGTCACGCATGCCAGAGAGATGTGATTACAACACGTATTGTACCACAGGTTAGTGTAGCATTAGTCTGTCATTTTCGGCTGCTGAAAGCGCAGCTTTTGTTGCAATCATCCGCCTGAGGTCTGACCAAATGTGCTGATTTTGATGTCATGCAGGGTTTGGTGCTTCTAATCATACTCGGAAAGGTCGACTTGGTAGTGTCAGTGATTACTGCCTACATCACTGTGATTGCCCTGTCGTTGTTGTGCGATATCCGGAGGGTAAGGACGGTGAGACCATCACACAGCGGTCGAATTCCAGACCTAGAACCCCTAGTCCACATGCGCACCCAAGTCCAACTCTGAAGCCTCAAGCCGAATTTGATAAGAAATTCGAAAATGTAGATAAAAGCCAGGTTTGAGAAGATGCTATCGATACTCGAGCGGCATAGAATGAAAGTGCTTAAGTTGTAAGTCTGCTTGTTTACATAGGAATGGAAATGGAGTTGCAGGCCATTCCCTATGTATGATAAAAGGCATCGTTGACAGATTTCATCTTAGGAGTATCTTGCCAGGCCTTCTTGAGAGATTAACTAAATTGTGACGCGAAATGTTTACGTTGGTATTCAGCAAGTACAGTGGTTTTTCGTCACCAACTATTTTAGTGTGCTGAAGTTGAAGATGTCAAGAATTTCTCTACCCCTGCCGTTTGTTTCGTAAGCTGTTCCTTCGGCTCCCTGCTCTTTACGTTGCGTGTAGAAAGCTTGTCAGATGCATCTTTTTGGTGCTCTGAATGAATCGGATAATCCCGAAGACTCAGCTATTACATTATATTGTGCTATTTCAGTTTGCACTTTTTGTAACATTCCCCTATTAAGCTCATAATACAAGTTCATCGAAGTTTCATTTTATCCCTCATTCTTGTAAGCCACCATCTCTTGGATTTGCAATTCTTGCTTACATGACGATTTCAGTTCTCCTTGATCATCTGCAATGTCTTCACATCATGTTTTCAAAATGTTGAAAGGCCCATTCCGAAGAAGGGGTAGCAGAACCCAGAATTTCGTTTTGTGACAGATCCACTCACAACTTAGGAATTTCGAACCTCTGTTCAAAATTTGGGCAGTGAAAAGGGGATTCTGTGGTTCTTCCTAACCCCTCTTTGATGCATTTATTTATTTTTTTATTTAAATTAATATGAATAAGCAAGTAAAGAACAAAAAAAGAAATATATCTCTTTATATACAGACGTAACCACTCATATGGTATTTTTTGCCGTTTTCCCTGATATTTTATTGCAAGGCGCTAGAATCCTAGCTGTGAATGCAAGTCAACAGTGGAGAGGTGTAAATGATAGTTTGTACTCCACAATATTTACTGTAGTCTACAGTAAATATTATAGCTACAGTATTTGGAATGTAGTGGAGAGGAACTGTTTATCTTCTCCCCTTCTCTTCTTGTATACGAGACACAACCTAATCAATAGACTTTTGTGTGAAGCTCTTTCTCTCCTTAGAAACTCTCTTGTGTATGTATGTATTACTTACTACTACTCTTGTGTCTTTCTAAACATTCTCAACACGTATCAACATGACTCTCTTTTATACACTATCACAATTATTTTATTTTATTTTATTTTATTTTTTTTTGTTCTAGTCTTGACTCTTCAAACTTGTTGCTACTCCTACTCCTTGTGTGACTCATGATCTTGCTGCACTTCTTGCTCGCCCCTCACACATTAGCTGCTTGCTTAGAATACTTGTTCTAGCCTTGCCTCCTTGTTGCACCCCGTGCCTGCTGACAAATAGCTATCAAATTGCTGCTGCCATCGTTGCACTACCGCTGCCACCCTATCGCCGCCGTTGACCACCAATTACCACTAAATAGCCGCCGATTGCTCCGTTGTTACTATCGCCGCCGCCCTATTGCCACAATCCACAACCTTGTTAAAAAAAAATAAAAAATAAAATTAATTAATATTTTTGACTTCAAGTTCAATTTTATCATTTTATTTGACTTTATATTTTTTAGATTCATTTTACTCAACTTTTCTACTTGATCTTGTATTTTCTTTATAGATTTATTTATAATGAGTGCTTCAACATCTTCAATTGCTTCTACTATAATTCCAACTATTACCAATGCATCCCAACATTTTGAAGCTCTTTTATTTCTACCATTGATTGTGGATGGAAACAATTATCTATTATGAGCAAAAATGGCAAAAGCAAATTTATTTGCAGAAAAACTCTCGAATGCAATTACGTTTGAAGCATCTCCTACAATAAGTATTTCTATTCTTCTTGCTATTTGTTGGAAAGCACTTCTTCTCCTTCATTGTCATCTTGTACCTGCATTACAATATCAATATTTAGAAATGGAAGATCGTGCAGAACTTTAGAAGAATCTTAAATCCATGTTTGATCATCAAAAGACCATTTTCCTTCCATATGCATGTCATAATTGGATACATTTAAGTGTCTTGGATTTTCCAAATTTAAATGCTTTCAATAGTGAAATATATAGTATTGTCTCACAATTATGATTATATGGACAAAGCATCTCTGAAGAAGAAATGATAGTTAAACTCTCTCTACATTTCCTATTGTATCTACTGTGCTTGCACAACAATATAGGAACATGAAATTTTAGAGTCGTTTTGATCTCATGTCCTATCTACTTCTTACAGAGAAGCAAAATGAGCTATTCTTGTGCAATGCAGAAGCTCGTCCTATTCGAACCACAGTTCCAGAATTTCATACACTTAATATTTCAAAGTCTAAGAAAAAATTATATAAACATGGGAAACGTGATCTTAAGCATCAGGGCAATTATAGTCATGATTATTTCTACCCATGTGGAAAGAATAAACATTCTACTATTAATTATAGTAGAAAAAAAAAATCAAAGATGCATTCTTGCTATAAATGTGGAATGATTGGACATTTAGCACATGCGTGTCGTACTTCAAAATATTTTATTAAAATATTCCAAGAAAATAAGAAACTACAAGCTGAGGCTCGTGAAGTTCATATCATGGATGCATCCATGGATTCAATTGGTATTGATGATTTAGAGGCTTATATGAATGACAAAACCTCTAATGAAGAATCAAATGATGCTCTCATTGATTTTGTAACAACACATACTATTTTGTAGGATAGATAATTTTTTTATTGAAAAATCTTCAACTTGGCAAACTAAAAATATGATGACCATAGTTAGAGCAAATGCGTTTTATTTCCAAGAAGGCATAGTGATGGTAAAATTACCTATGGATTCCATCATAAAATGTAAACATGCGATGTTTGCACCCTCAGAGTCTCATCAACTACCGAGATGTGTGTATCAATGGTTATCACCTCTCGACTGCCATTTTAAATAGAAAAGAAGTTTTGGTTCTTGCAAAGAACCATAAAATTATTAAAAAATCTTTTGATATAGAAAATGGTTTATTCCAAATTGTGATTCAGCTTCCATTATATTTAATTTTACATCATCTATCACAAAGAATCATGCTTCTCTCTGGCATGGAGAATTGGGACATCCAGGATCTATATTATTTAGAAAGATCATTTCATATATAACTAGGCACAATTTAAAGCCTGCAGATGTAGGTTCTATAGAATTATGTCGTGCATGTGTATAAGACAAGATGATTATTTGGCTTTCAATTTGGAAATTGCCACAAGAATTACCACCAATGCTTGAAAGATTGGATGGTAATATTTGTGGTCCTATTAATCCAATATTGAGACCATTTCATTATTTTTTGGTCTTTGTTGATGCATCAGGTAAACAATCACATGCTTCATTATTATCAACCCGAAACATAGTGTTTGCCAATCTTATATCTATGCTTATTTATTTTTAGGCATATTTTTTTGATTATCCTATAAAAACATTGCGTATGGATAATACAAAAGAATTTGCATCAAAGTCTTTTGAAGACTATTGTATTACAACAAGAATTGAGTTGACATATTGTATTCCATAAGAATATACTCAAAATAGACTTAAAAATTTATTTATAAAGCATATAGAATTCATTAACTAGCTATTCTTCTTTCACGCAAATTTACATGCATCTATATGGAGTCATGCAGTTTTACATGCTACAGCATTAATACGTTGTCGTATTACGTGCTATCTAGCTTGAAAATGCATCAGGCATTTGGCTGTGGAAGAAAAAATGATGTTTTGCAAGTATCCAAGTAGTCTAGTGGATTTCAACTATCTAAATACAAACTATTTCGGATTTCAATATAAAAGCTTAATCCTAATACAAAGTGCTTAGAATACTATTTTTAATAGCTTCTAGATATTATAAGTATAAATTATTTTGTTATTTTTTATTTTTATTTTTATTTCATTTTTTTTAAAATTTTTATTTATTTATTTTTTAAAATCCTAACCCTAGACAACAAGTCTCGACAAGCTGTAATTCTCAATCTGACCATCTGATTGTTGTGAGACTTCTATCACTAGTGTCTTTACTAGTCTTCTAAATGCTCAAGAAGTTCAATTCAATTCAACTTACAGATTGCAAGAAAACACTCTAAATCCACGTTGAAGTCCCTTGATCGCTGCCTAGAAGGTTGATGATGAACTTTAACTTACAATTTCTCCTTCTCTAACTATTAATTCTCATTCAAACTTTGTATGCAGCTCCACTTTTAAGTCCTTGATTTATTGTCTCAAAATTCACCTCATTCCAATTGATGGATCTCAGATATTACAAAAATCCTAAACAACTCCAATATGCCAACTTTTGATACCTCTTTATACTAATGATCAAATATCCTCTATCCGTACCATAAGATTAACACAAATTTTTGCATGCACTTAGTATACTCAACCATCTAGACACCTCTAAAATTTCAACCACAGATATATCTCCAATTTTGTAAAACAATCAAGAGTACTAGCCTTTACTTTATTACAAAAATCCAATTCACCAATATAAACACTGACTTTGAGCAATGATTGCAAAGTCCTCCCAAACCCTATAAAATCCAATTCTACACCTTTCGAAGGAGCTTGAAGCTAGCTCTCCAACTCTAAAAATTGGATCTCCAAATGCTCCCTTCTTTTTCCTCTCCTTTCTTTTAACTCCGTGAGGTCTCCTATTCTTCCGCCCTGGACTCTGAATTAGAACAGCAGACTTACCTCTATAGAATTCCTGCCTCTAAGAGGATCTTTTCATGAAAAGGATGTTTCTCCAAAATGACATAGAAAACAAAATAGCTTGAAATAGAATCGAAGCCTCCATATTCGAGACCTCATTGGGTTGCACAACCGAGTCAGGTCTCATATTGGGTAAGAAGCCCATACCAGGATCTGGATTGGATGTCCCTGTAATTGAGTCAAATTGCCCCTTCACATCAGACTCATCCAAATATTGAATTGGTCCTTTGTCCTTTTGCCGACTCCTGATAAGAACGGCTCGAACTTATTCCACCCGATTTACCAGATATTCTTGAAGACCTCAATTTATCTCCTCAATTTTTTCATGGCTTTGGATCTGTTGATTCTGATTATTGAAATTGAATGGAATATTACATTGTTGATAAGTATACCTCAACTGCTTGCTATTTCCATACATTAGTATGTAATTATCACTGGCTCTGGGATTGGAACATTCACTAGCATAATGACCAATTGTCAAGGAGAAGAACTCGATGAAAAACAATTCAGACAAGTGAGCCTTCACTCAAAGAGAGGTAAATAAACAAATATATATATTGAAAGAAAAACTGGAATGGCTATTGCCAAAAGACAAGAAAACTAGAGACCCTTGAAACTAGACTAGAAGCAAGAAAGGAGTTGACAAGAGTGAAGAAGCCTTCACCCTTGTCTCTATATATACTATCTAACTAGGGGCTACGTGGTGACGTTCTATAGGACCTCTAATATGTGTTGACTTTGTAGGACACATGCCTTGACTTACAAGGCAAGTTTTTTTCCGTGTGGGCCACATAGTTAGCTTGATCTTCAAGCTAACAACATGTGTGGCACATGGCCAACTTGTTGACCACGTTTCTAATCCAAAAAGTCAATTAAAGTCACCTATGAAGTCAAAGTAGCGTCTAGGAAGTTTCTAGGAAGCTTTCATATTAAATATTATAGAATTAACTTACTTTTATCTACTTTTACTTACTTCTACCTATTTCTATATGTAATTATTAGCTTACATGATTATGGCCGTGACATTACCCCCCTTTCTAGAGACGAGTTCCACGAAGAGCGGTCATCATATGTTGAGGAAATCTATGATGCGACGAATTATATTTGCCACATACTCTGATCTCTGTTCTCTTCGAAGATGATTGATAGGGCCTCTCAACCATCGGTAGTGTCCCATACCAGGGCAGGAAGACCACCCAGTTATTTGATCATTGTTGAGGCCTTCGTAACTTCCTTCGAATAGAATATTTGGAACACCATCAGGAGTTGTTCCTACCTGTAGCAAAATCACCAAACATCGGGAGTCCCTTCCCAAATCGTGATACCAAACGCGTTGTATCTCACAATCTATTCGAGGAAGAACATGTCGTTCTTGAAGATCTTCATCTCGATTGCGTCGTCTTGAAGGTTGTGACAATCGTAATGTCTCGTCCGGCAGGTCAGCAAACGAAGGTTCTTGAGTTGAATCCGCTGGTTGTTGGCTCTCCATCTAATTAGCATCACAAATGCAAAGAAGTTACAAACAAGGATAGGAAATTGAATGTTATCTTGCCTCAATCTTGTCTCTTTTATAAGAGAGATTTTCATCTTGGTTTTGATGGATGTCGTTGATGAAAAACTTTGACTTTAGATGATGTATTTGCTAGATTCCTGGATGGCTCCCATGTGTGTTCACTAATATCATATCCGCGCCAATGAACAAGATATTCCAGCTTATTTCGGTGCCGCCTTGAGTCTAATATCTCTTCCACCTCAAATTCTTCATTATTATCTACTTCTATAGGAGGCAGTGGCATTTGTCTTCTTCCTTGTATATCCACTGTCTTATATGGTTCAAGAAGAGACATGTGGAATACAGGATGGATCTTCATTGACTCCGGTAGATGTAACCGATATGCAACTGGGTTGATCTGTTCAGAAACAGAAAAAGGGCCAAGCCTACGATAGTCCAACTTGTCACAAGGTCGAGTAGTCTTGATATTGCGACGAAGTAGCCATACCTTATCACCCACGTTGAGTTGTGGTTGCTCCTTACGATATAGATCTGCGTTTATTTTTTGTCGTTCTTGAGCTTCCTTCAATTGCGTCTTCATTATTGCATGTAACTCTGACAACCGATTTGCCATATCTTCTGCTGCAGGATTATCAACTTTTAAAAAATCAAAAGTATCAAGTCGTGGATGATAGCCATAATTAGTAAAGAAAGGTGTTTGTTGCGTGGAAGAATGTACCGTATTATTATAAGCAAACTCTGCCAATGGCAGAAGGGTTGTCCAATCATCTTATTGGTAGTTGATAGTACACCTTAAATATTGCTCCAAGACTTGGTTTACGCGCTCTGTTTGTCCATCAGTTTGAGGATGGAAAGCCGAAGATAGCTTTATGTCCACTTTTAAAATCTTGAAAAGGGTCCTCCAAAATCTTGACACAAATTGAGTTCCCCTATCTGATATGATATCTTTAGGTAATCCATGATAGCGATAGATATTATCAATGAAAAGCTTAGCTGTTTCTTCACCTGTGATAGATTTTGTACATGGCACAAAATATGCCGTCTTGGTGAAACGATCTACTATCACAAATATAGAATCATAAGATCTTGAGCTTGGAAGATCTGTGATGAAATCCATAGAAACAGAAGACCATGGTTGTTCTGGTATAGGTAATGGCTGAAGAAGTCCGTAAGGTCGATGACGAGGAATTTTTGATCTTGAACAAATATCACATGATTGTACAAAGTCTTTGACTGATTTCCACATTTGTGGCCACCAAAAATCTCTTGATATGAATTCCAAAGTCTTATTATATCCAAAGTGCCCTGCTGCTGGAAAGTCATGACGTGCTTGAAGAACACGTAAACGTGCTTCTCCTTCTGGAACATATAGGCGTCCTTCAAAATATAATAGATTATTCTTGAACTCGAACTTAGAAGGATCATGAGACTTGGAAGAATTATTCTCGATATCATAAACAAGAGGGTCTGAAGACATACTGGACTGGATTTGCTTGAGAAAAGTTGAATCAACAGTCAATGTTGATTTTATTGCTCGGAGATGAAATTGCTCTGGTTTCAAGAGGACCGTTCTTTGTTGCTCAAAAGCTGCATCTCCTTCTTTTGGTGCAAAATAAGAACGTCTAGATAGGGCATCAGATAAACCTTGTTGTTTTCCTGGCCGATAAGTGATAATGAACTCGAATCTTGACAAAGACATACTCCAACGAGCTTGACGACGATTCAACACGCGTGCTGACATGAAATACTCGAGGTTCTTGTGATCTGTATACACAGTGATTGGACTAGAAGCGCCTTCTAGATAATGACGCCATTCTTGAAAGGAATCCACGATCGCAAAAAGTTCTTTATCGTGGATCTCATAATTGATCTCGGCTGCTGAGAATTTTTTTGAATGAAAAGCTATCGGATGAAGTTTGTCATCTGTTTCCATTTGTGATAAAACTGCACCCAAGGCAAAATCTGATGCATCTGTTTCATAAAAAATGCCTTGGAAAAGTCAACACGATATAAGACTGGTGCAGAGACAAACGATGTCTTCAAGGCTTCAAATGCTGCTTCCGCTTCTTGATTCCATTGGAATTTATCTTTACTAGTCAAGCGTGTAAGTGGAGCTGCAACTCGTGAGAAATCTTTGATGAAGATCCGATAGTAATTGGCAAATCCCAAGAAACATTGGACATCTCTTACTGTCCTTGGAATCTTCCAATCCATGATTGTTTGGACTTTCTTAGAATCCATCATGAGACCATCATTTGAAATGATGTATTCTAAAAAGTCAACTTGAGTAGTGTGAAATATACACTTTTTCATCTTGGCATACAATCCTGCATCTCTAAGTTTTTGTAATACTTGACGAACATGTATTTCATGTTCTTCGACGTTCTTAGAATAGATCAGGATATCATCTAGATAGCAGACGACAAAATTGTCTAAGAATTCATGAAATACATCATTCATGAGATGTTGAAAAGCAGCTGGTGCATTCGTGAGTCCAAAGGGCATGACATTATATTCGAAATGTCCATACCTGGTTCGAAACGTAGTCTTCCATTCATCTCCTTCTTTGATCCGTACTAGATTATATGCTCGTCTTAGATCTATTTTTGTATAGATCTTAGCTTGATTCAACTGGTCAAGGAGTCCTGATATCAAAGGTAATGGATACCTGTTCTTGATTGTAATCTTGTTGAGTCCTCGATAATCAACACACATTCGTAAAGATCCATCTTTTTTCTTTACGAATTGAATTGGAGCTCCTGCTGGAGATTTTGAATGGCGTATGAAATTCTTCGCTAAATTCTCGTCAATATATGTCTTGAGTTCAGCCATCTCATCTTGCGATAAACTGTAAATTGGTCCAAATGGTGGCTGAGTTCCTTCCTTGAGGTCGATTGAACAATCATATGGGCGATGCTCAGGAAGAATATCTGCATTCTTTTTCTCAAAAACGTCTTGATACTCCTGATATTGACTTGGAATGCCACTTGAAGTCTTTACGTTTTCAGAAATAGGTGCAGCATAAATAGCAAAAGTTGATCCTTCTTTTGCTATGTGTATAAATGCTTTTGCACCTATCAGTACGGGTTTTACTATACTAGACTTAATATTTTTTACTTGGTTGGTAGAACTATTAATAACGCTCTGGAAAAAGTCAAGTTTACGCGAATTTCAATCTATTTGAGGGTTATATTTTTCTAGCCAGGATAAACCTAAAATAACTGGATTGCACGGGGATTTAATTATGTTAAAAGCTATGTAGCTATCATGACCGTCTATTGTTACTTTTATAGGATGAGTTTTATGAGTGACATCTCCAGAAGACAAGGGACGACCATCTATGACTTCTACATGTACTGGTTTACGTTTCTGTACAAAGGGTATTTTACGACTTTTAACAAATTGTTCATCTAAAAAACATGCTGAGGCTCCCGAATCTAATAAAGCAGAGGCTTTGTAATTCTTAGGTCCTAAATATAAGTCTATTATAAAACAAGGAGAGGGTTCTGAGGAGAGGATAGGACCTTCATTAGGAATTGTACAAGGTTCCAGCTGCACGGTCCCTATTGTAGCTGGACGAATCCGTTTTCCGACATGTTGTCTTCTTTGACCGTCGTACCCCTCATTTTATAGTTGCGTCGTTTCTTTGGACAATGTTGAGCAGTGTGCTTAGGTTCTCCGCAATATAAACATAATCCTTCTTGACGACGACGAATCTTTTCTTGCTCAGTTAGGGGTTTAAAACGTACCGCGTCAATTTGCATGTCTTCTACTTTCGAATGTACGTTTGGCAAAGATGTTGATGTTGCCATTGAGTAATAACGTTGAGGTTCCCGTGAATGATTCTCGGATCGAAATTCAAAAAGTTGATTATCACATTTTATCGCAAAATCGATTGCTTGACTCAAAGTTTGAGGATCAGGTAAGTTGAGCATCAATTTCTTTACTTCGTATTGCAATCCATAAAGAAATTGACTGATGAGTGCAGCATCATCCCACTTGATGTCAATTACAAGTTGTCGAAATTGTGAAGCATACACTGTTACTGAGCGATTTCCTTGTCGCAGAATTCGGATCTTATTTGTTGCAACACGAGTTGCATCGTGTTCACCATACATAGATCGAAACTCTGCCAAAAAAGCTTCCAAATTGTCCAATATTGGATTTTGTTGTTCAAGAAAAGATGAAAACTACGATAATGCAGAACCAGAAAGTAGAGTGCCAATAAACCTGACTTGTGATCCTAGAGTTGGATAGCTTTGCGGTTGAAGTTCAATTGCCAATTGTACTTGATTGATGAACCCTCGAAACTTTGATCTCGTACCATCAAATTTCTCGGGTAAGGCAATTCTTGGTTCTCTAGTGCTTATAGGATGTTGTACAATTGGAGAAGGAACGTGATTTGTTGTAGATGTTGAAGCAGCTCTGATCATCTCTATATCCCCACTTTCTGCTATTCTTGTTCTTTCCTGTGTTGGTGAATTGAGTTGATGCATCGCAAGCATTAACTCCCTCATTTGCTCTTGCATTTATGCCATTGCACTCTTCATTTCAACAAGCTCTGCCATAATGATACTAAGAAGAAAAATTTGTTTGATACTGCTCAAGACAAAAGAAAAGAAAGACTTGATAACAAAGAAGATACTAAGAACAATATCAGTTTAGAAGTGGGTAATCCACAAACTTCTAATATGCTTATGTCTTGTCAAGAGAAAGGGGTAATCCACTCTTATTCAAGAAAAACAAAGCTCTGATATTGTAAGTGTACTCTTGTCAATCTGTCAAGGAGAAGAACTCGATGAAAAACAATTCAGACAAGTGAGCCTTCACTCAAAGAGAGGTAAATAAACAAATATATATATTGAAAGAAAAACTGGAATGGCTATTGCCAAAAGACAAGAAAACTAGAGACCCTTGAAACTAGACTAGAAGCAAGAAAGGAGTTGACAAGAGTGAAGAAGCCTTCACCCTTGTCTCTATATATACTATCTAACTAGGGGCTACGTGGTGACGTTCTATAGGACCTCTAATATGTGTTGACTTTGTAGGACACATGCCTTGACTTACAAGGCAAGTTTTTCTCCGTGTGGGCCACATAGTTAGCTTGATCTTCAAGCTAACAACATGTGTGGCACATGGCCAACTTGTTGACCACGTTTCTAATCCAAAAAGTCAATTAAAGTCACCTATGAAGTCAAAGTAGCGTCTAGGAAGTTTCTAGGAAGCTTTCATATTAAATATTATAGAATTAACTTACTTTTATCTACTTTTACTTACTTCTACCTATTTCTATATGTAATTATTAGCTTACATGATTATGGCCGTGACACCAATCTGTTTGCAACGGAAACAACAAAGTGGTCTTCTTGTACCTCCATCAGGCATATTAGGTGTCTCCATCGATATATATATACTAGGCTTGTTCCATGTAGGATTAGAAAATGATCTTGGTCGTCCTGTTGGTATGGAGGATACTTGATTCGATGACGCCGGTGGAGCATACGCTGTTGTCACGTTCGGTGGTACAGCTTGCAATGGAGTGACATTAATTGGCCCCTAAATATTGGCATTGGAATTGGCCACTGTTTCTAACATCCAAGATGACTAAATGTTAATAAATCTTTTCCATTTATATTTTCACCATATAGTCGTATTACAACACAACAACACATTTTTTTTTTTTTTTTTTTTTTTTTTCTTAAAATTGTTTCACCACATAAGGTTATTTTGAGTTGTGTTCCAAATGTATCTCACTTACGAGTATTTGGTTGCCATACTTGGATTTCAGTACCAAAACCTCAACGGCGTATTATTGGAGCTCATCGACAAGAAGGCATATATATTGGTTTTGATTCACAAAGTATTATTCATATTATTGATCTATCAACTGGCACATTATTACATGCACGTTTGGAAAATTGCCGTTTTGAAGAGAATGTATTCCCATATCTTTAAGGAAGAGTATCCAATCAGCAAAGAAATAAAGTACTTATATTTGAAGTACTAAAAATGTTTACAATGAATCTCGATCCTAGGACATCTTTGGTTGAAACCGAAGTTGATAAGATTTTGCATCTAAAATAGATTACAAATGAAACACGTGATGGCTTCAATGATATACCTAGAATTACAAGAGTTCCTATTAATGAGGCCTAGAATACACTTGCTTACATTGCAGTGCCATTAACTACAATACCTTAAGTTATAACAACAACAATTAAAAGAACTAGTAGACTAGATAAGCAACCACGTAAGAAAAAAGCTATAATATTGACTAATCTTGGTATTATTTTTCAAGAAATTTCCACTTATCATATGGAACTACCATTTCATGATGATAAATCCATACATAATGTACCTTCAATTCTTATGAAAAACAATCTTAGAATTAGAAGGAATAAGAATAAGTTGAGCAAAGAATTATCTATTCTATATTATGCTACAAACGATATTTTAAACAGACCATCTATTACGGTAGATGAATCATTTGCATGTATGATTATAGAAGCCATTTCTTGTGAAGAAGACAATCTTGAATCTCAAACCATCAAAGAAGCAATGTGTCACTCTGATTGATCAAAATGAAAAACTACTATTGAAGAAGAGTATGCCTCTTTGCGTAAGAAAAGAAGTCTCTAGTTTAATTGTAGATACTCTTACATCTCGCCTTGTGGGATATAAGATGATATTAATATGCAAGCAAGATGCTCAGGGTCAAATAAACTGCTATAAAGCTTATCTTGTTGCTCAAGGATTTATTCAATGATTTGGCATTAATTATGAATCCACATATTTTCCAATCATGGATTCAATTATATTTCAATATATTATTGGAATAGTAGTTCATGCCACCTTTGAAATAGATCTAATGGATTTGATAATTGCATATCTATATGGTTCTCTTGATGCAAATATTTATATAAAAGTTCTACTTGGCTTAGAAATAGGAACTCCAAATGGACCTGCTCTAGGACGATATCATAGCATTAAATTATATAAGGCCTTATATGGTTTAAAATAATTTGGACGCATGTGGTATCAATGTCTTTGAGATTATTTAATTACACATAAGTTTATAAGTGATCGACTAATCCCTTGTTTATTTATCAAATAAGTTAAAATTAGTTATGTAATCATTGCTATATATATTAATGATCTTAATCTAGTGGGCATTAAATCTATATGTGTTGCAACTATTAATCTACTTATATGTGAATTTGAGATGAAAATGCTAGAAAAAATAACTTTTTGCATTGGTCTTCAAATTATGCATCTTACAAATGGTAGCATTTTTCTCTATCAAGTAATATATATTAGACAAATCTTGCAGGGATTCAATATGATTGATGCTTATCTATTATCCATACCAATGGTTGGACGTGGTAGTGATGGTTATGATCCATACTGTCTATGCGAGGAGGAGGAAGAAATATTGGGAGATCAATATCAATACCTTGCAGCAGTTGGAGCACTTTTATATTTGGCTACATCTATAAGATCAGATATTATATTTGTAGTTAGTGTTTTTGTAAGACATAGTGTACGTCCAATACTATGACATTGGAATGATATCAAATATTTATTATATTATTTAAAAGGTACTAAAGACTTGGAATTATACTACACACAATTTATAAATCCAAAATTGATTAGATATTGTGATGCAGGATATAAATCTGATACTGCAACAACTAAATCTCAAACATGATATGTATTTTTAAGATATGGAGCTGCAATATCAATGAAATCATTGAAACAAACAATAACTGCAACTTCATTCAACCATGCAAAAATTATTGCGTTACATGAATCATCTTAAGAATGTATTTGATTGTGATTAATTGATAAATTCATTCAAACAACATGTGGATTTTCATATGATGATTCTCTAACTATCTTGCATGAAGACAATAGTGCTTATATTGCACAGATGCAAGTTGGTTTCATTGAAGGCAATATGACAAAGCATATTGATTCAAAATATTTTAGTTATACCCATGACTTGATTACTGATCAAGCACTTATAATTAAGAAAATTGAATTTGCAAATAACCTTGCTGATTTCTTTACTAAAGCTCTCCTATTATACAACCATCATTGACTTACTTATGGCATTGGTATGCAGCAACTTGCTTTTCTTGAATAAAAAAGTTAATGAATTCTTTAAATAATAAGAAAAATGATGTTGTACTCTTTTTCCTTCATCTATGGTTTTGTCTTTAAATACAATAAGGTTTTTGTAGATAAGGTTTTAATGAGGCAACAATTATTGATCTTCTAAAATTAAAAGAAATATAGATCATAATTCTATATAAATTTTATATTATGTAAATATTATGATGAGTAAGGAGGAGTGTTGAGAGCATTAAATATAGTTGGCACTTTCCATTATATTTACTATAGTCTATAATAAATACTATAGCTATTGTATTTAGAATGTAGTAGAAAGGAATTGTTTATTCTCTCCCCTTCTCTTCTTGTATATGAGACAAACCAGATTAATAGACTTTTGTATGAAGCTCTCTCTCTCTTTAGAAACTCTCTTGTATGTGTGTGTATTACTTACTACTCTTGTATCTTTCTAAACATTCTCAACAATTAACAAAGAACTTTATATATACGTTTTTTTTTTTTTTTTTTTTTTTTTTTTTTTTTTTTTGTATATGAATTCTTTTTTCTTTCATGTGTAAGTTCTACAGTAGCAAAGTCCAAAGTTCTGTGCACATCTTAAAGTAGCATCACTTTCCTATTTTTTTCAAATTTTCTACAATAAATTCATAAGTAATAGTATCTTAGAGAAAACAAAGCTTATTGGATTATTAAATTTCCACCAATGGAAATAATTGATAACCAAAAAAGCCAAAAAAAAAAGTTGTGGTCAATATTATCAAATCTAATACCTAGGTCATCCGATCTAAACTTTGCTTCTAAACTCAAAGACCACAAGGAAGAATCTTATGAGGATAGATTGGAATGACTTATATATATTATGACAATGTTGGTTAAGCACACCCTCCTAACTCAACTCACAAAGTTTTAGGATGCAAAACCACTGTAGGATTTACTATATTGGTCTTTTGAGGTAGATAATTATAGCCAAGAATTCAATCTAAAAAATTGTCTATCAATGCTCAGTTTTTTAGAGATTACAAGTACTAAAGTTTACTTCTTCTAATTCAAATACATCCTTGTTCAATTAAATGCCAATGGGATCAAACTCAAAGATGCGAATCTAATCCAGATTGTAATAAAAGTATTTACTAATGGCTACAATTACTTTTTACAAAATTACACAAGCTCCAAAAGGTTCTCTACGTTAGATCAACTTCAACCATGGCTAATGCTTGAAGAACAACAAGGCTAATCAAAGCTCAGAGCGAATTGAGCTATAGTGTCTACCAAGACACTGTACTTTTGGGGTGAACAGTCATGTCAAAAAACTTCTTATCCACCTCAATAGTACCTATATTTTCAAGGGAGCCAATACTAAGGGCAATACAACCGCCCATACAACAACTATGCATCTAGACAATCTAGATGTCACTGCTACAGATATCTTAGCCACTTCAAAAAAATGTGCTCTAAACACTTGAAAAACATTCAAAAATTGGAGGGTGATTGGTGTAGCAAACTTATCATTCAGTCATCAATGAATATAGTCCTAGATGTTTGATCGTATTTTGATCCAAAACCTTGTGAAACCATTGACCTTCTAGATGAAGGTGACAAAAATATTTGAAGCAACATTGTCTTCTTTAGATTTAAATAGCTTTGACTTTGGGTGGTATCTGGATTTTGAAGCCGTTTAATATGTGAGTGGAGATTGAAACAGCTTCTTTAGCCTAGATCACTGTACTGGTAGTGCTAAAATTATTCGTGGCCAAAACCACTTAATTACAAGTTATAGTATTCTATACTTAATATTGTCAACATGTGAAATTAAAGACATCCTTGGTATTTTTTATGTGCCTAGTTAACAAAGAATTTACTTTTGATTGGATCCTTCACTGAGATAGGAGTCATGGCATGTTTTGACGATCAAAGATGCATTTTATATAGTAGGGGTGACAAACAAATAAATATTGAAGGCAAGAAAAATAAAAAAAATGGATTGAATCAAGTGACGGCTAAGATTCTTGAGATATCTACCAACCTAGCACAAATCAATATAGATACCTTTTGGTTGTGGCACTATCAACTCAGCTACATTGGATTTTATTGTCTCTATAATCTCTCATCAAAAAACATGACAATAAAAATCTCATAGATTCCAAGCTACATTGAAATTTGTAATCAATGTTAAGTCGGCAAGCAGTCCTGTACACTTTCCTTGACACAGTTAGGATTGAGTAAAAGTGCCTTTCAAACTTCTTCACATAGATTTATGTGCATACTAATAGTACCTCTCAATAGATTCAAATACATCCTTGTTATAGTTGATGCTTTTAGCAAATTCATTTGGACATTCTTTTTCAAAAATAAATCAGATACATTTGAACATTTCAAAGTTTTAAAAAAATGATTAAACTACAAATGCAATGAAAAATTCAGATGCTACTATGTAATTGCAGAGACAAGTTCTTATCAATAGCTTTCACAAGATTATGCAAAGAAATTGGCACTCAAAGATATCTAATAATTGCCAACATCCCAAAGGAGAATGGCATAATGGAATGCCTAAACAAAAAATTCCTTGAAATGACAAAATGTATGACCATACGAGACTAAATGCCAAGATTTCTTTACAATGAGGCCATAAATACCACTGTCTACCTATTCAATCAATCCCTTGTTAATAGCAAATCCTCAAGTAATACCATACAAACATCTTTTTGTATTAAGCTTGATTTATCCAAAAGTCAAAATATTTTGATCTTGAATGCTTGTATAAATAGATATGATAAATTGAGATAAGCTCGACTCAAACATCAAACTAGGCATCTATTTTGGCATTGATAATAGATCAAAAGAATATTGAATATAGATCACAAGCAACTACAAGGTCATTATTAATTAAAATATAAAGTTTGATAAATTATCTTTTTTTAGAATCTTAACACATCTCAAATTCAACAATAGCTACATCCAATACAAATTTATCTTTAAAAAAAGAACTTTTATTAGTAAAATAGGTTATTAAAATATACTCCATTTAAAGACCAAATTGAACTAGAAATACCACATGAATCCTTATCCTCGATGGTACCGAAGATACCTATATTATATCTAATCTAGCAAGACTCCTTGTAAATTATTGCCACTAGAACACAATCCATTTATTTTTTGTAATCATTAATTTGACTAAAAGATAGCTTATTATATTTAATCAAAATAGCCACTAAAGATCATTATTTAATAATACCAATATTTGATAAATTAGAGCTTTAAAAACATATAAATGTTGATTTTTACCACAACATAATTGAAGAGCCATGTGAATCCATGAACTTCTCTAAAACAAACTTATATGCAAGTTGGTATTCAAAAATAGATTTTATTATTAGAAATAATACATAGAAACTATGTGAGTTATCTCAAGGATTCATTCCAATTACAACATGATGATTGTATAAAAAAAAGATAGGATCTAATGAAAAATTAACAAAACTAAAAATCCAACTAATAGCCCAAGTATTTCAACAAACCAAAGATATTGATTTTGATAAAGTATTTGCATTGATAGCAAACTTGAAAGCTATACAAACAATAGTAGAACTAGTCACAAATAATAATTGGCCTCTATTTCATATAGATATAAAAATAACATTCTTAAACAAAGACCTATATTAGACAACTTACAAGCAAGTTCTAGTAGAATTTCAAGATTCAACCACAATCAATAATGTATGTAGACAAATAAATCACTCTATGGATTTGAATAAGCTCTATGAATATAGTTTGAAAAAATCAACTTATTTTTAGATCATATAGGCTTATTGAGAATCAAAGTTGATTATATCTTATTCCATATTACTAATAAGCAAGGAATAATCATCATGATCCTTTATGTTGATGACTTGCTCATTACATGATCTAATTATAATAGAATTAAAAAATTGAAATAACTCATGAAGTACTTTGAAATACCAGATTTGGATCATGGTTTATTATATCTAAGAATAAAATTTAACAAACTTTGCAATAAATTATTTATATCACAATGCACTCATGTTTTCTATATCCTCAAAGAATTCAACATAGAAAAATGCATTCCATCCTTGGTTCTAATGATTGAAAGATTAAAACTTGAAATTAAAGAAGAATCACCAAAGGTCGACAAAAAATAATTTCAGAGACTAATTGGCATACTTATATATTTAATAAAGACAAAATCAAAAATATTATTTGTCATGGAGATATTGAATAGATTTATGCATGATCTTAGAGTGTTGCACTTGGAAGCAAGCAACCATATTTATGATATATTAATAGAAGCACTAAATTTTGATATCTTTTATAATCAAAACAAAAATATATCAGTACTTGGTTACACCAATTCAAATTGAGAGAATTACAAGATAGATAAAAAATCTATAACATGTTGGATATTCAAATTAGTTGAATGACTAATATCATAGTTGTCAAAAAAATAAGTAAAAATAGTAGTACTAATAATTGATGCCAAAGAAAAACTAATAATTGAAGGAATTTAGGAAGTTATATGACTGCATACTCTCTCTTCAAAGGTCTATGATACTCCACTCAGTCCTATCTCTATCTTTTGTAATATTTAGAGCACTTTAAAAGTGATTCAAAATCTAGCCTACCATGAGCAATTCAAGTATATTAAACTTTGGCTTCATTTCACCCAAAAAAATGTATTGATGGAAATAACAGATATATTTTATATTCAAATTTACAACCAAATAGTAGACTTATTTATAGAACCACTTAATAAAAAATAATTTATCAAACTCAAAGATAAGCTTGATATTAAAAAGATTAACTTGCTTAATTTAAATTAAAGTTTTTGCAAGTACCTATAAGTCTCATTAATAAATTTGAACATCTTAAACTTGATATTTCTTTATTTTTTTATCTCTTTTTTATAATGTATCAAAGTAGAATATGTTCTATGCTTGAATCTTTACTTTACTGCATAAAAACTCTAACAATTAGCTATTTAATCCAAACCATCAGAGTTAAAAATTAGATTTACTTGCTGCAGTCTAAATCTTCCCTTGTATCTTCTAACATCATAGAATAATGCAACCATAAAAATAAAAGAAAAATCTAGAATACAATATAACATTGTCAATAAAAAAACAAGCTAAAAATTTCAAAGAAATGACATCTCTATAAAAAAGTTGTATATATCACTACCAATTATCAATATTGTAATACATAATAAAATTGTCACGTAGGAATACTTGAACATACTCTAACCATTAGTATCATGGGAGTATCTTGGTGAGAGAAAGTGTAAATAGTAATTTATACATCATCTCAATAATAGAGTCATTTGTTAACAAAACCACATACATGTTCATGCTTTACATTCAAAATATGAAGGCTTGCTTTTATGTCAATAAATAGTTGAATTTACATATTATTTATGTATCATATTTATATATGTCTATAATAGGAAGAACCTTAAGAATAGGTTGACTACAAAAGCCAATTAGAATATAGATTAAGCCATGAAAGAAGAACAATCTAAGGTACGGATAATACTACTAAATTTGAAGATAGAGTGAAGATGTAGTAAGAAGTGTAGGTGATGGAAAAGGTTAACAATATCTTAATATCAAAGTTTTATTTTCAACTAAAAGAGATTTAATTCTGAACTTGTGCAGTTTTACAAACTTTTACAATTCTTAATTCCTATTGCATTATATGAAATTTTTTGTATACATCTTTTTATACAAATCAATACTCAAGCATGTAAATTTTGAAGCAATATAAAATTAAAAAAACTAAATAAGATTGGATAATATATAATTTTTTTATATTTCATAACTATGAGTGTATATATATATATATATATATATATATTAAAGTTCCAAATTAATATTAACAATAAAACTTAATTTTATTAAAAAATTATTTACTACTAATTAGTCATGTTTTTGTGCATAATATAAGTAATTTAATAGAGAGCCACAAAAAATGAATTATGGCCAAAAATTACATGCATAAAAAATTAAAAAATTAAAAATTATTACTTAAATTACTTAAGTTTTATTTAATATTAAATTTAATATTCTTATATCTATGTAGGTGAATTTTAAAATGGTGTAAATTCACCTACATAGATATGAGAATATTATACTTTTAACAAGCAATCTAGAACTTTTTTAGATGAGAAAATATAAGTTTGTTTAAAAAAAATAATACCTTTAAATAAATAATCCATTTTTAACATTATTATCTATTATCAACTAATCTTAAAAATTCAACATCAATTGAGATCTTTGATATATAAAAATGTATCATTGGATAAAATCTTTGAATGACATTGAATGATATTTAATTTTTTTCATGAACAAATTTTGATCCTTTTAATAAAATATTATAATCCTCTATAATAGAAGTTTTTTTTATATAATCCCTTTCTCATAAAAGTATATATCCTATCATTCTATTTAAAAGAGAATAAAATCCCAATTCAATAGTTATTCTAAAATCCTAATTCTAAGTTTGACTTTGAATTGGCCAACAATTAAAATCAATGACTACAATTTTTCATCCATCTTTTAAATGAGTAAAAATATTTGGAATTGACACATGTTAATTTTTTGGTGGGAATATTAGTGGTCTAAAAAAAGTAATATGTACCATCGAATAATCAATCCAATGGCTTTTGCAAATTTTTTATTTAAAATAGAAGATCAAATTGTCTATTTACAACAAAGCTTAAACGCTATCACCATGAATTTTTCAATGCTGAAGAGACCATGATGAGTTTAGTGAAGAACAAAAGATAGATTAATAAAGAAAAGAAGAAAGAAAGGAAGAAATATCATAGAACCAAAAAAACTAATATATATATATATATATATATATATATATATAAAATTATTATTACTATTTATTATCTAAATAAGCATAAATATGAGATCTTATAAAGTACATATATTAGTATTATCAAGGCAAACATGAGACACCATAATACAATCATGAAGAATTGATTGACTCAATACCTTATTCATCTTATATATTATAAACACTGTTGTAGTAGAGAGAATTTGCCTTAAGAAAGAACTGGACTTTCGGTCATCACTAATTGCTCAATCAAGCCTCTAGATAAGAAGAATACCAAGCCTATATATAAAATTATTCTTATAGGGGCAATTAAATCAATATATAAGCCCTAAGTACCAAAGGTCACCAAAATTGTCATAAAAATATTATAAATCTTGTATATCCTTAAGGTGAATTTTTTTTCTGAATTTCAATAGCTCATGTTTCACGATCAGACTGTCTATACAAACCAAAATTTTACATGAAGTACTGATGTTTTTTTAACAACTACCACAACAAATTTCAATTGAAAATTTATTATGGACCTTGAGATATTATTAAAATCCTAACAATAACTTCAAATCCTTACTTACATACACCCTTCTATAATTTTCTTTATATTGCATAAATTAAGTATTTAAATACCATAAAATATTAATATATAGCTTTTTAACCTAATAATAGATATTTTTAGAAATTTTGAACCAAAAATTTATTTAAAAACTCAAGATATGGCTCCAATTATTACTCTCAACAAAGTGACTTACTTGTTGCCTTTGAATTACATGTGTTGTCTTCAATATTCTATAATTTCTTCATACAAACTCCAAATGCAAAATTTCTTTCATAATAGATATAGATCTTGAAATCATCCTTGTAGATGTACCTTTTTATCTCAAAAATCTACCATAAAATTCCTTGTATCCTCAAAAGAGTAACAATATATCTTAAAAAGATACCTTAACTTCAAATGGTTATAACTTCATCACCTTTACTCCATATCCTTTAAAATATGCACATAAATTGTAGCGTAAATCCTAAACCTTACAATTCTTACTTTTTATTTTCAAATGTCCATTTTGAAGTCACCGAAATCCTTATTATGATTGTAGATAACCTGTTGAATGCCTATTAGATATAACCTTTGACCAATAGGGATGAAGATTTTTATCTTTTGCCTTCATTCATGCATATCTTGCTTTCATTCTTCTAAATATGTTTCTTAGAGGTTTGAATCTTCATCTTTGAGCCTCAATCTTTTCTTTAAGTTTTATACTAAATATCTAAATCTTATATAATTTAAACACTATAATCAATATAAATAAACATCAAAATAAATTTTCTTATATCAATTCTTTTTAAATTAATTTACCAACCATTCTAAAGTATATCAACACTTATAAATATATTATTTATTTTAGTTAATTTTACATATTATAAACAATTACAATGCAACAATGCTCTTATAATTATATCTTATATTACATATACAATAAGCATAAAGTTTTGAGGTGATAAGATGCAATTGTCAACAATAAAGAGTACAACACATTCTACTTTAGATAGATACAATGATACATAGAATATACTTATCTCATCTCTATCAAATTCTATATTGAATGCAGAATAGATAGATGGATTCATTCTTATTGTACAAGAATGAGGCATTATTTTTGTTCTAAATATTATGAGAGACATTCTTTGAAGAAACATTTGTTTATTAAGTAATACATAATCTCCATCTTTTTGTATCTTGACATTACTACAAAAAAAAAAAAAAAAAATCTATCTCATAAATATTTATATTGAAATTAGGAGTTATTATAGTTTTTATACAATATTTTTTCTTCTTATTGAGAATGTACATTCTAAAGGTATATATATTTTTCAAATATTATATTTATTAGAATTTTTTAATTATTTTTAAAAGAATATTTATCTATTATTATATAATATTCTTCATATATAATAGCTGCATTATTATTATTTATTAGGATTGAGCTATACAATCTTAGAAAGTATCATTAAGTCTTGAAGATAATCTAATACAATTAAGAATAATATTTATTTGGTTCATTATAAAATTTTTAGGACTTAATAAAATATAATCTATAAAGCTTATTTGATCATACAATAGAGCACTAAACATCTCTTTTATAGCAAAAGTTGATATAGTATAACTTCGTTCTTTCTTATCAATAAGACATATTTTTTTAAGATCAAATATATATACTCTTGTATGAACTTTATTGTTCAAGCATACCTTTCTTCTTTTGATCTTTTTGACAAAGTAAAATAATTTACATCTAAGGAATATCATCTTTGCATATTATAAATTATTAGAAGAAGTATTAGCTATAAGAAGATCATTTGAACAGAAGGAAGAAGAAAGATTCTTATGTGTCTAGAAAAAATTGATAATTTTTAATATCTAGTATAAAAAAAAGTTACAAATTACAACTACCAAAATATCATTATTAGATCTATATAATCAATCGAATATTAAAAGTCTCTTTATTATACAATAATCTTATAAATATATTTGTTGTAATAAAAGCTCTTATCAAAAATGCAAAATAGGACATACTTTCATAGATGGAAAATCCAAAAGAAGTATTAGGACTACTTTTGGAATTACAACTAGATGCTATTATGCTTGATATCAATACTACACATTTGACAAAAAGAATTTTAACAAATCTTGACAATGACACTTGAGTGGATATACTATCATTGATGACATGGAGATTTATAGAAACCATACTATCACTCAGATAAGATAACAAAAGAGACTATTTGAACTTTAAGTGTGGACATACTCTAGTAGACATTGTAAAAAGATACATAATTTTTTCTTAATAAACTTAATCAGTAGAAGATAAGAAGTAATAATAAGTAGAAATCATTTGTGATAAGTATATTAAATAAAATATCAAAAGATATTCAAAGCAACTTTAAGATAGGCATATGAGAAGGCTATATCCAAAGTGACAACAAAAAAACTATATCTCAAGCATTGTCAATAAAGTCTATTCTTGACTCATTGTTTCATATTTAAAGGATTAAAATTAGTTCTAAAAAAAAATCAAATCCCATAATAAAACAAATATATCCAACTATTATGGAAAAATATATTTATTCTAATATTTACCTATATAATTAAGTTGAATTAGGTAAAAGTAGATTTATTTGATAATATTTTTTAGAAATATTTTTTAAAAGCTTCATAGATGTTTCTTTGACTTTACATGTATTTGTAGTTGATTGATAGGTTAAAAACTTAGTCAATACATTAACCACATATTGATAGCTTGCGAAACAAGCTAATTATATGGCACACATATAAAAAACTTACTTTGCAAGTTAAAATACTTGTCTTACAAAGTCAATATGTGTTGGAGGTTCTATAAGACATTACTACATAGCTCCTAATTAAGAGTATATATGGAGGCAAGAAAGAAGCCTTCTTTACTCTTATTAATGCCTTTCTAGTCCTTAGTCTCATTTTAAAACTTTTTAGTCTTCTTATCTTTGGCAATAGATATTTTAGTTTAATATTATATCATCTTTAAGTGATTTTCTAGTCTTTTTAAGTGATGCAAGATTATATTGATATTTTAGTTCTTTGAGGTTCATGTCCTTGATAGTTTGACAAAAGTGCTAACTTATTGTTCTTATCTTGTTTTAGAAGCGAGTAGATTAGTTTTCTTCTATTATTATATTTTAAAGGTTATAAATAATCCATCTTTAAACAAATTACTTAGATTTTGAACATTGATAACTTTCTTGAAGAAAGCAGATTATCTCTCTTTGTAAAAATTTTCATTTGATATTAAAATTTATAAATTATCCTCCTCTAATTTAACTTGTAGATTTATTAAGTTGTTTGAAATAGAAGGAAAAATCATGGATGCTATATTTGGTAGAAGTAAGAATAAATTTAAAACTATTACAAATCTTCACAAACTTATCAACACTCTTAGAGTAGAAATTTCATGTATCATTAGCACCAAGAACAAAAATAATAATCCTACGTATATGAAATAAGTTGAAAGTTTATGACAAGAAGTTGTGTAGTTGAAGAAAGTAAGTAGATCAATCTCACAACTAAATCTAGGAAGTTTTGCTTCTATAAGTATGATGGGAATACAAATTTGTATGCCCAATAATTTTGATAGAACAAGATTAAAATTTTAAAGAGTTTTGCAACAAATCAAGCTCTATCTAAAGTTACATCTCTTCCAATACGTTGATGGATTTACTCAAGTTGGATTTATAAATGTACTTTCATTTAAAAATAATTTCTTTTGATTTGTACCATTAATAAAAAAAGATTTATGATTCTTTTATGATTTGAATTTATTTCTAAAATTTTTTGCGACTACATTCAAAAAAGTGATAAAAAAAGAGTATCAGAGACCAAGCTCTTATCTTTGTGATAAGGACCATAGTTAGCTACCATATATGCTATTGAATTTCAAAACCTTACTTATAATGTTGTTGTGATGTAATATGACTAATAGGTAAAAAAAATAAAGAAATTATTATATTATAAAAGATCTTACTTCAAATATTGTAGCAAATTATCTTAAAAAATTGACAATAGTCCAAAAGAAAATAAAATTAAAGGTATAAATGTTATCTTTTTCCAAAGTAAACTTCTACTTACTTTGTAAGACCATAAACAAGAAAAAATAAGATAGATTAGAAAAATAAAGAACTTGAAAATATGTAGAAAGAAATTAAGAGTTTATTTTAGCAAAAATTAACTCAAAAGAGTAAAATTTGATACCTAAAGAGGATTGATTATCAACCTGGGTCGAAATTAGATCTTGAGGCATAAAACCAGGGACCTACGGCAACTCTGGGATTCTTTTGTAAATTGAAGAGTGGAATTTGAGAGAAAACTTGATAAGATTTCTTTAGGCATTGATTTTGAATGATTTGAATATGTGATGACTTTATAAGAGCTTTTCAGAATCACAATTGATTTGGATGATTTTAGAATTTGTGAAATAAAAAGATTATTATATTTTGAAGAATTTCATGAGTTTAATAGTAGATCTATATTTCAAATTTTGAATAATTACAAGAATAGTTTTTTGAAGTATATGTTATAAGTTTGAGCTTGATCAAATAGTTGAATTAAAGGTTATTGAATTTCAAATAAGTTAAGGTCTTAGAAATTGGACTTTGAGGGACATTTAGAGCTTCCAAGATCTTTAGCAATCCACTAGTTGGATTAGAGTAAAATTTACATGTAAAGGTAATAGACTTGATTTTCTATATATATGTGAAATTTGAAAATAATTAAATAATTTGAAAACAAGATATTGGTACTAGAAGTTCAACATTTAGATTGGAGTAGGAGGCTTGCTAATCCCTAAGTAGATTTTAGGATTTTTCTTCTATTTAGTAAGTAAAATTATCTTTAAATATGTTGTATCATTTTTTAACTTTGAATTTGAAAGGTGTGTAAATACTTAAGCAAGATCAATAATTTAATCAATAAATATTAGAGTTCTAATCTGCCTTAAGATTTGATTTAGGATTTAGGATTTGTCTAGGATTTGGTTTAAGATTTAGGATTTTTTTAGGATTTAATTTAGAATTTAGTATTTGATTAAAATTTTATTTAGATTTTAGAATTAAAGATTTATTTAAGATTTGATTTAAGATTTAGGCTTTTTTTAGGATTTGGTTTAGAATTTAGGATTTAGGCTTTGTCTATGGTTTGATTTAGGATTTAGGATTTATTTAGGATTTGATTTAGGATTTAGGATTTGGCCTAAAATTTGATTGGAATCCATTATGATTTCAATTAGGATTAAAATTAAGACTTAATTGAGATTTATTTAAGATATATTTTTGATTATTCTAAAATTTCTTTAAGATTTTTTAAAGCTTCTTTTAAGATTTATTGTAGATTTTTTTTAAACAAATTTAAGATTTCTTATTATTTCTTTTATAATTTCTTTAAGATTTCTTTTAAATTTGATTAAAACTTACTTAGAATTATTAAGGATTTAATTTTAATTATTTAATGTTTTATTAGAATTAAAATTTTGATATTGTAATTTCCATTCTACTTTCCATAGCCAGGTGTTCAATGTATTTTCAAGCAAGGCTTCACATACTACAACAATGTGGATTGGAATAACAAAGCCCTTATCAATTTTGATATGGATTAAAGGATAATGTCAAAGATTTGTTATTGACAATGCCAAAAGTAAAATCTTTCGAACAATTTATTACTTAAGCAATTGCATGTGATAATTGATTATTTAGAAGGTGTCAAAAATAAAGACTTGATTGGAGAGGAATAAGCCAAGTAATGACAATAGCTCTTAAGTTTTCAGAAATTTATTTATCAAAGCCAAAACCAATGCAAATTAATAAGATATATTTTAAATATGTCACTAAGCAAAAAAAGACTTGATGTCATTAAGAGGATTTATGCTTTTATTATAGAAAAGCTAAGCATATTGCTCAACATTGTCCAAAAAAACAATGTAATCACAAAATGAAGAATACGATTGCCAAAGAAGATAATGTATTGGAAAATGAGTTTCTTTAGCTACAATAGGAACAATGCAGCTAATATCATGTGCAATATCTAATAAAGGTCCTATTTTCTCTTCAAATCCTTCACCTTATTTTACAATAGATGTATATTTAGGATCTAAAAATCACAAAGTCTTTATATTATTAGATTCAAGAGCCTCAATTTGTTTAATAGACAAAGACTTTATCAAAAAATAAGAAATGCTTTTAGTTAGAAAACTAAATCCGTACATGTAGAATTCATAGATAGTTGTTTGTTGTTTTTTGAAGATATTACTTATAAAACTATTTCTTTAAATGTAGTAATTAAAGATCATAATAGTATAATAATATTTAATGTGATAATATATCTCTTTATTCTAATTATTTTAGAATTATTGTGGTTAGAAAAATATAACCTATAGATAGATTAGATTTCTTGTTATCATATTACATATATTCTTGCTTGAAAATGCATTGAGTACCTAATTGTGCAAGGTAAGTAATAATGGAACAACAATTCTACTAAATCTAATAAAGCCTTAAATAAAATTCAAATAATTTCTAATAATCTAATTAAACTTTAATCTATTAAAATAAATTTAAAAGAAGTCACAAAAAATTATAAAGAATCCTAAAAAAATAATAAAAATAAAAATATTAATATAATCTTAATTAAAATCCTAATTAAATCTTAGGTCAAATCTTTGGTCAAATCCTAATTGAAACCTTAATCAAATCTTAGGTCAAATCCTAATGAAATCCTAATAAAATCTTAAATCCTAGATAAATTCTAAAGAAGTTCTAAATCAATTCCTAAGCAAATCTTAATTCTAATCAAACTCTAATCCTAATCAAATCCTAGATCTTAAAAAAATTCTTAATAAATCCTATAGTAAATGGAATCTCAACAACTAATAATAGAACCATTGATATCAACTCAAAATTTGTATACTTTTTAATATCTTAGTTAGAAATAAGTATAAGAAAGATGAAATCAATCGCACTTATCAATTGAGAGAAATAAAAAATAATCCAATTAGGTATTATACGGCCTCTTATTCCAATCTAAATGTTAAACTTCTAATGCCAATATCTCTTTTTTAAATGATTGAATTGCTTCTAAATTTAAACTAAAATATTAAAAATCATGCCTAATATCCATGCAAATTTTTTCACTTCATTCCAATTAAAAAATTACTAAAGATCTTAGAAATACTTATTAACCTTCAAATTCCAATTTTTGAGACATCAAGCCATAAAAACCTTCATACCGTTTGATCTAATTATTTTATTAACCTTAAAATTTGTATATACATTAAAAACTAGTACACCAATATATTACCCAAAATTTACTTGTATATACATCACAAAACTCAAAAAACCTTCAAACTTGTAAACATATTTATATTTCTCAAAATCTAAATCAACTAAGAATATTATTAATTTTGAAAATCTCTCAAAAATTAAATATTAATTCAATTGATATAAGACCAATACTTAAAAATCTCTCTTCAATTTTTCTCTTCTATTACATTCTCCGATCTATCAAAAAACCTCAAAGTCAACGTATGTACATGGTTTATGACTCAAGATCTGATTTTGATCCAAGTTGACAATCAGTCCTCTCTAGATATCAATTTTTGATAATTTGAGATAAATTCTACTTTATCCTATTTTTAACTCTCTTTTAAATATTTTTATATTAATTTCTTATAATCATTTATTTTGATTTGATTCATTTATGCTTCTACAAAGTAAATAGAAGTTCGTTCTATAAAAAAATAGCAATAAGGCTAAATCTTTTATTACCTTACTATCTTTTATCTTTATTTTTTTATTATATATTTTTATTAATTTCTTCTATAATAAAATCCATATTTTAATTTTTTATTATATAATTTTATTACTATACAACATGATAACCTCAAATTTTTCTATTACTTAATTCAAAATCTCAATAGTGAAGTAGAAACAAGTAAATCTAGTACATCCAAATTCTTACTTGTAGATACAAGAGCTTTTATGCATGAATCAAACAATAGGCCATCTTTTGCAATATATGCCATATTCATTCTTTATTGTAGAAAGACATCAAGTGATATTCCTAGCCAGTATCAAGATTTTTTGGACGTTTTTGAAAAGAAGAGTATAAATATTCTTCCAAAGCATTGATCCTATGATTATTCAATTGATCTATAAGAAAGAGTTCAACTACCATTTGGACCAATCTATAACTTAATATAAAATGAATTGGCTACATTAAAAGAATACATTAAGAAGAACTTAGCTAAAAACTTCATACGCCATTTGAAATCTCCAACAAGAGCTCTTATCTTATTTGTAAAGAAAAAAGATAGATCTTTATAGGTGTGCATAGACCATCAAGGAATTAATCAGATTATCATCAAAAATAGGTATCTCCTATTTTTGAGTTCAGGTCTTCATGACCAATTCAATCAAACAAAGATCTACACAAAAATAAATCTATGGAGAATATACAACCTAATCTGCATCAAAGAAGGAGATGAGTAGAAGAATACTTTTTGAACTAGATATAGACATTTTGAATATAATGTTATATTTTTTGGACTCACAAATGCACCAATTAAATTTTAACATTTCATGAATGATATCTTTTGTGAGTTTTTTGATGATTTTGTTGTCTATTATTTAGACGACATTCTAATCTATTTTAAAAATACAAGAAAATAAGAACTTTATGTTTGTCATATGTTATAAAAACTTAAAAAGACAAGATTACATGCAAAGATAGAAAAGTGTATATTCTATACTATTCAAGTTGATTTTCTAAGGTATGTCATTTCCAAGAAAGGATTAATGATGAATCCTAAGAAGGTTTAGACTATCATGGATTGAAAGATTCCAAAAAAAATTAAAGATGTGCAACATTTTTTGAGATTTGATAATTATTATTAAATCTTCATCAAGAAGTTTTTTCAAGTTGCAGCTCCTCTTATACATCTAATATGTAAAGAAAAATTTAAATAGAGCAAAGAAGTTGAAACATCTTTTATAGCATTAAAGACAACATCTATTTTTGCATCAATTTTTTATTACATCAATTTTTCTAAAGCATTTTTTATAAAAATAGATGCATTAGATTTTTCCATGATTACTATTTTATCACAAGTAGGAGCAAATAATAAGTTCCATTTTCAAGCTTTTTATTTCAAAAAATTATTAAAATTAAAATCAAAAAATTAAACAAGTCAATCCATTACTTTAATTCTATTATAATCAAACCACTTCTATATTATTTTTGAATTATTCTTGAGGTCGTTATCTTGCTAAAAAATCACTTCTTCTTGAAAAAAGCCAAATTCTTCAATACTAGGGAGTAAGTTTTTTTCAAAAATTTCTACAAATTGCTTAGCATCCATCTTCCCAATTCCATTCTATTCCATACAATCTCATACCATTATATTTCTACCTCCATGTTTAGTTGTTTCTTGAATCTTTTTGTCAAGCAAAGACTGATTCTTTTGTTTCTATACCTACTTTTTTCTATTCAATCCAAATCTATTGATTTTTGTCTCATTTGACCAAATAACCCTCTTTCAATCCTCTAGAATCCATTCTTTATACTTCAGAGCAAATTCCAAGCATTATTTTTAATAGCAAGTAGATAATAGTGGTTTTTTTTTCTTCACTATGGCTTTCATAATCTATTTTTTTAAAAACTTTTGAATGGTTTGGATTGACTTAAGATTACTAATAATATTGTTAAAATTTTTAGAAACCTCAATATTATTTTCAACCTTCTTAGTATTGATTTGGCAAATGATTGCTCTTTCATTTACTACACTGAGTTTCTTTGATCTATCTAATTTAATATTCTTTTCATTAAAAGTAATTTTTTAGTTAGTCTAAAAATAGTAGCTATATTATAGCTAAATTCATAATTAATTTGGTCATAAAATTTTTGAGAATGAAGAAGAGCAAAGGTGATGTTGTCTTAGAGAGAAGGGAGAATAGGTTTAATAGTTTAAGGAATTGTCAATGATATAAGAATCTGATAAAGAAATATGTCAAGATTAAAGATAAAAAATAAGATTGATAGCAAAAGTAATTCCAAAGACTCCTATTTATACTAAATTGAAGGTTACAGAAGTCTATGGTATTTTCTATGGAAGTTTTTAGAAGTCTAAAGAGGCTTTTAGAAGCTTATAGAACTTTTTAAAAGATTATAGAAGATTCTATAAGTATCTAAAGGATTCTAATTTTATTTAGAAGATTCTAGATGGTCCTAAAATGTGATAGTTTGAAATATATTTGTGTTAGAAATTGTAATTAAGAATGGTGTTTTTATAGCTCTTGTAACAAAGTATAAATAAGATATTTGTATTATTGACACATAGGAATAGATAGTTGGAACGGTGTTAGAGAAGTTATGGAAGTTTCTAGAATTGAAGTTAGATTAGTAAACTATATAGGATCCATTGTAGAACATTTTAGATAGAGCTTACAATAGTTATTTTGATATGATCTACTATAAAATCTTCTAGAAAAGAGCTTAGGATAGTTATTTAGGTAGGACCTACCATAGAATCTTCTAGAAAGAATTTAGTGCAATTATCTAAATAGAGTCCATCATCTAAAAATATTTTAGAAAGACCAAGGTACTTGAACAAAGTATAAATAGGACTAGCCAAGGCCTTTTCGACATCTAATTAGATATGGCTTCAAATCTTTTCTCTTAATAAAATTTGGCTTTATATCTTCTTGTTTAGTTTTATTCTATTTTATTATTGCTTGTTCAATTTTATCTCTCATATCTTATTTTATTTAGTTTTATTCAATTTTATTTTAATCCATTTTTTCCTATTTTGTTATGAGGTTTTATATTGTTGTGGATTAAAAGAGTCTTAGACTCTTGAGATAGAGCGGTTTTGTTTCATTGGTATCAAAGCAAGTGTTAGACTATTTTTTGATAGTGTGTCAATATTCATCATTTACTTTAAGGTTAGTTTTTGTAGTCATATTAGATACTATATTGAGGCTACCATTAGCTATACTTAAAAAGTCAATCGAAAGGTAAAAAAACATTGTAATAGTGGAATCTAGCGAAGAATTATAGCATGGAAGATATGGTAGACGAATCCTAGATAGAAGCTCAAATACAATACTTTTTAGGCTAGATAGCTACTTTGCAAGGACAAATAGAAGTCTCTAGGACAAAGGAATCAACATCTTCTATGCTGAAATTGAATAAGCCTAATACATACTTTGGGACTTCTATGCAAGAAGATGTATGTCAATAGCTCTTCAATATGCAACAATACTTCCAATTATCTGGGACAAATATCACTCAAAGAATTATGTATGCAGCCAACTATTTGAGAGATGCAATAGCCATTTGGTTACAACATCAAGTTCAAAGCTATAGATCTCAAGATAGATTTTGTGATTGGAAGAAGTTTGAAATTAAGTTTAAGAATCAATTTTGATCCATTAATGTAGAGAAGATAGCACACAATCAATTGGCAAATCTTACACAACCTAAGTTAGTGCAAAATTATATCTCTTGATTCAAGTCTTTATATCTTTAAATTGACAATATTTTAGAGGCAAAGATGATGGATTGATTTCTATGAGATTTGAAACCGGGGTCAAGTAAGAGATGGAACTGAAAGATCTACAAATATTTAAAGACATAATTAGGATTATAAAGAGGGTTGATGCTATAGATTTCAAAAATTATGGAGCATGACTCATAGCACAAAGTCCTATGCTCCTATCTAATATTATAGCACAACAACCAATGCCAACAGAGATTGATGCCTTACAAGGATCATTGATACCACAAAGATGATAAATGTTGGTACATAAGGAATTGTGTTTCTATTGTTGGGAGCCAAGCCATCAGATTAAAGGTTATCTAAAATGTCAAAATTTAAGCACCAATAATACAAGGTAGGTTCATAGTCTTAAGACTCACTAAGTCGATAATGAAATAGAACAAGGAAATAAAGCTTTCTAGTAAAGATGCCAAGAATTAGTACTAGAAATAGCTATTGTCTCTCAAAGACAAATGACATGGCCTTGGACAATAATAAAAAGAAGCAATTTCTACATCTAATGGGACTACAAAGAAGATAGCCATATCGAGTGCTTGTTGATTGTGGCACTATAAAAAATTACATCTTGACTAAAATTATCAATTGGCTTCAAATTAAAATTAAGGTAATCAAAGAAAGAAGTATATACCTTGCAGATGATCAAGAAAACATATTGAATAAAACATGTAAAGAAAAAACCTTGAGATTGATTGACACCTACGTCTTAAGAAAGAAATTCAAGGTAATAAAGCTAAGATATGATGTTATCATTAGTATGCTATGGCTAAAGGTGAAAAATAAGTAAGTTGATTGGATAGCAAGGACAATCTCTTTTAAAGATAGTCGACATAAGATGAATCTGTCGACATAATATGTCATCTTATGTCGACTATCTTTAAAAGAGATTGTCCTTGCTATCCAATCAACTTTTTGAATGTCTTTCTAATTCTAATTTGTACTTTTACATCAAGTAAAGAAAAAAAAAATCTATAATTAAAGACTTACTCATAGGAATGATCTTTATGAAGAAGCTAATACAATATAAGCAATCGATATATATGGTGGTTCCAAATCTTGCATTAATGGTAGAAAAGACACCCAAAAAAGTAGAATGGGCAAAGCAAGTCATTCAAGAATATGAAGATGTCTTTCCAACCAACCTACCTAGTGGCATGCTTCTTGATTGAGGTACCTCTTTTCAAATAAAACTATTGCTTAGAGCCAAATCAGCAAGTTAGACAATTTATTGCCTAGCACCAAATGAACTTGAAGTACTATTGTCAAAAATATGAATCGTAAAGAAAGAAAATCTTCAATACACTCTTATATCACTAACAAGAATTAGAAAGTCATTCAAAAGGTGATGTAATATTAAACTAAAATGGCTATTACTAAAAATAAGAAGATTAAAAAGTCTTGAAATAAGACTAAAGATTAGAAAGGTGTTGACAAGAATGAAGAAGGCTTCATTCTTGCCTCGACATATATTTTCTAAGAAAAAGTTACATCGTGATATTCTATAGGACCTCCAACATGTATTGACTTTGTTAGCCACATGTCTTGACTTGCAAGATAAGTTATCTATATATGCACTATATAATTAACTTGTTCCATAAGCTATCAATACGTGGTTAACTTGTTGGTCAAGTTTTTAATCTACAAACATATTTAAAGTCAAAACCACATCTATAAGGCTTCTAGGAAGCTTCTCTAGAAGACTTTATGGAATTAATCTTTATTTATCTACTTTTATCTAATCATATAAGTAACTATTAGGATAATTGTATATGTCCGTGACAGTTGGAGAAGCCATTGGAAAAATTCTTAGAAAAAGACATCATTCAAAAAAGCACATCACTATGAGAATCACCTATACTCTTTATACCTAAGAAAGATGGTAGACTTTAGCTTTGCATTGACTATTGAGGCCTCAAAAAGTAGATTGTTAAAAATGCAAATCCTTTTTCATATATAGATGATCTTTTTGATCAACTTCAAGATGCAACTACCTTTAGTAAATTAAATCTTTGAAATGGCTATTAACAAATACCTTTTGTAAGAAAGAATATAAAAAAATAGCATTTTGTATGCACTATGGATATTTTGAATAGCTTATTTTATCTTTTGATAGTACCAATGTTCCAATTTCTTTCATAGGTCAAATGAACAGATTGTTTTGAGACATTTTAGAGAAGTATGTAATTGTCTTCATTGATGATATCTTCATGTATAGTAAAATCTCTGAGAAGCATAAACAATACCTATGAAAAGTGCTACACCAATTATAAGATAGTCGCTTCTATTGCAATCAATCAAAATGTGAACTTTGAAAGTCAGAAGTCACATTTTTGGAGCATGTAATGTCCTCCAAAGGCATGCACATAGAGCATAATAAGGTAAAAGTAATCGAAGATTGACTAACCTCCAACGATGCTTTAGAAGTCTGTTCATTTTTAGGCCTTATTGAATATTATTGTTATTTTGTTTAGTGATTTTCATACATTATTGTCTCATTAATAAACCTACTGAAGAAGAATGACTCATTTGAATGGAAACTAGAGCAACAAAGCGTCTTTGATAGATCAAAGAAGATACTCATTACTGCTCCAATATTACAATTGTTGTTAGGGACTATATACAAGATAAAGATTCAAGACCAAGAAATGGAGTTATCTTGACATTAGAACAATAACCGGATATAAGACAAGAAAATCCTAATTAGAGTACAAGAAGTGAGTTGTCGAGATTAAGGATCCTCTCAGCCTTGACTTCTATATATTAGGTCATAGAAAGCTTCTTGAAAAGTTGCTATAGGGCTTTGAAATAAATCAAGCCTAAGATCCTTCTTTGGCAACTTCCTAAATCATCTAAAGCGTCTTAGAACCTTCCAAAATCTTCTATGACCTTCTAAAACTTTCTTAAAATCTACTAGAACCTTTTGAAATCTTTTGGAATCTATTAGAATCTTTTAGAAGCTTTTAGAATCTTTTAGGATTTACAAGAATCTTTTTAAAACCTTCTAAAATCTCCTAGAAACTTTTCAAACCTTCTTCAGTTATATGTATGTAACATCACCTCCTCCTTTAGCTTTGAGGTCTTCGAGAAGTAATGTTGTTATAAGTCAGTATATGTATAAGAAGTTGAAGATCTGTTGTATGATATCCATTATATATTCTAATTTTTTTTTATGAGGTAAATGATTCATAGGCTCTTATAGCCATTAATAGTATCTCAAGCCTTTTAATTGTGATCAAGCATAAAATTTCGTATCTTTTTTATGGAATTGTCCTATAAATATTCCTTCTAGGCATCTTTCATAGGCAAGTTCTACTTCAAACATAATTACTAGTAATCTATTACTTGATATCTTTCTACGTCTTTGTATTTCAAGCAACTCTTTATCTTGAAATCATCTCTACAAGCTACTTAGTTGAGATAGTATGACTAGCAAGGTGTCTATCTCTTTACCATCTATATCACATAAAGTAGATAAGACCAAAAAAATATAAACAGACTATGGTTGTGAACTTGAACTAGTGACTTATATTGTTCTAAATATTTGAAAAAACTGCCTCTTCAGAGGGTGCCTCCTCCCCTTCTTTATGAAGCCAAGAATTAAGAATCTTCATGGTGAAGCCATGTTCATTTTATTGTTCTTCATTTTAATGCTTGTGGTTTGGATAGATGTCATTGATGGAACTTTTGAATCTTTATTTGTACATTTACAAGATTTTCAGTTGGTTTCTACATATAATTCTTAATATCATATCTGCACCAATGGACTAGATATTCAAGCTTTCTATATCTTATCCTTGAATTTAATACCTCTTCTACCTCAAATTCAACATGATCATTGATTTCAACCATAGGAGGTGGTGGTTGTCTTTGACTTGGTATATTTGATTCTTTATACATTTCCAAAAGTGATACATGAAAGACTAGATGAATCTTCATGGATGAAGATAATTCCAAGTAATACGTTACATTATTGATTTATTTTTGAATCACAAATGGTCCCAACCTTCAATAGTCTAACTTATCACATAGCTTATTGGTTTTTATATTATGCCAAAGAAGCCATACTTTATCACCAACTTGGAATGGAGGATGTTCCTTTTTTAATTCATTTGCCACTAGCTTATAATTTTGTTGAGCCCTTTCTAGATGAGTCTTCATGGTTGCTTGAAGTTTGGCCATCTTTGTAGAAAACTTCTCTATTGTTAGATTTGTTGACTTTAAAGGCTCTATTATATTCAACTTTGGATGATGATCGTAGTTTGAGTAGAATTACATTTATTTTATAGATGAAAGGATTGTGTTATTATATGCAAACTCTGCCAACAATAAGTAGGAAATCTAATCGTCTTTTTGATAGTTGATGGTATATTTTAAATATTGCTTAAGAATTTAATTGACCCGCTCCGTTTGGCCATTAGTTTGAGGGTAGAAGGTAGAAGAAAGACTAATGCCAATCTTAAAAATCTTAAAGAGTGCCTTCTAAAAGTCCTTATGACAGGTGCTAATGATTCTTTGATCTTGAATAAGTATTATATGATAATATGAATTCCTTAATGTCCTTCCATATTTTAGGCTACCAAAAATTCCAAGGTCTTGTTGAATCCAAAATGTCCAATTGAAAGAAAGTCATGGCATGTTTGAAAAATGCGCAAGTGAGTTAGTCCTTCAAGAATGAACAAACGTTCTTCAAAGAACAAAAAGCTACTTCAATCTTGAATTTAAAAGACTCTTTAAGAAGATTGTTGGCAAGATGCTTGATATTAAGAATAAGAGGGTCCATAGTTGAGGCCTTACAAATCTGATTAAGAAATGATAAATCCACAAGAATTGATACATTGGTTGTTCAAAGATGAAATTGCTCAAGTTTTACGAAGGTTGTCCATTGTTGATCATATACAACCTTATATTTTTTTGGTCCAAAGTAGAAACATCTTGATAATGCATCTAATAGCCTTTGTTGGCTCTTGGATTGATACGTGATACAAAAGTCAAATCATAATAAAGATATACTCTAACATGCTTCGCGACAATTCAAGACTCAGGCTGACATGAAGTATTTATAATTTTTGTAATCTATATATACAATCACTTGATGAGAGACACTGCCATATTGTAACACAACTATATGGTGAAAGATAATAATATGAATCTTATTATAGAAGAGCCAAATTAAAAGATAAAGTAGAAAAATATGGATAAAAGATAGGAAGGTAGTAAAATTTTTAGTAGTAATGCTGCCCTTTTAGAAAAAATAGCTTCTACTTACTTTGTAGGGCCAAAAATAAGGCAAAATAAGATAAATTGGAAAAATAAATAATATAGACATCTTTAGGAGGAAGTTAATAGTAAATTCTAGCAAAAATTATCTAGAAAAAATAGATATTGATACCCGAAGAGGGCTAGTTATCAACCTAAGTCGAAATCAGACCCTAAGGCACAAAACCGAGTACCTATGGCAACTCAAGGGTTCTTTTGCAAATCGAATAGTGGGATTTGATAGAAAATTAGATAAGATTTCTATGAGCATTGGTTCAAGGCAATTTGAAGTTGTTTTGAATTTGTAAGAGCTTTACAAAGTCAAGATTTTTTTTGGATGACTTGGATTTTGTGAAATAAAATAGGATTGATGTTTCTAGTGATTTCAAGAGTTTTGTAACAAATCTGCAAGTAAAATTTTGTGGATTAATGGTCATAGTTGTGCTTAATATGTGTTGTCAATCTTAGCTTGTTCTAATGGTTGAATTGAGGGTTATTGAGGTTTAAGTAAATCAAGGTCTTAGAAAGCAAAATTTTAGGTCCAGTGAGAGTTTTTAAGATTTCTTGCAATCTACTTATTGGATTGGAGTGAAATTTATGTGAGAGGATATTAGACTTGTTTTTCTATGTGTATGAAAATTTTGAAATCAATTGAACAGTGAAATGAAGAGATATTGGCTTTGGGAGATTGTATCAAGGTTAGAGAAGGAGGCCGGTCAATACTTGAGCACGTTTTTGAGATTATCGTCTATTTGGTAATTTCGATCCTTTTCAAATTTTTTGTGCTTATTTTCAACTTAGTTTTTAAGAAGTGAGCAAAATTTGAGTTAAGATCAATAATTCATTCATTAGTTATTGAGGTTTAAATCTGTTATAGAAATTACTATGATTTGATTAGGATTTGATTTAGGGTTAGGATTTGATTAGGACTTGATTTAGGATTAGGATTTGGTTAGGGTTTGATTTAGGATTTAGAATTAGGATTAAGATTTGATTAGGATTCGATTTAGGATTAGAATTTGATTAGTATTTGGTTAGGGTTTGATTTAAGATTAAGATTTGATTTAAGGTTTAGGATTTAGTTTAGGATTTAAGATTTGCTTTAGGATTTGATTTAGGATTAGGATTTGATTGAGATTTGATTTAGGATTTAGGATTTGATTAGGATTTGATTTAAGGTTAGAATTTAGTTAGGATTTGATTTAGGGTTGGTTAGGATTTGATTTAGGATTAAGATTTGGTTAGGGTTTGATTTAAGGTTTAGGATTTGGTTTAGGATTTGGTTTAGGGTTTAAAGTTTGATTAAGATTTGATCAAGATTTGATTTAGGATTTAAGATTTTATTTTAATTTATTTAGGATTTAAGATTTAGTTAGTTTTTAACCTAAAGTTTGAATAAAGTAAGATTTCAACTAAGATTAAATTAAAATTGAATTGAGATGTATTTGAGATATGTTTGTAATCATTTTAATATTTCTTTAAGATTTCTTATTATTTCTTTGGAATTCCTTTGAGGTTTTTCTAAATTTGATTAAAGCTTATTTAGCATTGTTAGTATTCTTTTAGAATTAGGATTTTTTTGTTGCAATTTCTATTCTATCTTCCACAGCCAGGTGCTCAGAGCATCCTCAAGTAAGACTTCACGTATTATGACAAAGCTTTCAAGAAAGTGGCGCCACTCTTAAAAAGAATCCATGATAGCAAGAAACTCTTTATTATGGATTTTGTAGTTGATTTCTGTCGTTGAGAGTTTTCTAAAATGAAATGCAATTAGGTGAAGTTTGCTATCTTTTCTATATTGCGATAAGACTACTTTGAATGTAAAGTCTAAGACATCAATCCCTATAAAATAGGGCTTGTTGAAATCTAGATGTATTAAAATTGGAGCTGTCATGAAAGCATCTTTTAAGCTTTGAAAAGCTTTCTCTGCTTCAAGGCCTCAATCTAACTTGTCTTTGCATGTCAACCGTATAAGTGGAGCTACAATCTTAGAATAATTTTTGATAAAAATCTTGTAGAAGTTTTCAAATTCAAAAAAGTATTGGACATTACATATAATTTTTACCTTAATCTAATTGATGATTGCTTATATCTTCTTTGGATCCATAAAAAGGCCTTTTTTGGAAATAATATATCCAACAAATTCAACTTGAGGTACATAAAATATATACTTCTCTAATTTTGCATATAATCCAATACTTCGTAGCTTTTTCAATACAAGGTAGATATATTTCTTGTAGTCTTCTGGATTCTTAAAAAAAATTATAATATCATCTAAATAGATCACAACAAAGTCATCAAAATACTCATGAAATATGTCATTCATTAACTATTGAAATATGGTTGTTGTATTGATAAGTTCAAAAGATATGACATTGTATTAAAAATGTCTATACCTGATGTCATGGACATACACATCTAAACCAATAATTACCTATATGATTAGATAAAAATATGTTAAAGTAGGTTAATTCTATAATATCTTTGAGAGTAGCTTTTCAGAAGCTTCATAGATGATAATTTGACTTTATAGATGTCTATAATTGACTTTTTAGATTAAAAATGTGGTTAATATAGTAGATTCTAGGAAGCTTCTTGAGAAGTTTTCATTAAGCTTGGGAACAAAGCAAGCCTAAGATCTTTCTTTGGCAACTTCTTAAATCATCTAAAGCCACTTAGAACCTTTCAAGATCTTCTTTGATCTTTTAGAACTTTCTTAGAATCTACTAGAAACTTTTGGAACCTTTTGAAATCTTCTTAAAATCTACTAAAACCTTTTGAAATCTTTTGGAACCTTCTAAGATCTACAAGAACCTTTTAAAAATCTTTTAGAACCTCCTAGAACCTTCTTGAAGCTTCTTCAATTGTATGTCTATGACAATTGTATGATCTCAACCTTCTTTGTACACTTGACATTGATGATTCCAACTTTGCTATTAGAGCAGTCCTTCAATAAGACTTTGATAGAGGCCTTCAATTTATAGTATATAAATTATGCAAGCTCAAAAGGATAGAGTGCAATTACTTTGTATATGATTTAGAGCAATTAGCAATTATATATATGACAAAGGTGTGGCAACACTATCTATTAGAAAAGCCACTAGTTGTTCGGATTAACTATCAACCTTTACTACACGATTTGTATCTAAAAAATATGAAATCACAACATTATTGTTAGAAAGAACAATTGCAGCTTTTTGATATCCAACTTGAGTACAAGTAAGGGCAATTACATACTTTACTAAATAATTTATTGTAGAGACCATGCTTGAGGGCCAAATCAAGAGATAAGATAGAAGTCACTACCATTAGTAGTATCATTTCAAACCTAACTAAAGAGGCAAAGTAAAAAGAAGCTGCAAATTAGGATGCTTATTTTAAGATGATTAGTGATCGACTAAAGATGGATAATATACAGTATCAAGATTAGAGTCTTAGTAATGGCTTGTTCTATTTTAAAAAGTAGATTTATATATCTAATAATGATGTACTCATAATACACATACTTCAAAAGAGACATGATATTCCAATATTTAAATATCTAAAGTAAGAAAAGACTCTAGAACAAATCTCAAGGACATGATTTTGGATAGATTTGGATCCTGATGTTTGAACTTTTGTGTGCTCTTGTGAATCATGCCAATGTAATAAAGTATGCAATGTAGCATCTTCTGGACTATTGCAGCCAATTCCACTATTTATGATACATTGAGAGTAGGTAACTATGGATCTCATTATGTATTTGTTGCACGTGCCTTATAATTACATCGCGATTGCCATCTTTGTAAATAAACTCTCAAAGCAACTTCTTTTGGCTATGGTGTGCTTGAATATTAATGCTCCAATGCTTGCAAAGATCTTCTTCAATACTATCTTTTGTTAGTATGGATTATCTTCTTTCTTCATTTTAGATTTGGATCGATGCTTTACGAAAAGTTTTTGGCAAGTCTTGTTCAAGCTACTATGTACATGACTTACGATGTCTACAACCTTCTATCTCTAAATAAATAGACAAACAAAGCTTATAAATCAAACCTTGGAAGATATGTTGTAGACATTTGTGGTAGTTCATCATAATGATTAGGATGAATATTTGATGCCTTTGGAGTTTACTTACAATGATAGTATTTAAGCAAGTATTGATCATTTATCACTTTTTTTTAATACCAATTTACATTTGATTATGCCAGTAATTCTCCACCGTTCCATCAATACTAACAACTTGATAATATGAGAGTTTATACAATGGCTTACAATGACCTTACAAGAGGCATGATACCACCTCCTTACTATACAAAATTTTCAAAAGAAGTATGCAGATAACTACCAACAATAAAAGACCTTTTGAAAAAAGTGATCAAGTGTTACTCTCTAGTACCAACTTGCTACTTGCTACATCAACCCAAATCCATAAATAAGCATTTCGGTGGCTTGGACCTTTCTACATTTTTGTAGTGATTTTTGATGTCATATATTGCCTCAAACTTCTGCCACATATTTGAGTCCATTGAGTCTTCTAGGTTTCACAACTAAAGGAATTTCATATTGAGCCAAAGTACTTTCTAGATCAACACTAACTACTACTACCATCAGTTGTACTTGATAACTAACAAGAATATGAAGTGGACATCATTTTAGAGCATTGCTACCTTTGTCATAGTAGTAGACGTTTACAACTTTAGTACAAAGTTCTTTAGAAAGGTTACTCCATTTATAATATAATGTGGGAACCTACACAAAACATCACCCATCACTAAGAGATAATTTGGAGATACTATCGAGAGCAAAACAAAGACATTTCACATTAGTAGAGTACGATTAATTGTAACAGGGTATAGATAAGATATTTGTATTGTTGACACATAGAAATAGATAGTTGAAATCATGTTAGAGAAGATATGGAAGTTTTTAGAATTAGAGTTAGATTAGTAGAGTATATAAGATCCACCATAGAACATTCTAAAAAGAGCTTAAGGTAGTTATCTAGGTAGGGCCTAATATAGAACCTTCTAAAAAGAATTTAGGGTAGTTATCTAAGTAGGATCCATTATCTAGGAACATTCTAAAAAGTCTAGGGTGGTAGAACAAAGTATAAATAGGATTGATTATGGCCTTTTGAGCATTTGGTTAGATATAGTTTCAAACCTTTTCTCTTGATAAAATTTGGCTTTGCAACTTTTTGTTCAATTTTGTTATATTCTATTTCCATTTGCTCAATTTTTTGTGTCCTATTTTATTTAATTTTGTTAGTTTTGTTTTGGTCGATTTTATCCTACTCTATAATAAGATTTTATGTTGCTGTAAATTAAAAGGGTCTTATACTCTTGAGATAGACCAGTCTTATTTTAGCTACTAATAAATATTAATGATATCATTAGATTAATAATAATATTTTCATAATAAATCTGATGATGATAGAATGCTGTAATATTAAGAAATTGATAGAATCCAAAAATTAGACACCACACTCAAAATATTATTTCAATACTATTCCAAATTAGATTAGTCATAGCCCCATAATTATTTAATTGATTCTTTTCAACTTGGACTTATTTGATAGCTATAAAAGAGTATTTCATTTTCTATACAAATCATGTGTCATTATTTATTACAATTCATCCATAATACACCATTCTCTCCAAAATATGTCAACATTGAAATAATTTTTTGAATCATTGTATAATAAGTTGTCACTATTTCATAATTTTGGATAAAAAAAAATATTTATATTTATAGTAATAGTTCAATTTTATAAGTTATACAAAAGAAAGGCACTCATATTTGTAAGAGGTAGGACATCTCTTGATAACTTCAAAGATTAGATTTGTTGTTGGCCAAGTAAAGTTGTAAGAGACTATGGTATAAGAAAGTATATATTTTTTACAAATAAGCTAAAGAGACTAGATAATAATCAAATAATATCAAGTTTTAGCAATGAGATAATGATAATGAATGAGATTCATAATTTAAAATACTTTATATCAAATCTTGATGGAAAAACTATGTATAGTCAAATATAGAGACTACCTCATCTTGTCAGAAACTATAAGATACTCCTTTTGAGTGCAACTCCTATCATAGATAAGGTTGAAGAAATTCTATCTATACTTAATCTAATACTTGATAGTGATCATTAATTCAATATATCATTTTTTCCTATTGAAGATGAATTTAAAAGAAGTATAATAGATAGGATATCATATTTAAATAACAATCATCATATGACAAAGATTATAGAAGGAATAACTTTGAGAGATTATTCAGTCAAGGTTATTCCATCTTATATGAAAAAATATCAATTTAAAGCATACAAAAAGATAGATGTCAACAACCTTAATGACAATGTATATAGAAACTCTATATATTACTCTTTAATAGCATTTTGAAAAAAAACATATGATATTGAGGTATTTGCAAAGATTGTATGGATTAAGCAAGATAATAAGATAAAGTATATACTTAATACAAAATTAATGCAATAATTAATAAAAAATAACTTACACTTGTACTCTTGCAAGTACTTAAAGATATTAGATATGATCAAAAGTAAGAAAGACATACTAATATTTTTATTTTTTAAGGAAGTTAGATGAAATGGATTAATTATGATGAGTTGTATATTTGAATTTTTTAAATATAGATTATATAATAGTGACTATATTGATGAGATTAATAAGGATATGCAATACATATTATTTATAAAAGATACTATTGCTTGTCCTAATTTAAAAAAGATATTAGATGGATTTAGATTTCCAAAGAATAAGTACAAAGAATATATTAAGATATTACTTGGTAGTAGAATTAGTAGAAAAAGTGTGAGCTTAGCCAATATAAGATAGATTTATATTCTTACTTTTCATTAAAATAAATTAAAAATAGTACAAGCAATTGAAAGAGTAACAAAAAGCCAATCACATGATTTCCTAAAGATAGAGGAAAAATCAATACATGTCTACAAACATGTGGCTTTAGTAATTAATGCTAATAAGTATGTTCCATCTATAAGTATAGATATGTATAAGTACTTAATCTCAAAGAAAAAGTCCAAGTATATAAAAGATGTAAAAAACATGATAAGAAATTATTGTATTGATTACTATCTAAATGTCAATACTATGATGGTAAAGAATAGGTTTGGTGAAGATATATCAACATATCTTTTATAGTATCATGATGATATAGAAGCTTTTATATGAGATTTTATTACTAAATTAATAGAGAGTCCTTCAATAAATACCATAAGTACATTGCTAAATGTTAAAAAAAACATAATAAAGGTTGTAATTGGAAAAGATAACTCTTGATAGTAGAGCAAACATTAAAGAGTCAAGAGGTATGGTATACTTAGATTCTACTATTATTTCTAATTGAGACACACATCTATCAAGCTTCAAACAAAGCACTAATACTCAATAATACTCATGTTAGAACTTTATAAGACTAATACGAGTGTTAATAACTTTATAAGAGCATTATATAAAAACAAGAGAGATCTCATATATGTTGTGTAATCAATGACAATGCCATTGATACAAAAGGTACATTTGCTCAAATCAAGGATATTGAGTAGTAATGAGATTATTAGTTTATTCTTTGAGAATTCTTTTGATTATATTAATGGCTTATAAAACATCAGAAGATAATTACTAGTATGCTTTATCTTCTGAGTCTTTCAAGGTGTGTATGAAAGCAAAGGTATTAGATGGTACTTGGACAACAGTAGATGCAGAAGTTGAGCTTAATATAATACAAAGGATAATATCGAAATCAAAACGTTCTGGATAGATGATGGAAACAAAGCATAAGATATATACAATATTCTCTAATGGAGATAATAGATTTAGGATAAGTAACTCTTTGTCTGAGAACAAAGAAAGTTAGCTTAAAGATCTAAGAAGTATTAATAGAGGTAGATGTATAGATTCACATGACGGACCTATGATGATGGATATACTGTTGTACCTGCTTACACATGAGACTAAGAACGCAAGCATTGTGGATACTATAGGATCTACCTTTTCTAGACAAGATGATTCTCAAAAAGACACACTATGAAAGTGCTCATGAACTCAAAGTATGATAGTATGCTATTACTTCCTTACAACACAAAGCAGAAGTTCTACACTTGGATGATTACCAGGACTGAAAGGGAGCTTGCGGATGTTATGATTAAGTTCCTAGTAGAGAATGATATGTGCATAGTCAACTGATAAATATTATTACCTTATAGTGTCTACTCTCAGCATCAGTCGATCATGGCTTCAAAAAGAAGAGTCATGTATGATCTGAATCCTCTAAACATAGTGTTCACGCCCGTAACAGATGCATTCCAAGCTTCTGGATCAAAAGGAAAGTCTGCAGTCTCATCCAGTGGAAAGAGAGTTGGTATATATATATATATATATATATCGAGACTTTGGTGTTCCATCGGTTAAAAGAAGCCGCTGGTGCTCGGCGCCTCGAAGTCCACCGCTGATGTCCCTGTTGCTGGGATCTATTATTGCTGCATGCATCGGAAGTTAAGCAGGATGTTTCTAGGGCATTTTCACCTCGTGAGCGATCGTGCTTGGACGTTTAACGGAATCTAATACATATTATACAATCGCTGGAAGTACACGAGATCGAGAGAAAAAGGAGGGGGATACTCATTGAACTGATAGAGAGAATTGAATTTCGGAGGTTGTAGATTTGTTTGCTTTGTTACCGTTGCCTTCCCTGATGTCCCCTATTGGTTGCTCGACCGATATTTTTCTCCTCATACAATGACCCCTTTCATTCAGTATATTGCGTTTTAGCCATTGCGAGAATATGCCCATCGATGGGTACCGTTGTGCATCTAGATCACTCAAGCTGGGACTGAAAGAAATCGGCGATCTTTAGCAGATTGCCGAAGGAAAGGTTGATTGGGCAGATTACAAGGATCGTTAGATTTGGATAGTCATGGGCTTACTCTCCAGAAACATTTTGGTGTAATCTATTGTGGTTTACTTCTTAATTTCAGCGGTGACCTTTGAGGTCAAGGCATCTGGAGGGTTGCACTTCTATCTCTCTGTCACATTCTCCAGCTCAGGTATCATTCAAGATGGTTCTTCCGGGTCATTGCTTTCACACGAGAGGGTTCTTGCATCTGCAGAATCGGAGGACAAGGTGGAAGAATTGGCAGAAATAGGAGCCATGGTCAGCACCCCTGATCCAGTTTCAGTTTGGGACATGGCGGAGCCAGATTTTCTTGCCCTACATCGGAGCCTCCCAAAGCTTTATCACTCGCCAGAAGTCTTCACGCTTAGCTATGAAGAGATGTGGATACAGTTACAGATTTGGGTGTATCCTTCCCAAGCAGGAAACACAAGTTACGAGCACAAATTCGATGGCCGTAAGGATGTGATGGAGGAGCTAAGTAGCACCGCCGACTTATTCAGCCGACTTCTTTTACGTAGCAAATTTAGCACTGAACTTCCTCAAAAAGCCCAACTTTTTCTTCTGCCATTTTCGATTGACGCTTTAAGGGTAGATCTCGGTCCCTCCCGAATTTCTGACCATCTTCGACGTTACGTCCAGAATGTGAGAACCAGCTACCCCTACTGGAATTTGTCTCTTGGAGCGAACCACTTCTATCTCTCTAGTCAAGCTTTCGAAAACAATAACAAGCACCGTAACGTTCTAGAACTAGAGAAAAATTCTATCCAAGCGGCTTGTGCACCTCTTCGGCAAAATCAAAACTTTTACCCTCACAAAGACTTTATCTTTCCACGATATAAACCCATCACGCAGACGGAATTTTATGCTGCGCTCGAGGGGAGAACGAGCCGCACAGTTCTCGCTTACTTTGGCGGGACTCTCGCAGACACTCCGGCCCTGGTGTTCATCCTCGACGCATGGAAATCAGACCCAGACTTCGAAGTGGAAGTTGATCCTTCCCCGCATCGCATATCCGTCTACAGACAACTCGCGAGGAGCAAATTCTGTGTGAACGTCCCATCTCGCGACACCTTCGACTTTGTAGACGCTATCCGCTTCGGTTGCGTGCTGGTTCTGCTTTCCAAGTCCGTGTTCCTTGACTTGCCATTTCAGGGATTTCTGGACTGGCGTCAGTTTGCGGTAATCCTGAGCATGGAAGATCTTCCAAACCTGAAGCAATAATTGACCCGCATTTCATCTGAGAATTATAGGGAGATGCAGTACCTCGGTCATGAGGCTAGGAAACACTTGGAGTGGAACAACCCTCCCGTCCCTTACGACGCTTTCTACATGACGTTGCTGGAGCTGTGGGAGCGCAGGCACAGCATCAAGTGTGGCCGTCGAAACTTGAACAGCGCCACTGCGGTTTCATGATGCGGGAGAAGTTACTAGCGAATTGTTCGCCAATCGTGCTCATTAGTAACCATCTCAAACCCACATTCAGGTCCATGCATTCGCTCGTATGATTTTCTGGCTCAGCCAAGGATCGCAACGATGGATGCCAGTGCTGTGTAGACCGTGTCACTTGACCACTCCGAATATGATTCCAAGGAAACAAGGCCTTCACGAGCTGATTCATAACATTGAATCACCGCAAGTCGCTGGTGAAAACTGTTACCTAGAGACCAAACATCGCTGCATACCTGATGGAATCAACCTTACAGTGTGTGAGTTTCAGAAAATCAGATGTAGACTGGCATCATTTAGCTCATTTAGTTCACATGCTGCATATATTAGCCCTATTTCCACTTGATCTATAGAGCCTAGTGCATCATCGGAAGAAGTGGAATTTATGATGTATGGTCTCGTCGTGAGGCTGGCTCCCGGGTGACTGACGATCACTGGGACTATCAAATCAGAGCAGCGTTCGGCGCAGCCTTCCTTACGGAGAACAAAAGTTTTTCCTTTTGTGATTAGTTCATTTCATGAGAGTAGTTGAAGCAGTGTTGTGGCTGGGCAAGCCTCACGGAAGCATTGTGTGGCAACAATCAGCACTGTGAAGATTGGCGTTTGAACAGCGTAATAAAAGAATGTATGTTTACATTCTGCTGTGCTATTTGGAAATATCGGTAGAAATCTCTAACCTTGTGGGCAACTTTCATTCTCTATAGCAAAAGCAATGAACACAAATTCAACATGGTATTTCTTTGGTGGTAGTAGTTGCCTTTTGCAAATACCAAAACCGTGGATTATCTAATGTATGTATACAAGGGGGTTTGCAATATGAGTTAGGTTCAACCAAACTTAGCAAATAAGAGCATAATTTATTTTTGAGGGCAAAGAGTGTTAAATTTGTGCTAAAGTTGGCCCACAAACTTGAGAGTTGGTTTTCAAATAATTGTTATTCATAGTTTTTGAATTCATGTTAAACATCATATCTAATGCATTAGTTTCTACAATTCCAATCTTTAGAATTAAATGTAAATATAATAGCATTTGACCTAGATCTAACATGGATATCATATAATTTTTCTTTGTGCCAACTTCAATTTGGTCTCAATCCCTTCTTATTGTATTTCCAAAGACCAAATGCAAAAACCTATTTGTGAAATTTTATAGTAGAATATTAGGCAAAAAAAGGGAATCGTCTTCAAAAATTAAAATTTGACATTGAAAATAAATATATAACATATTTATGAAGGTATCTAAATAAAGGTACTTTGATTTAAAATCAATTACACTAATTTATAGGAACATATTGTATCATGTGAATATTTATATCTAATACCAAATTCTAATATAGAAAATTAAAATAAGATACAGATTAATCACTCAAATAATACATACAATATATGTGGATATGTTCAAAACATATCATTTGCATTTATCATTTCATTCTTTTTTTTAATATATTCCTTGAATACTATGAAATATCAAAATATCCTTATGATCTTGATAATAGCAAATGTATCTATCAAGGATATGAATTTCAAAAAAAAAAAATCCTCAATATACTCTTGTATCACTTAAAAAGATTAAGAATTCACTTAAGAGGGTAATATATTGAACTAGAATGGCTATTGCCAAAGATAAGAAGATTAAAAAGTCTTGATATAAGACTAAGGACTAAAAAAGCATTAACAAGAGTGAAGAAGGCTTTATTCTTGCCTCCATATATACTCTTAATTAGGAGCTATGTGGCAATGTCCTATAAGACTTCCAACACGTGTTAATTTTATAAGATACTTATCTTAACTTACAAGGCAAGTTTTTTATATGTGTACCATATAATTAGCTTATTTTAAAAGCTATCAACATGTGATTAACTTGTTGACCAAGTTTCTAACCTATCAATCAACTATAAACACATGTAAAATTAAAGCACCATCTAAGAAGCTTCTAAGAAGCATTTCTAAAAAATATTATAAAATAAATCTATTTTTACTTACTTCTATTTAATCATATAAGTAAATAATAGAATAAATATGTATATCCATGACATTACCTCTCCTTTTAGAGATGAATTTCACAAAGAGTGGTCATCATATGTTAAAAAAATCTAAGATATAGCAAATTATGTTTGCTTCATATTTTGATCTTTTTTTTGTTTGAAGATGGTTAATACGTCTTCTCAGCCATCGACAATATTCTATACTATGGCAAGAAGATCATTCTATTATTTTTTTATTTTTAAGGCCTTTTTAACTACTTTCAAATAAAATGTTTTGACCTATAATAAAATCACCAAACAATAGAATTCTCTTCTAAAGTTGTCATATCAAATACATTATATCTTAGCATCTATTCAAAGAAAGATATATCATTCTCAAGAATATTTATCTCAATTATATTGTCTTTAAAGTTATAAAAATTATAATATTTTATTTAATAAATCAATAAGTGATAGCTCTTGAATTAATCTGCTAGTTATTCCTTCTCAATCTTCTTAGTGTTATAAATAAGAGTAAAAGATAGAATGATATCTTTTTTAGATCTTATTTCTTTTATAGCAAAGAATTTTTATTCTTCATCTTGGTTTTGATGGATGTCGTCAATGAAATACTTCAACCTTCTTTGTTGTATTTGTAAGATTCTTTGCTAGCTTCTATATGCATTCATTAATATCATATGTGCACTAATGAATAAGATATTCTAATATATTTTGGCATTGCCTTGAATCTAAGACTTCTTCTATCTCAAACTCTTAATTATTATCCATTTCTATAGAAAGAGGTAGCATTTGTCTTTTATTCAAGATATTCATTGTCTTATATGGCTCAAGAAAAGACACATGAAATATAAGTCCAAACAATTTTTTAACTTGTTATAAGAACAAGTAATCTTGATATTGCAACAAAATAGCCATACCTTATCATTTATGTTGAATTATGGTTATTTCTTGTAATAGTCATCTGTATTAATCTTTTATTATTCTTAAGATTTTTTTAAGTATGCGTTCATTTGCCAAATTTTTTTCAAAGGATTATCAACTTTTGAAAAGTCAAAAGTATCAAGTCATAGTTAATAACCATAATTGGCAAAGAAAGATATTTGTTGAATAGAAGAATGTACCAAATTAATGTAACAAATTAATATATACAAACTTTTCCAATAACAAAAGAATTATTCAATCAACTTTATAATAATTAATAGTACACCTCAAATACTACTCTAGAACTTAATTCATCCATTCTATATGTCTTTCAATTTGAGGATGAAAAGTCAAAGAGAGCTTTATATCTACATTTAATATCTTAAAAAGAATTCTTCAAAATCTTTATATAAATTGAATTTTCTTATTTGATATTATATCTTTAGGTAATCCATGATAGCGATAGATGTTGTCAAGAAAAAGCTTAGTCATTTCTTTACCTATGATAGATTTTGTACATGGTAGAAAATATGCTATCTTGGTAAAATAATCTATGATCATGAATATAGAATCATACAAACTTGAGATTATAAGATTGATAAAATCCATAGAAACAAAAGACCATGGTTGTTGTAAAATAGGTAATGGTTTAAAAAGTTGATAAAATCAATGATAAGGAATTTTAGATCTTGAATAAATATCATATGATTGTAAAAAGCTTTTGACTCCCTTCTATATTAGAAGCCATCAAAAATATCTAAATATTAATTCTAAAATAATATTGTATCCAAAATGTTTGATTATTAGAAAGTCATAACAAGCTTAAAGAACACGTAATTGTGCTTTGTCTTTTAGAATGTATAATTGTTTCTTGAAATAAAGTAGATTATTCTTAAACTTAAACTTAGAAGTATCATGAGACTTAAAAGAATTATTCTTGATATCATCAACAAGAGGATCAAAAGACATACTTGATTAAATTTGCTTGAAAAAGGTTGAATCAACAATCAATATTGATTTTATTGCTTAAAGATGAAAATGCTTTGGCTTCAAGAAAATTATTCTCAATTGATCAAAAGCTACATTTCTTTCTTTTAGTACAAGATAAGAATGTCTAAAAAGGACATTTAATAAACCTTATTGTTTTTCAAATCTATAGGTGATCTTAAAATCAAATCTTGATAAAAATATATTCCAACAAGCTTGGTAAGAATTCAAAATAATTATCGACATGAAATATCATTAAGACAAAAATGTGAAAAGGTCCAAGCTACTAAGGTGTCAATTTATGGATTTGGATTGATGTACCAAGTAGAAATTTGGCATTGGAAAGTAACACTTAGTCACCCTACTAAAAGATCTTATATTACTAGTAATTATCTGCATATTGTTTTTGACAATTCTATGCCATGTCTCTTGCAAGGCCATTGTAAGCCGTTGTATAAACTTTCATGTTATTGAGTTGGTGTCAATGGGACAATAGAGAGGTGCTGGCATAATTAGATGCAAACTAGTATTAAAAAAGAATTGTGAATGACTGGAACTTGCTTGAATACTATCATTGTAAGGAAATTCTAAGGATGTCAAATATTAATCTCAGTAATTATGATGAATCATTACAAATACCTATAGCATAATTTTTAAGGTCCAATTTACATGCTTTATTTGTCCATCTGTTTGAGAATAGAAGGCCAAAGATAGAGCAAGTTGTGTACCCAATAGCTTGAACAAAGTTTGCCAAAAGCTTTCTTTGAAACTTAGATCTCAATCTAAATTGATGACACAAGGTAATCCAAAGTAATAAAAGACAATATTGAAGAAGATTCATGCAAGTATTAGAACATGAAAATTAGAGCGTACCACAAGCAAGTGAAGTTGTTTTAAGAATTGGTCTACAAAGACAGCAACCACGGTGCAATTGTGAGGCATTTGCAGCAAATACATAATGAAATTCATAGTCACCTACTTCCAACATGTCATAGGTAGTGGAATTGGCTCTAATAGTTTATGAGATTTTGTATTGGATGCTTTGTTATGTTGGTATGATTCATAGGAGTGTACAAAAGCTTAAACATCATAATTTAAATTTGTCAAAAATCATGTCTTTGAAATCCATTCTATAGTCTTCTTACTCCTTAGATGTCTATCACGGACACAAAATACAGACTTGAAATCTAACAAGAAGTTCAAGAAGAAGTGGCAGAACTAGATTAAACAGATGAGTACAAGAACAACACCAGAAAGGTGAGCTAGAACTCCAAGAGATGTGTTGTCGAGACTGAAGAACTCTTCAGCCTCGATCCCTATATATACTCCTACTTAGGAAGCTTCTCGAGCTACTTCTATTAACTTGGAAGCTTCTAGAAGGTTCCAGAGGCTTCCTTTCTAGAAGGTTCTAGAAACTTCTCGAGCTACTTCTATTAACTAGGAAGCTTCTAGAAAGTTCCAGGGGATTCCTTTCTAGAAGCTTCTAGAAACTTCTCTTCTAGAAGGTTCCAGAGACTTCCTTTCTAGAAGCTTCTAGAAACTTCTCTCTAAAAGGTTCCAGAGGCTTCTCTTCTAGAAGGTTCCAGAGGCTTGTTTTCTAGAAGGTTCTAGAAACTTCTCTCTAGAAAGTTCTAAGGAATATGTCCCTAACATCACCCCCTCCTTTAGCTTCGAGGTCTCTGAGAAGCAATGTTGTTGATCAGTACCAACGCAAGAAAATGAAGATCTGTCGCATAACTTCTGCTATGAACTCCAACTGTTGTTCACGAGGCAAGTGGTTCATCGACCCTTGAAGCCAACGGTAGTGGCCCATGCCTTCGACTTCTGACCAAGCATGAACTTCCGTGTCCTCATTGTGAAATTGTCCTACAAACACGCCTTCTGGTTGACCATCGTAAGCAGGCTCGATCTCAAATACGATCACCAGTGATCGGTTACTCGGTATCCTCCGTTGTCGTCGTGGTACATGTAGTTCTTCATCTCGGGGTCGCCTTCGTGAGCTACTCGGTTGCGTTACTCTAACTGGCATAGTATCTATCTCTTGGCTATCTATATCAAAAGACCAAACTACGATCTATCTTGGAGAAAATAACTACATCAACTATGAATTTTGCTAGTGCTCTCCCCTTTTCTTATATTGTTGGGAGAACAAGCTTCAGAAAAAAGCTATCATCAAATTGATTTAGGTTTATCGGGATGTCGTTGATGAAACTCCTGTACCTTTTGTGGCGCATTGACAAGATTTTCAGCTGGCTCCCACGTTCGCTCATTAATGTCATAGCCGCACCAATGAACAAAATATTCTAACTTTTTCCACCTTCGCCGTGAATCCAATACCTTTTCAACCTCGTATTCTTCGTGGTTCTCGATTTCAATACTAGGTGGCGGACATTGCACTCTTCCAGGAAAAGATGACTCTCGATAAGGTTCCAACAGAGAAACATGAAAGACTGGATGTACCTTCATAGAAGCCGGTAACTCCAGCCGGTATGCCACTGGATTAATTTGCTTCTGGATGATAAATGGTCTCAATCTGCGATAGTCCAACTTATCACATGGTCGCTTGGTCTTGATATTTCGTCGAAGAAGCCAGGCTTTGTCTCCAACTTTGAAAGTAGGTGCTGGATTTCGAAATCTATCTGCAGACGTCTTATAGGATTCTTGAGCGGATTGTAATTGAAGCTTCAACATAGTTTGAAGCTCTGATAGTTGCTTCGCAAATCCTTCAGCTGCTGGATTGTTATTTGTTGACGGACTCAATAAATCAAGCTTCAGATGATACCCATAGTTGAAAAAGAATGGTGTTTGTTGAGTCGACGCATGGAGGGTGTTGTTATATGCAAACTCGGCTAGCGGTAGATATGCAGTCCAATCGTCTTGCTGATAGTTGATGCTGCATCGTAAGCACTGCTCCAAGACTTGGTTCACCCGTTCCTTTTGGCCATCAGTTTGAGGATGGAAAGCTCAAGAAAGCTTGATATCCACCTTCAATATCCCAAAGAGAGATCTCCAAAACTTTGACACGAACTAGGTACCTCGATTTGATATGATATCATCTGGTAGTCCATGATATCGATACACATTATCGAGAAAGAGTCTTGCTGTGACTTCACTGGATGATGTCTTCTTACAAGGAATAAAGTGTGCCATCTTCGTAAGCCGATCTACCACGACAAAGATGCTGTCAAATGAGTTTGATGATGGCAAGTCCGTGATGAAGTCCATAGAAATTGAAGACCATGGTCGACGTGGAATTGGCAATGGCTGTAGAAGTCCATAAGGGCGATGCCGAGGATTCTTAGAATTTGAACAGATGTCACAAGAGAGGACAAAATCTTTCACATCCTTCCACATTTGGGGCCACCAAAAATCTCGAGAAATAAGTTCCAAGGACTTGTTGAATCAAAAATGTCCCGCAGCTGGAAAATCATGGCGAGATTGAAGAACTCGGAGTCGTGCTAGTCCTTTTGGAATGTACAATCGCTCTTCAAAGTATAAAAGATCTCCCTCCATCTTGAACTTGTCGTCATTGGTACGTTGCTTGATATCAATGGCTACTGAATCTTTAATGGTCATAGCACGTACCTGGTTTAGGAAGTCAGCATCAAATGATACAATAGTAGCACAAAGTTGAAATCTCTGTGGCTTCAATAACGTTGTACATTGTTGATCAAACGTTGCTTCTCCAGCCTTTGGTGCAAGATACGATCTCCTTGATAAAGCATCGGATAGTCCTTGCTGCCTTCCAGGTCGATAAGTGATAACAAAATCGAATCTAGATAGCGACATATTCCACCGAGCTTGACGCCAATTTAAAACTCGAGCCGTCATGAAATACTCCAAATTCTTGTGATCCGTATATACGGTTACTGGATGTGCAGCTCCTTCAAGAAAGTGACGCCATTCTTCGAAAGAATCCACTATAGCAAGAAGTTCCTTATCGTGGATCTCATAATTGATTTCAGCAGCAGAGAACTTCTGAGAATAGAATGCAACTGGATGGAGCTTCTTATCTTCACTCATTTATGAAAGCACAGCTCCCAAAGCAAAATCTGAAGCATCAGTTTCTAAATAGAAGGCCTTTGTAAAGTCTGGATGTACCAAAATTGGAGCTGTAGTAAATGCTGTCTTCAAATCTTGAAACGCCTTCTCCGCCAAAGGTCCCCATTCCAACTTATCTTTGCATGTTAATCGAGTGAGAGGAGCAGCAACTTGAGAATAATTCTTGATGAAGATCCGATAGAAGTTAGCAAAACCAAGAAAGCATTGTACGTCTCTAACCGTCTTCGGAACCTCCCAAGACATGATTGCTTCTACTTTCTTGGGGTCCATCTTCAAACCTTCTGTAGTCGCAATGAACCCCAAAAATTCCATCTCCGTCTGGTGAAATAAATACTTTTCTAATTTGGCATACAATCCTCGCTTGCGTAGTTTCTCCAAGACCAAACGAACATGCTCCTCATGCTCTTCCTCGTTTTTAGAGAATATTAGAATATCGTCCAAGTAGATGACAACAAAATCATCGAGGTGTTCTCGAAAGATGTCATTCATCATATGTTGGAAAACCGCTAAAGCATTGGTAAGACCAAAAGGCATGACATTATATTTGAAATGACCATACCTTGTACAGAATGCTGTCTTCCACTCATCTCCTTCCTTGATTCATACGAGATTATAAGCTCCTTTTAGATCAATTTTTGTAAAGATCTTCGCACGTCCAAGTTGTTCTAAGAGACTAGAAATCAAGGGTAATGGGTAACGATTTTTCTTTGTTACCTTGTTGAGGCCTCGATAGTCCACACACATCCGTAATGATCCATCTTTCTTCTTCATAAATAAGATGGGTGCTCCAGCTGATGATTTTGAATGACGAATGAAGTTCTTGGCTAGATTCTCGTCGATGTACTTTTGTAACTCTGCCAACTCTGTTTGCGATAGATTGTAGATTGGGCCAAAAAGTGGTTGTGCTCCTTCTTGCAAGTCTATGGCACAATCATATGGTCGGTGTTCCAGTAGTATGTCGGCATTCTTCTTTTGAAACACCTCTTCAAAATCTTTATATTGCTCCGGTATACTTGCTGTTGAGATCTTCTCCTCGGTAGTTGGAGCCGCATAAATGACAAATGGAGTGCCTTCCTTAGATGATCTTATAAACGTTCTTGCTCCAATGAATAAGGATTTCTTTTTTCGAGGTTTTTTACTAGGTTTTTTCTTGGGTGGTTTTGTGGGAAAAGTCATTTTCCGCAACCTCCAATCTATCAATGGATTATATTTTTCCAACCAAGAAAGACCAAGAATAATAGGATTTGATGGGGTTCTAATAATATTAAAAATGATATGACTACTATGGTCTTTAAACGTTACTTCTATAGGTTTTGATTCATGGGTGATGCTACCAGACAATAAAGGTCGCCCATCTATGACCTCAACATGAACAGGTTTTGATTTTTGTACTAAAGGGATCTTATGACGCTTTGCAAATTCTTTGTCTAAAAAACAAGCAGATGCTCCTGAGTCTAGTAGTGCTAAGGTTCTCAGTTTTTGAGGGCCGATAAATAGAGGGATTGTAAAACAAAGTGCAGGTTGGGTAGAAAGAAAGGAACCTGATTGTTGTTGGGATATTTCATTGTCCAGCCGCACGGTTCCTACTGTGGCTGGGCATCCTCGTTTTCCTGAACAAATACTCCCCTAGTCTTGACTATGCCTCGATTTTGCTTTTTGGGATAGTTTCTGACTTTGTGGCCTTCTCCACCACAATACAAGCATAAATTTTCCTCCATACATCGCTTTTTTTCTTCTATAGTAAGAGATTTGATACGTACCGCATCAATTTGCATGTCTTCTACCTCTGAATGCGAATTCACACCGCTTGCCGACATAGTTGGAGCATGGCAAATTGTATGTTGTCTTGAGCGTTGGTCTTGGCGACATTGGAATAGGCGATTGTCGCACTTCACAGCTTGGCTAATGGCTTCATTGAGCGTTCGTGGATCAGGAAGAGTTAACAGCAAATCCTTCATATCATCTCTTAAACTCCAATAGAATTGACTCATCAACGCTTCTTCATCCCAATTGATGTCGCATACTAATTGCCTGAAATCCGAAGCATAGACTGATGTAGAACGCATCCCTTGTCGTAGCGACCGGATCTTTGTTGTAGCCCATCGAACCTTATCGTATTCACCAAATGCTTCCGCAAATGCTTCCAAAAAGGTTTCAAAGTTGTTTAATATGGATGATCGTTTCTCAAAAAAAAGAGCAAACCATGATAGAGCTTGTCCCGTAAGTAAGGTTCCAACAAGCCCAACACGTGACTCCTCCGTTGGATATTGTTCGGGCTGTAAAACTGTTATCAACCTGATTTGATTGACGAATCTTCGAAACTTGGAACGTGTTCCATCAAACTTATCTGGAAGGCTAACTCGAGGCTCCTTATGTTGTAGAACTAGTGGTTCTTGTCGAACCTGAGGTAAAGTTGTTTCTCCAAGTACCGAAATTTGAGGCTGGTGTAGTTTAGATTGTGCTATTCCACATACTCCATCATTATGAAGCCTTGTCACCACTCCTTCAATCTCTACAGTTCTTTGTGATAATGTAGCGAGGGCATTCATAATAGCATCTAACTTAGACTCCGAACTTTCTGTCATACTAATATCTTGACCTCCGGCCATTCTAAAAGAAGGACAAAAATGACCCTATAAGAAGCAATATTGGTTTATAGGAGGGTAATCCACAACCTATAAAATGACTTAAGAATTTCAAGAAGAGGGGTAATCCACTCTCTCCAAGAAGAATAAGACTCCAATATTGTAACAGAAGAAGTATCAGTTTAGAGGAGGGTAATCCGCAACCTCTAAAAAATGCTAGTATACCTTCAAGTAGAGGGGTAATCCACACTCTACTAAGAAAGAACTAGCTCTGATATTTCAAGTTACTGTAGTCTCGACAAACTGTCACGAACACAAAATACAGACTTGAAATCTAACAAGAAGTTCAAGAAGAAGTGGCAGAACTAGATTAAACAGATGAGTACAAGAACAACACCAGAAAGGTGAGCTAGAGCTCCAAGAGATGTGTTGTCGAGACTGAAGAACTCTTCAGCCTCGATCCCTATATATACTCCTACTTAGGAAGCTTCTCGAGCTACTTCTATTAACTAGGAAGCTTCTAGAAGGTTCCAGAGGCTTCCTTTCTAGAAGGTTCTAGAAACTTCTCGAGCTACTTCTATTAACTAGGAAGCTTCTAAAAAGTTCCAGGGGATTCCTTTCTAGAAGCTTCTAGAAACTTCTCTTCTAGAAGGTTCCAGAGACTTCCTTTCTAAAAGCTTCTAGAAACTTCTCTCTAAAAGGTTCCAGAGGCTTTTCTTCTAGAAGGTTCCAGAGGCTTGTTTTCTAGAAGGTTCTAGAAACTTCTCTCTAGAAAGTTCTAAGGAATATGTCCCTAATAATGTCCAAATATTATAATGTCATGTCTTTCTTGAAGTATGTGTATCCAAAATAAAGCATCATCAAGTATATAAATTTTTTTCTTAAAATAAAGTAAGCCATCTCTAAGATGGTAATCTTGATATTGCACATTGTCTACTTTCAGCCAATCAATAATCATCTTGAAATAAGTATTCCAATGCATAGTTTCTTTCTATTCCACTCCTTTGATTAGATTTGAAATGATACTACTAATAATAACAACTTTTTTTTAATTTTTTGATTTGGGCCTCAAATTTGGTCTATGCTATAAAGTATCCAGCAAAATATGTTGTTGCCTTTACTTGTATTCAAGTTGAATATCAAAGAGTTGTAATTGTTCTTCGAAACAATGTTGTTGTTATTTCATATTTTTTAGATGCAAATTGTATAACAAGGCTTGATAGTTAGTCCAAACAGTCATTGGCTTTCTCAACACATAATATTGCCACACCTTTGTTGCATGTACAATTGCTAATTCTTCTTCATCACATGCAAAGTAATTGTGATCTATCCTTTTAAGCTTGTAAGATTCATATACCATAGGTTGAAGGTTCCTATCAAAGTCTTGATGAAAGACTGCACCAATAGCAAAGTAAGAAGCATCAATGTTAAATATATAAAGAAGGTTGGAATCATACAATTGCAATAGTAGAGCAATAATGAATGCCTCCTTCAACTTATCAAAGGTCCTTTTTTGCTCTAGTTTCCATTCAAATAGAGCATCTTTTTTTAATATGCATGTTACTAAAGTAACAATGTAAAAAAATTATCAAATAAAATTGCAATAATTTCCAATAAGGCATAAGGATGAGTGGACTTCAAAAGTATTCTTTGAAGTTGGCCAAACTTCCACCGCTTTCACCTTATCCTGTTTTATGTATATGCCTTTAGAAGAAACAACATGCCTTAAGAAAGTGATCTTTGACTTCTAAAGTTGATACTTTGATTGCTATCTAATCAACTTACTTATTTTCTATTTTTAGCTATAGCATAGCAAGGATAACAACATATTTGAGCTTTGTTATCTTAAACTTTTTTTTTAAGATATAGGACTCACTTAATCTCAAGATTTCTACTTTATATATTTATTCAATATATTTTCTTGGTTATTTGCTAAATATGTACTTCTTCCTTTAATTACCTCGGTTTTAATCCTAAATTGATAGACAATGTCAATTAAGATATAATTTTTTCTAAAGCTGCAATCCACAAATACTTTACATAGTTGTACTCTTAGTCAATCCGTTAAACATACCAATTGATCCTTTTGATAGTTATCTGAGGCCATACCTTTTGTCTTTCAAAGACAACAGCTATTTCTAATATTGGCCTTTAGTACCTTTATTGAAAAGTCTCTTTTCCATGCTCCATTTTATTATCGACATGATGAGTCTCGAGATTGTGAATCTGCCTTGATTTGTTGGTGCCTGAATTTTGATATTTTTGACAACCTTTGATCTGATAGCTTGGCTCTCAATAATAGAAACATAATCCCTCCTGCACCAATATTTGTTGTCTTTGTGGTGTTAGTGATCCTTGTAGGGCATTAACCTCCATCGATATTGGTTGTTATGCCATAGTATTGGATAGGAGTATAGAACTTTGTCCTATAGGTTGTGCTCCATAATTTTTGAAATGTATAGCATTGATCTTTTTTACAATCCTAATTGCCTCCTCAAATATTTGTAGATTCTTTAATTCTATTTTTTTCTAAATTACAGATTTCAACCTTCAAATAAATCAATCTATCATCTTTGCCTTTGAAATATAGCTAATTTGGAGACATAGGGACTTACATCAAGAGATATAATATTGCACTAACTTAGATTGTGTAGGATTAATCAATTAAATATGTGCTATCTTTTCCACATTAATGGGTCAAAATTAACTCCTAAACTTGGTCTCAAACTCCTTCCAATCACAAAATCTACCTTAAGTTCTATAGCTTTGAACTCAATGTTATCACCAAATGGCTATTCTATTTGTCAAATAGCTAGCAACATACATAATTCCTTTGGTGTTATTTGTCTCAAATAATTGGAGATATTGTCGCATGCTAAAAAGCCATTGGCATACATCTTCTTGCCTTAAAGTCTTAAAATATGTATCAGACTTACTTAATTTTAGCCTAATAGATGTTAATATTTTTATCTTAAAGGCTTCTATTTGCCCTTGTAAAGTAGCTATTTAGCCTAAAAGGTGTTGTATCTCAGTTTCCATCTAGGATTGCTTTGCCATATCTTCCATGCTACAATTTTCTTATTGAACTCTGCTATTATAATATCTTCTTTTCTTTTAGCTAATTTTTTAAAAGTAGCTTGTGGTAGCTCCAAAATAGTACTTGATGTGACTATAACAATTGATCTTCAACTATACAATGGCTATCAACATATTATCAAAGAGTAGATTAATATTTTTTTTTAATACCAATGAAATAAGATTGAACTATCTCTAAGATCTAAGATTCTTCTAATCTATAGCAATATAAATCCCATCATAATGTAAGATAGTGTAGATCAGAACAAAATTGAATAAATTAAAATAAAATAGAATATAAAATTTAGAATATAGTAAAATATAATAAAATAGAATTAAATAAAAAAAAACATAAAATCAAACTTTATTAAAATATATATATATATATATATATATATATATATATATAATTGAATATCTAAATGGTCCTAGTTAGTCCTATTTAGATTTTGTCCAATCATCCTCAAACTTTTTAGAATATTTTTAATAGTAGGTCATTTTTAGAGAACCACCTTAAGTTCTTTGTAGAATATTTTATAATAGATCCTATATAAACCACCAACCTAGCCTAAATTCTAGTAACTTCTAAAAACTTCTAAAAGCTTTTCAAAGATGGCTCCAACTATCTATCTTCATGTATTAATAATACAAATATCTTATCCATATTCCATTACAAATTTAGAATAGGTTATATACTCTTTATAGATCTATTTTTGTTTAGATCTTTGCTTGATTAAGTTGGTTAAGAAGTCCTGAAATCAAAAGTAAGGGATATCTATTTTTTATGGTGATCTTATTAAATCTTCAATAGTCTATGTACATCCATAAAGATCCATCTTTTTTCTTTACAACTAAAATAAGAGCTTTTGTTGGAGATTTCAAATGGCATATGAAGTTAATATCTAAGTTCTTATCAATGTATTCTTTTGGTGTAGCCAACTCATTTTGCAATAAGCTATAGATTGGTTTGAATGGTGGTTGAGCTCTTCCTTCTACATCAATTGAACAATTATAGGATTGATGCTCTAGAAGTATATTTGATTTTTAAAAAAAAAAAACGTCCTAAAAATCTTGATACTCACTAGAAATACCACTTGACATCTTTCCACTATTAAAAATGGATGTATCATAAATAGCAAAAGATAGCCCTTTTTTTGCCACATGTATAGAAGGTCTTGCACCTAATAGTAAAATTTTTGATATATTAGGCTTATCTATTTTTATTTTATTTTTAAAATTTAGAATTAAATTATAAAAAAAATTAAGGTTATGAGAAATCCAATCTATTTAAAGATTATATTTTTTTAACCATGATAATTCTAAAAAAATTAGATTGGAAGGAGATCTTATCACATTAAATATTTTTATATTATTATGATCTTTAATTATTATATTTGAAAGAAAAATCTCATGAATAACATCTTCAAAAGAAAATAAACAACCATCTATGACTTCTACATATACGGATTTAGTTTTTTTGACTAAACATATTTCTTGTTTCTTGACAAAATCTTTGTCTATAAAATAGGTTGAGGCTCTTGAATCTAATAATGCAAAAACTTTGTGATTTTTAGGAACTTAATATATATCTATTGTAAAATCAGGTGATGACTTTGAGGAGAGAATAGGACCTTTACTAGGTATTGCACATGATTCTAGCCGCATAGTCCCTATTGTAGCTGGAGAAACTTATTTTCTGATACATTGACTTTTTTGACAAGTGTATTCCTTATTTTGTGATTTCATTATTTCTTTGGATAATATTGAGAAATATACTTAGCTTTTTTACAATAAAAGTACAAATCTTTTTCACAACATTAAGTCTTTTCTTGCTCATTGAGGAATTTAAAATATACCTTATTAATTTACATTGATTTCAACCTTGATAAATAAGTTTCTAAAAAAATATATATATTATTATTACTTGGCTTATTTTTTTGTCAAGTCTTTATTCTTAAAACCTTTAAAATAATCAATTATTGCATGCAATGGCTTGATTAATAAAATATTTCAAAGATTTTGGTTTTAACATTGTTAATAAAAAATCTTTGATATTATCCTTCAATCTATATCAAAAATGATTGATAAGAGCTTTATCATTCCAATCCACACTGCAAGTTGTCAAGGACAAGAACTCGATGAAAAAGCAATTCACACAAGTGAGCCTTCACTCAAAAAAAGGTAACAAAATATAAATAAACAAGTATATATATTGAAAGAGAAACTAGAATGGCTATTGCCAAAAGACAAGAAAACTAGAGAGCCTTGAAACTAGACTGGAAGCAAGAAAGGAGTTGACAAGAGTGAAGAAGGCTTCACTTTTGTCTCTATATATACTATCTAACTAGGGACTACATGGCAACGTTCTAGAGGACCTTTGAAAAGTGTTGACTTTGTAGGACACATGCCTTGACTTACAAGGCAAGTTTTTCTATGTGTGGGCCACATTATTAGTTTGGTCTTCAAGCTAACAACATGTGTGGTACATGGCCAACTTGTTGACCACGTTTCTAATCCAAAAAGTCAATTAAAGACACCTATAAAGTCAAAGCAGCATCTATGAAGCTTCTAAGAAGCTACCATATCAAATACTATAGAATTAACTTACTTTTATCTACTTTTATTTACTTCTACTTATTTATATATGTAATTACTGGCTTATATGAGTATGTCTGTGATATTACCCTCCTTTCTAGGAACGAGTTCCACGAAGAGCGGTCATCATATGTTGAGGAAATCTATGATGCGACAAATTGTATTTGCTACATACTCTGATCTTTGTTCTCTTCGAAGATGATTGATAGGGCCTCTCAACCATCGATAGTGTCTCATACCAAGGCAGAAAGACCACCCAATTATTTGATCATTATTGAGGCCTTCATAACTTCCTTCGAATAGAACATTTGAAACACTATTAAGAGTTGTTCCTACCTCTAGTAAAATCACCAAACATCGAGAGTCCCTTCCTACGTCGTGATACCAAATGCGTTGTATCTTGCCATCTATTTGAGAAAGAACATGTTGTTTTTGAAGATCTTCATCTTGATTGAGTCATCTTGAAGGTTGTGAAAATCGTAATGTCTCCTTTGATAGGTCAGCAAATGAAGGCTCTTGAAATGAATCCACTGGTTATTGATTCTCCATCTCCCAAGCATTACAACTACAAAGAAGCTATAAACAAGGATTGAAAGTAGAATGTTATCTTGCCTAGATATTTTTTTTTTTAGAAAAAAGATTTTCATCTTGATTTTGATGGATGTCGTCAATGAAAAGCATCCATCCCCTTTCGTGCATTTGTAAGATTCTTTATTGGCTACCATGTGCATTCACTAATATCATATCTGTACCAATAGACAAGATATTCTAATTTATTTCGGCACCACCTTAAATCTGAAACTTCTTCTACTTCAAACTCTTCATTATTGTCCACTTCTATAGGAGGAAGTGGAGCTTGTCATCTTTTTGGTATGTCCATTGTCTTGTATGGTTCAAGAAGAGACACGTGGAATACTAGATGGATTTACATTGACTTCGGTAGATGTAAACGATATGCGACTAGATTGATTTGTGTAGAAATAGAAAATAGTCCCAACCTTCGATAGTCCAACTTATCACAAGAACGAGTGGTCTTGATATTGCGATGGAATAGCCATACCTTATCAGCCAAGTAGAATGGTGGTTGTTCCTTTCAATAGACATCCGCATTGACCTTTTATTGTTCTTGAGCCTCTTTTAACTGCGCCTTCATCGTTGCATGTAGCTCTGACAAATGAATCGCCAAATCTTTCGTAGCAGGATTATCAACTTTTGAAAAGTCAAAAGTATCAAGTCGTGGATGATAACCATAATTAACAAAGAAAGATGTTTGTTTTGTAGAAGAATGTATCGTGTTATTGTAAGCAAACTCTACTAATGGCAAAAGAGTTGTCCAATCATCTTCTTGGTAATTAATGGTACATCTTAAATATTGCTCCAAAACTTGATTAACACGCTCTGTTTGTCCATCAGTTTGAGGATGGAATGCTGAAGATAGTTTTATATCTGTTTTTAGAATCTTAAAAAGAGTCCGCCAAAATCTTGATATAAATTGAGTTCCCCGATCTAATATAATATCCTTGAGTAATCCATGATAGCGATAGATATTGTCAAGAAAGAGCTTAGGTGTTTCTTCACATGTAATAGATTTTGTACATGGTACAAAATGTGCCATCTTGGTAAAACGATCTACTATCATGAATATAGAGTCATAAGAACCTAAGATTGGAAGATCTGTGATGAAGTCCATAGAAACAGAAGACCATGGTTGTTCTGGAATGGATAATGGTTGAAAAAGTCGAAAAGGTCGATGATGAGGAGTTTTTGATCTTGAACAAATATCACATGATTGTACAAAATCTTTGACTGCCTTCCACATTTGAGGCCACCAAAAATCCCTAGATATCAGTTCCAAAGTCTTATTGTATCCAAAATGTCCTGCTGCAAAGAAGTCATGATGAGCTTGAAGAATACATAAACATGCTTCTCCTTTTCAAATATATAGGCGTCCTTCGAAATAGAGTAGGTTGTTCTTGAACTCGAATTTAGAGGAATCATAAATTTTAGAAGAATTATTCTTGATATCATGAATAAGAGGGTCTGAAGACATACTTAACTGAACTTACTTAAGAAAAGTTAAATCAATAGTCAATATTGATTTTATTGCTCGAAGATGAAATTACTTCGACTTCAAGAGAACCGTTCTTTGTTGCTCAAAAGCTACATCTCCTTCTTTTGGTGCAAGATAAGAACGTCTAGACAAGGCATTAGACAAACCTTATTATTTTCCTAATCGATAAGTGATGATGAACTCGAATCTTGATAAAGACATGCTTCAACAAGCTTGACAACAATTTAATATGTGTATTGATATGAAATACTCGAGGTTCTTCTGATCCGTATATACGGTGACTAGACTCAAAGCACCTTCTAGATAATGATGCCATTCTTGAAAAGAATCTATAATTGTAAGAAGTTCTTTGTCATGGATCTCATAATTGATTTCTGCTGCTGAGAATTTTCTTGAATGAAAGGCTACTAGATAAAGTTTGTCATCTGTTCCCATTTGTGACAAAACCGCATCGACAACAAAGTCTAATGCATCTGTTTCCATAAAGAATGCTTTGAAAAAATCAACATGATACAAGATTGGTGCAGAAACAAACGTTGTCTTCAAAGATTCAAAAGCAACTTTCGCTTCTTGATTCCATTAGAGTTTGTCTTTACAAGTCAAACGTGTAAGTGGAATTGTAACTTGAGCGAAGTCTTTGATGAAGATCCGATAGTAGTTGAAAAATCTCAAAAAGTATTGGACATCTCTTACCGTTTTTGGGATCTTCCAATCTATAATAGTTTGAACTTTCTTAGGATCCATTATAAGTCCATCATTTGAAATGATGTAACCTAAAAAATCGACTTGAGTAGTGTGGAATACATACTTTTCTATTTTGGCATAGAGTCCTACATCTCTTAATTTTTGTAACACATGACGAACATGAAGTTCATGTTTTTCTAGATTCTTAGAATAGATCAAGATGTCGTTTAGATAAAAGACCACAAAATCATCCAAAAAATCTCAAAAAAAATCATTCATTAGATGTTGAAAAGCTGTTGGTGCATTTGTAAGTCCAAAAGGTATGATGTTGTACTCAAAATATCCATACCTAGTTCGAAACGTACTCTTCCATTCATCTCCTTTTTTGATGCGTACTAGATTGTATGCTTCTCGGAGATCTATTTTTGTATAGATCTTAGCTTGATTCAGCTGATCAAGAAGTTCAGATATTAAAGGTAGTAAATACCTGTTCTTAATGGTAATCTTGTTGAGTCCTTGATAATCAACACACATCTGCAATGATCCATCTTTTTTCTTCACAAATAGAATTAGAGCTCCTGCCGGAGATTTAGAATGGCGTATGAAATTCTTGGCTAGATTTTCTTCAATATACTCCTTGAGTTTAGTCAACTCATTTTGTGATAAACTATAGATTGGTTCGAATGGTGGTTGTGCTCTTTCTTGAAGGTCAATTGAGTAATCATAGGGACAATATTTCGAGAGTGTATCCGCATTCTTTTTTTCAAATATATCTTGAAATTCTTGATATTGGCTTAGAATGCCACGTGAAGTCTTTGCACCGTTAGAAACGGGTGTGGCATAAATAATATATGGTGATTCTTTCATAGCAGCAAGCAAAAAAACTTTTGCACCTATAAACATGGGTTTAATTGAACTGGACTTATGACTCTCTATTTGATTAATTACATTATTAGTTATACTTTTAGAGAAAGTAAAAATTTAGAAAATCCAATCTATTTGAGGGTTGTATTTTTCTAACCACAATAAACCTAAAATGACTGGATTAGAGGGAGATCTAATGATATTAAATACTACATAGCTATTATGACCATTGATTATTACTTCTATAGAAAGGGTTTTGTGAGTAATATCTCCAGAAGACAATGGACGACCATCTATGACTTCTATATGAACAGGTTTAGTTTTCTTTACCAAAGATATGCTATGTCTTTTAGTAAATTCTTCATCTAAGAAATATGTTGAGACTCGTGAATCTAACAAGGCAGAGGCTTTGTAATATTTCGGTCCTAAAATAACATTTAATGTAAAACAAGGAGAGGGCTCTGAAGAGAAAATAGGACCTTTACTAGATGTTGTGCAAGGTTCCAGCTGCACGGTCCCTATTGTAGCTGGACAAATTTGTTTTCCAACATATTTTCTTCTTTTACAGCCATACTTCTTATTTTGTGGTTGCATTATTTCTTTGGACAAAGTTGAGCAATATATTTTGGTTCTCTACAATATAAACATAATCCTTCTTAATGACGATAAGTCTTTTCTTGCTTAGTAAGAGGTTTGAAATGTACTGCATTAATTTGCATATCCTCTACTTTTGAATGTATGTATTGAAGAGGTGTTGGTGTTGCCACTGAATTATAGTAACGTTGAGGTCCACTTGTAAGGTTCTCAGATCAAAATTCAAAAAGGTGATTGTCACACTTCATAGCAAAATCAATTACTTGACTCAATGTTTCAGGATCAAATAAGCTGAGCATTAATTTTTTTACCTCATATTATAATCTGTAGAGAAATTGGCTAATAAGTACAACATCATCCTACTTGATATCAGTTGCAAGTTGTCAAAATTGTGAAGCATACAACATTACTGATCGATTGCCTTATCATAAAATACGAATCTTATTGGTTGCAATACGAATTACATCATGTTCTCCATACATGGATTGAAACTCCATCAAAAAAGCCTCTAGATTATCTAATATTGGATCTCGTCATTCAAGAAAAGATGAATACTACAATAGTACTGAACCTGAAAGAAGCATATCAATGAATCTAACTTGCGATCTTGGAGTTGGATAGCTTTGGGATTGAAGTTCAATTACAAGTTACACTTGATTGATAAATCCTCAAAATTTAGATCTGGTGCCATCAAACTTCTTGGGTAGGAAAATTCTTGGTTCTCTAATGTTGGAAGGGCATTCCACCATAGGAGAAAGGACATGATTTGGTACATATGTTGAAGCAACTTTAATGATTTCTATATCTTCACTTCTTGCCAATCTTGTTGCTTCTTGTGGTGGTAAATTGAGTTGATGCATCATAAGCATTAACTCCCTCAATTATTTTTGCATTTGTGTCATTGTACTCTTCATTTCAAAAAGTTCTGCCATTATAATACTTAGAAAAGAGAAGATGTCTAATATCACTCAAGACAAATTGAAGGGAGGACTTAAGAACAAAGAAAATACTAAGGACAATATTAGTTTAGAAGAGGATAATCCACAACTTCTAATATGCTTATATCTTATCAAAAAAAAGGTGTAATCCACTCTTAATCAAGATTAGATAAAACTCTAATATTATAGGTGTACTCTAGTCAATCTGTCAATGACAAGAACTCGATGAAAAAGCAATTCACACAAGTGAGCCTTCACTCAAAAAAAGGTAACAAAATATAAATAAACAAGTATGTATATTGAAAGAGAAATTGGAATCGCTATTGCCAAAAGACAAGAAAACTAGAGACCCTTGAAACTAGACTAGAAGCAAGAAAGGAGTTGACAAGAGTGAAGAAGGCTTCACTCTTGTCTTTATATATATTATCTAACTAGAGGCTACATGGCAATGTTCTATAGGACCTCCAATAAGTGTTGACTTTGTAGGACACATGCCTTGACTTACAAGGTAAGTTTTTCTACGTGTGGGCCACATTATTAGCTTGGTCTTCAAGCTAACAACATGTGTGGCACATGGCCAACTTATTGACCACGTTTTTAATCCAAAAAGTCAATTAAAGACACCTATAAAGTCAAAGCAATGTTTATGAAGCTTCTACGAAGCTTTTATATCAAATACTATAGAATTAACTTATTTTTATCTACTTTTATTTACTTCTACTTATTTATATATGTAATTACTGGCTTATATGAGTATGTCCGTGACACAAGCAAGGTTTTGGAATTGAATAGTATATATGGTAGGTGACCATAATCCTTGTTGTACAGATAAGAGTTTGATCTTTGTTACTCTTTTTCAATTATTTTTTTCAAATGCAGCCGTAAAAAATTCTATGAATGAATTCAAATCATAAAGAAGTTATGAATTCTTTTCCATTAATGGTGCAAATCAAGAGAGAGCACTTCTAGAAAGAATTGTGCCCATAAATTCAATTTAAGTAAATCCATTAAGATATTGAAAGGGATGCAATCTTAGATAGAACTTGACTTGTTACAAAAAACTTCAAAATTTTGATCTTATTCCATTAAACTGATTAGGCATACTAATATGCATTGATGTCACACTTATAGAAGTAAAACTTCTTAGATTTGGTTATAAGATCAATCTACTTACTTCCTTCAATTACACAACTTCTTGCCATAGATTTTGAACTTTTTTTTATATGTGTAGGATTAAAATTTCTATGATTGGCACTAATGATGCGTGAAATTTCTACTCTAAGAGTATTGAGAAGTTCATGAAGATCTGCAATAGTTGCAAATCTATTCTTACTTCTATCAAGTATAGCATCTATGAATTTTCCTTCTATTTTAAAAAACTTAGCAAATTCATAAGTCAAATTAGATGAGGATAATCGGAAACCTCTAATATTAAATAAAAATTTCTACAAAAAAGAATAATCCACTCTCTTTAAGGAAAAAATTTGATATTAGAAAACTAAACAGTTTGTTTAAAGGTGGATAATCCACAAGCTTCAAAATACAACAATAGAATTGGAATAATCCATTTACTTCTAAAACAATATAAGGACAATAAGTTAGCATTCTTATCAAATTGTCAAGGATATGAATCTTAAAGAAAGAAAGCTTCAATATACTCTTGTATTATTCAAAAAGACTAGGAATTCATTTAAGAGATTAATATATTGAACTAACATAGCTATTGCCAAAGATAAGAAGACTAAAAAGTCTTGAAACAAGACTAAAGAGTAAAAAGGTATTGAGAAGAATAAAGAAGGTTTTACTCTTACTTCTATATATATTCTTAACTAAGAGCTACATGGTAATGTCCTATAAGACATCTAACACGTGTTGACTTTGAAAAACATGTATCTTAATTTACAAGGCAAGTTTTCTATATATATGCCATATAGTTAGTTTGTTCCGCAAGCTACCAATATGTGATTAACTTGTTGACCAAATTTCTAACCTACCAATCAACCATAAACACATGTAAAATCAATGCAATGTCTACGAAGTTTTTAGAAAGTATTTTCAGAAAATATTATGAAATAAATCTATTTTTATCTACTTCTACTTAATCATATAGATAAATAATAAAATAAATATATATATATTTGTCACAATATCCCTGATAGTGATATCCAATTTTTATGAGAGATATATTTGAAAATACATGGATATTCTTCATATTTTAAGATATTTTAAGGTTCTTCAAGGAAATATTTTTAAAAAATTGTTGTTTCTTTCTTTATACTAGTGGCTTTTATTCTTTTTTTCTATGATTACTTTTGGTTAATAACTTGAATTTGGACCTCAAATATTTTTAAAGCAAAGAATCCATCAAGATTTATTTTGTCTTAAGCAATCAAAGTACTATGGTTATTATTTACTATAGTGATTAAGAAACTTGGTGGTTTACAAATCCAATGAATATAAAGTGAATGTAAGTTGAATCTATCTAACAAACAAAGTAGAATTAGGAGGGAGAATATATAAGAAGTTTTATTAGAAACTACATTACCGTTTGTAGAAACATTGGACAAGATTTTGAATTTAAGCAACTTAAAGCCATTCATTGTAAACTCTAAGACATTAATTAAAGAGATTTTGCCACAAATTTTGTATTTTCTTGCATGCCTTCTAAATTCGCTAAAAATCTATGATTTGCATCCATAAAACATTGCAAAAAAACCAAATCACAAAGATAAGATGTTGTGAGCCTTGCTAGAGCCTAGAAAAATTGAAAAGCATTGTATAAAAAATAGACCTCCTGCAAACTAACTCCTCAATAGTATAATCCAATCATTGAGATCACAACTGATTTAACATATCAATCTATGAAGATAACCTTCTTAATAATCCAAGACAAGATTATATACTAAAGCAATATTTTTTTGAAAAAATTTCAAATATATCCCTTAAATACCTTGAAATATCAAGAATATTCCTTTATTTTTTATAACAAAAAATGTACTCCTTGTATATGATAGGATATCACCACAAGAGATACATTTGCTATTATGAAGAATGTAAGGATATTCTTTATATTTCAAGGTATTTGAAAGATATATTTGAAAAAAAATCTTAACATGTTAATAGTTGTAGAGAGCTTGACAAATGAGCATGATTTCACATGTAAAATTGATTAACTTTATTAGACAAGTCTCTTTGCTACATTATACAATTATCAAGTCACTAACATAGAATCCAATTTTATAGATAAAAGAATATTCTAATATATTCTTAAAACTATCCTAAAATCTTCTATTATAAAAGCATAACCCACATTGCAATGACATCAGTATACATTAGAAAGGTCTCCAACAAACTTGCTCTTTATAAGAATCCCAATTTTGCAACAAAGTTTCAACAAATAGTTAATTCTTTCTGATTATGAAATCAAATCATTAGCAAAACCTTGTTATTGATGTCTTTCTTGAACCTTATTAAAAATTAGCATTATACAACCAACTTTAGTTTGATACAGAGCTTCTAAATATGCCAAATAAATGCATGAAACACACTCATGAGTGTACAGATTCAAGTCTCATCCGATCAAAAACTTTACCAAAAAAATAAAAATAACACATGGATACCAAAAAAATATCTTTATCATAATTCCTTAGAATAAACTTTACTGTCTGGAATTTATATATGTATATATACATAAAATCACCACAACCTTTTACGTACAGAGGCTTTAACCTCAAAAGTAAAATATTTATAACCTCCTAAATAATACAATCACGAAATATGTACAAAGCCGTATCTATATATATATATATATATATATATATAATGAGCACGCTTTGTCCTCCTGCAGAAACACATCCTTAATACGGTGCCTCAGTCAAGGTCCTGCTTCAAAATAGGCAACTAGAAGACCCCCTTTTATTTTCAGGTCTTTGGAATCCGGGGACACACGGGGAAGGAAGGTGAGAGCCAGGCGTTGAAGGTCCACGCCAAGAGCGGCATGCAAAGCTCCACGCACATCGCCGCTTTTCAACCCTGGACCCACAGAACACTCCTGCACAGAACCTTTCACCCACGCACTTCCCACTCTTCTCATCCGCAATCCTTTCAACATGCTGCTCGGAATCAAAGCTCGTCTCAATTATGTAAGGGTTGGATTCCCATGCCGAGCTGAGCTCACTGTGCACAAGGCCGAGTCCTCATTGAGACTCGTGAGACGCCGACAACTGCCCAGACTCTCCGAAAATTTGTCACATCATAGCATCGAGCAACCCACAAGCTGTCACGGCGAATCTGATACTGACGGTTACTCTTTATTGTTGGTAGCATCACCAAATCTGATGGAATTGTAGCAACTCACTCCAATCATTCAAAGGCTTCGTGTTTTTGCCCTCCAGAGATCGAGGAATCTTTGCACAAAGTTTTCAGTGAACTCACCCATTTTTCGAGAAGAGCTGTCCTTGAGCATCGACCTTGAGGTGGCCGACTGCATGGACCTTATATCGCAGCCGACTTTGTGCTCGTATGTGTATGTGTATGTGATTTTATTTTAAAAGGAAATTATCAAATAGAAATTTTGTTGCGGAAAGATGATGTGCCGATTCTATGTAATTCATGGCAGTAAGAAAAATGTTCTTTGATGTTTTGAAGACTTCTGGGCATGAAGGTTCGAGGTCTGCGTTTGGTATCAAATTGAGGTCGTTGATATCCACACCCACACCCTGGCAGCGGCTCATCTGCAGGAACAATGCTGTCTAATAGAAAGACTTTGTTTTCACCGAAGTGAAATATACTTTGACTCAAGAGCAAACCCAGAGTATAGATATATATATATATATATATATATATCTGCACCCCGCCTGCTATTTTCACATCTCATCAGCAGTATTACCTCAAAGCATCTTCCTCTGGAATTTATTGGAACGGAACTTCAAAGTGGGGATGTGTCTATTGTACACATGTGTTTATACCTTCTACTTTTAACCGACTATCGTCTTTAACAATTGTGTCATTTCTATATACACTTCCATGATCTTATGTGGAGGTTACCGAATTGAATGTATTACGTGTCTATCACTATGACTGTAAATAATAGTAGTTCAATCAAGACAGCCAAGGATCTGTCAGTAGTTCGGAGACAGATTACCGTTGGGGTTGCGACGGTGAATCTTCGTTGCGGCGTGCGTACTTGATGCTGTGTCGCCGAACCCAAAGCTCATGCAGAGTCATGTGGAAAGCATCCCACGGTTTTGGAGGATCATTCCACTCCATGTGCTTGCTGGCTTGGTGGCCGAGGTACTGCATTTTGCGATATTCATCGGTTGAAATACTGCTCAAAAGAGTCTTCAAGTTGGGAGACTCCTTGACGCCAAGCACCACCGAGAATTCTTTCCAGTTGAGGACGTCTTGGAATGGGAGATCGTAGATGATGGAGTCCGCGATCAGGACGGGCACGCAGCCGAGTCGTAGGGAGTCCACAACGTTGAGCATTGCTTGCGGGGAAACACTCACGCAGAACCGGCTGGAGAGTAGCTTTTCGAATGGGGGAGATGGCTGGTCTGCAGATTCGACGTGGAAGTCGGAGTCGGAGGTCCACTTTTGAATCACGGATGCGACGATGGGGTCGATGTCTTCCGGAGGGCTGCTGACGAAAACTAACTTCGGTCTTTGGCTCGCTCCCACCAAATTTTGCACTTCTGCTATGTGCTGGGATTTGTAGGAAGGCAGTGAGATGTCCTTGTGGGGGAAAAAGTTTTGATTACGACGGAGCGGTGAGCTCGCGACCTGGATGGCGTTCTTCGTGAGCTCTAGGTTGTTGCGATGGTTGATGGGATCGTATGCGTGGCTTGAGAAGTAGAAATGATCTGCTCCCAGTGACAGGTCCCACAATTTGTACGTGTTCCTCAACCATTGCAAGTAGTGGCGAAGATGTTCACCGACCTTAGCAGGGCCAACAGCGGCCCAGACGCGGTCGATTGAGATTGGCAGGAAATACAAATGAGCGCCGTCGGCGTCGTCAGTGACGAAACGTTTGCTCTCGACGAGCAAATTGAAGAAGGTATCTGTAGTGCTGCTGGTTTCTACCCCGAGTTCTGAAACCATCTCGGAGGGATTCATCCCATACTCGTACTGAGTGAAGTTGTAGTTCTGTGAGGCTGGGTAAAGATAGATGCGCAGATTTTTGGCCATATCATTGTAGTTCATGGCAAAGAATTCAGGAGAGTGGTAAAGCCTAGGGAGGGTGCTTCGGAGGTCAAGCACAACATGATCATCTTCCGTAATTTCCAGCGAGAAGATCGAATCCGATGACACTTTCTTCTCCTCAGATGGATCAGTTTCAGCTTTGGCTTCAGTCAGCTTCCGTGCACCCACCGTCAAAGCTCCGTAGGAAGATGAAATTGACGATCCATCTTCTGGTTCTCCCAAAACGGGCTGTAATTCTAGCGCAAACCCGCTTGACCGACCGAAGTTGCCATCGGGGGACCACGTGCCACAAATTATAGCAACCGCAAAGCAGTAAACGAAAGTGATAATTGCCACTCTCTGCTTAGGAAACGAACTCATGGCTCTGTGAATAACACTTCCCCCCTGTTCCTGTGATAATCCGGTCCCAGCGTGATCCTTTCCAGATGATAGAGTGCTACTATACCAAAGGTAGGTCTTATACTTCCACTCGAAATTGGAGGAAACATCAGAACCTTAACCTTCCACTTCTGAGAATCCGCTGCAAGCGACCTGGTAAGACGATGTCAGCTATTTCGAAGCCTGCAAAACTTTAACAAAGCATTTGTTAACTAGAGGTAGTTGAATTCATTCAGATACTCCCAGATTTCTTAATAAAAGAAAAAATAAGAAGAAGAAGAAGAAGAAGAAGAAGAAGAAGAAAAAATAAAGCTATACCTGCACCGAGCTCTACAGCCAACCTCTCAACAAAAACCTCTCAAAAGCTACCATCATGCAAGTAGATACGTGCACAGAGGCAGCCTATAACTATCAGCAGACCTCAAGGACCTTCAAAACCTAGAGATGCGACTCTCCATGCAACTTTCACAAGCACAGACAACACGGAAGGGCTCCCGTGAATTGGTCCTGGTTCGCCAACTACATGCACGACTCCTGGAATTTTCTATCATTACTAGCTATACTATAAGAACATGGAACGTCTCTGCCAGTCACCAAAAAGACAGCTGTATTATTTCAGGCGATCAATCGGAGTGGGAAACGAGCGTCAGATTTTCCTCAATCCACCTACTTCGAGTCAACAAATGAATTTTTTTTTCATGAAAGCGCCTTCGTAGAGAAGACGTGGATGACTCAACCTCAGCTAAAATCTGGTTGCAACCTACGTTAGACAAGAGGCCTATGCTCTAACTTTGCAAGCGACCATACAAGGGAAAGAGAACGCCAAAAAAAAGTCGAGAGTTATCGAGAAGAAGACGTCGACGCTCTAAAAACACCCACAGCATGCAACACCAATCCTGTCCAATCTTTAGTTCAGAAACCAACCTCGACACTCTTCGTGACCGTCTCAAAAGGATGCTAGGGGTACAGATCCAAGGGGTGCAATCAATCTCCGATTCTAATGGAATTTCAGGGGCCCCTGAAAATCCACACCGGGTCTGAAACAAGACAAGATTTGAGCTCCACACACCAGAAACCTGCACAAGGTAGTCTACAATAAGAATCGAACTCGCCTTGCCGATGCATGCCATGTACATCCAGAGTTCCCAGGACCTTTATCACACGGTAGAGATAGCGGGCTCAGAGGGCGGAAGCTCTCGGCAACGCAGTCGTAGCCACCTTCAATGATTGGGCAGAATCGGCTGATAGCAACGCACAAAGTACCGATGCAGATGTATTTAGAAATCGCACTAGTAAATAACTCAGGGATCATTTATAATTGGGCTAAATGGCTGAGATGATGCAATTGGCCAAAGGAGGCTGGATTCCAGCTACTTCTTTAGCGAATCCTCTCCGCCGAACGACGGCCACACTGCAAGGCTGGGCCCTCGTGCATTCCATCTGCCATGGGTGACGCTCCATCTTTTGGGAGCTACCCAGTCGCGGGTCGTCCACCAGAAGAGCGCAAGGAAAAGGCCTTTAGAGCTACTCCTGCACATTGAAATTCACCACGTTGTCACTGTTGGTCCTGGAAATCCTGCACTGTTTGGATTGTCAAAGAGAGTTGTCCACGCACGCGCCATCTGGGAAAAGGCTCCTTTCAGCTCATTCCTCCGTCCTGTGGTGCTATTGCAGGAAAGACCTCCCTTTTTTAATCTGTCACGTCCTTAAGTATTCTTTCGTCGTCACGAAGAATAAAGACACAGGAAACAGTCTCCGTATTGTCAATTTCTCACATACCCAAATTGTCCGAAGAAAAAATTGCCTACAAGGAACGAAACCTTGAATTTAGACATCCTGCAAGGATTTTAGATCGAATATCTACAAAGATATATAGTTATATGGGTGATAAGAGATTCACCCAGATCCTTATTTTATGTGTTTTACAATATAAACGCTGTTTACTCGAAGCATTTATCTGCCCCAACATTCAAACGCCCTAAAATTATGTCAAATTTTGAAATCGACTCTCCTGAACAAACTCTTTATCCTCTTTTTAATTTTTTTTTTTTTAATTTTTTTTTTTCCAGTGATATTGGCGAATCTGCTGGAATGGGTTTTATGAAACAGTACACGGTTTTTGTCGAGTAAAGTCATGCATGATTCCTGACGCTTGTCAAAATCCGGCCATATACACTCCCCGAACTCGTATAAAAATGTGTAGGAATCCCACCTCCATTCGTACGACTCAACCAACGATACACCACCAGCTTTGTTGGTTTTTCTGTTCTTTTTCTTTTTCTTTTTCTTTTTTCAACGAAAACCCGAAAAATAGCCCAATTCAAGCACATCTCGAATCACCCTTCGTCCAGGCAGTCCGGGGGGGGGGGAGGTCAATTATGGAGTCTCCATTCCTAGGTTCAGCCATATCCGTCCCAACGCGTCCCTCGCTTCCGCAAGAATACGCAAACAGAGAGACTGCCTATCTCTCAACCATATAATTACATTAATGAACAGCGTAGACGATTCGAAGGTCAACGATGCCAGAAATCATGTCAAGAGCAGAAATAGAGGATGACAGTGACTTCGAACAACTGTCCCCTGAAAACAGTGCCCTAAACCGACAACTGCGAAGACGACGACGACGCCGTGAAGGATGGAAGGACGGAAGACGAAGAAGAAGACCGGATGACGTGGATGTGAACGTCACCCTACGTGAAGGCCATCCCCTCGAGCAATCCTAGCTGGCAGGAAGCGTACAATGTCCCATCCTTTTTCTTTTTTGGGAAAATATCATAATACCCCTGAAATATTAAGAATATCCATGTATTCTTGATAATAGCAAATTTACCCCACTTTTGTGGTAAATGTAAATGTGTCCTCAAACTTGACAAGCTATAATTATTATCCTATGTAGGTGCATCCGGAGCCCAAACCGTGTGCTGTTCAAATTTTGACATGGAACTTTTTTGCATAGTTTGGATGTCAGTTTGGACGTCATTGTTGTCATTGCACACTTTTTGCAACACAAAATTTGCAACTTCTATGCACCAGTTTGAGAATCTTTATCATCCATTATTGCAAAAATGACTTACTCAATGGAGATGGAGTCTTTGGATAGATGGTAGATTGATGCAAAAGTCTACAACAATTAGTAAGTTCCGTTGGCATCAAATACTACTAGTTGGATGATTTACAAAACCAAAGTCTCGACATGAGAGTTGCCACATGGGAGTTGCAAACTTTTTATTGCAAAAAGTGTGGGATGCTAGTAGCAAGATTTAATCCATGGAGTACCCAAACTGTGCAAAAAAGTGGTGCATCAAAATTTGCATGGCACACATACTAGGCCTCTGATGAATCTAAAACAAAATAATAATTATAGCATATCAAGTTGAAGAGGAGATTTATAATTATCACAAAAGTGAGGCATAGATTTTCTACATTTAAGAATGTAAGGATCTTCTTGTTATTTCAACATATTTTAGGGATATTTATGATATTTTCCGTTCTGTTTTAGACATAAAAGTGGATTTCCATGTGCATCAATTAGTAATGGATTTAAAAGATATAACATCATCCAAAATTACTAGGAACCTCTTATTAAGATACAATTTAAGCAAGGTCATTGGTATTACTAGATAATCATTATTTTTATTTTTATAAAGTATTAAATCTTTTAATAGAATTTTAGAGTTCTATGATATTATCTTATCTATTTTTCCTCTAAAGAATTTGCTTACCATCAAAGACCTATTTCAACTTTGGAATAAAAACTTACTACTATGTCATTGATCTTGCATTTTTTTTTTTTCTTTTAGTACATTTCATAACACATCTCTTTATTCTATAAGGCTTCAAATAAACTTCTTTTTTTAAATATTATGTCATATTTAATTATTAAATTTCATATTGTTGTGTTTTATCAAAATTATCCTAAGACAAGATACTTAGATATAAAAAAAATAGTAGTATTTTAAATTCTTTAAATCTCAAGAATTGTTTTGCAATTTTTTTCTTTTTTTATTTTTTTTTTGTTAAAAAGCTTTTTAGGATTTTATTAAAATACTTAGTTAAGTAAGAACAGTTTGGAAGAACCAACCTAATAAATAGACTTAGACCAATATAATCTAGACAATAGGAGATAGATTGGAGATACTTAATTTGCACAAGAATTGGACAATCTAAAATTTGGATTAGAGCAAATTAGGTCAAAAGGATAAATGGCTGTTATGAAAAAGACAACTAATCACTAATAATTGAAGTAGTATAGATAATTACAAAAGTTGATAGTATTGATAGTAATTGTAGGAAGACCATTATTATTATTATTATTTATTTCAAATTTTTATTTGAATTGATTGTAAATATAGATTACTTTTCAATTTACTATTCTATCTCTTTTATTTTTTAATCTAAGTTAAGTTTTTATAGTCTTTTTTAAAAAATTGAATTTTACACAATTAAGCTTAAACTAAAAATTAGTATAGAATTCCTTTTAATGTCAATTTTTTCAAAAACTTATCAAATTTGAAATAAGAAGAATTTTTTGTGAGTTTATATCCACAAATCAATATCTAATAAGAGGTATAACAATCTAATAATGATTTAAGGTAAATCAAGAGTTTTTTTCAAATCAAAAAGCAATTTTAGAAAAAAAAAAAAAAAAAAAAAAAAAAAAGATTTTAGACTTATTTGTATTTTAAGTACCAAAATTCACACCTTTAATCCACTTGATAGTAAGTATTTGTTTATTTTTTATAATGACTTGTATTATTAACTTAGATACTTTTGTTGACTGATTTACTATCCAATTAGTATAATATCCAAGTTTATGAAATTTTCAATTTTAAGATATTATAGATAATTTGCACAAGATAGATGTTGTTCAATCTTACAATTATTTAGTACAGAAACACCCCCAAAATCTATGAAGTATTATTTTAAGAAGACCTAACATACATGTTTAATATAAAAAGCCATAGTATTTGTTTTAGATTAGGTTCTTCAAAATTCTTTAATAATATATTAATTCTATGAGCACTTCTTTTTTACATGATCTTAATTTGAACTATACATCTTTAAAATTGATATTTTGAGTAACATTTTTTTTCTATTTAGAAGAAATTCGGTTCCAAAGATGATTTTTCTTTTATAAGAGTTTTTATCTTAAATTAATTATATTTATTATAATATTTTATTTTTTATTCCAATAATAATTATGAAAATCAAAAGTATGAACTTCAAAAATTCAAAGAATATTATGCTATCATTTTCAATAACCTTGATAAAAAAATAAACTTCAATTGTGTTGTCTAAAGTTTTTGGAATTGTGAGAAAGTTGTAGATAATAAAATCTTAAGTTGTAGGACTTTAGATTGTGTCCTTATTTTATTGATTTTATTTTGATTAGTCTAGGTATTATAAACCATAATTTTTCATTGATTTATAATATAATAGCTCTTATTTTGACAAAATAATTTAAAAGAATAAGTTCATTTGAGCTATAGAATCTAATCTTGTATCCTAGTTATAAATGTTGTAATTCATAACTACCTATTTAATTGAATAGTAGATCTCAATTAATAGGATTCAAACAAGAAGAAAAACTTAGACAAATAAGTCTAAGGCAAGTTGGAAATATCCAATCCATCTAAAATTTAGAAAATAAAACATAGGATTTTAAGACATATTGGAAATATTCAATCCTCTTAAGAACCAAAAATTCAAGTTATATTAAGATCTTAAATATAAAAGTTTAAGCAAGTCTAAGATACTTGATCAACTAAAAAATTGGACACCAAATTTAGATTTAATTAGGACACAAAAATAAGTAGCTACTTATATAAAGATGGTTAGCAACCAGAATTATATAAGAGTAGTATAAATATATAACAAGAGCACATTGAAGCGGTTTTTTCTTTTTTTTCTTCTTCTTCTTCTTTTTTTTTTTTTTTTTTTGTTGCTACCATTAATCAATTGAAATAAAATTTTATCTAAAAAAATTTTGAAGTTTTTTTATTTATATTGTTCTATATTATTCTTACCTTTTATATTTTCATTGAAGTAATGTTGTAAACAATTTGTCTTGTAATTGTGGTAGGTGTAGAATTCATCATAAGAATTTTTTGTTCTCAACTTATTTATTTTTGCAAAGTCAATATCATTATATTGTATTGCAAATTAGCATTTGATATAAGATAATATAATTTTGAGGTATTTGGAATTGATCATTGTATATTAATTAAATTCACAATATATTTTAATTAAGCTCCAAAATATTGCATTGTAAATAAATATACTTTTAGAACATCAAAGTTTAGATAAAAGATTTGATGAAAAGAGGTCCAAATTTTGAATCACAAATAATTAGATTTTCTTGCTTTCATTCTTTTTTATTTTTTTACATTTCTAACATAGATGATTTTGTCAAAAAAAATCTTTTTGATTGATGTAATATTCCAAGTTAATATTTCGCAACTATGCATTAGGATTTAAACTTAATAACAATAATTTGTATTGTAATATCCATAACAATAGTCAACTATGACAATTCATCAAGCTACAATAGCAGATGCATATTGACTTGTGCTTGCACTTATAAGTCTAACACCATTGTAGACTAGCAAACTTTAAACCACAAAGCTATTAATTCAATTTAATATCTTCTACGCACTTGAGTTAAGTATTATCCACTCTTTCAACTTTTCAATATTTTTTTTCATGACGAACCTGATTTAAATGTTTTTTCTTGATTTTTAAAAAATTCAACAATCTATTATATTCAAATATAATCTACTTACATGTCCAATATATTCCATAGTAATGGTGTTACTAACTTTGGAAATTAGTATGTTGTCTACTACCACCCAAAAAGAGATCAACATGATTATTTATTACATCAATATGTGCCAATAATATATACTTCTAAGTTTTACAACACCATCAATCTTTACAATTGAATATGCAAAGATGTTAAATTTGATTAATTCAAGAATAATATCTAAAATGCTTATGATTGCAAGGAATTCATGACCTATACTACAATGAATACAACCCATTCATTTAAAGATACAATGACTATATTTTAATTTTAATGCCAAAATAATTTTAATGGCATCCAACGATACATTTAATTTTGTGGCTTATGCCTATTCACAATTGAATCAATCCTCAATTATTAAAAATGTATAATATTTTTAATAATAAAACTTAAGGTCTTCTATATTAAGATATTTTTATTTGATAGCTTATTTTTTAGATTACTAGAATAGATTTGCATTGCAATAATTGGTCTTTTATGCAATATCTTTTTCAAAGCAAGCTGCTGACAAATTATTCAAATTTTATTCTCTTTTAAATAATCTTTCATTCAAATTTCTTTAAAAAAATATATAATAGATCTAATAAGCTTGACCACACTTGGCTTACATACTTCAATAATTTAAACACTCCATATAGCAAATCAAAAGACACCCCTTATTCTAAATCCATAGCAATAATTGCCATTTTTTTCCATAACTAAATTCCATCCTTGCTCTGACTATAAAAATTATCAAAAAATTCTATATATATTAAGTAAGTCCTATGGAAACTATATTTATTCTTATTATTTGATTTAGACTTCGAAACTTAAAACTTTATTGGTTATTATTGGCTACTAAGAAAAATCTTTCTCGCTGCTTGGCTCCAATTAATGCTATCAATTTTATTGGCACATTGGTCTTACAACTTATAATAAAGTCAATTTTACCATAGTTGCTTCTCTATTATAATTGCTTCTGTATAATAAAATTATAAAAGAAGAGCTTTAGCATTAATTTTTGGAAAAATTACTACTATGTAGATATCTAATTTAACAAATTCAAATACATTGGCATCCAACTTACAATCAAAACAAAAATTACATCCAAAAAGTTTGTTGAAATGTATCTTTAACAATGTAAAAGATACACTAGTCACATCAACCATGTGTAAGCTCATACACCTTGTACCTAAGGTTGATGAGTTTTTTAACCAACCACCTTTATTTGTAACACCCTTCAATTGAAAAACCAATTTTTACAATTATTAGCACTATTGTTATTGTATTATGTAAAAATCAACTAAGAAATACATTGAGCATTTAGCTATAGATAAATTTGATCTTGTTTTGAAGTTGGATTTATAATCTAAAATAGTGCATAAGGTTTTTAGAATCACCTTCTTAGAAATCTTAAAAAATTAAAAAAATCTTATTATACTCTATTTAACTTTAAATAAACCTTAAAAAATCATTAAAAATCCTAAATTAATTAGTAAAAAATCACAAAAAAATATTTTAAATTTATAAATAAATTATAAATAAATATTAGTTAAATATTAATAAAAATATTAATTAAATATTAATATAATATTAATTAAATTCTAATAGAATTCTAAAAATATTATTAAAATTCTAATCAAACATCAAATAAATTCTAATAAATCCTATTTAAATTATAAGTAAACGTCATATTAGATTTTAAATCTCAATAATAATCATTTCAACTATTGATTTTGTTTCAAAAAATTTATTCATCTTAATTTATTGTTTAAAAATAAATAAAATAGTTTGAAAAGAATTTAACTTACAAATTAAGAAAAAATAATCCTAATTTGCTTGGAAGTGGATTATCTTCCTTCTTCAACGTTAACATAAACCTCCAAATATCAAAATATCTTAATCGAGTTATTAACTTATTCTTGCAAATTGCATAAATGTAAAAACCAAATCAACTATTAGTATACAAAGAAATTTAATTCAATCCAATTAGCAAATTACTCAATTTTATAGAAACCTTTATTAATCTTTAAAATCTAATTTCTAAGACCATAATTTATTAGAATCCAAATTAATTTTGATCTAACTGTCTAACCAAGCTCAAATTTACAAAATAATCCAACACAATCACATTCACAAATTTAAAACAAAAGACAGAATTAGTATTAAATTGTTTTACTACATTCCTAAATTTTTTTTTTTTATTTTTTTTTTTGAAGTAATCTTTTATTATAAATTAAAATAAATTCTTTTATAATTTTTTTCTATTTAATAGTCATGTTACAAAACAACACCATATATTGCAACCTCTTTATAATTACTATTTATATTAAAAACAAAACAATTTCCATAACCTTACTTGTTAGAAGTTTCAACATGAACTCTATAACCAAGAAAGATGTCTATTATTTCTAACTCCCTCTTCTAGTATCAATTGTATTTAATATAATAATAACAAATAGCTTGGTCCTTTATAAGCTTGGTCTAATTCACAATCTTATTCTTTATATTTATAGAATTTTTTGCAAAGTTACTACCATGGTACTTAGAAATGATGTAATTTTCAACTTTTAAATCTTCTTTTGATACCCTTGACTGAAAGATGTCTGTATTATCCATATTAGACTAATAATCATTGCCCATAATGCCTAAATTATAGGCAATAGAATAGTCTCCACTATTGTTATAATTTTTAGTTTAGATTCAATACCACTACTCTAAAAGCTCTTCTTTTATATAACATGGTAGAAAGCCTAATCAACAAGAAAAGGACAATACTATTGGCAATCAACATTCATCTTATCAATATAGTCAACATCAATCAACCATTTTTTTAAAATATTATAATTAATATTTAAATAGAATATATTTTTGTATGTTTAGTATCTTGCTTGTGTGTTTTATAATTTAGGTTGTATATAATATTATTGATAAAAGTGCAGTAATAGGCAGGAAATAAATATTTTTTGTAAATAAATGAAATTTTATTTTTTAAATTAACATGTATTAAAAAGATTGATAATGATGGTTTCAACTACAAGGTCTAAGATTTAATTTTAGATTGTATATTTTATTTAAAATCTTACTTGAATATAGACTTTTAAAATACTATTAAATTATTTTAAGAAGTTTCTTTTTATAACTTTTATTTTAGAAAATTCTTCTTTTATTTTGGCAATAATTATTATCCTTGTAATAATAGCTTATATATGCATATTAGAATTTTTTTGACTATTTCAAATCAATCATTTAAAAAAATATCTTTTTTATTTCTAGTTTGGGACTTAATTCTTGGTGAACTCTAATTAACTAAAACTTATCACTTGATTTTTTTAATATTTTATGTCATTATTTTTTAGATCTATTTTATGTTTTTTTTTAAAATTAGATTTCTTCTTCTATTCTTAACTTAAACCAATTTTTTAGATCACTATATTCTTTCTTTATATTCTTAAACAATCTTAAGATAAGATCATCTCTTCAAAGTTGATTGTTAATTGTCTTATAAATTTGTTTTCTTGAAATAACTAAAGCAATACAATTCTAAACAAGACCATGAACCAAATCCAAACATTTTCCACGGTATTAATTTTTATTTTTATTTTTTGTAATGTTTCCTACCTTCCAATTTTTTTTTTGTTTTTTTATTTGCTTCTACAACTACACAATACTTTTAAAGCTTCTATGGCATTTTTTTTAACTTTTGCCAAGAAATTCAGTAATCTTTACAAGACCTCTTTTAATTTTTTTTGATAAAATTCAAAAGAATTTCTAACTTGTAAAAAAGTCATAAAATCCAACTTTAACATGTGTACAAGCAAAAAAAAAAAAAAAAAAAAAAAAAAAAAAACAGACTACTATGTACAATTATTATTTCAGCAATATTTATATAAAAAATTGTATATATACTAAAAAGAAATGATAATTTCAATGACACTAAGCGTCTCAAATTTTACAAACAAAAATCAGATTTGGAACTTAGTTCCACTACCTCTTGAAGGAAAAAATATATATATATATATATATATATTACTAAAAGGATCTTTGATACAAAGCTTTCTTTAAATAGATAACTACCTTGACTAAAGCTTGACTTGTGGCAAGAAGTTTTGAATAATATTATAGAATTGATTTTTGATGAGGTATTTGTACTTGTTGTAAAATGGTCCACAATTAGAATCCTAGTTACTAGAGCAGCATCAAATTGGTACAACATCCACCAACTTGACATTAAAACTATCTTTTAAATAGAAAACTTATTTACAAAGTCTATATGATTTAACTACTAAAATTTGGCAAAGTTAGAAATAAATACTTGGTTTGCTAAATGAAGAAAGCTTTATATGATCTATGATAAAGTCTGCAATTATGGTATGAACAAATTTATACATACCTCATATCAATTGGCATGACTAGAAGCTACAATGATTATAATATTTATTATATCAGCCAAGGCAATAACAAAATTATCTTAGTGTTTTATGTTGTCAAATTTTTTGCTAGAAGTAAAAATGAAAAGAAATTTATTTGGCTCAAAAAAAAAATATATAAAGAGTATAACATGATACACTTTAAAATAATTTAGAAATATTCAGGAATAGAATTTATCTACTGATAAAAATATTTCTATTTCAAAATCATTATAGCCTTAATATTTTTCTTAATTATATTAAGAATTTAAAATTACAAATTTATTAAATTTTAGAATTATAAATTTTAATAAAAAAAATTAAATTTTTCTAATATTTTTTATGTTTTTCATTATTTTTTATTTATTACCATATATGATAAACATCCAAAAATATGCAAGTAAAAGATAAAATGTTTTTGACTTAAGTAAATTTATAGTACTGTGATGCAATACAAGGTTTGATATAGAATTTAATTGGAAACATAATTTGATGTTTTAAGTGCTTTCTTCTATGGAAAAGATGGTAGTTTTGCTCTAGATAGTAGAATGTGCGTGATTTTGCAAAGGTACTAATTCTTTCTTTCAACTCATTTATTCTATTGCAAAGTACATGCAATGATAGGTTGACAATGTATACTATGTATTTTAAGTAAGAATTAAATTTAATTGAGAGATATCTTTTTAGTCTCAATTGATACATAGACATGATAATTTATGGTTAGTGTTTTTTCATGTAGTAAAATTATTTGTAAATCCTAAAAGTTTTTCTTTTATTAACTAAAACAAATATCTGCAATTTTTGGAAAAAAATGTCTATGAATGTAAGCATATACTCAGTCCATGTTACAAATTTGCATAGAAAGAGTCCTCATAAATCTAAATGTGTTAATTAAAGTGGTTCGGTGGTTGAAATAAAACAATTTGTTTTAGAAATTGAGTAATGATATTGTCCAATTATTAGTACAAAGTTTTTTCTTTTTGTATTGATTGTTGATTTAGGTTGAATGTTAACATTAAAGAATAAAATTTTATTTCTTATAATATAAACACTAGCTCTACGATCTTCCAATCAATCATCAATACAATAAGGTGGTGACTTTTTTACCTTAGTATAGCAGATTTTGTATACTTTTACAAGTATTGTTTCTTCAAGTATTTTTTATTTTTTATTTTTTGGCTACTCAATTATTTATTTTTGACTAAATTTATTGAATTATTTTTGTAACTTAAAAATAATATTTTTAGGCTGAATTTTGATCTTGTGATTTTTTTTAATTTTTAATTTTTATAGCAATTAGGCCAATAATAAAAACTACTATATGTGTTGCAGTTGTTAAGGTTATATGATGGTGATTTAAAAATATTATTGGAAGGGTAGCTCTTCTTTTGAAAGAAATGAAAAATGTGCTACGTTTAGATATTAGTTTTTTGAGAAACCTCAACTAGAATTAGTGTGGGCTCTAAAATGTCCAAAAGATAGGTGCTGAAATCTACTTTTGCAATAATTAGATGCAAAAAAAAGTAAATTAATAAAATAGTAGAGCAACATGACTTCTTCATTATCTTAATTTCAATTGCAAGTGAAAATTATGTCTTGAAATAAGAGTTAATTTTTAAGATCCAAGTACAAGATTGAATTTTTTCTTCTCGTCTTAAGTTGTGTAAATACATTCTAATTTGATTTGAAATTAGTGAGGATTTTTTCAACAAATTATATACTTCGCATTTTGACATCAATTTTGGCTAATTATCAATTAAGTCACTTACCTTCCTCAAATGTATATTGATCCTAAAACAATTAGCTATTTTTAAGCTACAATACTAGAAGTTCAGATTTAATCTTCTATTTATCAATTTAAATTTAAAGAAACCTTTAAGTTTAATCCAAACTTTTCTTAGATCTAACACATGTATAATGTGTGGTAAGCATTTATCATTTATGATACTACTACTAATTTCATTAGTTTTGAATTTGCCTTCTTGAAAACCTTGTATTTGCAAAAATGACTGCCAAAGGTAATATAATTAATGTTGTTAGAATAGAAGGCTATTTTTCTATAAATGAATCAATAATTGTAGAATTTACAATCTTTGAGGACAATTCTTTGTAGTATGTGATGAAGGCATTAAGGTTGATGACATGCTATAGTTTCTCTCTTCTAAAAGTTATTATAAGTTTGAACTAAATAGAATAGTTTTGAACACCTTATAGTTTAGAGTTCTTAAAAATCTCTCTTCCACTTAATGTTGACTTGATCATGTAATAAAAAAAATAGAATATCAAAAAAATGAATATAGAATCTAGTATTATAAAGATAAATCACAAAAAAAAAAAAAAAAAAAAAAAAAAAAAATGAATTTTATTGAGAACATTAAATGTAGCCAGCACTTTCCACACTATTTACTGTAGTCTTTAATAAATATTATAGCTACAATGTTTGGAATATAAAGAAGAGAAACTGCTTGGCTTTTCTTCTTTTCTTTGTATAAATTATATAACCATATCAATAAACTCTCTCTTGTGTGTATTTTACATGTGTGTACACATTACTTCTAACTACTCTTATCTCTCTCTAAAAAAATTTCAATACATTATCAATACAATTGCTCTTATTTACTAGTCTTGGTTCTTAAAAACATATATGCACTTTATCATTTTTTTTTTTCTCAATTTTTTTTCCTAACCTACTGCTGCTGTGTTGTGTTGTGTTGCTATTGCTATTGTTGTTGTTGCTATGCTGAGTTACTATTGTGTTATATTATGTTACTACAAGTATTGTTGTGCTAAATTGCTACTATTGTACTAAGTTCCTATTGCTGCTAGGAAAATCTTAAATCTAGGTTTAATCATCAAAAAACCATTTTTCTTCTACATGTATGTCATAATATGCACATTTGCATAGCTTAAATTTTTTAAATTTAAAAGCTTTCAATAGTGAAATGTATCATATTATCTTACAACTACAATTATGTAGACAAAGCATCTCTGAAGAAGAAATGATTGAAAAAACTCTCTCTACATTTCCTCTTGTATTTGCTATACTTGCACAATAATATAAAAATATGAAATTTCAAAGTCATCATGATCTTATGTCCTATTTACTTCTTATGAAGAAACAAAATGAGTTACTCTTGCATAATATAGAAGCTTATTCTTTTGGAACCATGGTTCCAAAATCTCATGCACTTAATATTTCAAAGTCTAATAAAAAATTATACAAACATGAAAAAAGTGCTCATAAGCACCATGTCAATCATAGTTGTGACTATTTCTGTCAATATGGAAAGAATAAACATTCTACAACTAACTAAAATAAAAAATAAAAATCACATATGTGTTCTTATTAGAAATATGGAATGATTGGACATTTGGCACATGCATGCCATACTTCAAAATAATTTGTTTAAATGTTCCAAGAAAATAAAAAACTTTAAGCTGAGGCTTATAAAGTTCATACCATAAATGTGTCCATGAATTCAATTGGTATTGATGATTTAGAGGCTTATATGAATAACAAAACCTCTAATGATGAGTCAAATGATGCACTCATTGATTTTGCAACAGTACATATTATCTTGCAGAATAGATAATTTTTTATTAAAAAATCTTAAACTTAGCAAATTAAAAATTTAATGAATATGGTTAGAACAAATGTATTTTATTTCCAAGAGGAAATAGCAATGGTAAAATTACCTGCAAACTCTATTATAAAATATAAACATACAATGTTTGCATATTCAGCACCTTGGAGTCTTATCAGCTACCAAGATGTGCATGCCAATAGTTATCACCTCTCAATCACAATTTTAGATAGGCTAGATGATTTGGTTCTTCAATAGAATCATGAAGTTGTTGAAAAAGCCTTTGCTATAATAAATGGTTTATATTGGATTGTAATTTGGGCTCTCATTATACTTAAGTTTATATCATCTATCATATGAAGTCGCATTTCTCAAGATGATTGCTTAGCCTTCAATTTCAAATGAGAGTTACCACTAATACTTAAAATGGTGCACAATGATATTTGTGGTCCTATTAATCCAATATTTGGACCATTTCATTATTTTTTGGTCCTTGTTGATGCATCAGGCAAACAATCACATGTTTTATAATTATCAATCCAAAGCATGGTATTTGCCAATCTTATATCTATACTTATTCATATTTTAGCATATTTTTTTGATTATCCTATCAAAATATTGTGTATGGATAATGCAAAAGAATTTGCATCAAAGTTTTTTAAAGACTATTGTACTACAATAGGGATTGAGTTGACATATTATGTTCTATATGAACATGCTCAAAATAGACTTACAAAGTCATTTATAAAGCGAATACAACTTATTACTTGGCCACTCCTTCTTCAGGCAAATTTATGAGCATCTATGTGGGATCATATAGTTTTACATACTACACCATTAATACACTTCTGTCCTTCTTCTCTTGAAATTATTATACTATAAGAACTCATGTTAAGTCATCTTTCAAATGTATGTCACCTATGGATATTTGATTTTTGTACTTGGATTTGAGTATTAAAATCTCAACGACATATCATTGGAGCTCATCGACTAGAGGGCATATATATTTGTTTTGTTTCATCAAATATTATTTGTATAATTGACCCATCAATTGGCACATTATAATGTGCACGTTTTCGAAATTGTCATTTTAAAGAGAACATATTTCTATCTCTTTGACAAGGAATATTTAATCAATAAAGAAATATAATACTTGTATTTGAAGCACCAAAAATATTTACAATAAATCTTAATTCTAAAACATCTTTAGTTGAAACTGAAGTTGATAAGATTTTGCATCTAAAATAGATCACAAATGAAACACTTAATGGCTTCAATGATGCGCCTCAGATTATAAGAGTTCTAATTAATGAGGCTAAAAATGAACCTATTTAGATTATAATATTATTAATTAATATACCTCAAATTAAAACATCAACAATTAAAAGGACTTGTAGACTAGATAGGCAATCATGAAAGAAGAAAGCTATAACATGTGGTGATTCTAGTATTATTTCTGTAGAAGTTCCTATTAAACGTATAAGACCATCAATTAATGACAATATGTCCATACACATTATATCTTCATCTCATGCAATAGAAAATCTTGAAATTAAGAGGAATAAAATCAAATTGAATACAAAATTATTTATTCTATATTTTGCTATAAACGACATTTGAATAGATCATCTACTATTATAAATAAATCATTTGTATTCATGATTGTAGAAGTTTTTTCTTATGAGAAAGATGATCCTAAACCTCAAACCATCTAAGAAGTGATGCATCACTTTGATTGGTTAAAATGTAAAATTGCCATCAAAGAAGAATATACTTCTTTACATAAGAAGAAAGTCTTTGGTCCAATTGTAGATACTCTTACTTCTTGCCTTGTAGAATATGAGATTGTATTACTATTCAAGCAAGATGCTAAGAGTCAAATAATCCACTATAAAGCTTGTCTTGTTGCTCAAGGATTTATCCAACGGTTTAGCATTGATTATGAATCTACATATTCTTTAGTCATGGATTTAATTACATTCTAATATATTATTATAATAACAGCTCATGATACCCTTGAGATGCATCTCATGAATGTGGAAAATATGTATTTGTATGATTCTCTTGATGTAAATATTTATATAAAAATTCCATCTACTTTGAAAATAGGAACTCTAAATGCACTTGTTCTAGGGCGATATCATGGTATTAAATTACACAAGGCCCTATATGTTCTAAAATAATCTAAATGCATGTAATATTAATGTCTTTGAGATTATTTAATTATAAATAAGTTTGTAATTTATCCATTAATTCCTTATTTATTTATCAAATAAGATGAAATTGGTTTTGTAATAATCATTGTATATATTGATGATGTTATTCTGGCGAATATTAGATCTGCATGCATTGCAATGACTAACCTACTTATTCATGAATTTGAGATGAAAATGCTAGAAAAAATAACTTTTTGCATTGGTCTTCAAATTATGAATCTCACATATTGTAGCATTAATTTTCTACCAACTAACATATATTAGATAAATCTTATGGAGATTCAATATATTTAATGCTTATCAATTGTCAATACTAATGATTAGGCGTGGTTATAATAGTCATAATCCATACTATCCATGTGATGACAAAGAAAAAATATTGAGAGAACAATATCCATACCTTGTAGGAATTGAAGTACTTTTATATTTAGCTACATCTACAAGATTACATATTTCATTTATAGTTAATGTTCTTGCAAGACACAGTGCACATCTAATACTATGATATTGAAATGATATCAAACATTTATTATGTTATTTGAAAGGTACTAAAAATTTAGAATTATACTACATATAATCTTTAGATTCAAAATTAATTGAATATTTTGATGCATGATATAAATCTGATGTTGCAATAACTAAATCTCAAGTACACTATATATTCTTAAGACATGGAGTTGTAGTATCATGAAAATTAGTGAAACAAATTATAACAATAATATCATCCAACCATGTAGAAATTATTATCTTATATGAAGCATCTCAAAAATATATTTGGTTGCGACTAATTAATAAATTTATTTAGACAACCTGTGGGTTTTCATATGATGATTTTTCCACTATCTTATATGAAAACAATAGCTCTTATATTGCATAAATGCAATTTGGTTTCATTAAAGGCAATAGGACAAAACATATTGATGTAAATTATTTTAGTTACATCTATGATTTAGTTACTGATCAAGAAAATTGAATCTGCAAATAACCTTGTTGATCTCCTCATCAAAGCTCTTCTTTTGTGCAACCATCATTGATTTACTTATGGCATTGATATGCAGTGACTTACTTTTCTTGAGCAAAAAAGTTAATGAGCTCTTGAAATAATGTTGTACTCTTTTTTCTTTCATCTATGGTTTTACACTTAAATATAATAAGGTTTTCTTAAATAAGGTTTTAATGAAACAGGAGTTGTTGGAATGCAATGGCTCAAGCAACACCCTTGATGACAGCAGCCCACAAAAAATAAAACAAAAAATAAAATAAAAATCATCGCCCCCCTTGATCAAATTTGTTGGAACTTATGTCCAAATTTTGTTTGTCTTCTCTGTTCATTGTAGCATGTCAGTCCTTTTATTGCTCAACTCAGTGTTTAGTCAGAGGCCTTCCGCCCCTGCTCAGTGTGATGTTACACCACCCACAGTAGTACTGTGCTTCTTATCTATCTCAATATCATGTCACCCACCAAGGTACTGTGTACGTTGATGATCCAAAATTGTATCAAAGCAATACACAAGTAAAAGGCTACCTATGTTATGATCCATCTTGGTTATATCGATGTACTTTATATTGATGTTACAAATTACTCATAAAGTACTAATCTTGGCTGATGTACAGATACATGAAAACAAGCCTGCGCCTTTCCTCCCAACAAAATTGGATCCACTACCAATTATGGGAGGACCTACCCTTTTGGATCAGTCATTTGCCGCACCCGACGTTCCAGAGCTCGCATTGCTTGCAGCAGATCCTTCGGATGCACTACCTTTTTTAGCCAACAGTTTGTCTCCACTATCAGCATTCGATGGATCCGCGCCTCCATACCGCACAACCAGGCAACACTACCAATTCGTCACCATGGATACTATCTCCTGACAATAACACAGCATCTTAACCTATAGCGCATCCTCAATCTTCTCGTCCAATCCCCGCACTACCTACATCAGATCCTAGCGACTCATCCGCGCCTACTATCTTGGTTGCCCCACCTCATTTTCAGCGCCCCCACCGACACCGATGACCTCCTGCCCAATTCGACAACTTCTGTGCTTACTTTAAAAAATTTGCAGGCAACATGGAAGGCGGGGAAAACATCTCCTTTTCAAATGCCTCTTGCAACTCACTGGCAACTTGCTATGGCTTCCAAACTACAATCCATGAACGACAATTGCACGTGGTTATTAGTATTGTTACCCCCAGGTAAACGCTCAATCCAAACGCAATGGATCTTTAAACTGAAACCTGGAATCAATGGTTCTCCAATGCGGTACAAGGCACGCCTTGTCGCTTGGAGCTTTCAGCAACAACATGGAATTGATTATCAAGAGATCTTTGTCTCAATCGTACGTTGGGAGACTATCAAAACTGTCGCCGCTCTTGCTTTTCAAAATTGATTGCCAATCCATCAGCTTGATATACAAACCGCTTTTTTAAACGGCCATCTTGACGAGGAGGTCTACCTTCAACACTCCCCCGGCCACGAACACATGGTCTATCGCCTACATTGATTGCTATATGGTTTGAATCACAGCCTCCCCTATTGGTACTCCCAAATGGATAACTACTTACAAAGTCAAAACATGCTCCGTTGCCGAGCCAATCCAAATGCATACTACCATCATGACTCCCGCGGTATTGTCATCCTCCTACAACATGTAGATGACGTTAAAATCACCAGCACATCTATGCCTCACATCTCCAAGCTCAAACAACAGTTACATCACGAATTTGCAATGACGAATTTAGGCTCCATTCAACGTTTTCCAGGGGTCGAGTACACCCGCAGTGACAATGGTCTCCTTCTTCATGAAACCAGCTACTCTCACGAACTTCTTGCACAATTTAAGATGGAGGCTTTCCATCCTTCACACATTTCGTTAAATGAAGGCACCAAGCTCCGCAAAGACATCAGCACTCGACCCTATGACATTCTTTAATATTGAGCGATGATCGGACGACTTCACTGGCTCACTAAAACTAGGCCCGACCTTGCTTTTGCCGTCGGACTGTGCAACCAGTATACAAATGGGCCCCAGCAAGCTCATCTTTGAGCTGCATGCAAAATCTTGCAACATGTCCCCCGCTACCTATCACTCGGCATCTTTTACAAAGCCGTGGAGGAAAATTGTCTTGCAGGCTTCTCTGACGCGGACTTTGCGCAAGATACCAACAATCACTTATCCACATCCGCTTGCTTATTCTATCTTGGAAGCTCACCAATCTCCTGGAGCTCTCGCAAACAAACATTAAGAATTTCAGATTCCAGGTACGGGCCCAACCGTCTTAGGATGTCACAACCAAAGTGGAATTAAAATATCACATAATTTGGTATTCCATGATAAAACCAAACATTTTAAAACCGATTAGCATTTTACTAGACAAAAAATAGAATTCGGTACAACCAATGTAGTCTACACAAACACGCAGGAACAACCTGCAGACATGTTAACTAAACCACTAGAAAGAACAAAGTTCAAACTTGGTCAAAACAGACTTAGTCTAAAAGCTCTCAAACAAAAACAAATTCTTCCGCTATTGCCTTAGTTTTGAACATCTTAAAATCCGCTCTCTTGTACCTCTTCACCTCTTTTTTGCAATCCAACCAACTCAAATACACCCTGGGTGTGTACCTACGCCTAACCACATAATACTTCACTGGTTGAACGACCTTTGAGCCAACATTGTGAGACCCACACCGAAACTGCCTCAATCCATGTACTTGTGACATTTGCAAAGAAGCCACCGCAGCTTCAGAGGGGGCTCAAATGGTCTTACCGTCTTGCATCACCACAGGTCCAGGGATCAGATAAAGTTCAACCAGTTGAAGGAATCCCTGAAGAAAATCAGAAGAGCCCAAAGAGCCAGAATCAACCCGCGTCCAGGCCTATCGTCACACAAACCTCGACGCTTGTCCATCTTAGTGAAACACACACAAGAAGACTAGGCTTTGTCCAAGAGGGGGTGTTGGAACTTCTGTCCAAACTCTCTTCGTATTTTTTATGTTTTTAATTTTTTTTAAATTAGGTGTTAATCTATCAAATGAAAATATACAATAGTTTTTATAGATGATAAAAAGACATACCTACTTTATTTTTTTTTATTACTAAGATGTTATATTTTGTGCTTAAGATCAAAAATATAATAAAATTTTCTCATCAAATAAAACAAAATATAAATAATAACTTTAAAGTCTTTCTATTTTGTACTATAGAATAGTCTAAAGACTTAATAAGATATACTTTCCATACAAGCCTTTTTAAAATATATATTTGTTAAAAAGTTAAAATTTTATGGATCTTATGTAGTATCTCTAAATAAATAAAAATATAAGAAAAGTCAAACAGCTCTAAAACAAACATTATCAACAACTTTACTACTAAGGCAAAGAAGGCTTATGGTAATGAAACATATCTATAACATCTCAGCATCATCACAATATCCAAAAAGGACCTCAACTATGCCAACAAGATTACAAAAACCTATGTATGTCTTATAATTTCTACCTCGGTTTCTATTAATTAAAATTAGTTTTAAATTTTAAAATAAGTTATTTTAAAAATTATATAAATTTTAGAATTTAGACGTAAAATAAAAAAGATAGAACTAAAATTTGAATTTATTTAGAAATACACTAAAAAAAAAATCTTTAAAATGGCAGAATATCTTATTTAAAAGAGCTTCTTACTATAATGGATTGGAATTTCAAGAAATCTTATTTTTTATATAAAATAAATTATTTATATATATATAGAATTTTAAAACTTAAAATTTTTAATTTAAAAAAATTAGGAGAATCAGATTGATAAATTAATTCAATTTTTTTATTCAATTTATTTTTCTATACAATTTGACACAACAAATAAATTGGAGAAAAGAACTGTTAAGAATAAATATATTAATATATTAACTATTATAAAGTTGTAATATCATTTTTAAACCATGGTAAGACAAAGATAATTTAGCAAATTATTTGTAGAGAGCTGCTAGGTAGACACCTTCTTTTTACTATGTGGACATGTCCCTTTTATACTATGGACAACCTTCTCATAGTATACCAATAATACACCATTGCTACAAGTTTTCAAAAAGTTTAACACAAATGAGGATAAAAGGTATAAAAACAATCACAATCCACAACACATGAACATTAGCAATACAAAAGCATATCAAAAGAAAATAAAGAAATCCTAGTTATCCAAACTAAGTTCTTAAAATTTATAAAAGAATAAATAACCAAGAAGACGTCAATATGATTATGGCAAAAAATACTTGATTTTACTTAATATATTAATATTATCAAATAAAACACTATTTGTAATTAATAAAAAAAACCGTGTATTTACATATTTGTAAATGATAAAAGAAAATACAACTAAATCAAAGTGTAATTATCCAACACTTACAAAATAAAACTTAACAAAGAGAAAAGAGCTGATGTCTTGACTTTTCTTTTTTTAATGTATTCAAAAATATCTATTTAGTATATTAAGGAGTCATTATGAAGGTTTTTTAGAACAAATATTTTAAATTTGTACAAACTTACTCTGAAATTTTTTGCATATATAGCAAATTTGAATGTTCACTTGTATAAATTTAAATTATTCTTCAAAAACATTTGAAAGTACAAAAAAAATGTTAATTTTAAGAATATTTATTATTATTATTTTTATATATTAACTTTAACTATGTTGTATTAAAAAATAAAAATAAAAATTATATAATGAAGATAATATATATATATATATATATATATATATATATATAATATCTTCATCTACACATCTTTATAACATTTTAAATTTTAAATGACATGGCTTAATTCAACCAATATTTGATTTAAAATTACATTGGCATTATAGAACTTATTATAAAATTATCATTAACTTAAAAGAGTTGATTTCAACTAATTATTGTTAAAAAGATTATCAAATTATGGAAACAATTGTATATCAAAGCTTTAATTCTAATTCTAATGTATTAAGATTCAGATTTCTATACATATGTAAAATTCTTAAATTAAAATTATTTAATATCACCAACCAATACTCAAAGCATCATTTTTATTAAATTTGGCTGTAAGAAATTAATCCACAACTGAATAAGAAGCTTTAAATTTATAAATATATATATATATATATATATATACATTACAATTTTTTTCTTAATTAATTAATAAAGTGATTTTTTTTTTTTAGTCAAAAAATCTCAAATATTAAGACAAAAAAAAATTGGATAATTTTATTCATAGGATATGACTTTCTAATAGTATACAAAATAAAAAATTCTTTGAAATGACCAATATTTTACATTAAATAATAATTTCAGAAGTTCTAATAAAATAATTCAACACACCAATCAGTATAATCTTTTCTATATTAAACTAAGTTTTCTAAAAATTTGAAGTGTTTTTTATTGATTGGGTAAAGCACCTAATCAGTATTGAAGTACATACAAAAAGAATTGGTTCAAAAAACTATTTATCTTATATTTTTGAAAAAAATTGGAATTTTTTTTCAAGAGATTTTTTTATGACTTTAAACATGGAAAGTTGTCAAAAAATATGTTTAATCCTAAGATATTAATTCTTGAGCAAAGACTCCACATCATTAATCTTGTAGACTTCTTCAACTATTGCATATTCTAAACAATTTCAATTATTTTTTCAAAAGACTTCATTATTGATATCTTGATCTCAAATTTTTATATTATGGTCAACATACCATGAGTGAAGCAATTACCATCATTTCTAATTAAAATAGATAAAAATCAATATTTTAAAGTGGAAAGAATCTTAGATTTGAGGTAGCACCAAAATAAATTAAGATGTCTTGTATATTTATAAAAATATGATAAGAACAAATGCACAATAGAACCATTAAAGAATCTTAAAAATAAACCAAAGTTGGTTTCTATTTTTTATCAACATACATCTAAACCAAGAACCAACCATTTATAAAAAATGGTATAAAATAAGTTGAAGCAAATATAAGAATCAATTCTTAGAACTTTATTGTAGGATGGAGAATCAATAATTAATAAATTTATTTCAAAGATTGTTATATGTAAAAGTGCCAAATATATCATTTAGGTTGTCTTAATCTTGATAGTATTAGAATTCAGATGAAGATATTTAAAGAAGATATGTCTTTTTTTAAATATTTGGCAAGATATAATATATAAGGTACCATGACCTTAGAAGAGAATTTGAATGTTTGGTGATATGATTGAAAATAGATACTACACTTGGTGGTATTTTAAATGTGTCATTTAAATATAATTATGAAGACTTTACAAGTAATTAAATGATTAGATGATCTTCTTGTTTAGATATAAATATTTTTTATAAAAAAAATTTAAAAAAAAAAAAAAAAAAAAAAAAAATCTAATAAACATCTTGTAATAAATCATAGACTTTATTAATCAAATACTTTTTGCAAAAAAATTTTCTACAAGCAAGTATTCAATATATTTATAAACCTAAGTCTAACAATTAAAAACATTGGTAATTCTATCAAATGACTAATATAATTTGTCATATAAATAATAAATATATAATTTAATATCATCAAGGTAAATAAAAGACATTCCAAATTGGTATTATATTTCTTTACAACTTCTATTCATCTATTCCATTTTTTTCTCTCATTTACAACCAAATCTACAAAATAAGGATGATAGAACTATCTAATATCAATGTAAAACCACCAAATTTTTTATATTGTTTATAAATAAATTATTCTAAAATTACACATTGTTATTCTAGAACTAATACCTCTAAATAATATAGCATCATACTTCTTATCTTTTCCTTCAATTGAAATTTTTTGAAATAAAAATTAATTTTGTGTTGAACTAACTTTGATTTGGCTATAATGACACAAAAAGATTGCAATCAACTTGTGGACTACAGACCTTTACTATCATGTACTTTGCTACTTAATAAAAGAAGGAATAATTTATTTTATTACAAATAAACATACACACACATATATATACATATACCTATTGATATATATTTATAAACATCAAAAGAATGTCATTTACTCAAATTTCTAAGGAAATCAACATGGTCCAACAAACATGAAAATTTGTTTCACTAATTAATGTTGAAGTTAGAACAAAACTAGAAGCAACTTTGTGAAGTTCCATATGCCTTCATTGATACCCTTCACAAATTATGCTCTACCTTCCTAGTATCCTTCCACCTTCTCATTAAACTAGTTCCTAATTGCACTATACCCCTGTTATAAATGCTTGATCTTCAAAAAATAATAGTGTGGACAATATGGACACTCTTGTGGCAAAAAGAAAAGAAAAAAAGAGAAAACTTCAGTTCAAGCCACTAAATGTTGTTTAGGATTTGATAGGGTTATTTCATTGCACCTTGAAATGAAAAGACACAAGTCCTCTCTTTTCAGAAAACGAAGGACAAAAAAAACCTATCACACATACTTGAAGTACAGTTTGAAGAGGAATCCAATTTTTTAGTACAAAAATGTACACCTCAGGCTGCATGACCTGAGAAAGTTACAAACGTCATAACTCATGCATCAGCAACGGCACGAAGTGCTGAGCACAGTATCGCCACAACAAATGAAACCATCATATAGTTCATAGTTCAAGACAAGGACAGATTGCAAAACGTGCTGCTGTTACTTAATACTTACTTGAGTTAGTGTACTACAGATTACAAAAAGAATGGGGTGCCAACTTCTTGTTGACGGTTATCATACAGTCAGCTGCTTTCGGAAGTACTCCCCACGGGCTGGCCCTTCAAGGATATTGTCATCCAGCTCAGACACGCTTCCCACCAATTAGAGTGCAACCATTGGGCCTGAAATTTATTCTAGAGTTTTCCAAACCAGAAAAAATGCAGAAGGGTGAAGAAAAAGGTGATTGAAAAGCTATTCTGTGCACAGCACTCTTAAGGGTCGCAACATGCTTTCAGAGGATGCTCATGCTTAAAAATTTGTGTATTTGCACCCCCTGATGTCTTCGTGTCATACAACTACTCCATCGTAGTTGATAAATTTGGGATATCCTTGCCATGAATATGCCTCACCCACTACGAACCTGATTCCGTCGAAGTTAGTTGACCCGATGAATTCTGAGAGCTATCAAGGCAGGGTATGAATTGCTTCAGCACATGTTCAAGTTTTCTGAAAGTTACGGGCTTTGCAACAAAGGAGTCCATCCCATGCATGTAACACTCCATCATGTTATCAGTCAGCGCATTCGCTGTCATCTGCAAAGAGCAAACTGGGCATCAATATTTGGAAAGGTGTCGCAAAACATCCAAAAAATTCAGAAAACAATGACAGTCGTTGGAAACATCTAGGATCTAAGCAGATATTGCAAGCTGGATAACAGTAAAACAATACTCTCCTACCTCAAATTACTGAGCAAAGAAGACACTAATACAACAGCCCCTTGCGGTATGCCACACCTTGACTTAACTAGATATGTTGAGAACACACATAGTGATCTCAATTCAATCATTACAGTGCCATTGCACCATTCAAGTAAAAAATAGTATGTGAAATATACCATTAATGCACCACAAACAGAATTGAGATTAAAATGAATCCACGGGAAAACTCACCGCAATAATGGGAGTTCTTTGTCGCGTAGAACTTTGAGACTGTGCATTGTCGAAGTTCACACGAGAACAATGTTCGAAAGAACTAGATTCTGTACTCCTATTCATATCTCCTTCTTTCAACTCCTCCCACGATCCCGTTGCCTCGTAACGACGTATCCTGCGGGTGGCTTCAAGTCCATCCATCACCGGCATGCACACGTCCTGCAAAGCGAAAATGAGAAAGCAACTGCAACTTATATACCAACAGAAAACAAATTTAAAAAAACAAAACAAAACAAAACAACACAAGAAAAGAGTTAACCACTTACATAAAACCTGGCTAATTACCAGAGGCTCAAATGAGAAAATGGAAAACTTGAAGTTGAAAAAAAAAAAAAAAAAAAAAAAAAAAAAAAGGGCTAAACTATAATCGCTGTTACCTACAGCAGAGAAAATTCAAACGTTCCTGGTACAAGCGAAGGAAAACATCCAGTAAAGCTCCAATTCAAAAAAACATTTCTCAACAATAGTAGTAAATAATATCGCGTTGAGCGAAAAGCAAGTGCAGTACACTGCCTGTACACTTACCATCAAAATAACATCATAAGAATTTCGTTTCACAGCTTCAATAGCCTCCGCTCCATTGTTCACAACCTCTAATTTGTGGCCAAGCCGCTGCATCATCGACTGCGCCACCATCACATTCACCTTGTTGTCCTCTGCTAGCAATATACGAGACTGTCTTTGGTGCTGGATACCATGAATTGAGTGGGGAAGCACAGAACTTTCTGAAGTCATTCTGTCTTTTCTTGCTAGTCCTGCCTGAACTTTCGGCAAGCGAACCTTAGTTGAAGGGCGATGGGAACGGGAAGAAGGTCCAACCATGCATTGTTTATGCACAAAAGGAGCTTGGCTTTGGCACTGTGTCATAGACAAGCCAGGTATGTACTTCATGTGGTCGGGTGCCTTCGAGTCGACATCCATGAACTCAGGTGAACCATCATGGAAAAATCCTATGGCAACAGGTTTTGTTGACTTTCGTCGGTTTGAGAGTCTGTGACCACCATGACTTTTTGTTCTCTGTAGGAAATTTGATTCCGTGAGAGCATCAACAGACAATGGGTTACTACGGCATCGTGAAATGGGTGGAGTTGGAGACCGACTTGGAGATGGACCCGGAGATGGATTCAGAGATGGTGTTGGAGATAATGAAGCAACTTTTGATGTAAAATGGAAGTAACCAATCTTTTTTGTCGATACCAACCTCTCGTTGACACACTCCGACTTCGCCTCATTAGTCATCATTTCATAGACCTCATCACTTAGTCGACCAGAGCTTTTAGACCTTCCTGAATCTACTCTGAAAGGAAGAGCAAAAGAGAACGTAGAACCGTGATTTTCTTTACTCAACACCGTCAAGTTGCCGCCCATTAATTCCACCTACAAATTCGTCGTTCCAACATAATCAACATAATCAACACTTAGTGTAAACTAACAACATAATCTAAGAAAATCCTTAGATGATAAATTCACTCGCCAATTGCATGCAAATCAAATTCTTTGCATTTTCTACATCACTAAATTGCTACGAGCTGCAAAGTATTCTTCTCGAAGTATATTTTTACGGTAAACATACCTGGGACTAATATAATCAAACGATAATATATAATGATCGTGATCACACAGTTCAGCAAATAAGCTTTTATTTAGAAGCCCGCTGTGAAATTAGTTGCATAAGACAGAAAGATAGTTGCATGAACATACTACTTACCAAGTTCTTGCAGATCGCCAATCCCAATCCAGTGCCACCATACTTTCGGGCATGGGCTGTGCTAACCTGGGTGTACTTCTCAAACAATGTTGGCAATGCCGATTCTACATGATTGATGCAAAGTAGCAAGCTACTGTTAGCCAAGGCCTATCGAATTTCGACGCTCAACGTAAGCCCGCCCGCACAACCAGATGCAAGAGCTCTATTTCCTAGAGGTCTGAGACCAGGCCTTGAGCTAAAACAGCTCTTTGCTTCATGGGAAAAGCTTCAGCTTAAGTAATACATGTAAGAAATGTGTCTTATTTTCTTAGTGATAATACAGAAACAAGTCAGGAATCTTAAATGTGCATAAACAGAAGTACTGGAAGTTGCTACTATATTGGCTCACCTGGGATGCCAATGCCCGAGTCAGAAACTTCACAAAGTAGCCAGACAGCATCCTCAACTCCTTCGCCTACTGCAAGCTCTCCACATTCAGCAATGGACTGCACGCTTGTAAGCGGCGAATTGCTATCGGTAGCATGCACGTCCCCTGAAGTTTCACCAGCTTCATGGTTTGAAGTCACCGGAGAAGAATTCGGTCGAGAACCTCCAGAAGAAATCTCAGTAGAGGGTACACTGTGACCCGAAGCTGTTGCAGAAATCCCAGTAGCTGCTTGAAAGACATTCTTGGCTGCCCTTTCGACAGAGGGGGGGGGAGGAGGGACTACCCGAACACTTATCGTCACAGATCCCTCATGTGTGAATTTAATAGCATTACTACACTCACACACACATGGAAGAATAAGAAAAAATAAAACCACAAAATAAACAATTAGCATCAATGATTGTGCAGCTTCGCTCGTGTTTTTGAGTCAAAGCTCATGTATCATGCTAGGATCCCCTACATGAACCGAAGAAATCGCATGTGAAATGGAAGAAGGGGTCTGAAGGTGCATTACCCAACTAGGTTGGTGAGAACTTGACGGATTCGTAAAACATCCCCAATGACCTCGAGAGGCACATCATCATAGATTAGTCCTTCTAAGATGAGATCCTTAGATTGCATGTTAGCAAGAGCCATTTGCAACACATGCTTCACCACCTCTCGTGGTCGAAACTTTTTAGCCTCAAATTTCATTGCCCCTGTAAGACCACAAATAAATCAGCTGCATTTTTGCAGGTGCACAAAATTTGCTACATAAACAATCTTTTAAATCTAGAATATAGAAATGTAGTAATGCCCGGCATAAATAGTAACGAGGTGATATTACGCACCCGATTGAACCTTTGAAAGATCTAGGATGTCATTAATGAGCTGCAACACTAGATCACCAGATGACACCATGACATCCACTAGCTGCCGCTGCTCCTGGTCAAGCTGCGTGGTGGCCAGCACCTCGGCTATACTTACTACACCAGACAGAGGAGAACGAATTTCATGCGACATTGTTGCCAGCATCTGCTTTGCACGCATTGCTTCTTCTGCGCATTTCCAAGATTTGCCTCTACTCAAAAAAAATTGGTACACCGAAAACGTATTGAGACTATAGCAACATTTTGAATATACACATCCGAATGTCACTCCGAAAAATCAACTGCCTGGTATTGAGCTTATTTCATCTTCCATGATTAGTCACGGAAAAAAATACCAGTAATATGAATGGTTTTGTGAAGCTCAGCTTCCATGGCCTTCTGCACAGCCACTTCCTCGCGAAGCCGCGAAATTCGTTCACGCTTGTCTACCTGTTCACTAATATCCATGGCAATATAATTGAGGCCCATGGCTTCTCCTGACCGACTCAGCACGGGTTCTACAGCGATCAAGAAAGTTTTTTCACCAAAAAGGTCTGTATTAAAAGAAATTTCTCTTTTCTCAGGCCACCCCTTCCGCATGACCTCTCGCTTGAAGTCCATCAGCTCCGCTACTCCCGATCCGCTGTATATCTCTATATCCGTCTTTCCGATTACTTCCTGAATAGCAAGGTGAATTCAAACACTATTCAAAGGAGTTTACGGCATGCATTCAAGTAAACGATGCTATATCTGTGATAGAGAAGAGATCAGAAGTCCAGTGAAGAAGTCTAATACTGAGGAACGAGCTATTTCCATTTTCTATTCAGAGGAAGATATCTGAACACAACGAGTGCCTAAGTTTAAAGGAAACAGAACAGATTCCAATCTAAGCTTAGAAGCATTGTGTGACCTTTGTAAGCCGAAAGACTTAAGGTTCCAAGCAAATATGCACAAGAGAACACACCCTAACTATTAAGTAGAAAAAGGATGCCTCACGAAAAGATAGAGAAGCAAAAAGATTGTAAAGTACCTCTTCCGATAATGTGGGAAAAGCGTTGTAGATAAACCGGTACCGCAAATCGCTGTCCTGCGAGATATGTCAAGGGAAGCTTCAGTATCTCTTTAGCCATATCACAGCTATAAATCATGCTTGAAATTATTTAGCATTTCTTAACTTAATTTCGAGTGTAGAATCCACATATCTTAAACAGAATTTATCTAAGCTCGAGATTGCTAAGAATTCCTTAAGAAGAAATATTACAATGACACACAAGAAGGCCACCTTCGAAGGTTTCCCACAACTTAACGTTAAATTTCCTGTCATTCCCTGTGGATACATATTGTGCACTCACTGTGTCGGTCCAAGAAAAAAAGTCCCAGGTCAAGCAATAATTCTTCCAATCCTCTATTAACCTGTAAGATTGGTAAAACACCTGATGTCCAATTACCACCGGCGCCTTCCTCAAAGAAAACCGTAAAAAATTGTCAAAGCGGTGGAGCTGCGTTCGAATCTCTTCAATAGGCTGCCAACTCGGGGGAGGCATTGAGGCATACTCATTCAATTTTTCGACCAGTTGTTCCTCCCTCCGTATACTATCTGTCAAGAGCTTGGCATAACCACGCGCACGGTCTCGCCAGTACTCAGCGGGACCGAAACTATCTCCTTCCATCTCCACTGAACAGCTATCACTTCCAGGAATAGAGCTCCAAGATCCCGGACCGTCATCCCCAAGAAAGTGCTCGTATCGAGGGCTATCTTCACTAAGCGTGGACCCGTCCCCAACATTATACATGGGCTCATAGTAGCTTTCCTCCATAATCTGGATCTGACGCCGTTCGGCTTCTAATCGAGCTGAGTTGAGTGTCTCAAGCTGTTGCTTGAGAAGATTCACAGCATTGTCCTGTCGATCTTCGTACAGCCGCGCAAGGGACGCTTGCTGAGAGTCAGCCGAACAGCTGCGATCCAGAAGCTCCTTGAAGTGCTCAGAATCAATAAACGTATTCTCTTTGGAAACAACATGCCTCCCCGTAGTCCCGGCCGCTTGAAGATCCGTGGTATGTCGTCTTCGCCTATCAAGCATCACCGCCTGAGTGGACTCCGGCCACAACCCTGGCATTGCTTGCACATCCACCATCTTCGCAGAGGAATATAACACCTCACTGGCCATCTACAGAGACAAAGCTATTCCCATCAAGAACCTGAAACTCTACTCGCGACGAAACTGAAAACCACAAATTCCAAATTCTTATTGCGCCGCTTCCACCGCAACAAGTTCACAATGCTACTGGGAAACATGACTCCAAACTATCTTGATCCCTCCTAACCACCAAGATACACCACCAGCTTCGCTCATTTTCTGCGAAAACTGTAGATTCCCATGCATATTCAATCCTTGGATTACTCGTCCGCACTTTGCACGCTGCTCAAGCCATGGCGATTGACGTGGATTAATTCCATTCTAGCGCTTCAGAAACCTTCGGCTTCACAACTCCAGGCCAATTCCACAAACATTCACTAAGCCCTTCGATGATCCCCGAGCGCTTCATCACAGTCGGTGCCCCTTTAATCCTCTTATCCAACCCAACCCAACAACAATTACTCGCTCCAAAACTTGCCAAACCTGACCTGTAAACCCATCCAACACCTAGACTGTGTGATTCCCTCCTCCAAACCGCCTCACCAACATCACTTTTCCCCTTCACACTACCACCCCGTTCGATCAATCACCGTTCATCTCCTTCGTACCCTCTCCCTTCTCCGTCTGCCGTCCAACCCTGCCATTAACTAATCGAACATCCACAAACTCTCCAAACAACGCACCCAATCGTGCAATACACCTAGGCCCTAAAACCTTCGCGAAGATCCACCATCCATGCACACTAACATACCACTCTGCGAGCAATTCTCAGCGACAAGATCATACCGAAAGCAGCAACCAACAATTGCACCAATCTGCCCTTCCTTCACATCTGCTCATCCACTGACCCGCTCGTCAATAAGTATGGCATCTAGGCAGAAGCTTCCAATATTTCAGACTTCATGGCTTGTTGCCCCTGTCAAGCACCAAACACTCTCCGTGCCACCTCCTGTTTCCAGCCATCTTCCGTTTTCTATTAATGGTTGCTCCTTCATACACTCCTTTCTTCGGTAGCTCAATCTAAGTGTGATAGGAGATTTGGCCGCTACCGCCTGAACCATCCATCCAAAATCTTTCTCGCACTCCGCTTACAAAAGCGCCACCACCGCCGCTTCCGTGGAGCCGCCAACAAGGTCTGACCACACTAAACTGCCCTATGACTGCGCTATTTGGCAAGCCAAAGCGCGAAAAGCAAAAAGGTACACTACCTGCCTCTCCAACAGATACAATGGCATGTCCAAGAGCTTCGTGGGGGAACGCAGCAGGAGCAGGAGCTCGACGATAACGGTGCAACGGAGAAACGAAGATGGGAACGGAGGTTGAAGGGTCTAAATTTGGTAACGACACCAGAAACAGCCGGCGATTCATTTACTCGCCTTTTTCTCCAAACTTACCATCCCGCATTCAATTCTTACTGCTCATGCCGTGCCGCTTTCGGCCGCAGTGCCCTGTGTGAACACACCTCCTCCTCCCTCTCCCCATTCAAATATTGAATTCTTCTTGCAAGCGGCACTGGGGCTCTGCTCCAGAAAAGAAGGTCTACTGGTATGAGGCCCTATTGGGTAGGGTTGCCGAGAGCTCTTTCAGCCTTCCACAGGTGAGGGCCCCGCGGGGTTTCCAACATCGTCGCCCTCGTCTTGCTTATCCCCTCCATCGCTCCCCCCTTTCCAAATCGTGCATGGGTGTGGTAGGCTTTTTACCTCATTCCCGGTGCTCGGATCGCATCTTTCCCAAGCCTCCTCACGTCGTCGCCTCCATCTTCATCATTCTGGCGAACTCATCATACCCAGGTCAACTTTGCCATTCCACCACAAAAGCCTTTTAGAAGCCACTTGAACATGAAAATGATGGAAATTGCATACCCCCATAATCACAATTCTAATCATGTTTCAGTTTCAAGGTGTATTGAAACCAAGCACACTAGTATTGGACAGGCTTTCTTTCACAACCTCAAATTCCATTTGCACTCTACTTTAAGAAATGCTTTCAAAATGTGGTTGAGACTTTTGAAATTATTCAAAATCTTTGCTTTGTGACTAGGGTTTTGTGCTCATCTCTTTGTGCTTCAATTCATCACATGGACATCTTTCATTTTTCCCCTAACATGAGCAAGAATGTTGCTAGTATTGTTCAGGATTTGATAGAGCTATGAGTGTTGGGGAGTTAAGATTTTGATGAGGTACACTTGTAACCCTCTCATACAGAAAGGCACTCACACCACCATATTCAAAGTGACCTCTCCATTCCTCTCAGTCATCACATGAATATTCTGTTGAAATCCTCTAATCTTTTGATCTAGCTTGCTAAGGTTTCTAACCTCCAACCTGATTAGGTATAATGAATTCATTGAGCAAGGATATCATCCTACATGAGACAGGAGAAACACTAACATTATTTACCAATGATGTGGAATATTCATTTGGTACCTGCCCAGGGCAAAGTTCTGCCATGTAGAACCATTCAAGTTTATGATGTAACTTTGGGATGGCAATGGGTAGGAACTTTTTCATTCCAATGCAGATCAGGCCACTATTATATGAGTGTTTTTCTGTCAGCATGAATATCAAAAAATTAAAGTCCAAGGCCTCAATATTGCCATTGTGGGTACATGCTATTTTCATTGTGTAGATACTTGCTAATTGGCTCTGCATTCAGGATATCTCAAATCCATGTTTACTATATGAGGTAACCTTTCTCTCTCAAATTGAAAAAGAAAGTGATCCAGTTACCTCTGCTGCAGCAGTGTGAAATGGATCCAACATAATAATACTTTGATTTCCACAAGCTTTTTAAGTATGTTTAGACAGTATGATGTACAGTTTGTTTCAACTATGTTTAGACAGTGTAATGAAGGAATCTTGGACTAATCTTTTCTGAGATAATGTGAAGTCAACTTCAACTGAGATTTCCCTTTGATCTTGGTCATCAATCCTCCAAATCCGTTGAAGTGGCTCTAGCACACCATTCTTCAAAATCCCAATCAAATGTTTTGAATTTAGGGACATTCTCTTATATAGCCACAGGCCACATGGAAATTTTCCCAAAACAGTAATGCATATACCTGTTCGCCATCATTTGAATGAATTTCAGGCCTACTACTCAAGATGTTGCATAACATTCATTCACTGTTTGGTAAGTGGTTTGTGCAGATACCCATGGTTTCAATGTGTAACAACAGTTTTCATATTTTTTTTAAATCCACTTTGCACTCTCCAATTAATGCCAACATATTCTTTTAGTATGAGTCTAAGTATGTCAGGCCATATTTTGATTCAAAAATTAATGAGAAGTGCATAAAGATTGATTTTTTTGTTTTAACAGTTATGTTAAGCATATTTGAATGTAACTTCTTAATATTCATACCATTAGGAAGGGGAAAAAAAAAAAAAAAAAAAAAAAAAAAATGTAATTCACTTCATTTTTTTTTTTTTTTTTTTTTTCCTCATAACATTTTGACTTATTTTCAAAGTCTAAAACCAACTCAACAACACTTCTCAATATCAGCCAATCAAAACATTTAAGAATTAAACCCTCTTGCCTTGTCCCCTAAGCACAAAGTTCTCCCAAGTGACATTTGTCAAAGAATACTTGTTTAATATTTATGCTCTTGAATTGTCCTTCTCACAATATCTCTTAGCTCAACTATGACTAACATGATATGCATTTTTTGAAAAAGTATGCATGTATGTACATTCAACAATAAAAACCTGATGAGACTTTGGTGGTAGAATATAAGAAAATGGTATTGGGTGATGTTGAAAACAATTCGAAGGAAAGGGAGACTTTGACCTACAATTGAGAGTGTATTGAAGGAGACGTGCTAAAAGGAACTTTGCCTCACTACGCAAGAAGAAAGAGATAGGAGAGCCACAACACACAAGCTCATTTCTCAACAGTAACCATTCAAGCATAGAATGATGTTGAGTTGTGAGCAATAAATAAAATTTATTGTACTTGAAATGGGCATGTGTGAATTATCAATTGGTGGCAGTTGTTGATTGATTGGCATGGAATGATAGTATAACTAGGTGCCACATTTCCCTTGATAGCAAAATTAGGTGCCAACTTCTTGGTTTTGTAAAAGTTGGATTCTTAGTTTTGTAAAAGTTGGATTCTTAGTTTTGTAATCCACCAGTGATTGAGATTAGGATAGCCTATGATCAGAATTAGGTTGGCCAACATGTCAAAAATATGTCAAAGAGAATCATTAGCTAAAACATTTATATAAATTCCCTCTCTGGACCAAGTTGTGTGAAAACACTTGGAATCCTCCTCATTTCTATTTCTCTACAAGTGGATGTTTTTATTTTATTTTTAAACTCAGTGCAAATATGCTGAAACGCTCATGGGAAATGGGTTGTCTACCTCTCATGCATGAATTGCATCGGGGATGTAAAGACCTCTATATGTTTTAGGGCTTGGGGCTCCATTGGCCCACCATCATGGATGCACATTTCATTCCATGCCATGATGGGGGTTGTTATTTTCCATCTTGTGCAGTGAGGGTTGTGTGGGAGAATGGGCATTACTCAACTGCTACACAATTTGTTAATTAATTTTTTCCTTCACCCTAATGCACTAAAATGTAAAGAGAAATAACATAATGGTGAGGATGATAGTGATGATGATAGGGCATGGAAGGCCAGGATTTATGGGGTGAACCATGTGACCAAGTGTGGGGTAGTCCAGGACATGATCAGCATTGGCTACCAGTGGCTCATAGCATCTGCCTTTCCATTGTCAGTCAAGGTCAATCCCCTCTCCTCCTGGGAGAAGTGGTGATTTCTAGGGTTGAGCATATGGATGAAATGGAGATGAATCTTTAGAGCCCTTGAAATTGGATGGCGGAACGTTTTGGAGTAGAATTAGGGTTAACATTCCTCTCATCAGTTCTGAGCACCTATTCTCCTTTCCCCTCATTTTCTGTACCTTGCGTTGATAAACGTAGACATTCATCCTCAAGTACATCCACATCCTGAATATGAGGTTGTGGTAGTGCTTTTGTCAGTCCCTTGCATCAATTCCCCCCATGTAGTCTATCCATTCTGACCATCCATCCATCCATCAGAGCTGCTCCCTGGAAAGACAAGCCATTTGCTTGAGGCAAAGTTGACTTTGGCCCATCTGAAGCTGGGAGATGTAGCTTTATATGGGAGGAGGGAGGGGTCACTATGAGATGGTTTAAAAGCTTTGTCCAAAAAGTCTACATGCAAAGTTTAATTCCTCTAATCAGAGATTTTTTTTATATATATTTTTTGTTACTTTGTTCATTTTATATATTTTATAGTGATTTCATCATTATTTAATTGTCTATTTATTTCATGTTCATAGTGTTACCTGGCTCTCTCACAGAACTTTAAAACTTTACTTGTACCAATCTGTTATCAAAAGTCTAGTTAGTTTGGTTATGGTGTACACATGCAAGTTTGTATTTACTAGTTGTAACTGTAAGTACATCAGAGTCTGCATCTTTCAAAATTGGATGTCTTGGTTTTTGGAGTGAAGAGGGGAAAGAAACAAAAACACATTCTAAATATACAAACTGCTTTCCTACACTGGTTTTGCAATTTATTCTTTTTAAGGAATTCATTATCATCAAAGTTACCATGGGGCCAAACTACTAAAAAAAATTTAAACAAAAGAAAATTAGAATATTTCTTCATAAGAATGTATTCAAAGGTTTTCTGCAACACAAATACTCAAATATAAGTTGTACCAAACTGCCCCATTTTGTGGTATAACTGAATCACATGTAAGTGCCACTGTATTAAACCATTCAAGAATGAATGAATATGTGTATCCTATTTTTCTTTCTTTATGGCAACTAACTCAATAGTGACTGCTTCACTCTGTATGGGACTTTGCAGCATACAAGTTTGTTGTTTAACCATAAGCTTTGACAGCTTTTTGATGGTGTGGGGTTCAGTGCCTTCCTTTGGCTTTGCCATACACATACTTGGAGGCAGTTGAAGAGGGAGAGAGTTAAAGGGACACATCTGCTCACTTACTAATATTGAAATACCTTAATCCATGTCATGTCCTAGAACCAACCCATATACCTTACCCTAAACTGCTTTTGCACAAACCCAAAAACAACCATTCTTCATGCCCAAAAACAATCATTCTTCATGTAGAAAGATTTCAAGTCCATTCCATACCCACCAATAATTGGCAAACTTTACAAAGATGTAGTTGGTGGTTTGCTAAGTCTATATGTTGGTTTAGGGGCCAAATGCAATAAACTAAATTGTTCATTTTTTTTCAATCAAACCATTGCAGCAATTCATTTTTCCTTCCTTCCTTCCTTTCTTTCTTTCTTTTGGAGCACATCAATACCTCAATTCTCCACCACTATTATTATTATTATTATTATTATCCAAAATAAAGCCCCCTTGAGATAGCTGAAAAACCTTCAGTTGACAGTTAAAGGTATTCCAACATTAGATTCTACATCTCAACAGCAATTCTCCTCTTTAATGGGAGAAAGATCTAGACAAGGAAGGGGGTCCCCCAACTGTCCCTATGTGCTGTTGCTGTGAGAGTCAGAGAAGGGCTCATGGGAGGGCGCTCGCTAATGTGAAACTGGTGAATAGACTCCCCCCCCCCACATGCTTTGTTTACCAGGCATCACATGGTGAACCCATTACTGTGACAGGTTACCATTTCATCAGTCCATCTATTACATACATCTCCCCTTCCTTCTATCAAACAAACAAACAAGAGTAGTATTCCCTTCCATTACTGCTTCTGCTGTATAATTGAAGGTTCCTGCCCTGGCACCTTTAGTTCCAGTGATTTGACCCCCCACAGATAGATCAAACAAGTTGAGAGAGAGAGAGAGAGAGAGGAGAGCCTTGTTGCTTTGGTTCAATTTGGTTCTCTTACAGACAGAGACACATTCACATGCGTAGTTTCTAATCAACTGTTGTGATGGATGGTACCCTCCAGCAGCAGTTCACTCCCACATTGACACTCACTCTCTCATGCACACAACAACTGCAGGCACCACCACACACACAAATACAGAAAGAAAGAGCAGTTGCTTTTGGACTCTGTGCAAGAAGAGATCATGCTGACTGCCAGCAATGCAGTATTAAGTGTGCAACAATCACATTCTTGGCCGTCAGCTTCAAGCATTCAAAGGAAGAAGATGAAGAAGGAGAAGATTGGAGAATTGGCCCATGTTGCTGAGAGGGATGATGTGTACAATAGCTATGGGGTGAAATTGGGCTTGTGAGTGGCCTAATCATCAAAGACTATGCAAAGCCTTTTCACACACTCACCACTTGAATATATCATTAGAACCTGAGCCTCAGTTGTGTGTTCAAATCTCTGAGGGAAGAGTGTGGGTGCCCCTCCTGCTATCATGAAGCTTTCCAGCAGCAACAGCACCCCTTCCCTGCTGCAGGCATTTGTGGGGGCCTCTTTGGTTGTATAGACCTGAAGAATAGTTTATTTTATTTTATTTTTAGTTCTCTCTCTGGTGCTCTCTCTCTCTCTCTCTCTCTCTGGGGTTCTTCCTTGATGTTTAAGTCTGGAATCTAAATCTAATAAGAATTCCAGTTGGACCTACATAAATGAATATGAGCAAGCATTTACATATGCATATTTAAAATTAAAAAAAAGAAGAAGTTCTATCAATCATATTCCAACAACACTTGCCTATTCTCTTGCATGTTCCCAACCATGATTGGAGGTGATGACTTTGTATTTACAGTGCCAACTCTAACTCTCTTCAGCAACACAAGTTGGTAGATTTTTGTTCATGTTTTCTAGTAGAACAAATCAAATTGTTAAAACAAAAATTAGAAACAGTATGTAGTTATTATTATTATTATTATTTTTTTAAAAAAATTCAAAATACTCAGGCTAGCTTTATGAAACTTGGATGAAAATGACTATTTTATAAAAATTTAGATGTTCACAATTCATCATATATACAAAATAATCCTATATATCTATAAATGAAAAAAGTAACATCATCAATTTGTAAACTACTTTTTAAAATTTTATTATTGATAGCAGACATTTTGATTTTGGATTCACAACTTATTAGATAATGCACTAATCTGTGTGGAGAGCTAATGCATTGTTGTAAATAATAATACAAACCTGAATTCATTGGATGGGTAGAGTCCACCATCATCTGGTTTTTTGAAATCCCAAAATATATCACAACAGAAACTGTCAATTAAAGTTTTGAGATTTCAACATGATAAATTAAAAGGTAAAGAATCAAACTACATGACAAAGAATTGTGTATATATGGATATGCAAGCATCTATTCATGACATTAAATAAAAATGTGTGTGTGTGTGTGTACCTTCAGTTATTGTTTCAAATTCTGGCTTTACCACAAAGATCATGGAAATAGCATCAACATTATTTAAGGAAACAGATGTTGTCACAGTTACAACTTTAGTAATCCTTTCCATGACACCACAAAAATTGCATCAGTTCAAGAAGAATTTCCATCCACCATTTCACTAGTGAGAAATGTTAGAATATCAAGCATTGTTGTTTCAGTTCTTAACAAGTGGATTTTAAAACAAATCTGTCAATGATCAAACCCTTTTGATATGACTTTTCTGTGTTGCTCTGCTTCCTGCTTTTACTTCATTATGTTCATCAATGCACTAATTCTTTTTTGGGTTCATGTTAAGTACTCAGGAACACAAGTTTTTTTTGATTTTGTCACAATCATGGAACTTATCTTATAATGGTGGACATGTATTGGCTTTGATTGGCCACCTTGTCAACATTGAAGGATGCATGTACTATTGGAATCCAGAATATTCGTTACTTCACTATCTCTGTGTAGAAGGAATCCAATTTGCTAAGGCAACAGCTCAAAAGGACCAAACCTCCTCCAGCCAAGCAACTCCAAGACATGGCCATGTCTGCTTCTTTCTTTCCTTGACAAACAATGACATATTCCCTATGCTTTGGTTAAATTGAGGAAATACATAACAGCACAAAACTTACATCCCAACAAAGACCCTACTTTAGAGAAAAGTTAAACTATATTATATGTTCAAGTTATCATGTACTATCAGACCACATGTCTGCATTCACTGCTGAAAATGGAGCAAGTGGTGGTGTTCTTTCCACCCTTTCTTTGTCTCATACTTTCACGTCCATAGAGAGTGATTGGCTCCCCAAGTCCCAACTACTGCAAATAATTGGGACATCCATTGTCCTCTCCCTCTAGCACTCCAGTGCCTCTCAAAGCAACCAATACTGGAGACTTGCCTTACTTGCCTAAGAACTTACAAAACCATGAGCCAGGTGCAATTTCCTTGCTAGATTTGTTTTAGGTCTCAGAAGAGGTGGGAGCACTTGTGCCCAAGATTTTGCACTTACAGCATGTCTCTCTCTATATATTTGAACCTCCAATAATTAATCCCCCCAATATTTATATACTTTAGCAATTAATATTTTATCATAAAATTGATGTGGGAGGTTGGTGGATAATTAATATCCCTAGTAGTTCATTATTTGTTAACTCCAAATCTTCTTTGGTATGGAATGAGGCATTGTCCAATAGAGGCAACAACACTTTTCTGTTAACAGTTCTTCTATTACTATCAAATTTTTGTAGCCAATCTCAAAACAAAAGCCTAATCATCTAAGTTTTTTGATACATTGGTAATAAAATCTAATTTGGTTGCCAATTTTTCAATTGAATGCTCACATTTTTAGAACATGTCAAATAATAAAAAAAATGGTGGCCAAATTATCTCAATTGGTGGCAAAACCAATTAGGGTTATGATTATATCCTTCATAAATCTCAAGTTCAATGGTTGTACTATATTAAAAAAAAATCACTTTTATGATACACCATTGTTCATTTGAATTTTGTTGACTTTAAAACTTTGATAGTCAATGATAAAAAAATCTAAGGATCTTATCAAAGTTTAATTGGTTAATAACTTAATTTTATTCATTTATTTTTTTAAAAACAACTTAACAAAGCTAATTAAAAAATATGATATTAATACTTCCAATTTGTAAGAATAATTTTTAATTTAGAAAAAAAAGCTATATAGATATATATTTTTTTCATTTGAGCTTGACATGATCTATAATCTTGTATTTGCTTTTCTTCTTTAGAATGTTGTTGTTAGTACAATGACATAGAGCTTTTTTCATAGACATCAATATTGGCATTAGTGATGAAAAAAAAAAAAAATCTAATAAATTTAAAAATATCTTTTAGAATAGCTTTTTATCACCTATATAGATGTAAATTTGAATTTATAAATAATTATAAGTGATTGATAGGTTAAAAATTGGCCAATAAATTGACTATATATTATATATATTGGCCATATTTAGCTATTTGATATACATGTATAAAAACTGCTTTGCAAATTAAATACATCTGTTGTAAGTCAGTCATGTGTCAAATAATTTATAATACATTGTTGTGTAGCTCTTTAATTAGATAGTGTATATGGAGATAAGAGTGAAATCTTTTCTTATTTTTATCAATGCCTTTCTTATAATCTTATCTTAGCACAAAAAAATGTCACTAATATAAGCAAAATTTATAATTAGTTAGCTAAAAGAGACTAATTAGAAGTAAATAAAATAAATAAATTATATAATATATTGTAGATAAACTTCTTAGAAGCTTTTTAGATATAGATTTGATTTTATAGATATTTTTAAGTAATTGATAGGTTAAAATTTTTTCCAATAAATTAAACATGTGGTACGCATATAAGATACTTGCTTTTCAAATTCTACATGTGTTTACAAAGTTGAACAAATTTTAGAGGTTTCACAAAATGTTTTCGTGGAACTCTTAGGTAGTACATGTAGAGACAAGAATGAAGCCTTCTATACTTTTGTCATTTTTTTTTTTTTTTTTTTTTTTTTTTGTAGCTTTATTTCAAGAGCTCTAGTCTTCTTATATTTGAAAATATTTATTCTAATTTTTATCTTATACATATCTTTGATTTATCTACTTTCTTTCTTTGAATGTTACAAGAATATATTGCTTCTATAGAATTTTTGTTGTGATTTATGACTGTGATAGTTTGAAAAGAATCATAATTATTTATTATATTTTATTTAAAAGTGAAAAGATTAATCTCCTTCATATTATTATATTTTAAAGGTTGCAGATTATCTATTTTTAAATATATTTTTTTATTATAGATATTCAATCTAATTTAATTTATATTTTTAAAGATGACCATTTTTTGTGTATAAATTTTTATTTGATATTTGAGATTGTGGATTAATATTATCTAATTTACTTGTATATTTATTAAGTTTTTTTTTATTATAATTAATTTAATTATTATTATTTATTTATTTATTTTATAGATGCTATACTTGGTAGAAGTAAGAATGAATTTGAAACTATTGTAGTTCTTCACAACCTTATTAACACTTTGAGAATAAAATTTTTACTTATTATTAATAACAATAATAGAAGTATTATTCCTATGCGTGTAAAAGAAGTCAACATTGAAGTATAATGTTTAGATGAAGAAGTTTTACAATTAAGAGAAGTAAATAGATCAAAATCACAATAAATTCAAAAAGCCTTCTTACTACAAATATGTAGGAGATAAAGATTAATATTCTAGAGAAGTTTAATGGAATAAGATAAAAAGTTTGAGGATTTTTATAATAAATCAAGTTTTATTAAAAATTAAATTCTTTTTAATATTCTAATGGATTTATTTTTGTTAAATTCATAAGCACATTCATATCTTGAAGTGTTTTTTTTAGTTTGCATCATTGATGGAAAATGATTTATAACTACTATATGATCTAAATGAATTCTTAGAAATATTTCATTCGACATTAAGAGAAAGCAATAAAAAATAGTAGTATATACAAATTATTATTTTAATGATACAAATGATAATAAATTATTATACATATTATTGAATTTCAAAACCTTATTTAAGATGTGGATTAGAAAGATAAAGTCCATATCAATTAACTTTAATATGAATTAAAAGTTAGTACCAAAGATTTATTATTAGTAATTCCAAAAACATATTGATTAGAATAATTTATTATTCAAATTATAACATGTAATAATTAACTTTTTAAAAATTTCTAAAAATAAAGATTTGGATAGAAAAAAACAAATCATAATAACAACTCTTAAGTTATTAAAAACTTATTTTTTAATATGATTTTTTTAATATTTATATAATATATTTTAAATCTATCATCAATCAAAAAAGTCTCAATATTATCATAAATAAATAAATAAATAAATATATATTATGATAATCCTAAATATATTACTCAATATTATTAAAAAAGATAATACAACTATAAATTGAAGAACATGAATATTAATAATAAAAATGTATTAAAAAATAATTTTGTCTGACTATAACAGAGTCCATGTAGCTAGAATCTTATGCAATATCTACTAAAAGTCATATTCTCTTATTAAATCCTTCACCTTATTTTACCATAGATATTTATTTAGGTTCTAAAAATTACAAAGTCTTTATATTATTAATTTTATGAACTTAAGCTTATTTTTTAGATAAAGATTTTGTTAAAAAATATAAAACATTCTTAATAGAAAAAACTAAGTTTGTACATGTAGAAGTCATAGATGGTTGTTTGTTGTATTTTGGAGATATTACTTACAATAATATCTTTACGAAAGTAGCAAAAAATGATCATAATAATTTAGTAATACTTAATATTATTAAATCTTTTTTCAAACCGGTCATTTTAGGTTTTTTGTAGTTAAAAAATTGCAACCTTTATATGAAATGGATTTTTTATAATTTCAATTTTATCTACAACATATAAAAGTTTTTTTAATCAAGAAGAAAGGTACAAGTCTGTTACAACAAAACCTTTATTTATAGATGCAAGAGCTTTCATGCAAGTTAAAAAAGAAAGCCATTTTTATTTATTTATTTATTCTTCATCCATTTTTATTTGTAAAAAGGCTTCAATTAATATTGTAAGCTAATATAATAATTATTAAGATATATCTATATATATATATAATTTTAAAATATACATATTTTTTTAAAAAATAGTATTTATGATTGATTAATTGGTCTTAAAGAAAAAAAAACCAATTGCCATTTGGACCAATTTGTGGGTATTACAAAATAAATTCGTCTTACTTGAAGAATATATTGATGAAAATTTGACCAAAAACTTTATGTGTTTTTTTTTCTTTGAGATTCATATTCTTGACATTTATTCATTTCTTTCTTTAATGCATACTAAATTATATGATCTTCATATATCTATTTTTGTATACATCTTTCTTTGATTCAATTTATTATAAAGTTCTAATATCAAAAACAAAGAATATCTATTCTTCATAGTGATCTTTCTTAGCCTTTGATAATCCATACATATTTATAATAATTTATCTTTTTTATATTAATAAGAAAAAAATTTGTATTAGAAATTTTATACTGATGAAAATATGTTGATGAAAATTTGACCAAATCATCTTGACTTTGCAAGACATATATCTTAATTTGCAAGGCAAGTTTTTTATATGTGCGCTATATAGTTAGCATGTTTTGTAAGCTATCAACATGTGGATAACTCGTTGACCAAGTTTCTAACCTATCAATTAATTATAAATATATATAAAATAAAAAAGCATCTATGAAGCTTCTAGGAAGCTTTTCTAAAAGATATTATTAAAGAAATTTACTTTTATCTACTTTTACTTATTTTTATTTATTTTTACTTATTTTATTTAATCATATAGGTATTTATTAGTATATCTATTTATGTTCGTAATATTACCCCCCCTTCTATAAGCAAGTTCCATGAGGAGTGGTCTTCATATGTTGAAGAAATCTAAGATGTGGCAAATTATATTTTTTTACATACTTTGATCTTTCTTCCCTTCAAAGATAGTTGATATGTCCTCTCAGCCATAGATAGTGTTTTATACTAGGCAAGAAGACTACCCTATTATTTGGTCATTGTTTAGGCCTTCATAACTTCTTTTAAATAAAATATTTGGAACATTATCAAGAGTTGTTCCTACTTCTAATGAAAATTTCAAATATTGAGAGTCTCTTCTAAGGTTGTAATACCAAACAAATTATATCTTGCCATTTATTCGAAGAGGGACATGTTTGTCTTGAAGGTTGTGACAATTGCAATGTCTCATTTGGTAAGTCCGCAAATAAAAGCTTTTAAGTTGAATCTGCTAATTATTAGTTTTCCATCTCTTTAGTGTCACAAATACATAGAAGCTACAAAGAAAGATAGAAGGTAGAGTATTATCTTCTTTTCATCTTGTTTCTTTTATGGCAAATATTTGTTATTTTTTATCTTGGTTTTGATAGATATTGTCAATGAAAAGCTGCAACTCTCTTTGCTGCCTTTGGAAGATTCTTTGTTGGCTCACATGTGCATTTACTAATATCTTATCTATGAAAATGAACAAGATTTTTTAACCTATTTCAATGCTGTCTAGAATCTAAGACCTCAAATTCTTGATTTTTTTCGACTTCTATAAGAAGAGGTGGTATTTGTCTTCTTCTTAACATATTCACTGTCTTATATGGCTTAAGAAGAAACATGTGAAATACATGGTGGATCTTCATAGACTCCGGTATATATAACTAATAAGTAACAAGATTGACTTGTTCATTCTTGTCCAATCATCTTGATGATAGTTGATGATACACTTCAAGTACTACTCCAAAACTTGATTTATTGATTTTGTTTGCCCATTAGTTTGAGGATGAAAAGCCAAAGAGAGTTTTATATCTACCTTTTAATTTCTTAAAAAGGATTTCCTAAAATCTTGATATAAATTGAATCTCTCTATTTGATATAATATCTTTAGGCAATCTATGATAGCTATAGATATTATTAAGAAAAAGTTTATTTTATTATTTTATTATTTTTTTATTTTTTTATTCTTTTTACTTGTGATAGTTTTTGTACATGGTATAAAATATGCCATTTTAGTAAAACAATCTACTACCATGAATATTGAATCATACAAAATCGAGACTTGAAGATTTGTGATAAAATCCATAGAAACGGAAGACCATAGTTGTTCTAGAATAGATAATGGTTGAAGAAGTCCATAAGATCAATGGCAAGGAGTTTTGGATCTTGAACAAATATAACATAATTATATAAAGTCTTTGACTGCCTTTTGCATTTGAGACTACCAAAAATCTCTTGATATTAGCTCCAAAGTCTTATTGTATTCAAAAAGTTGGATTGTTAGAAAGTCATGACAAGTTTGAAGAATATGTGATTGTAATTGATCTTTTTGAAATATATAATTGTCTTTTAAAATAGTAAAGGTTGTTTTTCAACTCTAATGTGGAAGTATCATGAGACTTAAAAGAATTATTCTTGATATCATAGAAAAAAAGATCAAAAGATACACTTGATTGAATTTGCTTAAGAAATGTTGAATCAACAATCAATGTTGATTTTATTGCTTCAAGGTGAAAATGTTTTGCGTTCAAGATAATTGTTCTTTGTTGATGAAAAGATGCATCTCTTTTTTTTAATCCAAGATAAGAATATTTAGAAATATTGTTCAACAAACCTTATTGTTTTTTTGGTCAATAACTAATCTTGTAATCAAATCTTGATAAAGACATGCTTCAATGTACTTCGCAATAATTTAAAATACATGCCGATATCAAATACTTGAGGTTCTTGTAATCTATATATATGATGACTATACTTAAAGTATCTTCTAGATAATGATTCCATTCTTGGAATGAATTTATAATTATAATAAATTATTTTTTTTAGATCTCATAATTAATGTCCACTGCCAAAAAAAAATTAGAATAAAAAACTATTGAAAAGAATTTGTTATCTGCTCACATTTGTGATAATACTACACCTAAGGCAAACTCTAATGCATCTACTTCCATGAAAAATACCTTAGAAAAGTCAACATGATATAAAATTGGTAGAAAAATAAATTCTTTTTTTAAAGCATCAAACAATGCTTCAACTTCTTTACTCTACTCAAGTTTTTCTATATAAGTTAAACCTGTAAATAGAACTATAATATGAAAATAATTCTTGATGAAAATCCAATAATAATTGGCAAAGCCCAAAAAACATAAAAAATTTCAAACTATTTTTGGAATCTTCCAATCTATAATAGTGTGGACCTTCTTTGAATCTATCATTTGCCCTTCATAGGAAATGATATAACCTAAGAAATTAACTTGAGTAGTGTAGAATACACACTTTTCTAAATTTGCATGTAATCTTGTATCTCTAAATTTTTTAACATGAAACAAATATAAACTTCATGCTCTTTTATATTCTTAGACTTGATTAAAATATCATTTAAATAAAAAACAATAAAATCATTAAAAAACTCATGAAAGACATTATTCATTAGATATTGAAAAACAGCTCATACATTTGTGAGTCTAAAATGCATGAAATTATATTTAAAATGTCCATACCTCATTTAAAATGAAATTTTCTATTCATCTCCTTTCTTAATACATAATATATTATATGTTCTTAATAGATCTATTTTTATATAGACCTTGGTTTAATTTAGTTGATTAAAAAGTCCTAAAATCAAAGGTAGAGGATATCTATTCTTGATGGTGATCTTATTGAATACTTGATAGTTGATACACATCTGCAGAGATCCATCTTTTTTCTTTACAAATAAGATAGGAGCCCTAGCTAGAGATTTAGAATGACATATAAAATTTTCAACCAAGTTTTCATCAATGTACTCTTTAAATATAATTAATTCATTTTGTAATAGTCTATAGATTGATCCAAATGGTGGTTGAGTTTTTTGATGAAGATCAAGGGAACAATTATAAGGATGATGCTTTAGAAGAATATATATATATATATATATATATATATTTTAAATATCTTAAAAAATCTAAATACTAGCTAAGAATACTACTTGATGTCTTTCCACCACATAAAATAGGCATAGCATATATAGCAAAAGATGACCCTTCTATTGTGGCATGCATGAAAGCTCATATAAAGACTTAGATGTATTAGACTTATGTATTTCTATATGACTAATAAGATTTTGGATTAAACTACTAAAAAAATTATGGTTACAAAAAATTTAATCTATCTAAGGATTATATTTTTCCAATCTGGATAATCTTAAAATAATTGGATTAGATAGAAATCTTATTACATAAAATATTACTATACTATTATGAGCTTTAATTACTACATCTAAAAGAACAATCTCATGCATAACATCTCTAAAAGATAACAATCTACGATCTTTGACTTCTATATGTACGGATTTAATTTTATTGACTAATGATATTTCTTATTTTTTGAAATAATCTTTGTCTATAAAATAGACTAAGACTCTTAAATCTAACAAAGCTAAGATAAGCTTTGTGATGTTTTTTCCCTAAATAAATTTCTATTGTAAAATAAGATAAAAAGTTTGACAAGAAAATATGACCTTTACTTAAAGTTATGTAAGATTTCAGTTGCACAATTTCTATTGTAATTAGAAAAATTTCTTATTTAGACACATTGTCTTCTTTAGCAATTATGCTTTTTAATTTGTGGTTGCATTTTTTTTTGGATAATGTTGAACAATGTATTTAGCTTCTCTAAAATATAAGCATAAACTCTCTTGATGCCGTCGAGTCTTTTCTTACTTCATGAAGGATTTGAAACATACTATATCAATTTGCATTGGTTTTGGCCTTGAAAACTTGAAGGCTGTTGTAATTATTTGACTTGTTCTTCTCTAACCAAGCCTTTGTTCTTGACATCTTTCAAATAATTCATTGTCGCTTGTAATGGCTTGAGCAATAAATATTTTTAAAGATTTTGCTTTTGACATTGTTTATAATAAATCTTTGATATTATCCTTCAACCTATATTAAAATTGATTGATAAAGACATTGACATTCTAATCCATGTCATAAGCAAAATTTTGGAATTCAACAATATATATGATGGTTGACTATGATCTTTATTGTAAAGATAAGAGCTTAATCTCTACTACTCTTTTCTCCTCACTTTTTCTAAGTGTAGTAGTAAACACTTTTAGGAGTTATTTAAAATCATAAAGGAGTCACAAATCTTTTCTCATTAAAGGTGAAAATTAAAAGAGTGCATTTTGTGATAAAAATGCGCTTATAAATCTAACTTGAGTAAATCCATCAAAATTTTGAAAGGGATGCAAACTTACATTGAACTTGACTTGTTGTAGAAATCCTCAAAGTTTTGATCTTATTCCATCAAACTTCTCAAGCATGGTGAAACTTGTCTCCATCATACTTTTAGAACAAAGTTTTCCAAATTTGATTGTGAGGTTAATCTACTTGCTTCTTTTAACTACATAATTTTTTGACACAGATTTTAAACTTCTTCGATAGGCATAGGCATAGTACCTCTATTATTCACATTAAAAATACATAAAATTTCTATTTTTAGAATATTAATAAGCTCTTAAAGATTTAAAATAGTTACAAATTTATTCTCACTTTTGTTGAGAGTAGCATCCATAATCTTTCCTTCTATAGATAATTCAAATAAATTCAAATAGTTAAATTAGAGGAAGGCAATGTCTACAATATCTAATACCAAATGAAAATTTCCATAAAGAGTGGTAATCTACTCTCTTTATAAAAAATATCAATATTAATATATATATATATATATATATATATATATATATATATATATATTTTAAAAAATTGGATAGTTTGTAACCTTTAAAACACAACAATAGAAGTAAAATAATCTACTCATTTTTAAAATAAGACAAAAATAATAAGTTAGCAGTCTTGTCAAACTATGAAGGACATGAATCTCAGAAAAAGAAATCCTTAGTATACTCTTGTATCACTAAAAAGAAGTAAAAAGTCATTCAAAGATGATACACTATTGAACTAGAATGGTTATTGCCAAAAACAAAGAAACGAAAAAGTCTTGAAACAAGACTTAGCACTAAAAAGGTATTAACAAGAGTGAAGAAAGCTTCACTCTTACCTCCATATGTACTTTTATTTAAGAGCTATGTAGAAATGTTCTCTAGTACCTCTAAAACATGTTGACTTAGTAAGATATGTATCTTAACTTGCAAGACAAGTTTTCTATATGTGTGCCATATTGTTAGCTTGTTTCACAAGCTATTAACACATGATTAACTTGTTGATCAAGTTTCTAACCTACCAATCAATTATAAATACATATAAAGAAAAAAAAAACATCTATGAAGCTTTTAGAAAGCTTCTCTAAAAGGTATTATGAAAAAAACTTACTTTTATCTATTTTTACTTATTTCTACCTAATCATATAAGTATTTACTAGTGTATCTATGTATATCCTTGATAATAGAAGCCTTTTTTTTTAAATCAAGTATAGATATTTTGAATATAATTCATACTATTTGAAGCCACAAATATACCAATTATTTTTTAATATTTTAATAATTATTGATTTTTAAAAGTTTTATAATGCTTTTATTGTTTATTATCTAGATAGTATTTTAATCTATTCTAAAAATATAGAAGAATGTACACAAAATTTGTGAAGGCTTGTAATTGCCTAAGTATTTTTATATAGACCTTGTCACCTTAGACAATTGCAGGAGATTAATGAAGGTGGCAACCCTCTCCCTTTAGTGGTCTTGTTAACTAATTAGCAGATAGAGTCAAGGAGATGTAGAGGCATTTAAGGATAGAGCTCGTAGAAAAAAAATTCAAAATCTACATCTTGTACTGGCATTACCTTATAGAACCAAAGATCTCTTCATCATGGACAACTTCACCAAGAAAGAATTATTGCTTTATATTCACTTTAGTGATCTACAATATTATGTCAATTCTTATAGTGATTTCAATAAACAATTTCAAGCACATATTCATAGTCTTTGAGGATTAATACTTGGACCTTGAGTAAAGCCCAACTAACTAACAACTACTGCAAATAGTGCTTGCCACAACCAAACTGTGTGGAAGAATCTCAAGAATCTCAAGCATTGAATATTTCATTGACAACTTTAGAACTATCCAATTTTTGATACATTATTTGTTTGTGAATCTCATTCTATTTTTTTGTTTATTGCAGTAAGCATTAATAATATGTTCATCAACAATAATTCTTGTTCATTATCCATTGTCTTATAAGTGATAGTTACTATTCTTCTAACATGTCAAAGGTGGAATTTAAGTAATTGAGTAGAACAACAATGTAGTAGAAAATCCACTTTTTTCTAGTATAGAAAACTCAATCATATTAAAAAGTGTAAACATGAGATGGGTTTAGTGATTCAATATCTAAATGTGGATTTAATAGTAAACTATTTAATAGTTACATGTATATCTATAAGAACTAAACTATTTGTTTATATATATATATATATATATGTATATATATATATAAGGTTTGTACTCGAAGTTGATAATGTTAATGATTCAAGAAGTCAATAAGAAATTAATACAAAGCTTTTCACCAACAAGTGGATTATACTATAGTTATAAATACACATAATGAGTAAAAGGTGTAGTGCAGTAAAAATTGGTGATAAACATCCAATACAAGGTGTAGTTTTCAAATTTTCTTTGAGGAGCTTTGCCTCTAAAGGCTCTTGCAATTCCTTGATCTTGCTTGGTGATTGATTAATAGGATCACCAAATGGAAGGGCTATTGCCCATTATAACCTCCCTTGCAATTGTATCAGGTGGCAAGCTCCACATTAAAACATCTAGCTAATTATAAGCTTTCACGTTTTTTTAGGTGTGCATATAACAATATGAGGTGTTTATATAGCAACTTACGATATACTTGTAGCTTGAGCCATTATTGGATGTCTATGAATAGAAATATATATATATATATATATATATATATAATTTAAATTATATTATTTTACAAAAATTAATTCATATATTTTGAAATTATAAATTAGCATGAAAAGTTTTTTTAAAACATGACTTTTTTCTAGTGCCACACTTTACGCTATATAAAAGCTAATGCTTTATTCTAATTTTAGAAATTATTGTCTATTATATCTTGAGTTTTGGATGTTTTGATAATTTTTTTATTTATGAACTATTTAATTCTTACTTTCAATACAGATACATCAAATTTTGTGTGTGTATATATATATATATATTCAAGATTTGGTTCAAAATTGTATGCTGTATTCATTATTTTAGTTCCAAACAAATATAGATGTGTGAACCATTTGATACAACGAACCAATCAAGATTTCACAAACTGTTATGAAACTAAGAACTTTTACAGATGTGTGTAAGGACAATAAAGAAAACCTAATATCACACAATTTTTTCAGTTAACAAACAAATATGATTCATTTTTCCATCAACTTTCAAATGGATATAGAAGCTGTTGTTTTATTTTATTATACTTGTTTCCTTATTCTTAATGCTTGGTTTTCAGTACCAACATTTGATATCAACCTTCAGATATCTCCAACTCGTGAAGAGATAGATAGAGGAAACAATTGAACAAGGAAGAATATCCACAACATTGCAGAGATGGATGGAAATCAAAATGGGAATAAGGAATATGGGTTTCCCGGGCAGCTAATGTGTTGATTAGGGTTTCACGGGAAGGTGACGTTCTGGTTAGGGATTCACGGTGAGAATTCCTCTGCATTGTGAGTCTCTATTTGTAGGCTAGCTTTTGGCTTGTGCAATAGGGGTTCTTTTGTATCGAGCACAAATATAGCGCATGGGTGTTAACAATTGCTATTCTGGCGTCTCGAGGTCACTGGATGCATATACGAGTGCCCGGAGAGCGTGAATTCTGATGCTACTTCTCCATCTCGTTGGCTTCTATTCCTACGAAAGATCGGTTCAGGATGTCGCCTCGAACAATCGGTTGAGAGACCCGTTTCCCTTTTGGTTGATCGAGGATTTTCGATGATGCGCACAAGTATGAAGCGGCATAGACCGTACTTATTCAGCTCATTGTTTATGGGAAGGTGAAGAGATGGGAGTGCAGCAGTTTTTCAGTGCTCGAGGGGTGAAAGGGCAATCTGTGGACGCAGTCTTGAAGGAGGATCACAACTTTGGAATGAGGGCTTGGCCGACATGCCACAGTCTGTGTAAGTTTATTCTTCTAACAATGAAATTGAAAGACGACGAACCTGAGGGTTGTGGATTAGTAGCGGCAAGTGATGGCGATCAATTGTCAGGGACCGAGAATCGGGAACGAGGAAATTGTGGATACTACGAAGGCGGCTTGTTGTAGTATTTGGAGGAGCGTCGAGTTGGAAGGATGAGGTGGTTGCTTCAGGGTGGAGCGTACACACTGGTCATCCATGTCTGGCATGCGAGGTACTTCAGTTGACGGAAACTTGGCTTGATCAGGATCTTCCTGGAAGGTGATCATTTCGTTGATGTGTTCATGTTACGTTCTTTTCACGTTCGAAATAACGATGTAATTGTTGAAAAGTATATTCATTAAATTTGCGAAGCTAGCTGTTAGTGACAACTTTGTACTGCATAAGAATGTTGAGAAGTCGGAACTGGGATCAAAGTTGGAGTTTCGCAGGTGTGAGAGGGTAACGGTGTTGGAATCTTAAACCCCAAACCAAAGGATTTTCGTTACTCATTCAAACGAACGTGGTCGAGTTTTTAATTATAACTTTAAAAAATTTCATCATTGAATTGTTTTGTGAGAATGCGGTGTCGCTCATTGATCGCGAACGCTCGGTGGACTTTGCTGCCTAGAGTGAAGAGAATTTTTTTCTACCGGTCTGATGACTTAGCTGTTGATGCCATCCTTAACTGAAGTGAATTTAGAGAGCCTGTACACCAATACATCTAATCATGCTGCCATCTGTTGATCCCTAAATTGACTAGTTATTTCACCGAACATAATACATCCAAAAATTCATCACGGGAGAAGAGTGATGGATATTCTTATGGATGCAAGTTGCAGATGTTGAAGCAACTTTGGCATGTCTTTAGATTTTGTGTCGGAAGTTGTGATTAATCTTTTTCAGCTTTACGTGTTCATAGACTGAACGCTGTGATACTGATTGATGTGTATCATTGTAGTTTCATCTAAGTTTTAACCTGTACAAGATGGAGTTGATAGAGGTGGAAGTCGTGATTTATCTAGTTTCTACATTGTGTTTTGTCACATGACGTGGTATGTTGTAGTGGTCTAGTGTTTAACGTAGATTTGATTTACCTGACTCTTTCGTTGTGGTTTAGTTTCAGTACTTTATATTGTCGCACATTTAACACGGGTTGTATCCAGTTTGTAATGATTCGAAAATTTTCAACATCACAATTTTGTTTTGAATTTGGTGTGTACATGTAGGCCACGTGCAATGTCAAGATGTCCAACTTACATAGTGTTGTTTTTTTATCTAGAAAGATGAAATGGGACCGTGTTAAGTTCTTAACATACTCTGGTTTCAGTAGACTTAATTTTTGAGCAGCTTCTGACCCCAGCAATTCTGCTAGCATGCAGGCATTACAAGAGAATTGCGTGGGACCTGGTTCACTTTGGTCCCACTATGCGTCATCAAACAGTGCATATTTGAGATTTTTGTAAGACCTCCATTCATTTTCAGATGGTACATTTGGAATGGAAGCGTGGGGTCTTAGGATTCGCGCAGGTTGGAATCTTGTCTTTCAGCCATTTCTTCTCGCGGATGCCAACTCTGATAAGAATAAGACAGATGACGCAGACACTTGGGATTCAAACTCTGGACCCCTTGTATGTCTAGTTTGGTACGTGGAGGTACATTAGGAACGCATCCTTCGGGCAATCGAGACGCGTGGGATTGGTTAGGTATGATCTGGCCGGAAACTCTTCGAGAGCTTTTCAAAAGAATGGCTCAATGTCAGACTGCAGATGCATCTGCTGTCTTACATCTTATTTGATGACACAAGTGAAGATCCACAAGAGGAGCCGGGTGGTGCTAGTGAAATTCTATGTACCTGACTCTGATTCTAGAGCATGCTCATTAGAAGCAAGTAGCCCTCGGGAGAGTTTTTTGATCGTTATGTTAAAGCGGCAGATTTCAAAGCTGGGGCATTAATAGCGACAGTGGTCGAAATTTCCACAGTAGGCTCAAGTAAGCCTGTCAGTGACGCACTTGTTTCTCTCCCTCACAGGGAACTGACTGATCAGATTCTTTGAAGAGACGCAGGGGGTTTTCTTCCAATGAAACTACACAAAATGCAGAAAACCGAAAATGTCGCAAGGTTTTGAAGATCATAACTTCGAGCAGCAAATCCGTCGAATAAGCAAACTAAGAGGTAAGGTGAAGTTGAAGGAGTAGAACCACCGTCTCGAAACACTTCAGCAATCTCTTCAGGGTCTATATGTGAAGGTTGCGGCTTGCGAGTTTCATCTTGAATCACAAATTTCTGGCTTTGTCAGAAGGAAGTAAAGTTTAATCGGCATGATCACAAGAAGTTTTCTAATTTATTTGTGTGGAGATTACGTATGCAGGTTTTGTTGTTTTGATTCGTCTGTTCTTGGATTTTTGAGGACAGTTGAAGCAATTCAATGCAAATGCTTGTTTACCCATGACAGCTTTGTTCAAATATCTTTTAGAAGATAGCTTAATCAACGTCCGAATAACTTGCATTTAGCATCTCAATTCGATTTGCAGCCGGCTGCTGGACTTCATTATCCGACTGTATCGCCTGCTTCGGGTGCAATTTCGATGCCAACCTTTGGTTGCACTTGGCACTTGACTTTGGAGACAATCTTCAAAGATGCATACTCGATTTCTGTAGACGCCACATAACTTATAACTGCGTGAAGATTTAGCTTAAATGCACTGTAATATCTTGAATCCATGCAATGCAATGTATTTCAGTGAGCTTGCTCAATGTATGTCGAGTATGCTCAACAGAGAAGACCGAATGGCCCAATGATGTAGGTGTTGTCAACAATTATAAGAGGCTTTCATTATCAATCTTCCTCAACTACTTAACCCGGAAAGTAGTGTCGTGGTGCGTAGGCCTTGTGCGCATTAGACGATGGTGGGTGGGTACTACTCTCAACCGCCTCAACCTAATTAATTTCCATTATCTAAAGACATCAAGAGTTCCAGGAGAGTATGCTGCGTATTTCAGAGTTCTGTGGATTCCCAACTCAGCCTTAACGATTATAGAATTGGCAGATCAGATTCCATGAAGATGGTTCGATCTTTTGAAGCGGGATAATCAGTGATCTAGGGTTACTGTCCTGACCGTTCGTCGCATCTCCCCTTTTATCGTACACTACTTGCAATGCGGAAGTTTTGGTGAATATGATCAGGAATTGATAGTGCAACTAAGATTGCCACCCGAGCTATGTCCCTCGCGGCACAGTTATTCTAGCAATTGTTGAGGCAGTAATGACACACTTCTGAATGTCGCCGATTTTTCACAGATGCACCGAGACCCCAAGGAGGAAATTATTTGTAACACAGAAGTGAAGACTAACACGAGACGGCAATGCCTACGATAAATAGATCTGACACTAGTTATTATGATGTAATAAGAGCGAGTTGTTCCGCTTATGAGGTTTTTTTTCCCCGTCGTTCTAGATCGTCATCAGCTACGCATGAATTTCTAGCTTGCTCTTGGTGCATTTGAGAAGCGAGGGACGGAGCTCCGAGGATGGGGCGATTATGGGGGTGGGAAAGCGATAGTGCAGGACGAGCGCTAGTTTTTGCTGCGGCAATACTACGAGTGGGGTTGATCGTATATGGAGACTGGCAGGATGCACACATGGAGGTGCCCTACACCGACATTGATTACACAGTGTTTTCGGATGCCTCAAGGCTGATAGTAGAAGGGAAGTCGCCATTCGATCGCGACACATACCGCTACTCGCCGCTGTTGGCACTCATACTCGTTCCTAACATCGTGCTTCATCGATGCTGGGGCAAAGTGCTCTTCGCAGCCGCTGGTACGCTTTCATCTCATTCCTGTGCCTCAGTGTTGTGCTTGGTGTCTTTAATCAAATCAATTGAGGATGGGGGGCTGAAGATTGCGTGCTGATGAGCTAAGATGCGTTAATCATGTGAGATGTGGCAGGTTGGTAGGTTAAATTTGTGGGGAAACTATATGTATTCATGGCAGAGCTGAATGGTTATGGTGCTCTGCTGTGTGTTGCAGATCTGCTGGTGGGTATTCTGATTAGTCAAGTGCTCAGGCTGCGGGGCGTGGCTGACAATGTGCAAGTCGTCTGCGCCGCATTGTGGTTCTTTAACCCATTTACGTTTGCTGTGGCGACACGAGGGAACTGCGAGGCACTCGTTTGTGTCGTTATTCTATGGATTCTCAAATGCCTCATGACTGGTATGTTCAACTCCTGCAAGGCAGATTATTTGATCGATTTTATCAGATTTGGAGGGCATTGCGTAAAGCCTTCTGTTGATTTATTGGTAAGCCCTTGTTGCGGTGTTTTCGTTGTTAGGGCGGCTGGCTCAGGCCGCAATCTGGTTTGGAGTGGTGGTTCACTTCCGCATCTATCCAGTCATATACGCCCTTCCCATCATCTTCTTTCTTGATGAAGACTATCCTTCGGTGGCTGCCCGCATTTCAAAATACAAGCTGGATTCGGAAGGTTTAATGGGATGGTTGAACCCCGAGAGACTCACGTTTGGTCTTGTTTCTGGAGGAACGTTCTTTGCACTGACGGGAATCTGCTATTGCTTCTACGGCATGGAGTTTCTGCAAGAGGCTTTATTGTACCACTTCATGCGTACCGATCCGCGACATAATTTTTCCATATATTTCTATTATGTGTATCTCCATCATTCTCTCGGGTTTACACTGCTGGAACGTGTGTTGGCATTCGTTCCTCAAATGGGTGTTCAATCAGTAATTGCAAACTACTTTGCGAAGGATCTGCCTTTCTGCTTCTTCGCTCAAACAGTGGCTTTCGTCGCTTTCAACAAGGTCCAGGCCCAATCTTATTCCTCTAGTTGCTTGTTGAGATCAATCGTTTCTTTGAATTGCAGGATATTTTCATGATTTATCTAAGAATTTAGGAGTTTGGCTCGCCATGTATTGAAACATGCATTAGTCTATGGTTTCTGAATCTACTGTCATTTGGTTTTAGGATTTAACAAAATTTAATCGCATTCTCCTTGTCTCTCTGGAAACACCAGTGGCAATATTCGCGATCTTTACTAAATCTTTCTCCTTGGTGTCTCTTTCAGGTGATCACTGCACAGTATTTCGTGTGGTTCTTTTGCCTGCTCCCTGTCATCATTCCAGCCAGTAGATTGAGTTGGAAGAAAGGAGCTCTGTGTATGGGTGTTTGGACAGCTGCTCAGGTGCATTGGTTAGGCTGGGCTTACCTTTTAGAATTCAGAGGATATAATGTGTTTTTCCAGCTATGGACAGCAAGCCTTATATTCTTCGCTGCCACTGTGGGTATCCTTGGCGTTATTGTGCATCAGCACTCGCTTTGCCCTCTTTTCCAACAGGGCAAGCTTGTTCGGATTCGCCGGTTTCCCAATACCAAGTCTGATTGATAGTACTGTTTACTCGTGTGGACTAATTATGAGAATCTTTTCCAATTGCTACTCTTTGCTTAGTGATGCGCATTTTCAGCCTTGTTTTGAGGAGATTCGTCTCTAGCTTAGATTTGATAACCTGCAAACATTTTGAAAGCCATCCGCTTCAGGATCAACAGTCGGACCACTTGAATAGTTGAAGATATTAAAACCCGTCGCTTTCTCTAGGCGAACTGCAGGATGTCGGCTGTTTCAAATGACGTCATCTAACAGCAATTAAGGTATGTTGTTTGAGTACAGGACTTTACTATCCAGTTTGTGCGTCTTTTTGAAGCAAATTTTACAGAGCTGTCAGCAGCCTTCGGTTTGATGGAAGTAGACTTTAAGGTCAACTTATCGTTACCATATGTTTGGCTCTCTTTCCTCCAACTTAATTTTACTTCCTTTTACAGATCACATTACTGACAGCAAATTTATTCGCATACCAACTAATCACATTCCAGAAAGGTGGCGAGACCGCTGAATCACAGTTCTGCCGCAATAACATGTATACAGTAGGAAAAGGATTCAGAAATTCATCCATGCAAGTAAAATTTTCTGTTGCTTCCAGTCTCCAAACTTGGCTTAAGAAATTGCACTCTGATAGGATGATATTCACTCACTGTCAGAAAAAGTGTCTGAGGACAAAACATCATACAACTACAATGAATAGGCACTTTCAATACAGAAAGTCAGCGCTTTTGAATGTGTAGGGAAGACAACCTATTAATTACGAAATTTCTGCTTTCGAGAGGGTTCTGGCAAAGAGGTATACTTCAACACCCTTTCCAGCAACACCACATTCACATTAAATTTCTCTGCAAGTGATTTCACGTCCATCGGCTTCTCTTGCACCTTTTCACCTTCGGCACGAATACCCTGGAAAAGCCTTAGAGCTTCCTGAATTCCTGCAATGTTGAGAGTGCCCGCAGCTACCACTTTCTCCTCGTCTGGACCGGTGGCAGCTGAAGTGCGCCGATTGGAAGGCCTTGGTCGGCGAAATTCTGCGGTCACCTGAGCCTGCCCACGCAAATCGAACAAGTTTGAATCCGCCCGTGCGACTGGAAGGCTTCGAAGACAAGCACGCATTCTCGAAGAGTAAACTACTTTCAATTCACGGAGGTACATCACTACTATGGTCAGCTGTGAATTCCTAGCTATCACAACCCACCACAATCCCCAACGAATGCCCAAGTTCACTGTCGCTCAATCACAAACTTCTCTGCGAGCTAATAGAGTCAGAGGAATGTCAGAATTTAATTTCTAAGCATTTCTAACCTATAAGCTCCACAAATGACTGGAATATCCATTGTTGAATTTTTAAATAAAAGGAAGACTCGGTCACATCTGGTGGGGTAGAACCCTAAACCCTTCACCAGATAAAAATGTGGAAAGCAATCGAGTGGACGTGTTGGATTCATCTTCTTTCAACAAGCCATTGTTGAAGTTACCTATTAACACAAGATATTTCTAAGAACAGAGATCTTGATACAGTTTACCAACTAGCGAGTCGGCGAGAAATTTTGTATTGTTCCAAGACAACACTGTTTGAAAATTGAATTTCTGCGTCGCCACTGTGCAGTTAGACAATCACAAAGATGGAACAGAAACGTTGCACTTAATCCACTTACATTGCCCATCTCTTGAGTTCCACCAGGCCGTGTGCTAATTTTTCCCACCACCTGCTGCACCATCGCTGAGTACCTGGGATCTCCGCGATTCCACTCCCCCGGAATTGGCATTCCTGGTTCAATAATGGGCTCTGATTCATTCTCACATTCAACAACGTTAGACAACTCACAATCAACCACAGGGGTACAGCCACGTAACGTGTAGTGACCTTAACTCAGCGAATCTCTAAATTGAAAAGTCGGCTTCCGTTGCAAAATTGAAAGAAATCCACAATACCCAGATGCGAGCTTCCGATTCTACATCGGAATCAACCAAAAGTTCGTCCACTCACGCGGCTCTGGAGCCTGTGGTCGCACTTCGACGGACTGGCGGGGCACAGGCTGTGGAGGTTGCGATGGCGGCGGGCGAACAGCGGTGTCGATGTTGGTGTTGTTGGCATGATGCTGGGGAGGAGGCGCTCTTCGCAACGCTGCTGCTGCTCCTCCTCCCGAACCTCCTCGCAATTTCTGCAGAGCTTGCCCCATCTCAATAACGGGAACTTCCCCCACTTAGATTAATTGACGATGCCAACAACTCTACTCGCTCCATGCATCTCTCATCCACTCACTCCTCTTTGCAATTAGGTCCCTGCCTCTTCAAAAGCTGGCCATACAGCAACCAGACCTACACTTGCATGTTCGATACAGTTTAACAACACTTTCTCAAGATGAGCGTGATTCGGGATTACTCTACATTAGGCAACAACACACCCCGACATGCCAACTCATCCACCCAAGTCCCCCATCCACTGCTCATTGCAAACCTAGGTCGTTTCCGTCGACTATAGCCCCGTCATGGACACGAGTACAAGCCAGGTTCTTAGAAAGTCCAAATATCTGAATTATTAGAATAGAAAAAGACTAAGAAGAGAGAAAAAGTTGCCATGCTCTTCACCGCAACATGTTTTTTTCTCCTCTCAACCGAGCCCCTGTAAGATTGCAATACTGCCACTGTCGCTCTTTGACATTAGATCTGCAAGCTTTTACGATACATGTGCCTTGTGACAATAACGTTGGGAGCACATGCTTTGATATCTGAGGAATGCCAAATTAGATCTGATTTCAGTGGAACCACGCAAACCTTGGACTGTTCTTCAGACTATTATTGAGTAGGGTTTGGACTGACGAAGACAATCTTTTCGTCTCAGGAGACAGACAAGTTTGCTGGATCTAGTGTGTAGGAATCCAGGTGTGAAGGTGTTTCAGAGATCCTCTTCTGGGAGTTTCAGAGATCGTCCTATGCGCACGAATTAGCTTGAGTTAGTTGTTGGGTGCGCTGGCTCGACGGCCGAGTATGTGGGTGAAAGAGAAAGATTGGTATTACTGATTAGAACGCCGGTGGTTGTCATGAGGGATATCTAGCAAGCGAGCAATCCTTTTGTGGGCCCCTCGAGTGCGTGGTATTTTGAGTCGTTGTTGGATTAGATTGTCTATACGCTTTTGTTCCTCGAGACTCAATTTTCTGTAAAAAATGAAAGCAACTGAAATCCAAACCTTTAGCATTGTTTGGGTTTCACATAACGTGAGGCGAGATCGAAAAATAGCAGTCGCATTCCCGATCTCTTGTATTTGTCCGTATGCTTTTGTTTCTCTTGAAAATGTGGATCAAGTGTCATTTACTTACATTCTGTGGCTTATGTGTAAGAGTTGCAATGGCTTCTGATGTTCATGATGCACAAAATTCATTTTTTTTTCTCTTTGCTTACAGTAACTATCAGGAGTCCTTTGAGTTCATTCCAGTGCTCTTTCGAGATTGCTCGAGTTCCACCTCCGACTTAGACCTAGATTGTTTTTGGTGGAATTTATCAGGACGTGGCGACTATTTTTAAATGACAGCGCTTCTCCTTTATGCAAATTACGAGGGGATGAGTAACAAGTTCGGGAATGCAGCAAAAGGTTTTGACAAGATCTGCAGTAAATTAGTTGCCACACCGAAACATTGATCCTGGCTTCAAGAGTGGTCCTCGGTATTAAATATGGAGCTCGGTGTGATAACCGATCGTGTCGATCCGAACCAACCAATTTCCGAGACTTTGCGTCTGCTGGTATCTTCTACGTGCTTTTGGTGTGCTTGAATTTCGATTGCTATGTTATAAGAACCCTATCACCAGGCGTTGTTTTTCGCCACTGCCAGATCACAACCATACATTCCATTCTGGAGGGCTCGAATATCTCGAAAGTTGTGCTCCAACTAGATTTGGCTTTGGTTTAGGATGATTCGTCTACCAATTTTTAAGATAGTATCATGCTCAGGAGCTTGCATTCTAGAGTTCTGAGCAGTAGTTCGGAAGGGACCGAAGTTAGCCACTCAGAATGTTTGATACTTGCTCAGATGAGGTTATGTGTGAAGTTGGTGTATTATCTGTTTTCTGCATGCATCAAAGTTTTTCAAAAGCAGCAACTCTGGAATGACAACCCTTGAAATTGTTGGCATCGGCACAGAACTTGTATACTGGGCCAGATGCTGTTAGCCATGAAGTTGCTAATTACGACAACATTACAGTTGAAGAAACCATTGAGACTATTGGTATTTCACTTATTTTCTATGCCTTCTTCCATTCTCGAACTTTTGGGTTATACAAATGGCACTTTTTTGCTTCAGGGGGACGTGGTATTTTTGATATAGTACTTGTACGTGCGTTAATTGTATTTCTTCCTGAGCTTAAGCTTTTCTTAAGAAGCAGCTTCCCTATTCGGGTTTTGACTCTGAAATTTGTCGGAATGTTTGTTCAGGATTCGGCAAGTTTCAGATGGGAATCCTGACTTACACCGGCCTTGCTTGGCTGGCAGACGCTTCAGAAATGATTCTGTTGTCTTTCATCGGTCCTGCGGTAAACTGGTTTTTACTAAGAATTTTCTAAGGTTTATATGCCAATGCTTAGGAATGAGCAATCGGTCTGTACTCGAGGTTTATTTTTGCGTTGCACAATTTTGATCAAGTGGTAGCTTCTTATCGGATTTTGCTGAGAATGCGAAATGTTAATTGCAGGCAAAGTGCGAATGGGGGTTGCCTTCATTCCAAGAAGGCGCCATTTCGAGTTCAGTGTTTGTAGGAATCTTTGTGTAAATGCTATTACCTATCGTATGCTTCATGATTTTCTTTTATTGGAATGTTTGCCAATCTCTGCTTCAAGATATCTTATTCCTACTTTTTCTATTTCATTTTGTATTACTGATGACAAGGCTTGATACTTTTACAATGAATTATCAGGTGAACTTTCTAGCTGTATTTAAACTTGGTTACTGATACTTTAAAGCTCGTTGCTACGCAGGGGTGCTTATATATGGGGATTAGTGTCTGACATTAAAGGACGCAGAGTTGGTTTTTTGGCTACAGCTGTTTTCACTTTTTTCTTCGGGTTACTAAGGCAAGTTTGCCATGAAAACATGTTCATCTTGTCATGGAGGTGGATATTGATTTATTGGATTTTTTTTCCATCTATACTTATTCTAAGTCTTTCTATTCAAAGGTGTGTCATTGTAAGTATAATAGGAGCGCACTTACCATCTTTCTCAAGATTAGGTTCTGAAGGTAGCTTGCGAGCCTGATGTGAACTTTTAGTTGATTGTTGTTCTCTGAATAATTGTGAGCTTGTACATCTGATCAATGTTGGAACATATGGTTTCTTAATTGCAGCGCTTGGTCTCCAACTTATTGGTTTCTTCTTCTTGCTCGGACACTCGTTGGTTTTGGACTTGGTGGCTCATCAGTAAGTCTTAAAATAAAGTGTTTTGAATGACGTCCATTTTACATCCTTAAGCAACTTATAAAACTATCGTGTCGACATTTAAGAGTAAGTTAGAATTTTTGATCTGGAGATTTGTTTTTGGAACTGAATATTCGTGGGTCTAATCTGTATGCAATTTTTGTTGTAGGTGATCTTCTCCTTGTGTATGGAGTTTTTGCCAGCTTCCTCTAGAGGTTTTTGGCTTGTTTTCTTGAATGTCTTGTGGACGGTAAGTGACAAGACTAATTTAATTTGCTTGCTTGTTAACTTTTAACTGCTTATACTTGTTTTTATACATGTACATTACCTAGTATGCTAGAAAATGTTGTCTTCAAATTTATGGATAGTCATTTCGTTTCCTGCTAGTTTAGGCCTAGTTGTTATTGGCTACCTTCTTTCTAGCTAATCAAGCCAGCAACATTTATCATCAAAATTTCTCGCGGTTCTTCCCAAGCTTAGTTTTGAAACGTTTTGAAGAATTGTTTTGGATGTGTATCAGGTGGGCTCTGTATCATCAGCCCTCTTGGCTTGGGTTATTTTACCGAATCACAGTTGGAGGTCTGTAAAATGATCGCATTTATTAATTTTCTGTATTATAACCACTACAGCAATGCACATCTTAATTGTTGTAAACTTCCTATGCTTTTGTAATTTATGAAAAAGAACAGTAATGCTCTGTTGACAATGCTCAACAAGCAAGACTTGACGTTGATGAAAACTGCAAAATTTCTCCAGGATATTAGTAGCAGTTTCTGCCTTGCCATTCCTGCTGTTGCTTGTTTTCTACTCATGGGTTCCTGAGTCTCCTCGATATTTGATGGTACGCTTATCACAAGCCTACACTACTTTTCTTTGCAGTTTGATAGAGTTGAACTCTTCCCCCAATAGCGTCTAGCAGCTGATTGCAGGGGGGGTAGTCTTAACTCTTAACATCAACTTTTGTTAGATATTTAATTGGTTGTGATTTATCTCTGTAAACAGGTCAAAGGGGATATAGAGGGAGCACGGGAAGTCTTAAGACAGGTCGCATATATCAATGGAAGATCCTTGCCTACTGGCAACCTCTCACTTGCTAAGTCATGTCATCAAATTAACAATGGTACAATCTCAAATTTTGACGAGGTCTTTTTTAAGACATTCTGCCGTCACTTCAAATTCCTTATAATTTGAGCCGCAATCGTTAATTGAAATGAGGCCAGTCTTTAAATGTGCGCCTTTTTTTTGGTTTTTATGTAACTGATAGATTTTAGTTTCGACCTGGTTTTATTTTACAGGTAGGTTTTTATTCATCTATTGTTGGTTTGATTTAGTTCCTAATATGTCCAATTCATTCAGATAAGGTGGCCTCGAAGGTGAATACTCCGAGTGACAGTCTTGATGAGGTTCGTGGCGACACAAATCATGGTGGAGTCAAAGGAGCCTGGTCCATTATTCAACAATTGTTTTCTCCTGAACTGAAGCTAACAACAATCCTCTTATGGACATTCTTTTTCGCCAATGCTTTCACCTATTATGGGCTGGTGCTCCTGACAACCCAGTTACCCGTCGAGTCCCACGATGAGGTTGTCTCCATGGACGCTGGGTGTATGACAGACGGTAGGCCAGGAACGGACGTTGCAAGCTACAAAGCAGTTCTAATCACCTCTTTGGCGGAGCTCCCAGGACTGGTATTGGCTTGCCTGACAGTTGAACGTTACGGTCGGAAGGCCAGCATGGGAGCTCTTCTCCTCGGAACTGGCCTCTTTGTAGCCCCTCTTTGGAAACCTCTCTCGGAAATGGCTACCACCACACTCATGTTTGGAGCTCGGAGCTGTATCATGGGTGCATTTTCTATTCTGTGGGCTTATGCTCCGGAGCTCTACCCCACTAAGCTGAGATCTACCGGCCTGGGTTTCAGCAACTCCGCCGGTCGCATCGGTGGTTTCTTGTGCCCCTTCGTTGCCATAGAAATGATGAAAAATGGTCACAGGGTAAGCTTGACCAGCTGTTTTGATGCCTTTTGCTTCGTTGGTTTCTTGACTTGGCTTGACCTTCTCCTTTTTTGTGCTGAATATTGAGGCAGAAGTCGGACGAGGAAGAGTTGCCATAATCATGCAACATAAATCTTCGTTATTTTTATTTTTATTCATCTTTGAGTGGATTCTCCAAGATTTTGTGCACCCCTGACTTGATGGGCTTGTTTGGATGCAGATACTTTCAGTGACTCTTTTTTCTACGGTTCCTTTGATCGCAAGCATAGCCACGTTGCTCTTTCCAGTCGAAACCAAGGTATTCTCCTGTTAAGATTTTTCATTCATTGTTATTGTTGTTATATACTTTTTTTCCATATCAATTGTATGGTAACCTCAACTCTTCCTTCAACGTGGTTTCTTCTTGCAGGGGCTAAGGTTACCGGATGACATACAATCGCACAAGCCAGGAGCTTCCTCTGAAGATCATTTGAGAATTTGATTTATTTCGTTACTATTTGCTGTATACACTGTAGAGGGATTTGTTTGAAACATTGCCACTGAACTTTAGGCGGCTTTTGAGAAGCAGTGGCTTCAATATCCTATCAGCATTAGAACGCTGAAGACCTGTGCGTTGTGTCCACCAAAAGTCTTGGATTCATGGTAGCACTTGGTTTAGTGGCATGCCAGATTATTTGCGCAGACAAGGTAGTTTTTCCTTGTAATTTATTACATCAGTTGTGTTGCAATCAATACATTCATGAATCAGTTTAGCACACTGCTAAGTTTCGATGTGCATCCCGTATTCTTATGAGTGGAGTGGTTTGATGTGAATGTTGCCACAAGGAAATGAGCGTATGTGAAACTTTTATTTTGTTAAGTTCAAGGTAAATGAGTTGATGTTGGACCATCTCATGGTTTTTAGTGGATACAGTATGTGGTGAGGCTTGGCAGCACAACAACGTTCTTTTAAAAGATGTGGAAATCCTTCAACAATTCCTGTTATACATTTTATCTTTTCATTTGTCATTGGATTTGGCAAGAGGATGTCACCATGTGACTGGAAGTGGTTGGGTGAAGGTGGGATCATGTTATCTAGATGAAGAGCACCTCTCTAAGCTGCTGTTTCAATAGGAATTATTGTATTTCTGAAAAATATATTTTTCTTGTTTTTCTATAAATAAATTTGATGTAATGTACATTTTTCAAATTATTAGAAATCATTGAATTCATTCCATAAAAAGGACACAAAACTTAGTAGCTTGAATCTTATAAATTATGGAATAAAAAAATATAAAATTACACATGTATACACATATTAATAATAAGAAGAAAAAAATTGTAATTTGTTTGCAAATTAATACAAAAACCACATTCAACATATTTTATTGGATATACTATAATATGATCATCTATAAAATAGATATAGTCATTTTATGTATTTATCAAAAGAACTATTTTTCACAACATATTATAGGGTGCTGAAATGTTTTTAGGTTAAATTGATGTTTATAGTTAAAACAGTTATTATTATTTATACATAAATAATAGCATGACACAGTTGATGTCAATAATCATATTAGAAATAAAAAAAGGTGCACACTTATTATTTTTTGTTGCATTAAGAGGAAAATAAAGCATGATTTTTAAAAGTTTTATTTTTATTTTTTTATGTTCATTTGATTTAATCTCCCACAAACACTTCACTCTAGTGGTAGAAGGGGCATCAACTTCTTCTATATTCCCAAATCATTAATTTGTTCAATTTGAACAAACTTGTTACCCAACCTTTTCCCCTCAATTTGATGCCCACACATAAACTTTCCTCCTAAATATGGACCAATTTTCCCCTATCCCACTAACAAATTACATTATGTGGTGACATGTGTTGGCTCACTCCTATGGGATCCTCAATCCTTAGTGAATTTTTTTTAGAATGCATCCTCTTACTCAGACTCCCCCTGAAGGTTGGTTGTAAAAACGCCACGGACACTCTGTAGAAAAACACTTTTCATCGTCATAAGAACATGAAACCATCACCTCTTTCTGAAACTCCTACTGACACACACCCAATGTGGTATTCCACTTGCTTTGCTGGTGCATTCATACTTCTGATGGGTGATGATGTGATTTGAAAGCTTTTTGTGCTGCCAGAGATTGGACGCGATAGACCTCCGTAAGAGCGGAGACCTCTCACGGTCCTCTCAGTCTCTCTGTTAATCGACAAGCTCACTTACAACATGAAGGAAAGAAAGCCCAAAATCTGTGGGTTCTTGGAAGTGTCTGCCGCGAGGATTCTCTGTTGCTGCGCTAGGATGCTTCGAAGAGTGGGAGAGGTAACGCCCGTTTGATTCTGATGGGAATTTAGTTTAGCAGATTTTTGATGTAGATTCCAGGTTGAGAGATTTTTGGAGAAACTCTTCGAGCTGTGGTGGGTTGCTCACAAGAAGGAGCCCTGCTCTTGAAGCGGACGAGAAGCGGTACATTCAGGTCACATTGGCTGTAAATCCTTGTTTCAAACCTCACAAGTAATCTAAAGGAAGTTTTTTGGCTCATAACGATAAACACTCTGGTGAGATGTGGCGTGGGTTTCGTTCCTAGAAATGTATGACCCAGCACATGCTCAGAGACAATTCTATCTCTTTCCCACACAAAAACTTGTTGAAGCTTTGTTTCTCGAGCTGTGCAGGGCTCAAACTGCTGCAAGAAGGGATACAAGCGTTGAATTATTCTTTGAGTGAAGCACTCGCAGATGAGCTTTGTTATTTTATGGTCTCCATCTCAAGAGAAGTTGCAGTTTGCCTTGCCATGTCTCCATGGCTTCGTGGGGAAGGTTTGCCCTTTCGTTTTGTGTCTGCGCATGGTTAATTGATTCAGGGGTATGGTTTGATCATGTTCTTGGCTCTAAACTTAGTCCCATCACTACTATTCGTCGGTCAGGGTTGTAATGCGTGGTCCATCGTCGGAGCTACTTTCCACTTCCCATCGAAAGCTCTCATTCATGATGCTCGAAGGTGTTAACCTGGTCTTTTACATGCCTGCAGGACTGTGGGTTGTCCCTTTAGCTGGAATAGGCTCCTAACCGTCCAATGTTAATTTCTTGGTCGACGTCATTCGATGTGAATGCTCAAGACACTGAACGATCAAAAGCTCCGGATATTTTAAAACTTCACTTCGCACTGCCTGTTTTCTACTGCACCTGGATTGAACAAACTTCAAAACGCTGTCCTTCTCAGAAAGAACCACGAATTGCAACTTCTTGGCATCACCGTGATCGTCCACTGTGCGAATTTGAGGCTACTAGGCTGCGCCTCATCTTACCACATACTAGTTAAATTGCTTCAATTCAGTGACTTTGTTTGCCAAATTAATGTCCGTGGCATCATGAAATTGTTGTCTAATCTAAGCAGAACCACGAATTGGAAAGGGGGGGGGGTGTTCAAATTTAAGTGAAGCTATTTCGGCATGTGAGAATGTTGATTCGATATTATCAGGGTTTATAATTATTCATGGCTTGAGGTTCTGAGATTGATTGTTATACTATGAAGATTTGGTGGATTTTGAAATACAGTCTAGTATTCAAGTTGTTGAGTCACACTTCATGCTTTAGCGATTTAAAGTTGCAGATGAAATAGTTTACTGACAAATTTAATGATATCTGAAGCGGCTTCAGATGCAAAGATCTCAGGTCTCCGTTTTCTCTGAAAGGCTAGCTTTTGGAATGCTGAGGACGGACTGTGCAGCATTGCATGGAAGGGTTTCTCCACCAAGCTTTGCTTCAATGCGGAGTCTCTCTTACCACCAGCAGAAGTGTTCTTGAACGGCTTTATTTGAGTTCACCTGCATTTTGTTGTACACTTTAGTGTACCCCCAATTGGCTGTCGTCAAATATTTACAAGTTAAAGCTGCGTCTGAAGGATCGTCACTGGTGATTACGGACCTGATGACGACCATCAGCATTATTTCCACAGACAGTTAGTACATTCCAACTATGTTGGGGATCACGTGGGCCGCGGCATCTTACTGATTCAAACTCTTCAAAATATGGCTGCGACACAGTTCCTTGTGAATATGTTTGATGAACCTAATTCAAACATGAGATTCTGAAGAGAACTAGTCATGGATCTCGAAGAAACTAAAGCTGATAATTGATGCAGGGACGGAAGCAAAGTGGTTTGCAGACTATTCTTATTCTTATTTTGGTTTTGGCTTCTTTGTTGGAGTCGTCAGCAATTAGTTGCAACTTCATTGAAAGAGGGTGTTATTGGCATGATGAGCTTGTAACCCTAGAGTGATTCCTGTGACACAATACCCTTCAATTCAAACTGAGATACATGGACTTGTTTGAATCTGTATGCTTGAAAGCATTTATGCTTGTAATATTTCGAGTAGCTTGTGTTTAGTACGTGTAAAAAAAGGTCAAGTTGTTCTGAAGTGTAATCCGACGCATTGCGCCAACTCTTTGTTGAAGTTAGGGCACACATTTGAATGGGATTAGCCACGTGGTTGTCTTTTTAGAATGATCCGTGTGACGCAGCTAATCTTTATACACCTTAGTACACCAGATTTTAATATCTTCCTTCTCAGTGACACCTTTCAGTAATAATGAGGTGAGAATAGCTATACGATAGTGAGCGTCCACATAACACAAGACGGTGAATTCGATTAGAGATATGAATTCGAAGGTTTTAGCGTAAGACCGAATGTGTTTGGAGGATTTTCTCCAAACAAGAAGAGGATTGTTTCTCATCGTGTAGCCTACGGCACTGTCAACCTCTTGTGTCGCACCACCCCACATGAATTATCTTGATACTCTTGGCATTCGAAATTACAAAAAGATTCCAACTTATCATAATGTGGGGCTTTTCCATGGCTGATAACTGACAATGCATATTTGTCACCACTTTACTATCTGTCGCAGCTAGGCTACATTGAGATTGTAGTTCGTAATTTTGTGATCATATGTGAGAATAATTCATAGTGTAAGATATAGTCATAGTTTTCTCCCATCTTTTCTCTGACCTGTAAGCACGAAAACATCGATAAATGAATGGACAGTTGTGCATTAAGTCTGCCAGACATCCAGGCATGACCTTGGCGGACATTAAGAAACCGCCTCCTGTTACATTGTTGCGGCCACCATTGTCCAAGTACTATGTTGATCGTAGCAGAGAATCAGAGATCTGTGACCGAACACACTTGCAGTGCACTTCTGCACTACTTGCTGCTTTATCAAGCGTCTTGCATGTTACTAACGTAAATGTTGACAGATGGGGGAGTTAAAATGTGCCTCCAGGAGTAGTGACAGCAGGCACAACATGCCTGACTCGTTCATGTGCAGGAAGTATCAGTAGGTGGGCATAGCTTTTCTACAACCTGGGACGGTTTCCAGATTCGTCACCTGCGTCTGATGGACGCCAAACGTTCCTGTGGACCAAGCTAAATGATGAGCGACCAATGCTGAAGCACTGGTAGGACAGCATGAAAACAGCGCACAAATAAAAGAAATCCCAAGAGGATAAATATGCGTGTCAGGATATTCACGTAAATCCCGATCGAGACACTCACTGGTAGCTGAAAGCACAAGCAGCAGGGCATACACACCTGTCTAAAATCTCCAAATCTCGCACGGAAATTTTGGGACAAAGGTCCCTTTACAAATTTGTAAAATCATGACGGCTGGTCTTACCACACTGCGCATCTCAGTAATCGATCAAAAACGCTCAACAGACCGGAGGCAGCATTATCCTGTAAAATTGCTTGACATACGCATCCTTGAAACATTTATGTGGCAACAGGTCAGGTTGTACCATACATAGGCATTTAGAACCCGAGGCATTTGCACATACTGGCCATGTCAGCGCTGGCATACATGGTTGGAAAATGCTGACAGGCGAGTGTGGAACAGACAGAGAGCAAGACTACTCATATTGTGTTTATTCACCCTTTATAACTCCTTGCCCCATATCAGAACGCAACCCCGGACCTGCACTGTGCGACAACCATGCTCTCTTGCTTTCCTCCGCCAACCTCCAGGACCTCCTGTGCATAGTAATCTTTACATGGGTTGAATCCCTACTCTCTCAATCCACTACAACATACCACTTAGCGCCCACCCATTCTCACATTCCTCGAAAATTTCTGTTATAGCACTGTGCATACCACAGCTACGCCTAAGGTGGAGCAAAGCCACGACACCTGATCGCTCAGGAGGGGGTGGGGGGGATGTCCCTCTTGCAGCCACTGCAGGGTCGTTACTGCCTCACGCGAATTCCTGAGACCGCCTCACAATCCTCCTCACCTTGCGCTGGAACTCGTCCCTTTGCTCTCGCCATTCCTTGGCGGCATCGACATTCGCGGGCGACTCATCATTCGGGTTCGAAAGCATGGCGATGATGCTGATCAATATCGTCTCCACGGTGTGCACGGGCGACCACCGCTCGCTCGCCAGCTCGTACCCATTGGGATCGTCACCGGGAGCATGCAAAATGGAGATGCACACGCGCCCATCAGGGTACACGTTCGGATGCCACATCTCGGAGGTGAACCTAACGGTTGGAGGGCTGTTGGGGTAATCCGGAGGGAAGCTCATGATGGCGTTGAAGAAACCCCCCTCGTACAAAGTCTCCGACGGTCCGATAATGGTCACGTTCCATTCGAACACACTCGAGTCGTCCACAAGCCCAGCCGAGAACCCATCCACGGGATTCCTAGACAAATCCTTCAACTGCTTCCGCAACAGAAGACTCGCCTGGTTCTCCGCCATAGCCGCGCAGCAGGTGCTCCAACGAACCCGCGTTCCCACTAACAAACCCAAACCCAAACCCACACAGACTCCACAACACCCGGCCAAACCCAAGCGCACACACTCAGCGCGACCCAATCACTCGCGACACGCTTTCACCCGCTGACAAACACAGCAAATTGAAGGCAGGCGGCGATCCAGGGAGAGGAAGGAGGGAGGGAGGGGATTGAGAGGGCACACCGCCTTACGAGGCCGAGGCAGCGGAGGAGGAGGAGGAGGAAGAAGAGGGAGGGAGGGAGGGAGAAGCGGAGGAAGAGGGTGTTGCGTGGGTGTGAGAGGGTGTGTATCTGGGTGCCGAGAGAGCACAACAGAGCAGTGCAGAGGGTGATGCCTGTGCTGGAGTGTGGCCAAGGCAACGAAACCTAGAACGTTCTGAGGACGAGGACCAGCACGAGTTGGAGGTCGGCTGAGCCTGCCTATTATTACTCTCACACACCCCCCCCCCCCCCACAACCCAGCCCTGTCGTCCCCCGTCCACCCTCACCAGCGCCACAGCGCAGCACGGCGCGGCAGGGCAGGCAGGCAGGCACACAGACACACTGCGAAGAGCGACAACGAGGCCACAGAGCCCGTCTCAGCCCTCATCCCCGAATTCACTTTCAGGTCCCGCAACTCTTTGATGAGCTGTCCTATACTTTCGCTTTAGCTTTTTCAAATCTACTCTGCTTTAGGTGTGCATCCACAATGCAGAGTTTTCTCCAAAACCAAGTCATATTGATGTGTCTTCTTGATCCATTGCCTTATGGCGTACTGTTCCTCACTCTTGTGTTGTGGCTGGCTGTGGAGTGGATGGTTGTCTCATGGATAGCCTGTCCAACCCCTCTTTTATGTCCTCTTCTCTTTGATATTTGCCTCTTCTAGTGCTGCTCTCACAGCTTGCCTTTGCCTAAACCAAAGAATGCTTTGCTGCTGTTCAAGCATGGTTGAAAACTGATTTTATACGTGTACTTCTTCAGTATAGAGTTTGTTGCCGAATCACTTACAATCGTCATGGTCTTCAGGTTGGATTCCTTCATGGCTGATTGATTGGTTGTATATGTAGATGTATTTGTAAGCTTTTGCTCATGACATGATTTTATGTGAGCTAGTCTCATAAATGCAAAAAGTGAGCCATTGTACTGGTTTCTTTTTAACAGTTTTGTGCCATTTGAAAGAAGTTGTAGTTAACTCTGCAATTTCCTGGGATGGTTCAAGTGTTCATAGTCTTCCAAGTTCTGACTCTGATTAAATCAAGTGTCAGAAATGTTTCATCATGTTATTGAGATGTAGAACAAATATTCTTTTAAGTCTTGAATTTATCTTTGCTATGACTTCTCTTAAGTTTAAGTAGTTTGTAATAGAACTCTACTTTTGATTTATGAGAATATGAGGAATTTTGTGATTTCTAATAGGGTTTATTAATCTTTATAATAAAATCTATAAATGAATTGAGTTATTTCAGGTAAATATATTTGAATTAAAAATAATCTTTTATCTTATTTACATATATATATACATATTCATAAATTGGAACTAAATTAATTATTAGTCAGGAAATGGATATTAAAAATTAGAAATTTTGACATGTTTATAAAAAAGACCAAGAGATAAATTATCAAAATAAGAAAGAAAGAAGAAGAAGAATATTTGCATATGGTTTGTGAAGTGACAAACTATAGCAAAAAGACATGTATTCATTTATAATTTTTTAAAATCATTTTTCTTCAAAAATAAATATTTATATTAAGTTCTTTAAGTTACACTCATTAATAGTTATACTCATTCATAGTTTCAAAAAGAATATCTAAGATTATTCACATAATTTTTGTTCAAAATTTAAAATAATAAAAAAATATTTTAGAAATATTGGTATATGTATATCTACATACATACACTAAAAACAATTTGTGCTATTGACCATGAAAAAGTTGTAAAGTTTTAATTTATAATTGCTAAGTCAAAATTTGACCACTTCTAAAGAAATATTTACTAAAAAATGAAAAGAATAGAAAAGAAATACTATATGGATAACAATGGAACCATCTATGTTTTTTTAGTATAATTGGAAAACATAATTTTTATTTACTACATATTTATGTTCTCTAATAGAAACCTATGCTGTTGGGCATTGCAACCTTTGGCACATCCATCCATCCTATTATTCATCTATGCTTTTTTGTATTCTTTAGTTCTCATATTTCCTTATTTTCATGTTTTTTTTTCCATATTTTCTAAGCTTCCTACATTATAGTAACACATCTATTATATTAATCATGTTGTAATATGGACAATTATGTTTTATTTTTATGTAGAAGATCTTTAAACTTTTCTTTTTCAAAATCTAAATTCCATTTATATCCTTATATATTATGAAAATGTGTTCTTTCTATAACAAAAGTACTCCAAAATATTGTTCTATAATATACTTTTAACCATGATCATATATCATGTGTAAGCTTCTAGAAGCTTCTAAGTTGTGTTATAGAACTTAAAATCACCATAAATCCAAAAAGTAAAAACAATCACTTCTATACACATTAAGAAAGATATTACATTTCCCGCAAGATTGAATGCATACTTTTTAGGTTGTGAATTAAATAAATATGTGTAGTACTAGAAAAAACAGATCAAATCTTCAATTAAACAAAGAAAAAATGTAGATTACATTAAACATAATTGTTACTTAGTTAAATTATAAAATAAAAAATGAAATCCTAAAAACTTCAATAAATGTACTAATAGATGGGTACAACCATTTTAACTAGCCTATATATTTGAGTTCTTTCAATCATGATTATATTATTTATGCTTATATCAAAAATATAAATCGTAAAAAAACAAAAATTCAATACATTCTTGTGTCACTCGAAAAGGCTAAAAAATCATTCAAAAATAGAATGATATTAAATTAGAATGGCTATTGCCAAAAATAAAAAGATTAGAAAATCTTGAAAGAAGACTAATGATTAGAAAAACATTGATAAGAGTGAAGAAGGCTTCACTCTTGTCTCCATATATTCTATCTAACTAGAAGCTATGTTGTTGTATGATATGATTCATGATTTAAAAATATATTGGATATCTTAGATATATTGGATATATTGGATATAGTTGTAGAGAATTTAACTTTAACTTATTGGCTAAGCTTTAATAAGTATTATATTCTTATTATAGAAGAAAAATAAATATAAAAATATCAAAAGATTTTTTACTTCTAAAAACCTTTTATATTTAATAAGGTTTGTACATAAGGCTTTTTAGAGTATCTAAATTTTTTTTCTAACATCCTTTCTTATACCAAATCATAACTAACTATTTGCTAATAAGTTAGATTTTCAATAATTCCAAAGAAAATCCATAATCTTCTTATGAAAATCCATTGTTATATCATAATTTTTTCATAGCTCCATATCTCCATTTTTAACATATATCTAAAGTCTTGGCCTCCAAAAACCACTTTATCTTGCATAAAATGCTCAAATTGTAGCAAAATCCTTTCAATTTTTTTTTTCTAAAGGATTTTTTTCCCTTAAATTTTAGAATTTCATATCTTTCGATGCAATCATTCAATTTTTTTCAAATTTCTATATAATTTATCATTTACTTTTAAGCTTTAATACAAATAAAATGAACTATAAACTTACTATAGATCGTCTAGCATCTTAAGAATCCTAGATGGTCCTTTAAACTTCAATTTATAAGCACCTGAGTACTATTTTCTTTATATCTCAAAAATAAAAATTTAAATGCTACAAAATTTGGTATATAGCTTTAAAACATATTAGTACACATTTTTAGAAAATTTTAACTAAATATTTGTCTAAATGCCTAAGATATGGCTACAACCAAATCCCTCATGAAATTGGTTTATTGACAAACCTCAATTTGGAAGCACTATCTTCAAGTAGTTGTTTCGCCTTCAAATAGACTCCAAAACTTTTATTTTTTATATGAAAAATATAGTTCTTTAAACCAAATTTTCAATCACACAATTTGATACTCAAAATCTCTTTAAACACATGCACTATGTCCAAAAGAGTGATAGTAGGTACAAAATCAATATCTTGATTTTGAAAGCCTATATCTTCTTTACAAAAGCTCCAAATCACATAAAATTTTCATCAAAACCATATCTAAAATCCTAAAACTAATGATCTTAACCTTTGATGTTTGAATGCCCTCAAAAAAATAACCCTAATTCCTACTAAGGCCTTAAGAAGCTTCCTTGAAGCCCATTGGATATGGCATTTGGCTAATAAGAATGGAGATTTTCATCATTCATCTCCATTCATCCATATAGTTGGGTTAACTATCATTTTTTACACAAAAATCCTTCTCTAAATTTTTTTTCAATAATTTTTATATAATATGTGCTCTAAATATCAAATTAAAATAAAATAAAATAAAATAAAATTCAAGAGTCACCAATATCTAATAAAGATGGCTCTGAATTTATAAAAACTATTATCAACATAAAAATCAACCTCAATAGTAGGTCTTTTAGACTAATTATTTCAAAATAGCAATTTAATTATATTTTGTAAGCAACTAAAATCTAATAATATAGCTTTTACTATATTATATAGTAAATTATATATATATATATATATATATATATATATATTATTTTTACATAGTATCCAAACCACAACACAATAACATGGCAACATTCTATAGAACCTTTGACATGTATTTCATTTGTAAGGTAAGTTTTTTATATGTACACCACATTCTTAGCTTGTACCAAAAACTACTAATACATGTAACATGTGGCCTAATTTTTTGGTCAATTTTCTAACATATTAATTATCTATAGACATGTATAAATGTGAAATTATACCTATGAAGCTTCTAAAAATATTTTCTATAAGCTATCATTAAATAAATCTATTTTTATCTATTCATAATATTTAATTAATTATTAGACTAAATATATATGTTTGTAATTTTGTCTCCCCTTCTAAGGACAAGTTCCACAAAGAACAGTGATTACATGTTGAAAAAGTCCAAGATGTGGTGAATTATACTTTCCACATACTCTAAACTTTGTTTCTTTTGATAATAGTTGAAAAATCTTTTCACCCATTGATAATATTTCATTGTAGAGAAAAAAGACTACCTTATTATTTGATCATTATTGATGCCTTCTTAACTTTTTTTGAACAAAAAATTTATAATACCATCAAGAGTCATTCTTACCTCTAATAAAATCATCAAACAATAAGAGTCTCTTTTAAGGTTGTGATACTAATTATATTGTATCTCGCCATCTATAAGAAAAAAAACATATTATTTTTAAAGGACTTCATCTCAATTATGTCATCTTAAAGGTTGTGATGATTGTAATTTCTAGTTTAGTAAGTTAGCAAACAGATCTATCAAACTTAGTTTTGATAGATGTTGATGAAAAATATCAATTTCTTTTGATCCATTTATAAGATTCTTAGCTAGCTCCTACATGCATTTATTAATATCATATTTATACTAATAAATGAGATATTTGAATGTATTTTGGTATTGCCTTGAGTCTACAACTTCTTCAATTTCATATTTTTTGTTTTCTTGATTTATCTATTATCTTGTATGGCTCAAGAAGAGACATATGGAATATAAAATGAATCTTCATAGATTTGAATATATAGAATTGATAAGCAACTAGATTAATCTATTTACATATAAGAAATAGTTCAAGTCTAAGATAATCCAACTTATTACAAAAGTGAATAGTCTTAATATTATAACAAAGTAATCATACTTTGTTGCCAATTTGGAATTGAAGTTGTTCCTTGCAATACACATCTATATTGATTTTTTATTGTTCTTGAGCTTTTTTTAGTTGCACCTAAATTATTGTATGTAGCTTTGAAAAATGATTTATCAAATCTTTTGTTGCAAGATATCAACTTTTAAAAAGTTAAAAATATCAAGTTATAGATGATAATCATTATTGATAAAAAAGATATTAATTGAGTGGAAGAATGTATTACATTATTATAAACAAACTCTACCAATGGCAAAAGAATTGTCCAATTATCTTATTAATAATTGATGATATGCTTCAAATACCACTCCAAAATTTAATTCACTTGCTTAATTTGGCTATCAATTTGATAATAAAAATCCAAAAATAGTTTTATTTATACATATAAAATCTTAAAAATAATATTTTAAAATTAGAATATATATTACATCTTATTATTTGATATAATATCTTTGAACAATCTATAATAATAATACATATTTTTAAAAAAAACTTAATTTTTTTTTCTTGTAATAGATTTTGAATGTGATACAAAATATGTCATCTTAGTAATATAATCTACTATCACAAATATAGAATCATAAAAATTTAAAATTCGAAGGTCCATGATGAAATCTATAGAAAAAAAAGACTATAGTTATTTTAGAATAGATAATGGTTGAAGAAGTCCATAAGGTCAATAATAAGGAGTTTTTGAGCTTGAATAAATATTACATGATTATACAAAGTTTTTAACTACCTTCTACATTTGAGGCTACCAAAAATCTCTAGATATTAATTTTAAAGTTTTGTTGTATCCAAAATATCAAGCTATTGGAAAGTTGTGACAAGCTTGAAGAACATATAATTATATTTTTTTCTCTAAAATATATAATTATCTTTCAAAATAGAATAGATTATTTTTGAACTCAGACTTTGTAGTATTATGAGACTTAGAATAATTATTCTTAAAATCATAAATAAGAAGATTACATGATATATTTGATTAAACTTACTTCAAAAAAGTTGAATCAATAGTTAATATTGATTTTATTACTAAAAGATGAAAATGATTTATTTTATAGAGAATTTTTCTTTATTAATCAAAACTTATATTTTTTTTCTTTGGATAAAAGATAAAAATCTCTAAAAAGAATATCTAAAAAATCTTGATATTTTTTGGATCAATAAATAATCTTAATAAAGACATAGTTCAATGAAATTGGCAAAAATTTAAATTACATATTGACATGAAATATTTTAAGTCCTTGTGATTCATATACATAGTTATTAGACTAAAAGTACTTTTTAGATAATGACATTATTCTTAAAATGAATCCACAATTGTAAGAAGTTCTTTGTTGTGGATCTTATTATTAATTTTAGCTACTAAAAATTTCTAAGAATAAAAAGCTAGTAGGTAGAACTTGTCATTTACTCCTATTTGTGAAAAAATTGCATCCATAGTAAAGTTTGATGTATTTGTTTCCATAAAAAATTCATGTAATATAAAATTAATATAAAAATGAATGCCATTATTAAAGCTTTAAAATATTCTTTAGCTTCTTTTTTCCACTCAAGTTTGTCTTTACATGTCAAACATGTAAGAACAACAACTTGAATTTATTTTTGATAAAGATCCAATAATAGTTACCAAATTCTAAAAAATATTATAAATTTTTAATTATTTTTGAGATCTTCCAATCTAAAATAGTCTAAACATTCTTGGGATCTATTATAAGGCCATCATTTGAAATGATATATCTTAAGAAGTTAACTTGAGTAGTGTGAAATATTCACTTTTCTATCTTGGCATATAATCTTGCATCTCTTAATTTTTGTAATACATGGAGAATATGAAGTTCATGCTCTTTTATATTCTTAAAATGAAGTAAGATATCATCTAGATAATAAATATCAAAGTCATCAAGAAATTTACAAAACACATCATTTATTAAATATTAAAAAGTAATTAGTACATTTATGAATCTAAAAAATATAACATTATATTCAAAATGGCCATATTTGATTTAAAATATAGTTTTTTTACTCATCTCTTTCTTTAATGCATATTAGATCGTATGCTCCTTATAGATCTATTATTGTATAGATCTTTGCTTGATTCAATTCATCAAGAAGTCTTAAAATCAAAAATAGAAGATACATATTTCTAATGGTGATCTTATTGAATCCTTGATAGTCCATATATATTCACAAAGATCTATCTCTTTTCTTCACAAATAAGATAGGAGCCTTTACTAGAGACTTAGAATAGCATATGAAGTTTTTAATCAAATTCTTATTAATGTATTCCTTGAATGTAGCCAACTTGAGTTATGATAAGCTATAGATTGGACCAAATGATAGTTGAGCTCTTTCTTGAAGATCAATGGAATAATGCCACGGACATACATAGATATTATAGTAAATAGTTATATAATTAGATAAAAATAGATAAAAATAGATAAAATTAGATTAATTTTATAAGACCTTTTAGAAAATCTTTTTAAAAGCTTTATAGATGCTTCTTGACTTTATATATGTTTGTAGTTGATTGGTAGGTTAGAAACTTAGTCAACAAATTAACCACGTATTGGTAGCTTGTGAAATAAGCTAATTATATGGTGTACATATAAAAAACTTGCCTTGTAAGTTAAGATACGTATCTTATAAAGTCAATACATTTTGGAGGTCCTATAAGATATCGCCACATAGCTTCTAGTTAAGAATATATATGGAAGCAAGAGTGAGGCCTTCTTCACTCTTATCAATACCTTTTTAGTCTTTAGTCTTGTTTCAAGACTATCTAGTTTTTTTGTTTTTGGCAATAGCTAATCTAAATTAATATTCCATCACCTTTTGAGTGACTTTTCAGTTTCTTTCTTTGATACAAGAGTGTATTGAGGAATCTCTTTCTTTGAGATTCATGTCCTTGAAAATTTGATAAGAGTGCTAACATATTGTTTTTATCTTGTTTTAAAAGTGAAAAAATTATCCTACTTTTATTGTTGTGTTTTGAAGATTGTAGATTATCCACCTTTAAATAAAAATCTTATTTTTTAATACTGATCTTTTCTTTAAAGTTAGTGGATTATCTTTCTTTGTAGAAATTTTTATTAGAGATTGTAGATTATGTTACTCTATTTTTTTTTTTTAATTTGTTTGAGTTGTCTATAGAAGAAAAAATTATAGATGCTACTCCTAATAGAAGTGAGAATAGATTTATAACTATTACAAATATTCATGAGCTTGTCAATACTCTAATAATAGAAATTTTATGTATTTCTAATGTGAATCATGGAAGTATTATACCTATGCCTATGGAAGAACAAAATCTGTGGCAAGAAGTTGTACAATTAAAGGAAGTAAGTAGATTGACCTTACAAAAAAATCCAAGGAGTTTTGCTTCTATAAGTATGATGGAGATAATGATTAGTATGCTTGAGAAGTTTGATGGAACAAGATCAAAATTTCGAAGATTTTTGCAATAAGTCAAGCTTTATCTAATATTGCACCTTTTCCAATATTTTGATGGGTTTACTCAAGTCAGATTCATAGACGCATTTCTATCAAGAAGTACTCTCTCTTGGTTTGTACCTTTAATGGAAAAAGATTTGTGACTTTTTTATGATTTGAATTCATTCTTAGAAGTGTTTATGGCTACATTCAAAGAAAGTGATCGAAAAAGAGTAGCAGAGACCAAGCTCTTATCTTTATGGCAAGGATTATGGTCAGCCATCATATATGCTGTTAAATTCCAAAACCTTGCTTGCAATGTGGATTGGAATGACAAAGTCCTTATCAATCAATTTTGATATGGGTTGAAGGATAATATCAAAGACTTGTTATTGACAATACCAAAGATAAAATCTTTAAAATAATTTATTGCTCAAGCCATTGTATGTCACAATCGATTATTTGAATGATGTCAAGAACAAAGATATGGCTAGAGAGGAACAATCAAATAATGAAGGTAGCTCCTAAGTTTTTAGAAACTTATTTATCAAAGCCAAAACCAATGCAAATTGATACAATATATTTTAAATCCTTCATAGAATAGGAAAAGAATCGAAGATGTTAAGAAGGCTTATGCTTATATTGTGGAGAAGCTAAACACACTGCTTAATATTTTTCAAAAAAATAATGCAATTACAAAATGAAAAGTACAATTGCCAAAGAAGACAATGTGTTAAAAAATGAGTTGCTTCAGCTATAATAGGAATCATGCAGCTGGAATCATATGCAACATCTAGCAAAGGTTTTATTCTCTCTTTTGATCTGTCATCTTGTTTTACAATAGAAGTATGTTTAGGATTGAAAAATCACAAAGTCTTAGCCTTGTTGGATTCAAGATTTTTAACTTGTTTTTATAGATGAAGAATTTATTAAAGTCTTCAGTAGTTTATTAATATTTAATGTAATTAAAGACTTTATTAAGGTCACAATAGTTTAGTAATATTTAATGTACTTAAGTCTCTTTCTAACTCAATCATTTTAGGATTATTATGGTTAAAAAGTTATAATCCTCATATACACTAGATTTCTCACAATCTTGATTTTTTCCATAGTTTAATCCAAGGTCGTGCTAAGCAAGTAGAAATCCATAAGTCTAGTATATCCAAACCCTTATTAATAGGTGCAAAAGCTTTCATGCATGCTGCAAATGAAGGGCCATCTTTTGTTATATGTGCCACGTCTATTATTGATGCTGAGAAGATATCAAGTACTATTCTTAGCCAATATGAAGATTTTTTAGACGTTTTTGAAAAAAAGAATGCAGGATTTTTTTTTAAAACATTGTCCTTATGATTGTACCATCGATCTTCAAGAAAGAACTCAACTACCATTTGGACCAATCTATAGCCTATCACAAAATGAGTTGATTATACTCAAAAAATATATTGATGAAAATTTGGTTAGGAACTTTATGTGCCATTCTAAATCTCTAATTAGGGCTCTTATCTTATTTGTGAAGAAAAAAGATGGATCTTTGTGGATATGTGTGCATTTACAAGGATTTAATAAGATCAATATCAAGAATAAGTATCCTCTATCTTTGATTTCAAGACTTCTTGATCAACTAAATTAAATAAAGATTTATACAAAAATAGATCTATGAGGAGCTGTCAGGGACAAGAACTCGATGAAAGCTAAAGAGTAAGTGAGACTTTTCTCAAAAAGAAATAGGACAAAATAGAAATATGTATATTAAGAAAGAAACTGGAATGGCTATTGCCAAAATACAAGAAAACTAGAGACCCTTGAAACTAGACTAGAAGCAAGAAAGGAGTTGACAAGAGTGAAGAGGGCTTCACTCTTGCCTCTATATATACTATCTAACTAGAAGCCACGTGGCGATGTTCTATAAGACCTCCAATATATGTTGACTTTCTAGGCCACATGCCTTTGCTTGCAAGGCAAGTTTTCTATGGATGGACCACGTAGTTAGCTTGTTCTTTAAGCTTCCAACATGCGTGGCACATGGCTAACTTGTTGACCAAGTTTCTAACCTAAAAGTCAACTATAGACTCCTATAAAGTCAAAGTAGCGTCTATGAAGCTTCTAAGAAGCTACTCTAGAAGATATTACACAATTAACCTACTTTTACATACTTTTATCTATTCATATAGGTAATTATATGTATGTCCGTGACATTACCCCCCTTCTAGGGACGAGTTCCACGAGGAGCGGTGATTATATATTGAGAAAATCTAATATGCGGCAAATTGTATTTGCTACATACTCTGATCTTTCTTCTCTTCGAAGATAGTTGATGGGTCCTCTTAGCCATCGATAGTGTCCCATTCCAGGGCGAGAAGACCACCCTGTTATTTGATCACTGTTGAGGCCTTCATAACTTCCTTCAAATAATACATTTGAAACACCATCAGGAGTCGTTCCTATCTCCAATAATATCACCAAACATCGAGAATCTCTTCCAAGGTCGTGATACCAAACGCGTTGTATCTCACCATCTATTCGAGGAAGAACATGTCGTTCTTGAGGGTCTTCATCTCGGTTGCGTCGTCTTGAAGGTTGTGACAATCGCAATGTCTCATCCGGTAAGTCAGCAAACGAAGGTTCTTGAGTTGAATCCGCTGGTTGTTGGCTCTCCATCTAATTAGCGTCACAAAATGTAAAGAAGTTATAAACAAGGATAGGAAATTGAATGTTATCTTGCCTCAATCTTGTCTCTTTTATAAGAGAGGTTTTCATCTTGGTTTTGATGGATGTCGTTGATGAAAAACTTTGACTTTAGCTGATGCATTTGCTAGATTCCTGGATGGCTCCCATGTGCGCTCACTAATATCATATCCGCACCAATGAACAAGATATTCCAGCTTATTTCGGCGCCGCCTTGAGTCTAATATCTCTTCCACCTCAAATTCTTCATTATTATCTACTTCTATAGGAGGCGGTGGCATTTGTCTTCTTCCTTGTATATCCACTGTCTTATATGGTTCAAGAAGAGACACGTGGAATACAGGATGGATCTTCATTGACTCCGGTAGATGTAATCGATATGCAACTGGGTTGATCTGTTCAGAAACAGAAAAGGGGCCAAGCCTACGATAGTCCAATTTGTCACAAGGTCGAGTGGTCTTGATATTGCGACGAAGTAGCCATACCTTATCACCCACGTTGAGTTGTGGTTGCTCTTTACGATATACATCTGCATTTATCTTTTGTCGTTCTTGAGCTTTCTTCAATTGCGCCTTCATTATTGCATGTAACTCTGACAACCGATTTGCCATATCTTCTGCTGCAGGATTATCAACTTTTGAAAAATCAAAAGTATCAAGTCATGGATGATAGCCATAATTGGCAAAGAAAGGTGTTTGTTGCGTAGAGGAATGTACCGTATTATTATAAGCAAACTCTGCCAATGGCAGAAGGTTTGTCCAATCATCTTGTTGGTAGTTGATGGTACACCTTAAATACTGTTCCAAGACTTGGTTTACGCGCTCTGTTTGTCCATCAGTTTGAGGATGGAAAGCTGAAGATAGCTTTATGTCCACTTTTAAAATCTTGAAAAGAGTCCTCCAGAATCTCGACACAAATTGAGTTCCCCTATCCGATATGATATCTTTAGGTAATCCATGATAGCGATAGATATTATCAATGAAAAGCTTAGCTGTTTCTTCACCTGTGATAGATTTTGTACATGGCATAAAATGTGCCATCTTGGTGAAACGATCTACTATCACAAATATAGAATCATAAGATCTTGAGCTTGGAAGATCTGTGATGAAATCCATAGAAACAGAAGACCATGGTTGTTCTGGTATAGGTAATGGCTGAAGAAGTCCGTAAGGTCGATGTCGAGGAATTTTTGATCTTGAACAAATATCACATGATTGTACAAAGTCTTTGACTGACTTCCACATTTGTGGCCACCAAAAATCTCTTGATATGAGTTCCAGAGTCTTATTATATCCAAAGTGCCCTGCTGCTGGAAAGTCATGACGTGCTTGAAGAACACGCAAACGTGCTTTTCCTTCTGGAACATATAGGCGTCCTTCAAAATATAATAGATTATTCTTGAACTCGAACTTAGAAGAATCATGAGACTTGGAAGAATTATTCTCGATATCATGAACAAGAGGGTCTGAGGACATACTGGACTGGATTTACTTGAGAAAAGTTGAATCAACAGTCAATGTTGATTTCACTGCTCGGAGATGAAATTGCTCCGGTTTCAAGAGGACCGTTCTTTGTTGCTCAAAAGCTGCATCTCCTTCTTTTGGTGCAAAATAAGAACGTCTAGACAGGGCATCGGACAAACCTTGTTGTTTTCCTGGCCGATAAGTGATAATGAAGTCGAATCTTGACAAAGACATACTCCAACGAGCTTGACGACGATTCAATACGCGTGCTGACATGAAATACTTGAGGTTCTTGTGATCTGTATACACAGTGACTGGACTAGAAGCACCTTCTAGATAATGATGCCATTCTTGAAAGGAATCCACGATTGCAAGAAGTTCTTTATCGTGGATCTCATAATTGATCTCGGCTGCTGAGAATTTTCTTGAATGAAAAGCTATCGGATGAAGTTTGTCATCTGTTCCCATTTGTGATAAAACTGCACCCAAGGCAAAATCCGATGCGTCTGTTTCTATAAAAAATGCCTTGGAAAAATCAACACGATATAAGACTGGTGCAGAGACAAACGATGTCTTCAAGGCTTCAAATGCTGCTTCCGCTTCTTGATTCCATTGGAATTTATCTTTACTAGTCAAGCGTGTAAGTGGAGCTGCAACTCGTGAGAAGTCTTTGATGAAGATCCGATAGTAATTGGCAAATCCCAAGAAACATTGGACATCTCTCACAGTCTTTGGAATCTTCCAATCCATGATTGTTTGGACTTTCTTAGAATCCATCATAAGACCATCATTTGAAATGATGTATCCTAAAAAGTCAACTTGAGTAGTGTGAAATACACACTTTTCCATCTTGGCGTACAATCCTGCATCTCTGAGTTTTTGTAATACTTGACGAACATGTATTTCATGTTCTTCAACATTCTTAGAATAAATCAGGATATCGTCTAGGTAGCAGACGACAAAATTGTCTAATAATTCACAAAATACATCATTCATGAGATGTTGAAAAGCAGCTGGTGCATTCGTGAGTCCAAAAGGCATGACATTATATTCAAAATGCCCGTACCTGGTTCGAAACGCAGTCTTCCATTCATCTCCTTCTTTGATCCGTACTAGATTATATGCTCCTCTTAGATCTATTTTTGTATAGATCTTAGCTTGATTTAACTGGTTAAGGAGTCCTGATATCAAAGGTAATGGATACCTGTTCTTGATTGTGATCTTGTTGAGTCCTCGATAGTCAACACACATTCGTAAAGATCCATCTTTTTTCTTTACGAATAAAATTGGAGCTCCTGCTGGAGATTTTGAATGGCGTATGAAATTCTTCGCTAAATTCTCGTCAATATATGTCTTGAGTTCAGCCAACTCATCTTGCGATAAACTGTAAATTGGTCCAAATGGTGGCTGAGTTCCTTCCTTGAGATCGATTGAACAATCGTATGGGCGATGCTCAGGAAGAATATCTGCATTCTTTTTCTCAAAAACGTCTTGATAATCCTGATATTGACTTGGAATGCCACTTGAAGTCTTTACGCTTTCAAAAATAGGTGCAGCATAAATAACAAAAGTTGATCCTTCTTTTTCTGCGTGTATAAATGCTTTTGCACCTATAGGTGTGAGTTTTACTATACTAGACTCATGGTTTTTTACTTGGTTAATAGAACTGTTACTAATGCTCTGAGGAAAATCAAGTTTACGAGAAATCCAATCTATTCGAGGATTATACTTTTCTAACCATGATAAGCCTAAAATTACTGGATTAGAGGGAGATCTAATTATATTAAAAATTACGCAACTACTATGACCATTTATTACTACATCTACAGGAAGTGTTTCGTGAGTTACATCTCCAGAAGACAACGGACGACCATCTATGACTTCTACGTGTACAGGTTTAGTTTTTTGTATTAATGATATTCTATGACATCTAGCAAATTCTTCATCTAAAAAACAAGATGAGGCTCCTGAATCTACCAAGGCAGAGGCTTTGTAATTATTAGGTCCTAAACGCACATCTATTATAAAACAAGGAGATGGTTTTGAGGAGAGGATAGGACCTTTATTAGAAATTGTACAAGATTCCAGCCGCACGGTCCCTATTGTAGCTGGACGTACTCGTTTTCTGACATACTGTCTTCTTTGACAGCCGTACTCCTCATTTTGTAGTTACGTCGCTTCTTTGGACAATGTTGAGCAGTGTGCTTAGGTTCTCCACAATATAAGCACAATCCTTCTTGTCGACGACGAGACTTTTCTTGCTCAGTAAGAGGTTTGAAACGTACCGCATCAATTTGCATATCCACTACTTCTGAAGGTATGTGTTGAGGAGACGTCGGTGTTGCCATTGAATTGTAGTAACGTTGAGGCCTACTTGTGCGACTCTCGGATCGAAATTCAAAAAGTCGATTGTCGCACTTCACAGCAAAGTCAATTGCTTGACTCAATGTTTGAGGATCAGGTAAATTAAGCATCAATTTCTTTACCTCATATTGTAATCCGTAGAGAAATTGACTCACAAGTGCGGCATCATCCCACTTGATATCAGTTGCAAGTTGTCGAAATTGCAAAGCATATAATGTTACTGATCGATTGCCTTGTCGCAAAATACGGATCTTGTTGGTTGCAACACGAATTGCATCATGTTCTCCAAACATGGATCGAAACTCCGCCAAAAAAGCCTCCAGATTATCCAATATTGGATCTCGTCGTTCAAGAAAAGATGAAAACCATGACAATGCTGAACCTGAAAGAAGTGTACCAATGAATCTTACTTGTGACCCTGGAGTTGGATAGCTCTGGGGTTGAAGTTCAATCACTAGTTGGACCTGATTGATGAATCCTCGAAACTTGGATCTGGTACCATCAAACTTCTCGGGCAAGGCAACTCTCGGTTCTCTAACACTCGAAGGGTGTTCCATTCTGGGAGAAGGGACATGGTTTGGTGCAGATGTTGAAGCAGCCCCAATCATCTCTATATCTTCACTTCCTACCATTCTTGTTACTCCTTGTGGTGGTAAATTGAGTTGATGCATCGCAAGCATTAACTCCCTCAATTGTTCTTGCATCTGTGCCATTGCACTCTTCATTTCAACAAGCTCTGCCATAGTAGCACTTAGAAAAGAGAAGATGTCTAACAACGCTCAAAACAAATAGAAGAGAGGAATTGATAACAAAGAAAATACTAAGAACAATATCAGTTTAAAAGAGGGTAATCCGCAACTTCTAATGCGCTTATGTCTTATCAAGAAAAAGGGGTAATCCACTCTTAATCAAGAAAAGACAAAGCTCTGATATTGTAAGTGTACTCTTGTCAATCTGTCAGGGACAAGAACTCGATGAAAGCTAAAGAGTAAGTGAGACTTTTCTTAAAAAGAAATAGGACAAAATAGAAATATGTATATTAAGAAAGAAACTGGAATGGCTATTGCCAAAATACAAGAAAACTAGAGACCCTTGAAACTAGACTAGAAGCAAGAAAGGAGTTGACAAGAGTGAAGAGGGCTTCACTCTTGCCTCTATATATACTATCTAACTAGAAGCCACGTGGCGATGTTCTATAAGACCTCCAATATATGTTGACTTTCTAGGCCACATGCCTTTGCTTGCAAGGCAAGTTTTCTATGGATGGACCACGTAGTTAGCTTGTTCTTTAAGCTTCCAACATGCGTGGCACATGGCTAACTTGTTGACCAAGTTTCTAACCTAAAAGTCAACTATAGACTCCTATAAAGTCAAAGCAGCGTCTATGAAGCTTCTAAGAAGCTTCTCTAGAAGATATTACACAATTAACCTACTTTTACATACTTTTATCTATTCATATAGGTAATTATATGTATGTCCGTGACAGGAGCATATAACTTGGTCCACATCAAAAGAAGAGATGAAAAGAAGACTACTTTTTGAACTAGGTATGGACATTTTGAATATAATGTCATGCCTTTTGGACTCACAAATGCACCAATTGCTTTTCAATATCTAATAAATGATGTCTTTTGTGAGTTTCTTGATGATTTTATCATCTGTTATTTAGATAACATTTTAATTTATTCTAAGAATACAGAAGAGTATAGTTCATGTTTATTATGTGTTACAAAAACTAAGAGATGCAGGATTATACATGAAGATAGAAAAGTATATATTCCATACTACTCAAGTTGATTTTTTGAGATAAATCATTTCTAATGAATGTCTTATGATGGATCTAAAGAAGATCCAAACTATCATACATTGGAAGATCTCAAGAACAATACGAGATATGCAATATTTTTGGGCTTTGTCAATTATTACCTAATCTTTATTAATTTTTTTTTTAAGTTACAACTCCACTTACATGTTTGACTTGTAAAGACAAAGAAAAATAGAATAAATAAGCCAAAGAATCATTTGTTATTTTGAAGAAGGAATTTACTTTTATACCAAATTTATATTGTGTTGACTTTTTTAAGGCATTCTTTATGGAAATGGATGCATCAAACTTTATTTTAGGTGCTATATTATCAAAAATTGGAATAAATGACAAATTTCATCTAGTAGCTTTCCATTTAAAGAAATTTTCAATAGCCAAGATTAATTATGAAACCACAAAAAAGAACTTCTTACAATTGTAGATTCATTTAAAAAATGGCATCATTATCTAAAAGGTACTTTAAGTCCAATTATAATATATTTTTTTCTCAAGAACCTCTAATATTTCATGTGAACATATGTTTTGAATTGTTGTTAAACTTGTTGGAGCATGTCATTATCAAGATTTGATTTTAAGATCACATATCAACTTGAAAAATAACAAGATTTATCATATGCTCTTTTTAGATGCTCTTATCTTGTATCAAAAGAAGGAGACATATCTTTTGATTAACAAAGAACAATCTTCTTGAAGCTAGAGCATTTTCATCTTTAAGCAATGAAATCAACATTGACTATTGATTTGACCTTTGTCAAATGAATTAAATCAAGTATGTTCTTTGATCTTTTTGTTCATGATATTAAAAATCTTTCTTATAAGTCTCATAATATTTCAAAGTTCGAGTTCAAGAACAACCTACTCTACTTTGAAGGATGCTTATATATTCTAGAAGGAGAAGCATGTTTACATATTCTTCAAGCACATCATGATTTTCCAACAGCAAGAAATTTTGGAGCTTATATCTAGAGATTTTTGGTGACTGCAAATGTAGAAGGTGGTAAAAGACTTTGTTCAGTCATGTGACATTTATTCAAGATAAAAAATTCCTTGTCATTGATCCTATAGACTTTTTCAACTAGTGCCTATATCTGAACAATTATGGTCTTTCATTTCTATAAATTTTATTACAGATCTTTTAAGTTCAAGTTCATATGACTCTATATTTCTAATTGTATATTGATTCATCAAAATGGTACATTTTTTACTATGTACAAAATCTATTTCAGGAGAAGAAATAACTAGATTTTTCAAAAAATCCTTGAGTTTGATCTATGTAGGTGTCTTCTTCCAACTTTCCATTCAAGAAAGTCATCTTCACATCCATCTGATGCATCTCGAAGTCCATTTTTGCCCCAATTGCCACAATGGTTCTAATGGTGGTGAATTTGGCCATGAAAGCAAATGTCTCATTGAAATCAATACAAACAACTTGTAAGTAGTCTTTGGCAACTAATCTTGCTTTATACCTTACAATATTGTCCATTGCATCCCTCTTTATTCAAAACATCTACTTACAACCAATTAAAGTTTGATTTCTTGGAAGTTGAGTCAATTTCCATGTTCTAAAGTCTATGAATGATTGATACTCTTCTTCCATGGCTTTCTCCTATTTCAAAGTATCTGTGGACTTCATTGCATTACACAAACTCGACGGGTCAACAAAAAGTATAATATTGGTATTTTCTTCACTTACTTGAAGAAAGATATGATTCTTCTACCATTTTTTACATTATTTTCTATCTCTTAAAGGATATCTCTTTTCATTTGGAGAAGATTCAACTTCTTACATTTTGTGGTCTCCTCCAACCTTCTTTTCTTTTATAGATAATCTTTTTTTACTTAAAAGTTGATAATCTTCATCACCATCATCATTAATATTTTCATGCTCTTCATTGTTGGTCTTACCATTTTTAAAAGCCTTGTTTTCTACCTTCTTTGCCTCTTCATCTTCATTTCCACCTTTATAACCATCATTTTTTTCGTCTTTTTTTTTTTTTTTTTTTTGCTGAATTTGAAGATGTGTCCACAAACATACTATTACTCCTATTTGGACAAATCTCTAAGTACTCACAAGTACTCTTGTGCTCTAAAAACTCAATATCACGGCTTTTGATGATCCTTTTGGTCTCCAAACACATGAGCCTATAAGTCTTTATACCTTCACAATATTCAACAAATACACATTTTGTACCTTTTGTATCAAATTTTGATCTCATACAATCTGGTATCTTTACATATGCTTTGCATCCAAAGGTCCTCATGTGGGAAACACAAGGTTTTTTTCTACTCCAAGATTCTTCTGGACTCATTGATGTAAGTGCACTTATAAGATATTTATTTCTTGTGTACACTATATTTACCACTGCTTCTACCTAAAACTCATGTCTAAGGTATTGGGCATGAAGCATACTCATTGCCATCTCCACAATGGTTCAATTTGCTCATTCAGCAACTCCATTTTATTGTAGAATATAAATAATAGAAGTTTGTCTTGTAATACAATGTATCTTCAAGAAATCATTGAATTGCTTTAATATATATCCACTTCCATTGTCCGTATGTAATATCTTGATTTTGCACTCACATTGTTTCTCTACAAATGCCTTAAATTCCTTAAACCTTGTGAAATACTCAGTCTTTGCTCTGAGGATGAAAATCCACACCTTCCTTGAAAAATCATCAATGAATGTGACAAAGTACCTTACACCTCATATTGATGGCATCTTCATAAGTCCATAAATATCAGAATGGACTATTTCCAACAACTTCGTTGTACATGTTACAACTTTACTTGGAAGTATAGCTCTTTGTTGTTTTTCTTGAATACAACCTTCACAAGCAGGTGTCATAGCATTCTGGCTTATATGACCAAGATCTAAGCCACTTACTATGGATTGGAGCTCCTTCATGCTCTTCACATTCAAATGACTAAGGTGTCGATGCAAAATTCTAAACTTGTCTTAATCTTGAGGAAATTCAACAAATATTGCCACTTCAACTCTATTCACCTTTTTACACTTGATGAAGTAGAGGTTTCCATCTCTAAAGTCTTTTGTAATATCATCTCCTTCCAATATATTCACAAAACATCTATTCTTATCAAATTACACTTTACAACCATATGAAATAAGTTTATTCACCAAGAGGAGGTTTTTCTTCATCTTTGGTATATGTAAGACGTCCTTCAATCTAATCCTCTTAGTTTGGCCTTTAACAACAATCTCTACTACAATAGAACATGTTCCAATAGCTTGTACTAAGCCATTGTATCCCATGACTATATTTGTTATTGAAATTTCTTCATAAGTGTTAAATGAATACTTATATGGAATCATGTACTTGGTGGCATCCGAATCAATATTCTACTTGGATATGGCTACCATGAATGCATAATCATTACCTCCATATTCATCACGAGCATTGTTTGTACTTTCTCGTTTCTTTGCGTTGTAGTAATTTCTAACAAAATGATCTGATTTTCTACAAATGAAGCAAGTTCTTACATTATCATGTTGGTTAGAATATCTTTTCTTGTCTTGTCTTGAAAAGAGAGCCGAATCCTCACTTTGAAGCTCTTTTTCTTTTCTCTTGGTCACTTCATAAGCAAGTCTTGCCGTCACATAATCCATTGTAAATTCTTTTAATTTGATGGACTCCAATGCTTAAATGAGGTAGTTGTAGGATTTGGGAAGGCTCACAAGCAAGGTCATGACAATATCACTCTCTTCTAAAGACTTGTGAATAATGCAAAGTTGATTATTAAAGGTCTTTACCTTATTAACATGAGCCATGAAATCATCACCTTCTTCCATCTTACAAGTGAAGAATTTCTTCCTTGTGAAGATGATATTGGATAAGTTCTTGCTATCATATATGTTGCAAAGGATCTTCCGTGCTTCTGCTAGTTCTTTGCAAGAGATGATGTAAGAAAAGTTGGCTTCATCCAAATTGGTGGCAATTATGCAAAAAGCCTTCTTTTCATGTCTTGTAAAGTCTTTCTTTTCCTTAGCATTAGCATACATTCTTGGAAGCTCTTCTTTTTCATCTACAATGTCTCAAAGGTCCAAAGTTGCCAACAAAAGTTCCATTTTCACCTTCCAATGATAGAAATTGTCACCTTTAAACTTTTCAATCACTTTTAAACCTTCATCCTCACTAGAAGCCATGTCTAAGACTGGTCTATCAAAAAATATCAAGAAAAAGAGTCTCTATGTACTTAAAATCACCAAAACAATTTTGCACTAGCAAAATCTCAGAATGCCATCTTGAAAACAAATGAGTGTTTTTGTATTTCAAAAATTTTTAATTCAACTTTCAAAGCTTCTAACAAGTATGTGGACTCCAAGTAGCCTCACTATCAATTTTTTTAACTCATAAAATTCACTTTCTTATTAAAACTTCCACAACACCAAAGACACTATCAAGGTCTTTGTATAAGATCTTAATCACTTAATTCTAGGAATTAAGAACCTTCAAATAGATGTTAGGGATCTATAAGGTCCAAATCAGAACCTCCACAAGCCAAAATATAAGATTAGATCATACAAATCCTAACATTAGCAAACACCATAAGATGTATTCCACACAAGAGCAAAAACTAGCAAATAACTTCAACTTACTTAAGAAGAATAATTAAGTGTGTGTGTGCCCATAACCTATTGAAGAAACATAATAAGCAAGACATAAGTAAGTAAAAATCAACAAGGTTAAACATAAGAGAAGTGTGGAATGAGATGCCCCTCACTTCCAACATCCTTTATTTATAAGTAGAATTTATATCCATTGTGGCTCAACTTCATCCTCATTCATCTTTATTTCATCCAATTAAATCCTAGATTCTACTTAAATTAGCTGCCACTCCAAAATCTAGCCGCCATCTTGGTAACTTTTCTATTACCTTTTGCTGCCCTTTGACCATTAACAACTTACGTTAGGTTATATATTTTATTTGTTTAATATTTATTTGATCAATAACAGCTCACTTTTATAATAATAGGACACTTCATAATTCCACCCAATCAAAAGAACATAATAGTATGAAATTTATTTATTTAATTATTTATTTTTTTAATTTTAAATTTAAAAATATTTATTTATTTTAATTTGATTTGGTTTATATTTTATTTAGTTCATTCATTGGTAATTTTTATCCTTAAATAATAATTCATCTACAAATAATAATTCATCCATATATTAAATTTATCTTTAAATTAAATATAATCTAATAAGTATTCAACCAAATTCTAATCCAATTCTATCCAAGTAACCTAGTATGAACACATCACTGAAACTTTCACCAAATTCAAAGTTGGTATTGATCTGTTGCAATACATTCCAAAATAAACTTTGACATGTCTTACTACTAAGATAACAAGACTTTGCATGAATCAATAAGATGGTGGTAGCGGCAAGAAGATGTCACTTCTTTGTACTCTAATTGCTTAGAAGTCTAATCCATCTAGATTTCTTAACTTAAGCTCTTTTTTTCTATGAGATTTTGTAGCCAAGCATGTCTCAATAGTGTTGGCTTAATTACTTGATTATAGCCACAAGTCTATCTTGCGCACGACTCTAGAATTGCTACTACACATCAAACAACTATCTCATAGTAATTCCAACTATATTCTAAAATTTTGACTTTAATTCCTTAACTTGTATCAAATCCACGACTTGAATACATGCAAGTGTTGCATCATCCATCTTTAATTCTATAAAATTAGTCACCAATTCTATAAATAAAATTATTTTAAATTGAATCAAAATCTAGCTTCTACAAAATTATAATGAGCCTCCTATATATCAAAGTATATGTTGACAACAAAGTACACAACAACTTCCAACAAGGTATATAGAACAATACACAATGCTATAACACTTGATGATTTGCAAACCGTTCAATTATTGTTGATTGCCTCATTGCAATGCTTTAGTTAAAACAACTTGCCACTTATAATACCAATAGACACCATTATAGGAAATCACATCTAAATACAATGAAGAATCAATAACCATCATTGTCGCACTACAACACAATAAAAAAGAATTTGGTGATGTTCTTTATAATTGCCAAATCAAATATAATACTACTGCTATTATCACTACAACATTCTTCCATTAGAACAAGAAGGTCTAAACAATTAAGAGCACCACAGCTCTGTACAATGATAAGAAAATAAAATCAATATTATTGAATCATAGTTCCAATAGTTTTATTACAAGATCTCAATTTTGATTAGGAATCAACACAAGTCAATATTATTAATTGCCTTCAATCCACTGCAATACATGCATTTGCATTGCAGCAAGGAAAAAAAATATAGCCAAATACATGTTATCGTGATGTAATACGTCCATATGGTAAAAATATAATAAAAAATAAATTTCTAAATAATATCTAATTATCATGATTAAATAATAATTCAACATATTTAAACATGACTTTTATAAAAGCCTCTTAGTTTATTTTCTTGTCTTAATATTTAGTAGGTTAAAAATTGATTATTAATTTTACCTTCTATGCTATAGAGATTCTTTTATTGCCTTAGAAAGACCTTCAATTGATAAAATTAGGTTAAAAGAGATAAATAATTAACATGGTTGATACTAAAATTAAGTTGAAAATAAGGTTGGATTAAAAATCACTAGGATATGTTAGATTGATATGTGGGGGTCAACCGTTTGTGAAACAAGGTCTAAATCAATCCTCTAGCCACTAAAACAATGATCTAGGATAAAATACGATTTCATTCAAAGATCGAAGATTAAAAATTAAGAAATAGCTTGGAGCTTGTTTTAGAAACATAAGCCTTATTTTTTTAGAGTTTGTTTGGACTTGGCAATTGTTATTCAAAGTCATATTTTGTATTGGCAATATGAGATTTATACAATACAATTAGAGGTGACATTCTTAGCTAGTTTGTAAAATTGGTGTCACATCTATGGTTCAAAATTTCAAAGTGCTTAGTTCATTGAGTGTACAAAGTATATGTAAAATTTTGTAAAAATCTAATAGTGTGATTAAGACATATCTAAGTTTTAGTACAAGAAGATATGAAAAGTTGGGAGCAAGGGATTGAATAGAGTTTCTATGATATCTTAAGATCTATAAGTCACATCAATGTGAAATTTGGCAAGTTATTAGAAGACTTAAAGATCAAGCTACACACCAATTTTGAATTAAAGTTAATAGTTGAAAAAGGAGAAATCACTACTAAAACATTTGTATCAACTTTCAAGTTGGTGGCCAAGTAACATTAGTGTGGTTTTTGGACGTTTTCTCATAATATATAAGTTGGATTAGAGTGAATTCTTTTTTAAATACATAAAAGACTTGTAGTAGCATTTATATGCAAAATTTTGCTCTAAATGGACAGTTAGATTATGAGCTACAGCTTACTAAAGCTTACTAATTAGGATTAAGGTTTACAAAAAAAATTCAAAATTATCTAATTATGAAAGTAACAAGGCAATTGGAGTTTATGTATAGTTGAGATTATTAAAAGAGTATTTTTGAACACTTTGTATTAGATTCAAGAAATTTTGAATTGAAATTCAAATTGCATTCTTCTTATAAGAATGAAACATATTAGGATTCTTGAATACTTGTAAAATATAATTTCACCTTCCACAACTATATGCTCAGTACATTCTGAAATAGGACGACACGTAATATGACAAAGTTGTAGTGCTAGTAGCTTTAATGTAATGCAAGAAGTGATGTTTAACCACCTTTTGAACCTACCTATTGAAAATTACGACTATAATAAGCAATATTACATCTTCAAGCTTTCTTTTGGCATACAATACATAAAAAGGCTATTGGTAGTGCCACCAACGGAGGAGAATAAAAGTGTGAAGGAAGAACGAAGCTTGTAGTGAGCCTCTATGACTATAGCAATAAAACTAGGAACAATCAAGCTCTCTAAGATTGCTACATGCATGAGCTTAGGGAGTAATGAGAACCTACAATCAACAACAAGAGAAAAAAATAAAGAACAACAACTTCTTTGCCACCTACGTAATAAAGAAGATCAAAGGTTTGCATAGTAGCAGCACAACGGCAATCTACAGAGCTCGGACAATTAGAATAAAAAACAACAAAACTAGAGAAAGCTTTGTATTGATCAAAGCTTGGAAATGCATAAAAACATAGAAGAAAAGAGTAACAAAACACCGTAGAAATCAAAGTTCATTTAAAAAAAATAATTTGATAAAATTTTGATTACCAAAAATTAGGATATTGCACCACAACACTTCCAAAGCCAAAATAAATAACTAATGGAAAAAATATAAGAAGAAAAAAAATAAGAGGATTGTATACTAGAACTAAATCAAGGACCTTAAATGGTCCTCTATTGATCTACAACATCCCAAAAATAAAATTCCTTGCGACACTTTTGTAATACATACCAAGATTATAGAGCTTCCGCAGCCATCGAAAAATCAGAGAGAAAGGCCATTGCACTCCTTCAAAAACAAATGCTTACAATCATTTAACACAAAGTTGTAGATCAGAATAGGCAACCATGTCCTTCCTTGAGCGTCACTTCCTTCCCATTTTGACACAAGAAAAATATCAAAAATAAAAAAAATAAAAAAATTTGGGCAATAGAATCCCTATTGATAAAAAAAATAAAAAAAAATGCCGCCATTCAAGGATAACTTCTCATTCCACCTTGATTGCCTTTATACTTATATATATATATATATATATACATATATACATATTCTTTTTTAATTTTACTTTTAATTTTTATTTAATTATTTATCTTTTATCATATATATATATATATATATATTTATGCAAAGATTACTTCTCTTGGCCCTTCATCTAATATTAATTAACTAAAAAACCTATTTTTTGTAGAATTTTCCTTACTAAATTCTATCCTACGTTGGATATTTCTTATTCGTAATCTCTTTTCTATTTTTTCTAAAAATTCTAGTATTAATTCACAAGATCTGTGATTTTAAGTACTATAAGTGTATTTTTTTTATACTAAATATCCAAGTGAGTCAATTCAGTGACTCACAAAGGACAGTCAATGAAGCACATTGATTTGGATCTGTGACAACTATTTTTTTTCCATGATTAATTTTATATAGAATTCTCTTGATGCACCACCTCTTATTTTATTAAGATTCTTCTCTCTAAAAAATACAATTAAAATTCTACACTAGTTTTTTTTTTTTTTTTTTTTAATTTTTGATTAAGAAAATATTAATAATTTAATTATTGTATTCTATATTTTATTTTATTTGTTTCTTCATTTTAGTACATCTTTGAATGTCTTAACATACTTTTATGATTTTTTAATGTAATTTATATATATATATATATATATATATATTTTTCATAAGTAGTTCCTTGCACAAAATTAAATTTTTTTTTTGCATATTATCTATGACAATGGCATAGCTTGACCAATCCTACTTTTTAGCTAAAAGCTCCATTCTATATTTTATTTCTTCCTATTTATATTATATTGTACTTGTATTTGAAAAATATTTTTTGACTCACAAACATATCTTTCTAAAATAACTTCATTTGAGTCATACTTTTCAAGACAACAACATGAATTCATCTAGTTAAAAATTAATGTAATAATTTTTTTAATTAATAGATATTATAATTTCTAAAAAATTCTATTTTTGGCAGTTTAGAAATAAACAAAGAATAAAATTGAATAGAAGAATGTTAATATATGTTAAGTGATAATTCACTTTAGTAATAACTTTTATAGTTAAAAAAAACATTAGTTTTAGGGATTTTTATTATTAATATTTATATAAATAACCTAATTTATTGTTAAATAGAATTAATGACTTTTATTTAGTGTATCTTTTTTTATCAAAAAAAACAAATAGCTTTGATTTTTTGTATTATGTGAGTCTAAATGTGTTTTAAAAATAATGAATCTATGGTTTCAAACAACATTTATACAATGATTTAATACTTAATCTACCTAAAGACTCAAAGTTATAAGACAATCATTTTTTTGATACATACTCTTTTGTCCAATCCATGCGTATTCCTTTTTAAATATTTCTATTCAAACATATTATCTTAACTTTTTTAGATAAATTTAAGATGACAAACTGTAGCAAATTTCAAAAGTCTATGTATACATGTCATATTAATAGCATACATGTGTACATTATTTCTCTCTTTGTCTCGCTTTAATTTGTTCCACTCAACCATCTACATCTTATTAAAACATTTGAAACTTATTCAAAACCAACATATTATGATCTAATTGAAATGCAGATATCAAAATCATGACAAATTAAAAACTTTTGTACTCCAATTTATTGTCTCATTTAACTTCAAAGTATCCTCCTTTTTCATTGTTTTGTTGACAACAATCAATGGTTGAATTTTGTATAAAAATTGTATACTGTAAACATAAAAGCTATACTCAATTCTGTGCAAATTCACAAATGACTTTGGAGCTCTTAACCATAAATGACAGTTGAAAAATATTTGTAATTAGAAACCTGGTTGAAACAGTTTATCAATATCAAAAAAACACCAACTCATGGTCAAACCTTCCAAAATTATAGACAAGAATTCAAGATGTGAACAGTGTCAGTGCCCTCTCCATTTCAAAACTTTCCACTCCATTTCTATTACTAATTCTGAGTTTGGCAGGTTTCATTCTCACTTTTGTGCAAGCATGGGGCTGGGTTCTTCCCACTGCAGCCATCATCAGCCACCCTGGACCACAAAGCACATGCCTAAAACATTCACCCATACACCCACAACCTAGTTAAAGCATGAAAAGGTCATCCATCCAGGCCCATATACACATTAACACATTTACCCACAACAACACACTGCCCCTCTCATTCATCCACAGACAAATGCAGAGGAACAAATTCCCCCAACATGTGGATTTCTCTCCCTTCTCAAACACATCACCACCATCACACTGGGAGTTCCTTTCCCAACCTCCTTTGTGGAATGAATACAATGGTGAATGCAGTGAATCTAGTTTCATGGCAGAAGTTGGCCCTGACATCACAGGGCATGTCACCACTCAAACATTGATTCTCTCATCTGCTTCATTCAATCCACTTGAATATTACTTTACTATTCGATAAAGTCATATTATATGAACACACACAGTAAAACATGGTGCAAACAGGGATGGCTGGAAGAATGCACTGGATCTATGAATATGAACATATTAGATGGGTGTGCTGGGGAAAGTACACACCAGGGTGCTGCTGCTGCTTCTATCCCGAAAGAGCATGGCATGACCTCATGAGAGTTAAAGAGCCATTGGGACCACAGCCTGACTTTGCTTGGATTATTCCAAGCTTCTTTTAGCACCCAAGGGTAATGTTCATATTTCAACACTGACAAAGGGACCTCCATAGATTCTGTGTGCAGAAGTGACTTCCTGGAGGCATCTACAGAGCCTGCCCCCCACTGAATAGTGCTCTAAGCATCCTTAGCACTGGAAGTGGGAAATAGAAGCTGCAGAGCGACCCATGATGAATGACTACTTTTAATATGAAACTTCCATCAACTTCCCATGAAATAGCCCCACTGCTATTTGTGTTGCAGGTGCTGTTTCCTTAGCTTTAGATGCTCCTACACCATTTAGATTTGTAAAAGCTTAACATTGAGAATGTGACTATTTGAAATCTAGAGAAACAACAACTATATTGAGTATAGAGTAGAGGTGCAACTGTTCACTAAGCATTGGGTTTCTTGATTAAATACCAGACGGTATTTGTATATTTAAGGATACAGTTGTGGCTAGAGTAGGGTTTTGGTTGCAAAAATGATTGTGGATTAGTATGTCACTCCAATGAATGAGAAGTTGTTAGAAGCACTTTTTCTCTGACCCATGCGGCCAACAACCTATCCAGTAGGTTAATTAAGACATGTATACATATTCATACGCGTACTAAATTTGTATTTTGTAGATCCTTCTTATCTTTTCTTTTTTTGCTTTTATCTGCATGTGTTCTTATCAAATTTGTTTTATTTTTTTCATGAAAAACATAAAGAGGTGGGTCGTCTGGACAACTGTAAGTGGATCCCAATGCGAGCAGACAAATACCCAGCAATTCTCAGCAGCCGGGCCTTAAATTGTCCGCCCACGTGACGAGCATTGAGGGGAAGGAGCCCCTCACGTGAACCTATAAATAGAAATCCTGGACACCAGAGTTTGGCCTAAACCCATCAGTGCTGCCATTGACACGAAGGAATTGCGAGCTCGAGGTTCCAGTTTCCCCATGTTTCGGGGTATGTCTGCAGTCCAACGCAGCTCAGAGACTGAGACGTCTCAACGCACCAGCCAACTTTGGAGTTTGTGACACAATTCCAGTCCATTACCGACGTTGTTTCACGAATTAGATTACTAAGAGAGAGACGTAAAAGTTTTACCTTATTTATTTATTTATTATTATTATATTGTAATTTGGAGAACGGGAGCAGAGTCACTGCGGTTAGTGAGAGCACGAAGAGCTCGAAGATTTTGCGATGGCGAAGACTCCCGGACCCGAGACGGCGATGCCACAAGCACCAGCTGGGCCTAAACCGAAAGCCACGGTTGATGTGCCGAAGAGAAAGGAATTGATGTCGAGGTACGATTTGGTAATGCTGTTCGCAAGGGAAGTGCCGCTTGCAATGGCGCAGCCTATTCCAGAGGGGACGCCGAAGTCCACAGTTTTGGCGCTGAAAGCGAATTCCGCGGTGAAAGCTGCTGCGGAAGGATTGGAACAGGTGACCACTGCGGTCGGGAATCTGTTCCATAGAGTCTTACCGACTGCGTCCTCGAATGGGGATTTTGTCACGCTGCAAGCCGTTGTCACAGTCCAAAAGAAACTTCTGGTTTTGGATCTGACTGACTTGATCGCCGACAGCGGGGACGACGTCGCTGAACTCCTTGGACAACACGTTTCCATCATGCTCGTCAGCAACAAGCTTGATGCAAGTATGTTGCTAAATTGCCTTATTTGATTAGGAAATCTAGTGGCCTACATCGCATTCTGGATATATGCCCTAACCTTGAAATTTTCACCCGAGTGATCTGATAAATGCAATCGGCCAAGTGCAGAAACCAAGAAGGTGCTAGTGAGCGAGGATGTGCCAATTAAGGACTGGGCGATGACGGTCGACATGTTGTACCCAACTAATTTCAGATTCCAGATGGAGTTTAAGGTTCCTAAGAACTTCGGCACACCCGGCGCCATCATCGTGATGAACCGTCATGTCCATGAATTTCTTCTCGTGTCGTTCTCAGTCCAGCTACCTGACGAAAGGGTCATTAACTTCCCCATTGACTCGTGGGTGTACAACACCAGCTTCAAGACTGGTCGTGTTTTCTTCAGTAATGAAGTAAGCTTCTTCCCCGTCCATACCTGCAATGCTCTCATTGCTACTTGATGCGCAGTACTGCCCAGAGCTCAAGTAAATTAGAAGTCTTCTATGTTTTTATATTCAGGAAAACTTTTCGATGGACATGAATACATCTGTAAAATTTTATTTACAGATGAGTTTTACGCGGGATTGTGCAGCTCTATCTACCGACAGAAACACCGGAGGGTTTGGTGGGGCTGAGGAAGCAAGAGCTGGAGAATCTGCGAGGTGACGGCAAGGGCGAGCGGAAGTATCAGGATCGAATATACGACTACGCCACCTACAACGACTTGGGTGATCCAGACCTTCACGAATCCTTGAAGAGGCCCGTGCTAGGAGGATCGAAGGAGTTTCCTTATCCGCGGCGGATTCGAACTGGTCGACCTCCCTCGCAGAAAGGTATCCAGTCGCGCTTAGTCCCCCGTTATTTCCACTATTCAAGCATACGGGCTTTTATTGTCGGTTTTGAAAGGATTTGAGGATTTCTTGTTCAAGTTTGTTGTGGTCAGTTTGATCATTGATCGGTTTGCTCGGGCCTTCAGATCCAAAATCAGAAAGTCGAGGGCAGCTGTTAGCGCTCTTCTACATTCCGCGCGACGAGAAATTCGACCAAGTTAAATTCTCAGATTTCGCCGCAGAGACACTCAGGAGTGGGCAGCACGCCATCGTTCCTATTCTGAAAAGTGCAGTCCGTGATGGAGACCAAGAGTTTGGTAGCTTCGGCGAAATCATGGACATGTATGCAGCAAAGAAAGCTCAGGTGGTCACTCCGTCCAATCTCACCCCTCAAGCTGCCCCTAACGCATCTACGGCAGGCACGACGACCCAGAATCCCTTAACATTCATTCACGAATATGCTTTCCCCTCAGGACCCGACACTAAGCTCCTCACATTTCCTTTACCTGGAGTCATCGCAGGTGCGTCATCTATTCTCAGCCTTAGCCACAGTCGGGTCTCCGGATTGATCTGAAGTAGACGATGTTTGTATCACCAATGCGATCGTCTCATTGTTGATTCAACCCCTGGCACAACTTACGACGTTGATGTAAGATTTCCTTCATCACATTCATTACGCTTCTCTAGAACTAGATTATCGAGGGTCACAAAGTCAAGACACTTAACTTCATATGAAAACTTTTGTGTGTTTTGCAGCTGATACTCAGGCCTGGTCCACAGACGTGGAATTTGCTCGGAGGATGCTCGCAGGCCTCAACCCGCTCGTCATCACTTTACTTAAGGTTTGTTTACATTTAAAACATGAAGGCTGAAGTAGACATTGTTTGGATTCATGTAAGCATTATAATTGTAACCGACTAACTCGACCTCTTCGAATTCGCAGGAGTGGCCAATCAAGAGCAAATTGGACCCTGCTCAGTTCGGCGACCCCATTTCCGCAATAACGACCAAACACATTGAAAGCGGACTTGAGGATCTTACAGTCGAGAAGGTAAGTCCACCAATCGGTTACGCGTCTTCGAGCCTGAGGATTTACATTTTCCTATTGCTTCCAACTTTTATGAATCCTCGGAGATTTTGTTGAATCTCCAAGTCGTGTTGTTGCTGCAGGCTCTGTCCCAGAAGAGGCTGTTCATCATGGATTACCATGATACCTTCCTTCCCTACGTCAATAGAATCAATGAACAAAAAAAGGGATCGACGTACGCACCTCGAGCCTTGGTATTCTTGACAAACGAGAAAATCTTGATGCCTCTTGCCATTGAACTTACATTGCCACCCACTAAAGAAGTTGGCAAGAAAAGCCGCGTGTTCACTCCTCCCCCACCAGGCTCTGCCAAAGACTGGGTGTGGGAGCTCGCCAAAGCTCACGTCTCTTCTTGCGATTTTGCATATCACGAGCTCATCAGCCACTTGTAAGTAGTCTCAATTCGAGATCATTTTCTTTTTCTATCCTGAAACTCTTCTCACTCTGATTGCGAGTTATTGATTGTTTGTTTCTGCTATCACACTAACCTCGAGTGGATGGTTGATTCATCGGCTATGTGTCGGTTGCAGTTTGCGCACACACGCTTGCATTGAGCCTTTCATCATCGCCACCAACCGGCAATTGAGTGTTCTCCATCCAATCCATAATGTGCTAGTGCCGCATTACAAAAACACTATGGATATAAACGGCGCTGCAAGAAAAGCTCTCATTAATGCAGGTGGGATTATTGAGCAGAACTTCACGGCAGGGAAGTACAGTATGGAGATGTCCGCAGTTGTGTATAACCTGGACTGGAGGTTTGACGAGCAGGCCTTGCCTGAAGATCTCATTAAAAGGTAACGATCATTTGCCTTACTTCATCTCTAGCATGGTTCAGTTTATTCTTCTAAAACCCAACCTTCAAACTTGTCCTTCGCTGACGTTGCTCTGTGGACTCAGGGGGGTGGCGGTGCGGGATTCATCTGCGAAGCATGGATTGAAGCTGGCAATCGAGGACTACCCCTACGCAGCCGATGGACTTGAGATCTGGGATGCCTTGAAGGAGTACATGACAGACCACGTGAAGATCTTCTACAAGAACGACAAGTCTGTTGCGGAAGACACTGAGCTTCAAGCGTGGTGGACTGAGATACGCACCGTTGGCCATGGCGACAAGAAGGACGCACCTGGATGGCCCACCTTGAACTCAATCGAGTCGCTGATTTATACGCTGACAACGATCGCGTGGGTTGCGTCCTGCCACCACGCCGCTGTCAACTTCGGCCAGTACGCGTACGCCGGATTCATGCCGAATTTTCCAAGCATGACCCGCAAGCTCATCCCGGAGCCTGGTACTCCAGACTGGGAAAAGCTCCACGAGAACTCGGAGAGGTTTTATTTGGACTCCATCTCCAACTCAACTCAAGCTGCTAGCATCATGTCCACCATTGAGATCCTGGCCACGCATGCGATAGACGAGGAGTACTTGGGACAGCGAGCAACGCTCAACTGGAGCAACGACGAGAAAGTCCTCAATGCTTTTGCAAAGTTCACACAAAAGATGGTTAATGTTGAGAACCTCATTCATGAGCGTAATGCAGATAAATCTCTTCGGAACCGGGCAGGGCCAGTGCAATTACCTTACGAGCTTCTGATCCCTACTTCCGGCCCTGGGCTCACCGGGAAAGGGGTACCCAACAGTATTTCCATCTAGGATGGATTGTGAGGCAGTGTAAGTAGGAGTTGCCTCTCCTCTTTGCATGGCAAGTGGTTCATTTCAGGGATTCTAATCCGTAGTACCATCCACTTACATAGCCCTCCGATGGCATGTACATTTCTGTTTTACACATGTTCCATAAGAACTTGGTAAACATATATTGCATATGTTGGATACATATATAATATGAGTACAGTACACTAGTAGAACAGTTGTGTCTTAGGCAGTTGAACAACATATGTACAAAGCTGTATACATTATTATCAATGCTACTAAAGTCTTACTTGAACAACATATATAGAGATCTGTAAACATTATTGTCAATACAGTTAGTCTTACTTGAACAACATATATAGAGATCTGTAAACATTATTGTCAATACAGTTAGTCTTACTTGAACAACATATATAGAGATCTGTAAACATTATTGTCAATACAGTTAGTCTTACTTGAACAACATACATAGAGATCTGTAAACATTATTGTCAATACAGTTAAAGTCTTCCTCCACATTTTGGTTCTCATATAAATTCCACATGGTATTAGAGCAAATTCTCTTGAATTTCAATTCTTATGCTTAAAAGAAAAATTGCTCATGAATCTACATTAGATTGAAATGTACATAAGTCAACAATCTAATATGAAGATTGAAGCTGTATTCAACTTCATAGAAAGTGATTATGATCCTACACATAAAATTAAAATTTGTGATTAAAATGGAAATGAAAGTGATTTAAAGAAGTTCGTTTTTAACTCTATGAACTTGAAGTTTATTCTATAAAATATTGAGAATTATTCACAAGGTTAATATCAGCCATGTTTCTAAATTTGTTGGCACCTACATTAACATTTTGCAATATTGTTTGTCATTGATTCTCAAGACTAAAAAGCTATGGTCTGTGATAGGCAATACTGAACCTTTACTTGTAATACCTAATGTTGCAAAAATTGATGTTGATACCTTAACTTTGTTTGCCACAAAATTATACCATACTATCCATTGGAAAAATAGAAATATATTATTTCTAACTATAATTAATAATTGCCTTGACAAAAATATTGTATCATATATATAATCATATAAGACATTAATTGAGCATAAAAGAAATTGAAAAGTATGTTTGAAGCATGTGAATTAAAATAAACCTCTACAAGTTGGAAGTCTATTTGACTATAAAAACACTTTATCTTGTAATTTAATTATATGAATTTATTACTATAAGTTCTTATTAATAGTCTTCTTTAAGTTTTTTAAACTTTTCAAGGACACAAAATGTAAGAAGATACATGAACTTGTGGAATCTAAATCAAAAGAAAAGTGATTAAATAGAAAAAAGTATGTATATTCAAGAAAGAACTGGAATGACTATTGTCAAAGACTAGAAAACATAAGACTCTTGAAACTAGACTAAAAGTAAGAAAAGAGTTGATAAGAGTGAAGAAGGCCTCAATCTTGCCTCTATATATACCACTTAATTAAGAACTATGTGGTGACATGCTATAGGACCTCTAATACGCATCCAACTTGCAAGACATATGTCTAATTTGCAAGGCAAGTATCCTAGGTGTGTGCCATATGTCCAACTTCTACTACAAGTAGTCAATATGTCAACACGTGGCCTCTTTGTTGGCTAAGTTTTTAACCTATCAATCACCTGTAGACATATATAAAGGCAAAGCAATAACTTTGAAGCTTTCAAGAAGCTTCCCACAAGATATTATCATATTTATCTACTTTGACTTACTTCTACCTATTCTTATTATCTAGATGACTATCAAGATAAATATGTATGTTCGTGACATTACCTTCTCTTTTAGGGACGAGTTGAGGAGCGGTAATTACATATTGATGAAGTCTAAGATGCACCGAACTTTATTTGCCATGTACTTTGATCTTTATTCTCTTTGAAGGTAGTTGATAGGTTCCTTCAACAATTGATAATGTTCTATACTAGAGCGAGAAGACCACCCTGATATTTGATTATTATTGAAGCCTTCATAACTTCCTTCAAACAAAACATTAGTAATACCATCAAGAGTGTTTCCTACCTCCAAGTTACTATGAATAAATTATAAGATGGCCTCAATTAAAATTTGCTTGTTATATATGGTTTTGACTTTATACGTATTTATTGTTGATTTTTAGATTAGAAAGTTGGTCAAAAAATTAGTCACATATTACACATGTGGATAGCTTATGGAACAAGCTAACTATATGGCACACATATAAAAAACTTGTCTTACAAGTTAAGACATGTGGTTTGTAAAGTCAATATATGCTGGAGGTCCTATAGAATGCCACCATAAAGTTTTTGAATGGATAGTTTATTTAAAAGCAAGAATGATGCCTTCTTCACTCTTATCAACTTCTTTTTTATTGTAGTCTAAATTTAAAAGTTAAGTTTTTTTTGTCTTTTGGCAATAGCTATTTTTATTTCTTTTGTAAGTGTAAAATTTATTCTTCAATCCAAATTATAAGATGGCCTCAATTAAAATTTGCTTGTTATTGGTAGTATAAAGTGGAAGTATCAAAAACAAGAACAAGAACAAAAGAAGCACAATACAAAAATAAGTGAAACAAGTTAAATTAAGTAATTATATACTATAAAACTAATCACAATTTATTCAATAGATTTTTACTTAATAAAAAATAAAAAATAAAAGTAAAAAATATATTTTTATAAATTTAATTTTTTATCTTTCTAATGATGTAAGAATAATTAGAAATCTAAGTTATTATGAATAAATTAGAAAGGTTTTAAAATAAAAAATTAAAAAATAAAAAATTAAGTAAATAGATATTATATCAAGGATAATTTGCTTAAGAGATAAAAAATTTGAGCTTCATCAAATAGATGATTTTAATCTCAATGATAGTTGCTTATGAGATCAAGAATTCGAACCTCAATCAATTAGGACTACAAAACATACATTTTGGAAGATATATACCACCACGATGTGAATGTCAAACTCTATTTTTTCAAACTAGTCTTATAGCAGCTAAATTGTTAGAATGTATGACACACAATAGAAGAAATCTTCAATCATTATCAAGAGATGAGGCATGGCTAGAAGACTCTTACAACAAGGACAAATCCAATCTTCGAATAGAAGAGTCAAAAGAAGTGATGTCAAACATACCATATGCCACCTATATTCCCATTGATTACATAAAAGCATGGTAGTAGCCTCTTTCTTCTCACCACACATAAAACAAGGAAGATCAAGTTGCACAACTACCAATTTAGGATGTATAGATTCATCAAAATAAAGATAATAAGGAATATAATTCTTTAAATGCTCTCGATACTCTTATCCATCTTTACCTTTTAATAATAAAATATGACTAGAAAACATATTTTTTACATATAAAATTATATTTCCTATCTTAATATTAAGTATTATTGTTATTTAACATTACAAAAATATATTTTCTTCTGTAAAAAATCTTCGCAGCTGAGATCAATAAGCTCTATTATAAATACAAGGATATTGCAAAGTATTACAATATGAAGTAATAGATAAGTTTTTCATAGCTATAGGCATGGCTTGCTTAAAGAACTATGTTTGGTCATATAGACATTGAATCCAAAGATCAAAATCATATAGGTTTTTAATTGGAGCTAGCTTCTTAAAAAATTGAGCTAGATAGAATTGACTCTCATCAATACAAAAATTGGTAAGGACAATAAGATGCCAAAGATACTTGTATATTGAAGCAATAAATCATTGCAATCTATGACAACATGAAATCTCAATCACAATGGTTGCCATGAAGTAATCCATACTTCCATTATCCATGCTTGACAGCGTGAACAGTTTGTTTAGTTGGATAATCTATCTCAAGATGATTTTTAGACATGGTATGATGATCAATCAAAGCTTTGGTACATAAAGCTTCAAAAATTTTAAGAAACTCTCTCCTTTGATTTGTTAAGACTTCAGCAAGTGTTCCACAATGTACCAATACTTAATCAAAAAAAGCCATAGCTGCCAATTTTGAAGAGTTTTGTGATAAAGACATAAGTTAAATCAACTTGATAAAGTGCTCTATTATCACCAACATGTATTTAGCTCCACATAAAGCAACAATAAGTAGTCTAATAAAGTCTGAAGATCAATAATAATCCAAATCTATAATAGGTAATAGCTTCAATTAAGGTGATAAAGTGTTAAAGCTTGATTTAATTTAATCACAAATTTTATATTGAGAAACATATTTGGCCACTTGTTGATATATACTACTCTACTAATATTGATTTTGTAATATAGAATATATTTTGTGAACTCTAAAATGTCCAAGTTTTTTATGTACTTATTATATCAAGGAGGCTCTTCAATTAGGCCTTGGAACTATGCACCTAGCTCCATCATGCCTTATACAAAATAATAAATTATTCTTCCAATAAAAACTTATTATTTAGTCATTAATCTTATCTCTTCCTATGTTAAAAATAACTAAAAGAAATATTCTTTATTAAAGCTTATATAAGACTACTAGATATTTTTACATATTATTAATTACTTGATTCTTGTCTAATTCTTCATCTAAAATCTAGTTAAAAACCATCGTTGTAGAACCTAACATTAAAATCAAATATGTGGCTACATGCCACCCTCAAACTATTTCTTAATCACAATTTCTATACCCCTAAGTTCTAATTATGACTTTTTTTAAAAGACATAGATTATAAGAAAGTCTATTGACATTCAAATTGATAATGCTTACTCAATGCACAATCTTATTGTTTTATTTTTGAAGCAATAAAGCCCATCTTGCAAGTCTATTAGTAAACTTATCTGACTCTAAAAGCCACTTTAAAGCTTGATAGTCAGTTATCAATATAAAATGTTGAGTATATAAGTAAGGTCAAAAATAAGCAATGGCCCAAATTATTGTCAAAACTTCTCCTTCATAAGATGAGTAATTTGACTCTGCATTGTTATTACTTCTAGAAGCAAATGCAATGACATATTCATATCTTATATCATCTTTTTGTGTGAAGATTGCTCTCAATCCTATTGCATTCTAATTTGTCTGTAGTTGTAAGGTCTATTGGTATTAGGACATCGAAGCACTAAAATTGAGTCCAAATTTTGCTTTAATATATTGAATGCATGTTGTTACTCATGACTTCAAGTCTGTAGTTGATTTTTACTTATAAAAATAGTTAAAGCCTTAGCAATGATGCTAAAGTTTTTTAAAAATCTTTAGTAGTAATTTGAAAATCTTAAAAAGCTTGAAATAGTGAAACATCACTTTGTGTCAAAAAAATTTGCAAGGCATCTACCTTTACTTGTTGTACACTAAGACCTTTTGGGATAATAATGTAACATTAGTATGATAATTATTTATGGAAGAATTTATACTTTTTATGATGTAAGCATAATCTCTATTGCCGTAATTACTCAAATTTTATTTGTAAATATTTCAAATGATTTTGTAGGATGCTACAAAAAATAATAACATCATTAATATAACATCTAAAAAATAACATGCTAGATAAAACTTGATCCATCATCCATTAAAACATAGCAAGTATATTTTAAAGACCAAATAGGAATAACTTTTAGTGATAGAATTGATCTTTGTCAACTTGATCAACTCTCTAAAATGTTGTCCTTATTCAATCTTCAACAAGTAATAGTAATTGGTCATAATCAAATCTTAAATCCAAAATGTTGTATATTCGAGAGAATCTTACTATATTAAATAATTATTCTTATATTTGTATTAGATATTAATTAAATCTAATCTTACAATTAACTGAACCATATTTTTTATACATCCATTTTTCTATCTAATTGCCAAAATCATCTTTCTTTGAAGATATGATTGTAGCACAAGTATAGTCACCTTTAAAAAGCTCAATTAAGCTTACAACCAATAACTCTTGGCAATAAGCTTGAATACCAGCTTTTTTTGAGGCATTTAGCTTATAAGATTGTCAAAAGTTTATTAGGTAATCATCTTCTTTACTAGATGTGAATAGCTTTGCCTTTATAAAATAAAAGTAGATAAAAGCTTATATCCTTTGTGCTTTGGCATCAGTAAGATGTGGCCTTGACTCCAATAGCACCTCACTTAAAGGATTTATGTTTGTGGACTTTAAGTAATCTTCTTCAAATAAAGAAATAGCTTCAGTTGTAAGTTTTTCTTGTAACTTAGTTAAATCCTTTTATATTGAAGGTTTTGTTGTTGCTTGAGCCTTTTTTAATGATGGCATAGGCACTTTGGCTTCCAAAGTTTTACTAGCCAATTAAAAGATCCTTGTTGGTTTATATTCTAAAACTAATAAGTCAATATTAAAAAATATAAGCATAGTCAATATTTTGTAAGCCAAAGTATGTATTATATTTTTAATACTAGTATCTTCATCTTACATTGAAATTGAAATAGAAGGCTTCACTGCAAAATTAACATCCACAAGGCCAAAAGATAAAAGCAATTACACATGAGTATTAAAATCTCTGCGATTACTTAGAAGGCCAAATAAAGGTTTTAATACCTCATTTATTATAGGTGTCATATGCCTAGAAATTTTTTGGATATATGTAGCAATTACAACTACTATTTATCTTGATACACCAAATATATATTTTTTTAGAAAAAAAGAACTTGTTCTACTTTTAAAAGTCATATTAGATTTGGTGACTTAGCTTAATAAGGCCACACTATTGAATTTATTCTCTAATCCAATAATTTTAGCTTCTAAGGCCTTTTTCTTAACCAAATTAGGCTATTTGTAAAGATGTAATATGAAGCAATCATCATCATTGATATTAAGCTTACCACAATAAATACACTTTAATTACTTTTTTTTAGATTTATCTCTTATTTTTGCAATCATAGCTTTTAACTTAGACTTCTCTATATATAAGGTTTTTTTCTTCTTGGAAAAATTAGGATTATTCTTCGTGTGACTTGATTGATCATATCCTTAAATGCATAGTCTTTTCAGGTTGAGTTTTTGCCAAACTACTTCTGATAGTTACTATCTTCTTGAGCTTAGACACAGCCGTCATTCAAGCTACCATGTCAGTATCATCATGTTGATAAAGTACCTTATTACATTTTTTAACATTAATAAACAGTTGTGTGAATATTGCCTTATTGTCATAATTGAGAATAAAACTTGATGTGACTAAATCCAACAATATCTTTTCAAACTTACAGAAGAAAATCTTAACAAGTTGGCTCTCAACAAATACACCTCTTGACTCTATTGAAAATCAAGCCAACCATGTATATATAGTATATAGAGTATCTTCTTTTTTACAACAAAAGTTTTGAGTGTATTACATTTAATCATGCCTAAAACTTCTATATTTGTACTCTAAGAGCTTAATAAATATTTGAAGTGATTTAATTAATAGTGGCTCTTGTATTACAAATAAATTTGTTTTCATTGCTTGAGCCATTTAAGATAAATTAATTAAAATACTAATTAAAGAAATACCTATTATTTTTTCTTTGATATCTCTTAAAGATGTATCAACTTTTTTTTTCGATTGAATCTTCTTCCTTTATCATAGACATGAAGTTTGAAATAGCATCTTCTTTAAGAACTGAAATAAACTATATTTGTGTCTTCTAATAATGCTTTACTTCTCACAATTTAAGTGAGTATTTTTTACTCTATTTTATATAGATTTGGAGCATCTTATGCTCAAAATGTTGTAGTAAGAGCTCAAAAGCATACCACTCATTGAAAATTGAAGACCTTTGATGCTTTTTCTTCATTCATGTTTGAAATTTGAATTTCTAATTTGGTAACAAAATGCCCTCAATTCTTTTTAAAAATCTATCCCTCACTATGTTGCAAGGATTGTCTTCTATCTTATAAAATATATCCACTCCTGAGATCTAAAGCCTTTGAGTGATATCCAATACTAAAACAAGCTAAAAAGCCTCATTAGTATTCATTTTTAGATCAAAGTCTTTGATGTGGTTACTATCTAAGTAGTCTCGTGAAAGTGATCAATAATATTGATTCCTTGTATGTATCATAAAAAGGACTATTTGGATACCTATAACTATTTAAAGGCTAAAAAAGATAATATGTACTTGAAAAATCTTTAAGCTTTGCAATTCATTGGCAATTACGTTTGGATTACTATAGGTCCAGCATATCCACAAATAAAAAGATCTTATCAGCGATCAACTCAATCTTATTTCTATAATATGCCTATCAATACAAACTAGTATAAATAAAAAATGGAATAATCATAAAAAACCTCTAAGAACAATATTTGTAATTAGAAAAATGTATCAAAAATAAAATCTAAAAATCCATACTAAATCCTCATCTTCAACAATACATGAGCAAAAATCAAAAATAAACCAAAGCAATTGGCACTTGCCTATAGTTGATAGTCACAAATCATTTTATTTGTAACAATAAAAGACAATTGTAATAAAATAAAATATAGAAAAGTGAAAAAAAATCAAAACATTTTTTAAAAGTTGAAAAAAATATTTTAAATGTTATTTAAACATTTCAAATATTACAATTAAGGTCATAACTTCATTCAAAATAAAACTGAAAGAATATTAAACTTGCATTCTATAGAATCCATTTTTTTAGAATATAATAAAAAATCAAAGACTTATGATTTTATGAAAAAAATATAATAAGAAAATTATAATATTTCAAGGCATTTTTTTTTAATAAAAAAATTTATGTTGAATTAAGTATTAACATAGATGAAGATATTAGAAAATTGATGGAACTTGATTTATTTAAATATCCATCTAAAAATCATTAAAACCTATAATTAATCTCACTTTCATCTACTTAAATTCTTTTATTATATTCAAAAATACCAACTTAATAAGTACAATGTACACTTGTTCAATTCTTATCAAATAATTCCTTTAATAAAGATAATCTATAAAGTAAATTAATTCTATTTTTTCATTGTAACTTCTTGGAGGTTTTTTATAATTTTTTTAAAATAAAGATAGATTTTATTTTTCTCATAAAAAGAAAAAATTTACTTTTATTATTAGAAATCAATATCCTTCTATAAGTTCTTTTTAATCTTAAAGAAATGCTAAATCAATAAAAACCGTTACTTAAATCAATTTGAGATACATCATCATAAGCTTGTCTTTGTGACAAGTCTCACCATCAAGCTAATATATCTAAGATAACACGTTTTTTTTCTAGAACCTCAAATCATAATTAAAGCTTCAGAAAAGCATGATAGACATCATTGGAAATCAACCATTATTAATGAACTTAAATCTTTAAAAAAAATCAAATTTAAAAGTTGAGACCATTTCCATCTAATAAAAAAATTATTAGTTCTAAATAGATATTTAAAATTGAAACTTGTGTTGATGTCATTATTGATAAATATAAAGTAAATTAATAGCACATGGCAAATTCAAGGCATTAACTATTGAGAAGAATTTTCTTTATTATAAAGCTTAATTTTATAAAAGTTCTATTAATTCTACCCACTGAATGTAATTTGGAAATACACCAATTAGATGTCAAAACAATCTTATTTAATAGAAATATAAATATATAAATATATATAAATATATATCTATATATATATATATATATATATATATATTTATTTGAAGGATTATCAACATCTTTTTAGTTCAACTTGATGTAAAACTTATTAAGTCTTTATATGGACTTAAATAATCTTTAAAAATCTAATTTATATATTTTGATAATTATCTTATTTAACAAAGATTTATTATATTAGAAATATATATATATATATATATATATATATATTGATAAATAATAAATCAATCTAAATTATTATTAAATCAATCCACGTATCTGTAACATGATTATACCTTCTTGTTCCACGTTCATGTTCATCCAATTTTCTACATTTTCATCTCCCTAATTTCAACCTCATCAATTCCATCTTCCATTCCAACCTCTCTAATCTTATCTTCCATCTCAAACCTCCTTTTTCTATTGCCATTTGTTCCATTTAAATAAAAATTTGTTTATACAATTCTCTTGTTGTCTATCTCACTTGTGTGATTTTGCCTTCTTCAAAGAAATGTAAAAGCTAATAAGTTGGCTTTTAATATTTTCTATATAATTGACATGAGATTTGAATTTCTTCTAAACTCTTATATATCTTCAATGTCATTAAAATATGTATAAAGCGACTAGTCAAATTGACCATTCTATTATATTATAATTATTTTAAAATCAATACCTAAATCTCATTCATGACTTCAAAAGATACAAGATACTTCTCTTTTACAAATTGGATTACAACCTAGTAGGCACTCTTTCTTTTAAAAACCTACAAAAAAACCGTTGACAAATGACAAACGTAGTAGCCATGCTTCCACATCATAAAATAATACAAGTATACTTAAGAAGGTAAATTTCACTCTTCAATCCAAATTACAAGATGGCCTCAATTAAAAATTTCTTATAATTATGAATATGAAGTCGAAGTAATAAGAGTAAGAATAAAAAAAATACAATACATAATAAGCAAAAGAAGTGCAATCAAACAATTATACACTATAAAACTAGTTACAATCTATTTATTAGATTTTTATCTAGTAAAAATTAAAAATATATTTTTAAATAAATAATCTTTTTGTCTTTCTAATGATATAGAAACCATATAAATCTAAGTTTTTTTGAATAAGTTATAATAGATTAAAGATAAAAGGTAACTAATAGAAAAATTAAGTGAATGATTTTTACCTCAATAATAACTTGTTTAAGAAATCAAGAGTTCGAGATTCACTAAGGTTCATAAGTATTATATATGAATCTCTAAGAGAGGCCGCAAGGCTTTAGTCTTATCTTTCTAATCACCTTCAAGGTGTTACAATCCATATAGAACTTGTACACCTCTTTTTTTACAAGGACTATACTAGTTGCTAGTCTTCCTACTTTCTATTAATAAAATCAATATTTTTATTTTTTTGACTCTACCATGGTATTTAAAAATATCCAATTAGCCTTAAAACCTTATATGGCCTTCAAATCTTACTTCATTTTTTCATAATGTCTCCCAAAATAGTAAAATTTATTTTACCAAAGTCTTAAAAATTACTCTAAATCTTCTAATTAAATTCTAAATAAATTCTAAAATTTTCTAAAATAATTTTAAATATTAATATCAATTTAAAACTATAATTTTTTATCTTGATAATATTTTATAGTAATAAAATCAATTTAATTCCATTATAAATCCTATTTTTTATATAAATAGTTAAAAAGATATGAGGCTCTTTGTCATACTTTTTTTAACTACTAACTAATATTTATATTTTTTTTTATAAATAATACATATAAATAAAATACCAATATAAATATTGATCTTAATAAATAATCTTTAATATTCAATAGTAAATAAAAATACTAAATTGATTAAGATAATTGCCTTCAAGACTTATTAAGACTCTATTTCTACAATTGAAATTCTAATTTTCTATTTTTTTAAGGATTTCTACACTATTCATAATATATTATGATTTTTAGTATTCTAATTGCATCTTTTTGTCTTAAAATAAGTAATGAGTTGATTTGATGACTTACAATGCTTGAAATTGTGCATAACAATGAATTCAAGAAAAGAGATATTTATAAGGAAATTGTAAAGATGCAAGTCATAATATCATGGTAATAGATCAATGGATCAATTTTTAATGAGATGAACTTGAATCTCTTAAAATTACTCAATTCCTAAAGTAACAACATCATATGATCTCTCATGATCCCAAACATCTCCAATCCATTGTATACCACCATAGTTAAGAAGCTACCTCTTCACTTGGTTTTCACTATGAGGCTTAAGAAACTAAGTGAAAAAAAATGTCTATCCAAAGCTATTGTTTAAAGTAATTTTTAAAGAAAATTATAAAGTCTTTTTATTTTGAATCTAAATATAAATTATTTAAGCCTTCAATCATCTTAACATGTAAACCAAAATGTGAAGAAAAATTCATTGCTACTAATATTAATATTTTTTTTTTTACTTTACATAATTTAGATACCAAAGCTTCATGTAAAGGTGATGCAAATGTTAATTTTTAAAATAAGTCATGTAAATTATATAGCAATTGCTCAATAATTTTTTAACTTCTACAAGTCATTATTTTTTTACATCTTTTTTATATCAGCATTGTAGAATCATTTGACGGCAATCTATCTGTAATACCATAGCATGTCTATGTATGGAATACCAACAAAGAAGAAGAAATACACTACCATATTTCTATCACCATAAGACTTAAGAAGGTGAAGGAATGTTGGGAAGATGATGAATGGTGTTAAGTGATGTATCCATAAATACCACATAGACATGAAATTCAAATTTGCAGACAAAATAAGGGCATTAAATGAGATTTAAAGCATCATCTATTGTTTGCATGATGAGAGAGAATTTAGTAAGAAGCCAATAAAATAGCCATAGTATTTAGATTCTAGTAATGGAATAAACTAAAATAATGAGGCTTTTATTATTAAGGAGTGAAATTTCTTAGGGCAACATGGCCTTATGGCAGAAGCTACCTCAGTGCCTATATTTTTTGAATATTAGTTGAAACAGCTAAGAATTTTAGAATTTCAAGGAAATTAAGCTCTCACATCAAGTGCACAAAAGAAATATTAGCACCCTACTTACTAGCTTTTACATCTCTTTGAAGAATTCATGATCATACAAATGAGTGATAAGAGAGGATGGAAGATAAGGTTGAAAAGGTCTAATTAGAAGATAGGTGTCAAGAACAACTTAATAAAAATTTAAAAGCTCCATCATTATACTCTTTCAATTCCATTTCTATTCTCAATTGTCACTTCTTTTCTTGATGTTTACAATTCCTTACTCTCATCTTTAGTAATGGTTGAAAATAAAGAACAATTCAAAATAATGACAAGGCTACAAAGATACAATGATAGTTAAGATAGAATGGATTATTTTAATAAAAATTTAGATTTTTTTATTATTCTTCTAGATATATTAAAAAATAAGAATAATAGATTTATTATTTTGACAATTTGTATTGATGATTGCATATTTATTAATAAAAACATCACTTATTTTTAAAATTAAAGATATTCTTTATAAGGCATTTGACATGACAAATCAAGGCTAGACTATTTTATATCAAAAAAAATACTAGGACACTTTTATATTAGCATCATGCCAAAATAAAGAACAATTATAGATCTAGGTTCTATTCAAATCAGCTAACAACTTGGATTATTGGTGAATGTATTAGCAATTAGAAAATTACACTTGAATTAATATTAATTTATAACTTTTTATTATAATAAAAAATGTACAAGAAATACTTTGAATTATAGATATTATTCATTGTAAGATATATTATAATTGTGCCAATATAATTTGTAATTAGAACATCAATCAATATGAAGATTCTAGTGGGTAATTTTCTTGGACAATCAACTTGAGTGTGCTTTAATATTAAGATCTATTAGTTTTTCATTTTCACAATAAAATGAGATTGAAGACCATCATAGGGATAGATAGCATCTATTACTTTGTAATTGAGAGAATAGAAAATAATAGTATAAAAAAAAGGTATAAACTTACACCCAAGAATTTTAGAATTTGAAAATATAAATATGATCAAGGTCAAGATTGAAGGCCAAGTTCTAAGCTTAAATTCTATGATCTCAAATTATTTTCTATAATTATTATCTACATAGATGATAAGTTAGAGATGGATGTTCTAATATCCTCTCTTATTATAAAATAATCTCATGATTTTTAACAAAATAGCAAAAAGATTTTTTTATTTTATTTTAATATGTCAATTTACTCATTTGCTTCCTTTGAAATAACAACAATATACAATAAGTTTATTTTGATAGATTTTATAGAATTTTTTATAGGAATTCTTTAATTTACTTTTGTCGGTGCATTATCTCTCCTTTCAAATTTTTCTTTGTACAATGTATTATGTTAATTGATCTTATTTTTATTAGTATTAATAATCCTAAAAAAAAGTTTAGTGAGTCACGAGCACTAGTATTTAGTGTTGAACATAGAAAATAAATCGTCAAGTTATAATTCTAATAATTGATGTGAAGAGTCTTTTAAGGTGGAGTTGCAAAAATCCTATGATGTTACAAAAAAATTATATTATAATTTATCCTAATTAAATTTCAAAGATAAAATTATAGGATGGTATAATGGTATAAATGGTATCAAATTTTTTTCTCAAGTGGTTAATACTTAGAATTGTAAAATTCTTGGAATTAGTTTTAGCTTGGTGTAGTTGTTGCGAAAAGACAACTTCTCAAAAGATAATACGATGTGACTGCTAAACAATGTTGAGCTATCAAAAAATTATGGTGATGGATTTTTTCTTTATACATATGATTGATCTTCAATAGCCATTGATATAATGCATGTTATTGAAGAGAAATTTGAAGAATCAAAAAGTATTGTTTTGGAGATTCAAAATGCTCTAAGAAATTTGGTATTAGAAGAAATAATTTGCCAAGAAATTATTGGAGATCTTAGAAGTGCGGCCACTCATTTTTGTGATATTCCAATAGAACTCTTCTATAGAATAATTGTGCCAAGGATGCTTTGTAATCCTAGTATAAACAATAGTATTTTTTAATTAATGCACTCCATGAAGATGCTATTGTGTTGCTGAAATTATTGGTTGATAGAGACTAAGAGTGATTTTATAATAAAAGATAGAAAAAAATTGCTTATATAACTTTAAAGTGGGATTTAATGGTAGAAGCATACTATCACAAATAAAATTAGAAGGAGTTGATTGATGAGATTTTTTATTAATAATTTTAAATTTGAATCTATTTGATAGAAAGAATATTCAACATAGATTTGAATATTTTGAATAAGCCACATCCTAGTAGCTATATAAACATGTCAACTATTTACTACAATAAAAGTACATAAATCAATTTAATTTTTTATTTCTATTTTTATTGTTGTAAAATGATAATAAATAGCTATATGTTTTATGCATGGATTAATGTCAAGATTTGTTGCCATTTTTATACTTCTTTTATTATTATAGTAGATAAGTATTGATCTTTATATTTTGAATCTAAAATCCTTTGCGAGTTTATTTAGCTCAGTTGATTTTTTAATTATAGTCTATTAATCCATATATTGGCTTTAAAAGAAAAGAAAGCTATTATAGCTATTTTCTTAAATAGCCAAGTTATTAAATTATTTCCTAACATGAATATAAATCCAATTATTGACTAGCCATCTAATAAGTCTCCTACTTAATTTGTAACAATATATTTTAAAAGTATTATTGGTAAATTTTTAGAATAGAGAATGTCATAATCCAATGTGCCTTCTACATATTTTAAAATATATTTTGTTATTGTTAGGTGAAGAATTTGACACCTCTATCTAAATCTATTCATGATTCTAATTGAATAAAAGACATCTAGTCATGACTAAGTAAGTTGCATGAATCTTTTAATTATAGATTTATAATACATAGGATCAATCATGTCTTCATGTATGAAAAAGGTGAGTTTTAGCCTCTCCATCATTGATGTAAAAACAAGTTGACATCCTTAGAGACTAAAGTCTTAAATTACTTGAAAACATAGCTTCTTTGTATCATGAATAGCTTGTATAGAACCATAATAATTTTAGCTTTGAAGTTGCTTTCAAAGCACTCTATTATTGGATATAAAGACTACATTTTTTTATGGTGATTTCAAAGAATAAGTATATATTATACAATATTAAAGATTTGACAAAATTAAAGAAGAATATTTAGTATGTTTTCTTCACAAAACTTTTTATAGTTGAAGGTATGAGGTTATCTTTAGAATTCTTTGGATCTTTTGAAGTCTTAATTGGCAAAAGAACTGAGGGTGTATTTGAATCAACATGGTCTATATTCAAATAATACTTTGAGTTATTGTGCATGGACAATGTTATATTATATTGACTATAAAAAAGATTTGAAATAAAATAAAATAACAAAAGTCGCTAACTATTATTATGGATGAATATCTTTTTATTCTAAAAAAGTTAACTGAGATTTATTGGATGACCTAGTACTCAAATCAAATACATCATATATTATTATATTATAATTATTTATAATATGAAAAAATTATATAAAATATATTATATATTTATAAATATTGATGTATATTAAAATGATTAGTAGATTAATTTAAAATATTTTTATCTTAAGATTCAATTGAACAATTAATGGTAGTCAAAAGCCTAGCACTTTTTTAAGGCAAATTCTCTCTATTCTTACAATATGGACTTAAAAAATTTGGATTTATCAAAGTAGACATTTTTAGTAACAAATATCTTTTTTTGATTGAGAAAATAAATACAATAAGCTTTTGAGGTGCTATCAAAACCAAAGTATAGACTAAGAGCAAATTATAAATTTAATTTATTGCACCATGTATTGTCTTGTCCAATAAAGTATAAGGAGGCAAAGATCTTTACTCTATTGAAGCTATATTTGCTACCAATTAGTACCTTGTGTGGTATTCAACCATCATTACCTTTGATTAGATTGGCATTCGTAAAAAATATTTCAATATGATCAACCTTTGTTGACAAGAATGATGATACATTGTCTTTCAATAGCATAGATCTTATTTTATTTAACATGATTCATTTTTTTCTTTAATACCTTTTTTTGTTAGAATATACAAGTAATACTTAGTTGTCTTTTAATATCATGGAGTTCAAAATAGATTATGAATTTTGTGGAGAGGAATTCATCACCCTTATTAAATCTCATATAAATTCATCTTGTAGGAGGTTTTTTTTTCTATCATAATGTAGAATTTTTGAAACATATCCAAAGATTGAACTTTGATTGCTATAAAATATGATAATAAATATCTATTGAAGTTATCCATAAAAAGTATGAAGTATGTAAGATGTTCAAAAGATTCAATAGAAAATAGTCTTTATAACTTAATATAAATAAAAGCTATAGATTTATTAGCTTATATTAATAAAAACTTGAGAAGTTTGTCATATGTTTGTTTTTATTGGTTATAAGTAGGACAATTTTGATGCTTCATAAGAAAAGAAGGTATGCATATAATTAAGTTTTGGGAATTCATAAGTTTTAGACTTCTAAAGTTTATATGTCCTAGTCTCTTGTTCCATAGTTTTAATAGGCTTAAGTGTTATCACTTACACTATTTATTTCTAATGTTTTATATTATGAAATAGGTGGTTTATGTGGACAGCTATATGTATTGGATGGGATAAAATTTAGTCAAAATATTCTAACTTATAAAGTCTATTCGTTTGCTTATGGAAACCATTGGCTACTATTTTTTGTGGCTTTTGAATTGTTATAAAACTATATTATATAAGACTAAAGATGCAAAGATTTTATAAATTATTAAATTTTTTTATTAAGAATATGTTTCTATATAGACCAAAAACCTAACAAATAGCTTTTAAGGATTTTATTTTTCTATTGGGTAAAGATAAGTCAATTGAACCTTGTTCAACTATTATATGGAAATGGCCTCCTACAGATATTATTGTGGCACTATATAAATGATATATCTCATTAAATACTAAGTAATTTCCTAAAAAATGGCTATTAGCTCTTGAATCAAGAATTCAATCATTTTTGGATTGGCTAAAAGTGAGAGGTTCTAATGTATCCAAATTTTCATCATTATTAGATAGATTGTGAGAAATTTGTTTACAAAATAATTTTTGTATAAAATTGAGCCTCAAATTTTATATAACATTGTTACTATTATGTTCTTGGAGGCCATAGTTTCTGTTAGGGATCATATACAAGATAAGAATTCAAGATTAAGAAATAGAATTAACTTGACATTAGAATAATAACTGGATACAAGATAAGAAGGTCTTAGCTAGACCACAAGAAGTGAGTTGTCAAGACTGAAGATCCCCTCAGCTTTGACTCTTATAAATACTAGGTCTTAAGAAGCTTCTTGAGAAGTTTTTATGAGGCTTGGAAACAAAGTAAGCCTAAGATCCTTCTTTGGCAACTTTTTAAATCATCTAAAGCTTCTTGGAACCTTCTAGGATCTCTTAAGACCTTTTAGAACTTTTTTAGAATCTATTGAAATCTTTTGGAACCTTTTTAGAACCTACTAAAATCTTCTAGAACTTCTAAAATCTTCTAAAACTTCCTAAAATCTTCTCAAATCTTCTACAATTATATGTCTATGACATCACCTCTTCTTCCAACTTTGAAGTCTCTAAGAAAGAATATTGCTTTAAGTCAATATATGTGCAAGAAGTTCAAGATCTATCATCTGGCGTCTACTATATATTCCAATTGTTTTTTGTAAGGCAAATGATTTATAGGTCTTTATAGCCATCGATAGTGCCTCAAGCCTTTTACTTGTGATCAAGCTTGAACTTTGATATCTTCTTTATGAAATTATCTTGTAAAAATTCTTTTTGGGTGTCCTTCATAGGTGGGTTCTACCTAAAATACAATTATCAATGACGTATTACTGGGTATCCTTCCACATCTTTGTAGCTCAAGTAGCTCTTCATTTCAAGGTCATCTTTGCAAGCTACTTAGTTGAGATGGTATGAAGGGCAGGATATTTATTTATTCTCTATTCATATCATATAAAATAGATAAGACCAAAAAAATAGAAACAAACTATAGTTGTGAACTCAAACTATTGACTTATATTGTTCTAAACATTTGAAAAAATTACCTCTTGAGAAGCTATCTCTTTTTCTTTTTTATGAGGCCAAGAACTAAGAATTGTCATAGTGAAGCTTATCAAGCTATTATTCTTTATTTTACTACTTTTGATCTAAATGGATATTATTGATGGAACTTTTAAACCTTCATTTGTGTATTTATAAGGTCATGAGCTAGTTCTCACATGCGATCATTGATATCATATTCGTATTGATAAATCAGATATTTAAGCCTTCTATATCTTATTTTTGAATCTAATACCTCTTTTATCTCAAATTTATTATGATTATTGATTTCAACCATAGGAAGTGGTAATTATCTTTGACCTAGTATGTTTAATTCATTATATCTTTTTAAAAGTGAAATATGAAAGATTGGATGAATCTTCATGGATGAAGGTAACTTCAAGCGATAAGTTATATTATTGATTTGTTTCTGAATCACAAATGGTTCCAACTTTCAGTAGTCTAACTTATCATATGGCCTATTGGTTTTTATATTTTATTGAAGAAGCCACACTTTGTCACCAACTTAGAATGGAGGATGTTCCTTCCTTAATTCATCCACCAATAGCTTATAACATTGTTGAACCTTTTTTAGGTGAGTCTTTATGGTTGCTTGAAGTTCAACCACCTTCGTAGCAAACTCCCATCTCATTAGATTTGTCAACTTTGAAGGCTCTATCATATCCAATTTTAGATGATGATCGTAGTTTGAATAGAATGGCATTTATTGCATAGATGCATAGATTGTATTGTTATATACAAATTCTATCAATGATAAATAAGAAGTCTAATCATCTTCTTGAAAGTTGATGGTGCACCTCAAATATTCCTCAAGAATTTAATTGACGTGCTTCATTTAGCCATAAATTTGAGGGTAGAAGGTAGAAAAAAGATTGATGTCAACCTTAGGAATCTTAAAGAGTACCTTTCAAAACCTTCATATAAGTTATGGTCCACAATTTGACACAATATCATGTGGCAATTCGTGGTAACAATAGACATTGTTAATAAAGAGTCTTGTTATCTCTTTACTAGTAATTGACTTCTTGCAAGGTATAAAATATGTCATCTTAGTCAATTGATCAACAACTATGAAGATAATCTCAAATGAGCTTAATGGTAGAAGATTCATAATAAAATCTATGGAGATAGATGACCATGGTTGTCTTAGAACAAGAAAGGGCTGAAGAAGCTCATACAACCGGTGTCAAGAATTCTTTGACCTTGAACAAGTATCACATGATAGTACAAATTCTTTAATGTCTTTCCACATTTTAGGCCAGCAAAAGTCTCTAAACAAAAGTTCTAAGGTCTTGTTGAATCCAAAATATTGGGCTATAAAGAAGCCATGGCATGTTTGAAGAACGCACAGGCAAGTTGGCCCTTCAAGAATGAACAAACGTTCTTCAAAGAACAAGACATAGTGTTCAATCTTGAATTTAGAAGACTCTTCAAGAAGGTTGTTGGTAAGACAATTCATATTAAAAACAAGAGGGTGTGTGGTTCAAGCTTTACAAATCTGATCAAAAAATGATAAATCCATAGGCATTGATACATTAGTTATTCAAAGATGAAATTTCTTAGACTTTAACAAGGTTGTCCATTGTTAATCATATACTACCTCATCTTCTTTTGATTCAAGGTAAGAATGTCTTTATAATGCATCTAATAATTTTTATTGGCTCTTAAGTTGATATATGATGCAAAAGCCAAATCATGATAAAGATATACTCCAATGCACTTAGCAACGGTTCAAGACTTGAACTGACATGAAATATTGAAGATTCTTATGATTTATATATACAATCACCTGATGAGAGAAGCTTTCAAGAAAGCGGCACCATTCTTGGAAAGAATCCACAATGGCAAGCAACTTTTATTGTAGATTTCATAGTTGATTTCTACCATTGAGAATTTTTTTAGAATAGAATACAATTGGATGAAGTTTGACATCTTTTCCATATTACGACAAGACTGCTTCCAATGCAAAGTCTGAGCCATCGGTCTCTATAAAGTAGGGCTTGTTGAAATCTGAATGTATCAAAATTGGAGCTGTTATAAAAGTATCTTTTAAGATTTGAAAAGTTTTTCTACTTCAGGATCTCAATCTAACTTATCTTTGCTTGTCAATCGCATAAATAGAGTAGCAATCTTAGAGTAATTTCTGACAAAAATCCTATAAAAGTTTATAAATCTAAAAAAATATTAGTCATCATGTACTGTTTTTGGCTTTATCCAATTGATAATTACTTGTACTTTCTTTGGATCTATAAAAAGGCCTTTGTTGGAAATAATATATCTAATAAATTTGACTTGAAGTACATGAAATACACACTTCTCTAGTTTTGTATATAGGCCAATATTTTATAGCTTTTTCAATACAAGGTGGACATATTTTTTGTGGTCTTCCAAATTCTTGGAAAAGATTAGAATATCATTCAAATAAATCACAACAAAGTTGTCAAGTTGCTTGTAAAATATATCATTTATTATATATCGAAATATGACTGGTGCATTGATAAGTCCAAAAGACATGACATTGTATTCAAAATGTCCATACATGGTGTGAAATACTATCTTCTATTCATCTCCTTCTTTAATGGGTACTAAATTATATGCACCTTGTAGTTCAATCTTCGTAAAGATCTTTGTTTGGCTAAATTGATCAAAAAGTCTAGATTTCAATAGCAATGGATATTGATTCTTTATCGTGATTTTATTAGGATGATGATAATTGATACACAATTGTAAAGATCCATCTTTCTTCTTCACAAATAATATTAAAGCACCAGCTAGCGACTTGAAATGTCGAATAAAATTCTTAGCCAAATTTTTCTCAATATATTATTTTAAAATTGCAAGCTCATTCTGAGATAATTTATAGATAGATCCAAATGATAGTTGAGTACCTTCTTTAAGATCAATCATAAAATCGTAAAAACAATGCTTCGGTAGGATGTCTGTATTTTTCTTTTCAAATACATTTGTAAAATCTTTATATGCCTCTAGAATTATTGTTATAGCAACTATAAGTTTTGATTGTAGATTTTCATAGACAACAAATGTAGTACCTTGTTTGGCTGCCTTGACAAATGCTTTAGCTTCAATAAATAAATTTTGTTTAAGTTTTGGCTTATTGGGTGTTAAATTATTTTTCATAGATTTAGTGATTCTATGATCTACTAGAAGAAATTCTAACTTTTGGAATACTCAATCTATCAATGGATTGTATTTTTCAAGCAATAAATTCTAATCTATCAGTGGATTATATTTTTCAATTCTAATAGAATTGTCTCATGAGTGACGTCTCTAGAGGATAAAGGTCGTCCATCTATTACTTCTACATGTACGGCTTTGTATTTTTTGACAGTACACATTTTATGTGATCTAAAAAATTCTTCATTAATAAAACATGCAAAGGCTTTTAAGTCAAGTAATGTATGATATTCTAATTTTGTAACTACTAAGTATACATGTATAATAAAACAACGAGAAGGGCTCACAAAAAATACAGGACCTTTTTTGATTTGTGATAGTGAAGAATTTAGCCACATTGTCCCTATTGTGGCTGAATGCCCTCGTTTTCTTATAAAACTTTTGATAATATGGCTGCATGTCTAATTTGATATGTATGCTAGCATCTCTTTAAATAATTATCAACCTTATGGCCAGATTTTTCACAATATAAGTATAGGCAAAATTTCATTTGATACTTTTTTACTTGCTCAAAAAGATGTTTGAAGCAAACTGCATCAATTTGCATATCTTCTGCTTCCAAATGCTCATTACAATTGAATGGTGAAGAAGCTGCAAAATAATAGGTATATATATGTGGCATAATTGAAGAGCGTTTAACTTTATCATTGTTGAAATAAATGGTTATCACACTTTATAGCTTAACTAATGGCTTTATTGAATATTTGAAGATTTGGCATAGATAACAATAAGTCTTTGACATCGTCTCTTAATCTCCAATGAAATTGACTCATTAATGCATCTTCTCTCTAATTTATATTATATGCTTATTGTTGAAAATCTGAGGCATACGTTGATGTAGAATATGTTTTTTTATTGAAAGCTTCAAATTTTAGTTGTTGAAGAATGAATCTTACGATGTTTACCAAATGCTTTCACAAATATTCCAAAAATGATTCAAAATTATATAATATAGAGGAATTCTTTTCAAATAATAGAACAAACCAAGATAAAGCTTGATTTGAGAATAAGGTTCCAACCAAACCAATACAAGATGCTTTAGTGGAATATTTTTGAAATTGAAGTAAGGTGATTAGTTGTACTTGATTTATAAAGCCACAAAATTTTGAACAAGTGCCATCAAACTTTTTTAGAAGGCTGATCTTTCGTTCTTTTGCTATTATTGTTGTCAAATCATTGCCTTTAGTGGATGCACCTCCCATATTTGTTGAAGCAAATATAGTCGTTTGAAAATTTGGAACCTCTATTATCATTTGATATGGTCATTGAGGCACTTTGGCTCCTTGACTATTATGTATGGTCATATATAGATTTTTATTCTGCTTTGAGAAAGTCTTTGTCATGATCTTCAATGCTTTAGGAGCATTAATAATAGAATCTAACTTGATCTCTTTGGAGTCTGTCATATTGACTTTTCTACCTTCTGCTAAAAAAATCAGAGAAATACACACATTCAAAGAAAAAAAAACCTGATCTATGAAATAAAAAAAAATCAAGATAATATTATGAAAAGAACAATATTAGTCTAAGAGAAGGTAATCTACAACCTCTAGAATACTATAGTACTTCTAAAAAGAAGACTAATCTATTCTCTGTCAAAAAAGACCAAGCTTCTAATATTATTTTATCGTAGTTTGGACAAACTGTTAGAGACTACATACAAGATAAGGATTCAAGACCAAGAAATGGAATTAGCTCATCATTAGAATAATAACTTGATACAAGGCAAAAAGGTTTTGCCTAGACCACAAGAAATAAGTTGTTGAGATTGAAGATCCTTTCAGCTCCGACTCTTGTATATACTAGGTCATAAGAAGCTTCTTGAGAAGTTTTCATGAGGCTTGGGAACAAAGCAAGCCTAAGATTCTTCTTTGGCAACTTCCTAAATCATCTAAAGCCTCCTAGAACCTTTCAAGATCTCTTATGACCTTAAAATCTACTAAAATCTTTTAGAACCTTCTTAGAATCTATTTGAACCTTCTAAGATCTATAAGAATCTTTTAGAGCCTCCTAAAATCTTCTCAAAACTTCTTCACTTGTATGTTTGTGACAACTTCTTCTTATAACATATAATTAATTCAAACGAGTATTTTAATAAAGAATTAAGGTAGGAGCCTTGCAAGGTTGAGAGATGTGACCCAGCTTCTTACATTGATAGTAAATAGTGGTGTTTGTTTTAGATAATCTTGGGACATTGTGTCAATGAGAGTTTAAAAAAAATTTGGCAATTTCAATTTGGCCTCCTTAGTTCTTTATTAAAACATATGCTATACAAATTCTTGATTTGCATGATAAAGGCTTCATTGGAGGCTTTGTATGACCATCAAAGACTTGCATTAATATCTGCCATGTCAAGTCTATTTTATAGCTTTTTTAGGATTAAAATAGTTTTTTATTTAAATTATAAAATAATTTTATAAAACCATCAAAGGCAATGGATTAAGAATCTTGTGTATTATAACCTCATGAGACTATATCTAAATTATGACCTTGATGTTTTATAATATATCATTCACTTATTACATGAATGAAGTCATATTTGGTTGTTTGCCTATATAGAGATACTCCCAATGGTTGAATATAATCATGATATCAAAAATTGTACTAGTATGGAACATTATACTTAGGAACTTCTATACTTCTCTTTGGTCACTAATATCAATGATGTTGTGTTAGAATTCTAGGATGAGATATAGTTGGAGTGTTGCCTTTGCTTCTACCTTCTTGTGATCTAAAATAAACCTCAACTGTTTGGAAGTTTATTCTAATTCACAACAAGTGAATTACTATATAAATTTTAGAAGTTACACCTACTATTCAATTCCTAATCAAATCACTCTTTACTCTTTTCAAATTACCTATGTAATTAATCAAAACCTTCACTATTAATTAATACTTATAATAATAAATCACTTAAAAAAATTTATACCTTGAGAATTTTTTTCTTATATATATATATATATATATATATATATATATAAACAAAAAATTATTTAACTATAAGTTATCATCTATGAATTAGTTCTCATTTACAAATAACTTCTCATCTATGAATGATATTTTCATCCAAGTATAAAATTTCATCTAAAATTTTATTCATCCATAAGATTCATTCATATTTAGTTTAAGTTCATCTATGAAATTTTCATCCAACTTTCTTTTATTCATCCAGAGTTAATTCATTCCAACCCTAATTCATCTATCGTGAATTGATCTGAATCTAAAATTTTATTCCAAAGTTGTTACCTTGGATGGTTCCACATAAGAGTGGACACATTGGAGAGGCACCCATTTCGAATGAGAGGTTATTGCTCTTCTTCTACCATAGTTTGACAAGATCCAAATCTTGAAGACTCATACCGTTGATATCAAGGATTGCTGATAGGTCCATAAAGACTCATAAACTTCAGCGACAAGTTATGGATGTGGATTCCCAAATTTGTACGCATCCCTTGATGCAAACAATCTCTGTTGTACACCGTTTTATCAACCTCATAGCGCCTTACTATAGAATTTGCAACCTAGTAGGCCGCTAGCCTCAACAACTTTTTACTCTTTTAGCAACACTCTCGTTGATCAATAGTCTCTACGAGACTACTTAACTTTTTACAACTCATTTCAAATTCCTTCTTTACCAACTAATTGAACTATAGACTTTGCAAGTATAAATACAATCAAGATCAAGCTTGAGGGCCGAGTACTTAGCCTGAATTATATGATCTGAGATTTCTTACTACAACTATCATCTACGTGGATGATGAAATAAAGATGGATGTTCTAACAACAACATCCGATGCAGTGATACGATTTGTACCACATAAGGATTAGAAGCAACAAGAAATCAAGCATTCTTAGATAATTTCTATTGTAGTAAATCCGTCCAATCACCTCAAATCACCAATGTTTCTACATCACGCTATTTCATAAATGCTTACAACCTTTGAATTCACGCTTTATATATTTCACTTAAAAACTTACATATTTTAGGTAATTTTATAATCTCTATGGTTTAATTTTTAAGTTATGTGTATCCTAAATTTTTTTTTGTGGCTTTATTTCCTTCATAATTATACATCTTTTATCATTATATATTCTTGATTTTAGATACTTACAACAAAGATGTAGATGACATTAGATTTTTTTATGTATAAAATTATTTCACATAGAGCTATTAATTAAATAATTCAAATTAGTAGTTAAATCAAAAAATTTAATGACATTGATAAACGTGTGTGTTAATATAAGGGCCATGAATAATAAAATATTGACACCACAAAGATAATTTCATCAAATGAAATAGAAGATCTACTACATACAATTTGAATATGCATACAATCATAATAAAAATATCATAAAAACTTTTAAGCGCTTTTAAGCTCATTGAGTGGTTGTAACTAAAATATGACGACAAAAATTTTGAAAAACCTTCAAGTGACATTACATGTAATATTATTTTAGCTCAAGCATTTTTTAATTTGAGTGTTTTGAATTACATAATTACTACAAACACAATACTAGCAAAACTTTTACAAAATAATAATATTGAAAGCATATCTATAAACATAATAAACACAAGTGGAATTATGTCACTGATAAGTCTGAAATCAATCACTAATACTTAAAGAATTGATTTTCTGATATGATAAAATGGTTTAATAAAAACTAAACGACATTAATTGCTATGAAACGAATAAATATTTGTGAAACAACACACCACAGTATCCGGCAAATCATATGCTATATAGTCATTGTAACAGTTATATTAAGAAAAAAAAATATATATATATATATATTTTGTACACCACCAATCCATGGAGTTATTCATGGACGCATGGCAACGAAGTTTGAAATGGTCGGCCAACGTGGACTTCCACGTCAGTCTATGCACGGCCATTGGAGCGCACCTGCGGGCCACGTCATGAGAAATGAAGGCAGGGACAGCGAGGACATGACAAGCAAGCGAAAAGGAGACGGAAGTATGACGCCGACAAGTCTCGTCCGACGGAACGAAGGAGGGACAAACGAAGGAAGGACGAACGAAGGAAGGAAGAACGAACGAAGGAAGGACGAACGAACGAAGAAGGACGAACGAAGGAAGGACGAACGAAGGAAGGACGAACGAAGGAAGGAAGGACGAACGAAGGAAGGACGAATGAAGGAGGGACGAACGAAGGAAGGAGAGAGGGACGAGGATTAATAGGTCGCTTCCAGGGCAGACGTGGTCGGTCCGTCTGTGGCTGGCTCGTTCATCAGCTTCTTCTTCTTCGTCTTCTTCTTCTTCTTGCGCCATTGTGTGAAGGAAGTCGGGTTCCCTCGCCTTTGTCGCCACTCTCCCTGCCAGTTTTGTATAGGTTTGTGTGTCTGTGCATGTGGTGTTTGGCAGGTTTGATATTTCGGTGGACAGGGGATTGTATGTGTCAGTTCTAGGGTTAGAGCGAGGCAGAGAAAGGCAGAAAGGAAGATATATTTTGAACATTGATATTCGTATGCTCGAATCCGAACCATATTGGAGCAGACATGGCGTTGAAATCGATCCAGAGGTCGGCCACGGTCGCATTTGCGCCGATGGCGTCAGTGCTGGCCGTGGGAACTATGGCCGGTGCCATAGATCCGAGCTTCAGCTCATCTGCTAATCTGGAGTTGCTCAAGTTGGACTTCGCCAGCACGGATTTGGACATGCCAGTGTTGAGCTCGGCAGGCGTTCCTGAGCGCTTCAATCGCTTGACGTGGAGTAATATTGGAGCTGGGCCGTCGGAGGAATTTCCTTACGGTGTGATCGCCGGTGGACTTGCGGATGGCTCACTTCATTTTTGGAACCCTCACAAGCTCCTCAGGTCGGTATCTTGGATGCATTTGCAATCGAGGCGTTGGGGTATCGTGTCTTCTGTTCTTCTTCATATTTTCGAGTCTGCTGTTTCTCTGGCGCATCAGCATGTTAGCCCTAGGCTCATGTTTGAGTTTCGTATTTGACAGTGAAGATCCAGCTGAACACGAGGCTGCTTTGGTCTACAAAAATTCACAAGCGCACAATGGCAATGTAAGTAGATTATAACCTTGTTTTCTGCGTGCTCATGAGTGTATCTTGTATTCCTGTACTGGAATATGACTAACATTATTGTTTAATGGAACTCAAGGTGTGGGGGTTAGAGTTCAGCACTTTGAGTCCGAACATTTTAGCTTCTGGTGGCGAGGATGGCGAGTTGCTTGTGTGGGACTTGACGACCCCGTCTGCTGCGTCTACTTTCCCCCCTCTGAAGGCAAGTAGTTTTTCCTCCTCCTATTACTGAACCAAAATTTTCAAATCAATAGTGTTTAATTCGGATATCAGTCGTTATGTACAGGGTGCCATTCAAGGTCAAATTAGTTATGTCTCCTGGAATCGGAAGGTGCAGCCTATTGTTGCGTCAACATCGTACGGTGGAACCTCGGGTGAGTTGTCAAAATCTTCTCTTATCTTATAAAATTTTACATATGGCGCTCAGCTCAGTGGGTGCATTTCGATTTCAAATTCTAAATATGGGTTTTGTTTGTTTGGTGATTGGGGGATAGTTGTTTGGGATCTGCGACGTGCCAAACCAGTGATCAGGTACATAACCCCTGTGCAGTGTTTAGTTCCCTTGTATTGGAAAACATGATTAGAAATGTACCTCCCTAATCTTTTCAGCGATGTCAAATGAAATTATGTGCTTGGATGTTGGTGCTATAGTTTTACGGATCCCACCAGTCGTCGACGTTGCTCCACATTGCAGTGGAATCCAGAAGTCGCTACACAGTTGATTGTAGCGTCCGATGATGATCGGTCACCTTCTCTGCAGGTATGAAACAATTCCCATGAGGATCTAATTAACTTATCCCAGTCCACTTTCTTAGTGCATTAAAATAACAAGCTGTCCATGGTATTTTCAGGTCTGGGACTTACGAAATTCGGTTTCTCCTATCAAGGAGCTTGTTGGACACAGCAAAGGTACACCTTGTATTTTGCATGTTTGGTGGTTTGTGAATAATTTTGAGGATAGTTGCATGTTTTGTCTTGTATGTTGACCGTTAGCCTTTTGATTGCAGGGGTGCTGGCAATGGCGTGGTGTCCTTCTGACAGCTCTCTTTTGTTGACATCCTCTAAAGACAATCAGACATTGTGTTGGGACACTGGATCTGGAGAGGTATTAGAGACAATTACAAATCAGAAACCTTTGAATTTTTTAGGTTGTCTTCCATAACGTTACGAACTAAAAGGTTTGATGAAAAGTTGCAGGAAAATCCATCTTTTTGCTTGTACGACGATCTTTTGAGGGGAGCCGGTTCAGATTATCACATAACACAGCTTTTTTTTTATGAGCACTTGTTACTCATTTGCAGATCTTATGTGAAGTTCCTGCCAGCAACAACTGGAACTTCGATGTTCAGTGGTCACCTGGCATTCCCGGCGTATTGTCAACGTCATCTTATGACGGGAAAATTGGTATCTACAACATTGAGGTAAGCCATAAGAGGTTCTTTGTTTTTATCTATCTCGTTTGGTATGCTATTCTCCTAATAAGTTGTTTGAATTAATATTTCTATCATGTTATGTGATGAACAGGCTTGCAGCAGGGCAGAGCCTTCACATGACTCTTATTTTGGTGGAGCTGTTGGTGGCAGGGAATACTCTACAGGTATGTGTGTAGGTTATGGCCCTAATAACTCATCAGTTTTAACTCATGTCAACGTGTCTTGCTGCGGACTGCTGCTATTACTGATGGTATTATTATTTGTTGTAGCTTCAAGGAAGGCACCGAAGTGGTTGAAACGACCTGTTGGTGCAACTTTCGGGTTTGGAGGAAAGCTCGTGTCATTTGCACCCAAGAAAGCCGCTGCAGGAGCTGCTGCTGCTGTATCCGAGGTATGGAATGGTGACAATGTGTTACTCAAAGACCATGCTGAACCAGGTGGCTTTATGTTCATGAAATAATTGTGCGTTGCTCTTGGTTTGGCTTCCTCTTCAGATCCGCATTCAACACTTGCTTACAGAGGAAGGCCTTGCCAAACGATCTACTGAGTTCGAAGAAGCCATTGCTGGTGGTGAAAGATCAGCTTTGCGCAATTTTTGCGAGACGAAGGTCTCAGCTGCAGTGTAAGGATTCATTTTCCTTCGTTACCTTAACGACCCTTGGGTTATCATTTTCTTTGGTGGAGAGAATTTTTGAGGACCAGAACTGATTATGAAAAACGGTTTAGCTTAATTCTTGTGACATGGGACATTACTCTCGCAGGTCTGAAGAGGATGCAGAAACATGGAGCTTTCTTAAAATTATGTTTGACGAGGAGGCTCGGAAGCAATTGTTGGCTCATTTTGGTTTTTCATCTCAGGGTTTAGACCAGGATAAATCTGAAGAGCAAGAAGACGAGAAAGCTGCTATTGAGGAACCAGCTAATCTGGAGTTGACGGGGACTAATTCCGTTGAAGGACCAAAAATTTCACCTACGGTCTCCCTCGATGATAATATTTTAGCGGGTGCAGATGACGGAGAAGACTTCTTTGATAGGCTTGAGGTCCCTCCGACACCAACCGAACCTAGTGCCTCGCCTACGAACGCCAATGACACGGAAGATATTGTAGAAGCCGAGACTGAGGCTGTTGTTGCAGAGCCTGTGAATGATGATGTTAATGATGGAGATAATGAATCGGATGAAGCAATTCAACGTGCATTAGTGGCAGGTAACTTCAAAGGCGCAGTAGATGTCTGCCTAGGTGCTGGTCGTATGGCAGATGCTCTCATTATGGCTGCGGTTGGCGGCACGGCTCTTTGGGAAAAGACCCAGAACGAGTATTTTCAGAGAACGAAACGTCCCTACTTAAAGGTAATATCATTTTTATTCCATCAGTTCCACAGTTTCGAACGGTTTTTTGAGTTGTTCAGTTCGAGGCATTTGAGAATTTCTAACAATCAAAGGTGTATAACCAATCAATATGATACTTATCAACCTGTATCCGTTGCGGCGCTGTAAATGGCTGCAGGTTGTTTCAGCGGTGGTGAATAACGACTTGCAGGGTTTAGTGGAGACCCGGCCTCTCAAAGCCTGGAAGGAAACTTTGGCTTTGATTTGCACTGTACGTGATCATTGTAACGCCTGTGCTAGGTTCTATGCGTATCACTGTTATTCTGATCTCTAATTTTCTTCTCTGGTGTCAGATGTATCCTGGTTACTTGGTCTGAGTAGAATAATTGATTTTAATTGTGATTCTGGCACTAGTATGCACGCAGTGAGGATTGGATAACTCTATGTGATGCCTTGGGAGCTCGCCTTGATGCTGGCCGTAATATTCAAGCAGCCACACTTTGTTACATTTGTGCTGGTAACATTGATAAAACTGTGGGCATCTGGTCAAGAGCGTTGAAGTCCAAGAAAGGTGGACCAGAATTTGTGGATGTGCTACAGGTCGGTGAATGAGCTTTGCAGCCTTTTAAAAAAATAAATAGTAAAAAACAAAAAAATTGGGCCGAGCTATCTTGTTTTTATTGGTTTTAACATTCATAGTTGTTGTATTGATACTAATTAAGGTGTGAAATGCAGGATATCATGGAGAAGTCTGTTGTTTTGGGCCTCGCGACTGGCACAAAACAGGTCAGCACATCTTTGGCTAGATTGGTCTGTTATTATGCAGAACTACTTGCAAATCAAGGGCTTCTATCCACCGCCCTTGAATATATTAAACTTATTCCATCGGATGATTCATCCCCAGAGTTATCAGCTTTACGTGAACGCATAACTCAGAGTGGTCAAGGTATGGTCATTTGAATGGTTCTATTTATGAATAATTTAGGGGAAACTTTGTACGGAAGTAGGAGTCATGAATTTTTAGCTGTGGAGAGAGTTTCGACAGTCAGCCTATTTAGATGTTTCTAATGGTTGAAAGATCGTTTGATTTCGTCTCAGTATCTGTGCTAGTTTCATCTTGTGAGCCTAGCTAGGGGAGTTTTAATGTGAGAGGGCTTGAAGTTGTGCTAATCTATGTCTTTGCTTGGGTAGTGGCCGGTATTGAATCGCATGTACCTTCATATTCGGAACCCAAGTCATACCAAACAGAGCAGCAGCCGCCGGCTGTAGCACCAGTTCATCAGTACAACGCTGCAGTTCAGCAACCATCATATTACCCAGTAAGCACAACTCTAAGTTTTGCGTTTTTTTTTTTTGTTTTTTTTGGTCGTTTATGTCAAACATTGTGCTTAATTAACACATGAGGTTTTCACTTTTTCTCTAACGGTCTAAGTATTCTGTCGCTGCAGCCTGATTCACATCACCGTGAATCTGTGAATTCACCCTCTTATACTAACAATCTCCCACCCGTGCAACCCATGGAAAACCTGTTTCCCAATCAGCCAATCCCACCAATCCATTATAATCAGCCTCAGGTAATCGATTCAACTCCTTAGACTCTTAAGTTTGAAACTTAGTTAAGCATTTGAAGGACATGGTTTTTAGTAGGTGTTCTGAACGTTCAGTTGTCCCAAAATGCTTCATATCTTGACCGTAGAGCTGGACTGTATTGAAGTTGGATGCAATCGTTATTTGCTGCATTTCTGTTCATTGCAGACAAATTACTCGACTCCGAGTCAGCCGATTCGGACTTTCGTTCCAAGCGCTCCATCGCCAGTTTCGAATTTCAATCCAACACCACCACTACCACCACCGACTACCTTCCAACCTTCCAGCTTTCAACCTTCCAGCTTCCAACCATCTTTTGCAGCTCCTCCTGCCTCATCCTTCCAGGTTCGCCAACACAATCTCTGATTTTTGTCAAAAATAGGACTGAGAAAGACAATTGTTCCTGCTGCATGTGGGCAAGGGGACACGTAGAGTGCACACTTGAACTAGTGCAGAGTATTTTTAAACTAAAAAACTTGAGATTTTGTTGTGATTGGTGCATGGAGGCGTCTCATCTTGCACCACGTCCCTTTGTCACTGAACAGGGCCCTCCAAGACAATCATACACAGGTGTAAATGCGCAGCAGCCTAGCTTTGTACCATCTTCAGTGTCCGCTTACCCTGATGTAAACACACTACAACCTATGCCATCAGCTGTTCCAGCTCCCGGTGTCATGATGCCAGGCGCAGCCCTTCCAAGTATGCCGACAGTTCCATCGGCTCCAGGCTTCATGCCTGTGTCCACTCCTTCACAGCAGCAGGTAGTTCCACAAGAGCCTTCCATTCCCCAAGCTCCAAGCAACAATACTTCTGCTCCGTCAATCACACCAGCTGCCACAGTACAAACTGCGGATACCTCAAATGTTGCAGGTAACTTAAGTATTCACTCGATTTTATGCCTGCTCCTGTCTTCTTCCAATTAGGATGATAGCTTTGACATGAATAGTTGTAAGATAAGCTCTTTTAGTGATTACATCTTTTAATTCTGTTGGTGGATTTATTATTTCTAATTAATTCATTATATTTGTCCCCAGCTGAGTTGAAGCCAGTTGTGACTACGTTGTCGAGATTATTTGATGAGACTTCTACTTTCCTCGGAGGAGTCAAAGCACCGCCTGCAAAGAAGCGAGAGATTGAGGACAATTCCAGGAAGTTGGGGGGACTTTTTGTTAAGTTAAACTCTGCGGACTTGTCAGCTAATGCGTCTATGAAGCTTGTTCAACTTTGCCAGGCATTAAATGGAGGTGACTACGGCACTGCGATGCAAATACAGGTACATTCTTTAAAAATATGAGTTTTAATTTGGCTGACAGTCTACCTGAATATTATGATGGGAATCCTGTGCATATTACTAAATGAACCGTGAGGTGGCCTTGTTCATAGCCACCCACTTTTGAGCTGTGAAAGTCTGCGTTATAATTATGTATTGAAAATAATTAGATATTAATTAATATGGCGTGAGTCTACAGGTGGCTCTCACAACAAGCGACTGGGATGAGTGTGGAGTCTGGTTAACGGCGTTGAAGCGTATGATTAAACTACGTCAATCAATGAGATAATAAGTCTCTTCCACAGGTATCATTGTTGGTAAAGTACATCAAGAATGTATCTCGTACATATGCCGCTAGTTTTTGAGGTACGAGTAAATTGACAGTTGAAATCAATGGTAACCCGGTATAACTGCAGTGTAAGTATCCCAAAACCTTCTTAATTTTTGAAAGACACTCATGCTCGTTAGATCATCATGGTTATGAGAGGTTGAGTCCCCTGGGAAATTATCAAGCTGCTCTGGTGGCGGCTGTTCTAGAGAAGCAAAATTCAGTGCCATCTTTCAGAACCTGTCCACACAAAAATTAGTGAAAATATTTCTTCGTTGAAGACTGTGCAACACTTTTGGTCACAGCATTCCATTCCCACTATTTTGTATGAACAGGTTAGGCTAACAAAGCATGGCACTGTGGATGCAAACCCTGAATCTCTGATTTATTTTACTTCATTTTATTTTATTTTGTTATTTTCAGATTGAATTCTTATTCTCAAACCATGCTACTCCTTTTCTGTTATTTAATATTAAACGTTTGGACAGGACCGAGGTTACTTTAAGTGGAACACTGTTCGATGCTTGCAGTGAAATTCAAAAAAAGTTCATAGCATTAGATTTCGATGCTATGTGTGATAACTTTCATGTGGGTAAGAAATCTTGTTTGCAATGTCAATTTTAAGTTTTGCAAAGTTGAGTAATAGAAAATGATGTGCCTCACTGCTTCCACACGCACAGCAATCACAGCTAGTCGTAAACCCATTCCACCCAATGCATGTAAAACATTTCTACTCGGCATGATTTATAGTTAAATGCATACCATTCTAATCCTACTACACAACTCTTTTTTGTTACTTTGGCTCTAAACAGACAAAATGATAAACTAACACTTCTGCAACACGATAATGCCCGATTGAATTGGATTGCTTAAGACAAACCACTACAAGTAAAACCTGCCTCGCAACCAGATCTCACCATCAATTACGCCGCCGACGACGTACGACAGCAGCCACCTTCACTTTCTGAGTCGTATTTGACATCCTCTCGCAAATAGATACTGATAGTTTACGAATTTCACGCTTTTGATGTTCAGCAGTTGGTCAGCTTTATTCGGAAAACCACCAGGCAACAAACACACAAATTGAAAATAGACCCATTGACCACAAAGCAGACCAAACAGCGTTGAAACGATTCACAACTGACGGCAAACTACCACACCACGTTGGAGATGTGCAGGGGAAAAAACACCAAGAAGCGAATATCTGGTTTGACTAGTACCCCGAAATATAACAAATACGCAATTGTACAAAAACGGAAAAAAAATCAGACACCTTCTGATTAAAGGTTAGTGTACCCTTGCTTGTAATTGGTCCGAAACCGAGCTGGCATCAATGGCCCACTTGCTCCTTCAGAGACACCGGCGATCTCAAAGCCTGGGCACCGATCCCAATATAAGGGTCGTTGCATCGCTGCTCATCTGACAGGAAAAAGGCACAAAAGCACTCCCGTCCCATTCCACCTTCCTTGAGCCCCCCCTGACATACGTAGCACAGCCCCCTCGACCGCATCGAACGACTGCCATTCGCCTCATACCACGGCTTAGGAACACCACCTCCACGCTGCGAGGTGCTTCGGAGTACAGCCATCCTTGAGTTGGTTTCATGCTTGTCCCCTCTCCTCCTCGTGTTGTTGCCTTGCAAGATTCCACTTTTCGTCCTCCGGAGCATCGTAGGGCGTAAAAGAAGAGGTTGAACCTCCACAGTTGACGGATTCGATCGAAGCAGTTGCGCACGAACACGAGAGTCTGCAACGATCCAGCTCTCCAGCATCACCAGCGTCTGTAAATCATGGCAGCCGCCGTCGCGATGCAGCAGGCCTCCGGGCTGCAGTCGAGTTTCTGTGGGGCTTCGTTGAAGCAGAAGGCTGCTGTTTCGGGTCGGCCCCAGAATGTGGCGTTCGCTGTGCGGGCCGCTGGTTACGACGAGGAGCTCATCAAGACCGCGGTAGGTCTCCATGGTGGTTTGGTGGGGTTTGCGATGGTGATGGAGTTTGCGGAGGGTTTGGAGCAGGGTGCATCGCGACATGTGTGATGTTGCTCGTTTCGGGTGTGGTCGTGGGTGTGGGGGGGTTGAGGGTCGATGCGGGTTCGGATGGTTAGGAGGCCAGAGAGGGGGGGAGAGGGGAGCGAGTGGAATTAGTGGCTGTAGGTATGAGTTCGATGGAAGAAGGGGCTGATGCGTTGGATTGTGGGTGGTGGGTGCAGAGGACGATCGCGTCTCCCGGGCGGGGGATCTTGGCGATCGACGAGTCGAATGCGACGTGCGGGAAGCGGTTGGCGTCGATCGGGCTGGAGAACAACGAGGTGAACCGGCAGGCGTACAGGCAGCTGCTGTGCACGACGCCGGGGCTGGGGGAGTACATCTCTGGAGCGATCATGTTCGAGGAGACTCTGTACCAGTCGACGAGCGACGGGAAGAAGATGGTGGACTGCCTGGTGGAGGGAGGGATCGTGCCCGGAATTAAGGTGGACAAGGGTCTGGTGCCTCTGGCGGGATCCAACGAGGAGTCGTGGTGCCAGGGGCTGGACGGGTTGGCGTCTCGGACAGCGGCGTACTACAAGCAGGGAGCGAGGTTTGCGAAGTGGTGAGTGAGAGAGTGAGTGAGTGGGTGGGTGAAAGAATGGTGGTGTGAACGGTCTCCCAGTATGGTTGTTGTGGTGTGACGATCGCGGCGTGCGGTGGATGCGTAGAGGCGAGAATGCTGATGGATTGGTTTGGGGCGTGGGCGTGGGCGTGGGTTTTTGTTGAATGGATGGATGTGTTGGCGCACTCGGAGTGTGGTGTGGGGTTGGTCTCTGAGCGGTAGGCGTGGTTGGTCGTGCAGGAGGACGGTGGTGAGCATTCCCAACGGGCCGTCGGATTTGGCGGTGACAGAGGCCGCATGGGGGCTGGCGCGTTACGCAGCTATTTGTCAAGTACGTGGGAACTGGTGGCGGGGGAAGGCGTTGTGTTTGTTGGAAGGGGTTTTGGGCAGAGATGTGCTAGAACGTCAAGAATGTTGGGTAGCTAGGAGTGAGGTTGGCGTTGCGGGATGGGATTGTTTCCAGCGACGAACTGGAAGTTATAAGGTGGGGGTAATTGTGCGTGGGGGGTGGCAACGAATGCGAAAGCTGGAGGAGGGTCGCATTTGGTGGTCGGGGGTGGTGTGAAATGAGAAGCATTGTGATGTGGGGCTTGGGCTTGAGCATGGAGAGCAGGCTGTGCATTGAAGGACAGTGGGATGCTTGAGTGTGGATTGGTATGTTTTTGGACAATTGTGCGGTAGTTGCGTGGAGTGCAGTGGGTGTGAAAGATGGGGTGAGTTTCCAGGATGTGAGGCGTGATGGTGGTGAGTATCGGGTGTGAATGCAGGACACCGGGTTGGTGCCTATCGTGGAGCCCGAGGTGCTGTTGGACGGAAGCCACGGAATCGACAGAACGTTGGAGGTGGCCGAGAAGGTGTGGTCGAAGGTGTTCTACTACTTGGGCGAGAACAACGTCCTGCTGGAGGGAATTCTGTTAAAGCCCAGCATGGTGACTCCGGGCGCAGAGTGCCCCGAGAGAGCCACCCCGGAGCAGGTGGCAGAGTACACGCTGAAGATGTTGAGGAGGCGAGTGCCACCCGCGGTGCCCGGAATCATGGTAAGCAGAGTGTGGTGCAAGGAATTGGAGGGTGAACGTGGGAGGGTTGATGGGGGGGGGGGATGCAGGAGTGTTGGGTGCGACGCATGAGTAGTGGGGATGGGCGAGGGAGGCGATTCTGAGCACGTGGGGTTGTGGTGCAGTTTTTGTCCGGAGGGCAGTCGGAGGTGGAGGCGACGCTGAACCTGAATGCGATGAACCAGAGCCCGAACCCATGGCATGTGTCGTTCTCGTACGCGAGGGCGCTGCAGAACTCGGTGTTGAAGACGTGGAAGGGGCAACCAGAGAACCTGGAGGCGGCGAAGAAGGCATTGCTGGTGAGGGCGAAGGCGAACTCGTTGGCGCAGCTGGGGAAGTACTCAGCAGAGGGCGAGGCCAAGGAAGCGAGGGAGGGGATGTTCGTGAAGGGCTACACATACTGAGGAGGACTGAGGACTGAGGGAGAGACGCGGATGCGGATGCGGATGCAGATTCGGGTGCAGAGAAAGTAGCGAGGCGAGGCGAGGGGAGGCGCTTGGCGAAGGGAGCCGCAGTGCGTGTGGTATTCGCCCGCTGCCCCAGCTTCTGGTTCCCACACTTCCGAGGAGGGTGCGCTGATTTTTCAACGGGGGACTCCTGCCCTTCGCATTTGCGAACGATACTGCAGTAGTTGACTATGTAGCGAATGCATTAGTGAATTACTTAATTCGTCGTCCAAATAATACATGAGCATTTTCAAAGTTTGGATTTGGTATCTAGTTAGATTGCATCGAATTGTTGAAAGATACCTTTGCGTTCAGTATGGCTGTGTTTCTTCAGCCAGTGATATTCCCTCTCTTTGTACTTTAGGAAGTTTTTCATTGATTTTAAGAGTTTTCAAGATGTGCAGCATTTTATTTGGAGACGCTGGATTTCTCATGTTTTGGATGAGAATAACTAAGTTTCTTTTCACGACGTTAGATAGTAGAATCTGAAGTTGAGTGTTTTTGATGTGTCTTAACGTACTGTAATATTTTCCCCTATGTTTGAGTTGTTATCATAGTCGCAGTATATGACTCCTATGCAAAGTACCAACATATAAGTCCACTACTTTTCTTAACACAGTATACTATATAACATTGTTTTTATTCGGGGACAGTGTGTTATTTATTTACTTATTTATATGTGACATCCTTTTCACAGTGATCACTTGACATTCGCATTAAAATGTTTTTGTTTTGTATGTAATGATCCTCATTATCTTTAGTTAGATTGGAGTTGTGATGAATCTGCGTTGTTTAGCTTCCTTGTACCACAATAAGATTTAATATGACGTTCATTGCTTAAATTGATTGATGGATTATTATTATTAGTAACTCAGGGATATATAGTTATAATTTCCAGTATAATAGTTGACGAAGTCAATAAATCAGTAAGTTTGCCAATAACCGGTGTGATCCTTTGGAAGCTTTTAAATAGTCTTCTTTCTAAATAATACATATAGAAATAAGATCAAGGGCCTTTTTAGTCTATGTAATGCCTAGACTAAAAAAGCCTTTCTTGTATTGAAGTCTTAATTCAAGGTTATTTTTTTCTTTGTAATTTATAGATGTTCTTGTAACTTTTTTTTTAGTAAACATATGTTTTCATTTTCTTCCTTCTTTCTTAGTTGTACATTAGTATTTTGTTTTAGACTTCTTTTTCTTTTCTTTTTTTACTTTTTTTTTCTTTTTTGATTCATGTCTTTTACAATTTGAATATTTAAACTTGATTCTTCTTAATGAAGAGTAAACTCTTTATTATTATTTGAAGTGTTAAAGTATTTTGAAATTGTAAACTATTACTTCTAATTAAACATTATTTTAACATTACTATTACTTTTTAATGTGTTATATCTTTATTACATTTTTATGATTATATATAACAAAATCATTAGAATTAATGAAATCCATGATACATATGCAAAAGAAATAAAAAAAAAAAAAAAAATTGATGCTTATAATGTATTAACTCTATATACTATAACAATTGATATTAAGAAAAACTAACCAAGAGAATATATATATATATATATATATATATATATATATATATAATGAACAAAAATTATATTATTATAATTGTTAAAAAATCTTCTTTATTAATTCTTTAATTTCTATAAAATACATTAAGGGAAGTATGACTCAATAGAATAAACCAAAGAAACAAAATTGCCTTGTAATTGGCTAGATTTCTTAATTATAATTGTTTTCATCATAACTTAACTTGCTAATTCACAAGGCCTTAACAAAAATAATCTAACCAAAGTAAAGACATCTGAGAGCTTAAACTAGAGCAAATCTAACCCATATCAATATTTACTATCATATTAAATTTGTGCCATTGTAACATAAGTAGACATTCTCAAAATTTCTTGAGGTGCAATTGGAAATCCATAACAAAAATTAGAGAGTTGCTTCTTTTCACCCTTGTTAATACTTCACACCTTGGCATCTCCAATAATTACTAATGTATTAAAACTAGCTCTAAATAATATAACAATTTTTACGTGTAGAGCTCTTTAGCATTAGATTTTCATGTCTTTGGCAATTATAATTCAATAACTAAAGTGTCTTATATACCATAAGTTGTAAGAAAAAAAAGTCTTCATATATATATATATATATATAAGCTTAAGCTTGGAGTTTGAAAAGAGAGGGCCATTGATGTTAAGAAATTCCATTAAATGTAGACAAAGTGAGGCAGTCAATTGCCCAGCCAGAATATTCAAAAAGGTAGTTTTTCCAAATCCTGATGGTCCCATAACAGTAAGCTATTTCTCTGCTTTGGCCTCTTTTTTTATTTTTTATAGAAATCTTTTGACCTCATTTCTATATTTGTTGTGCAAAATACTTTTAATGCAATCCCACACAACTATCACAAGCACCATTCTCAGAAGAGTGATTAATCATGAAGACATAGAAATGATAAGAATTTCTTTAACAATTGCACTACCTTTGGTAACTCTTATAAGTACACTAGTTAAAGAATCAAAGGTTGTATTTCCAAAGAAGTTTGATAGTACTACATTCAACTTTTAAAGTTTTATCATCCAAGTACAACTTATCATTCAATTCCAACTTCTTAGTAATCCAATCTAAGCATCTCAAGTCAAAGTTGTTGGAATGTTATTAAGTGGATCTTTTATCTTTTTGTTCTTATTAATTCTAAAAAAAAAAAAATCCTTATTGTGGATTATTTAGATTTTATTTTAATGGAATTTCAATCTATTTATAGAAAATATGATATGACTTATACAACAATCAAAAAAAAAATCAAATTTTATGATAAAGAAATTAATATATGTCAACATATGCATTACAATTTGGATAATTAGCAATTGATGTCAAATAAAACAAGATTGTACTTATTAATAAATTTTATAATTAGTTCCAATAAAATTCAAAGAAATTATTGCTCATCTTGCCTTATCCTCAAACTTTAAATCAAGTTATTGATTTTTTTTTGTTACAAGTAATAACTTTTTAAATTTAATTTAATTTTTTTTTTTTTTGTAGGTACTTTACCACTTCTATACTTTTCTTATAATTACTTCTAAAAATTAAGATATAGAAGTTGTAGAATAAATATTAGTTCATTTCTGTAAGATATTGGTAAAATAGACGAATAGTCCATAAAATAGTCAGTTTAAGAGGATAGATGATTGATTTAGTTATTAAAAGCGGTTAATTACAAGATTACGGTTAGAATATGGAAATAAGGAACAATTATATAGGAGTTGTAGAAGTTTGTTGGAGGGCCAAACTATGATAGTCATGAGCCGAGGTAAGCTTGGTGCTACCTCTTTGTTTCTTTGTTTTCTTTGTTGTTGAAAAGTAATGGATAGTTTTTGAATACTGAGAAGTGAGTCTATGGAATAAATCAGAGATTGATTTATGAGTTATTGATTATGTAATTGGAGTACTAAAAGATCAAATTATATGAGGAGTTATTAGAAGATTATGATTGTTGTTTATTGAGAGCTGTGTATGTTTCGACAGAGGAAGTCTGTGATTACAAAAATTATGTGAATTCAGATTGTTGGAGTGAAGTCTTTTATTCTTGGTGTTGAATGGAAATTATTGTGTTTTGAGCAGTATTTTGAGAGTGCAGGGTTGCACACTGTTGTTATCAGTTGATGAAGGAGTATTGTTACTGGGAGAAAGCATTGTAGTGTTTACTAGTATTTCAGTGGTTCGGAATACGATTAATTGTATGACCCTAACAAGTAAAACTCATGCACTTAGTCTTTCCTTGTGTTTGAATTCCCCTATACATGTTTATTCTGAAAGGAATTGTAGAATAAGTAAAACGACAATCACAGAAGCCATAAAAACTAATACTATATGTTTCAATTTCTTTATAATGCAAGAAAATAATTTTATGCTAATAAGAAAGATTATGCTTATATTATAGATAATCAAAATATATTATTCAATATAATCATAAGAAGTGGCAAATTTTGCAAGATAAGAAGTATAATTTTTTTAAAAAAAATAGAATGTTTAAAAAAATATTTTCTCAACTATACTAGAAAATATATAACTAGATTCTTTATCACATTATTTTATAAATGCCATGTATTATATTCTAAATCCTTTGCTTAATATTTAGTAAAAATCTATTTAGGATCTAAACATTCTATTAGTTCTACCTTTGCCATATTAGATGCTAATACATCTTCATAATTTCTTAATAATTTTTTGCTAAATAACATAAAATATTGTTAGTACAAAAAATCAAATCCAAACATATAAAATTTATACATGGAAAACCATTATCTTCATGAGATATCACCTATAAAATAATACTACTAGTAGTAATAATGAAAGATTATAAATTTCTAAAAATATTTGATATTAAAAATCTTTATTTAATCTTTTTATTTTAGAAATACCATGGCTAGAATATAATCTTTAAATAAATTTGATATACTGTAATCTTAAATTTTTTTCTTATCTTTTCTAAAAGAATAATAATAAAAAAAATTATATATAAATATATATATATATATATATAAAATAAAAAATAAAAAATTATATATATATATATATATATATATATATTTGTATTATAACACAACTATTGGATGAAAGAAAGAAGAAAGTATCATATTATGAAAAAGCTTATTTTAATATATTTTATAAGATTATATTAAAAATATAGATAAAAAATAAAAAGGTAATAAAATTAATGAGTGTTAATAATTTTTTTTTATATAAAAGATTTTTTTTTACTTAAAAAATACAAAATAAGGTAAATCTAAGTAGATTAAAAAATAATATTTTAGACATCTTTGGATAAAAATAAAGAATAGAAATCAAGATAAAATTATTTAGATAAATCTTAGGTTAATATTCATAGAGGGTCGATTATAGACCATGATCAAAACTAGACCTTGATGCACAAAATTGCACACCTATATCAAATGATTTTTTAAAATTATTTTTAAGTATAATTTAAAAAAAAAATGATAGAATTTTTATAAGTATTAATTTTGAATGATTTGAATTCATATTGATTTTATGAGAGCTTTGCAAAGTTGATGTTGTTTTTAGTGACTATATTTTATATTAAATTGAAAGAAAATTTTATTTTGATGAATTGAGTGAGTATTATAGCAAATCCATGGATGAAATTTTATGGATTTATGCATATCATCATGCTAAATTTGGAAATATATTTCACCTCAATTCAAGAATAAGATCAAAAGAAATTAAAGTTCAAGTAAGTTAGTATCTAAAAAATTGGGTTTTGAAGGTCAGTGAGGATTTTTAGATTTTAAGCAATTTTTTGGTTGGATTAAAAAAATTCTTGTATGTTCTACTAGATGGTCGAGATTGTTAAATTCGTAATTTTTTTGAAAAGAAGTTAATTGTTCAAGGAGATACTCAAGCTGAATTTTTTTATTAATGTTAGAAGAGAAAAACCAATATTAGAGTAGATTATGAGCCATATCATTGAATTTATAATTAGATTCTTTTAAAAATTTGTATGCTTGTTGTTAACTAAGGTAGTTTAAATTAAGGTGTGTGAGAAATTTCAATTAAGATCAATGGTTAGTATAAAATTATTGAAGTTTACAACCGCTAAGGTATTTATTTAAATTTTGACTAGAGTTTATTTTGGGTTCTTTTAGGATATCTTTTGGACTTCTTAAGGGTATATTTGAATTTTTTGAAGGTATCTTTTGGATTTCTTTAATATTATTTAAACTTTTTCTTTGAATTTATGTAGGATTTTTTTTAAATTATTTTTTAGCATATCTTTTAGATCTATTTTAGATTTCTTGTCATTTATTTTGAATTTAATTAGATTTTTTTAATTTTTTAAGAGTAGCTCAAGATTGCCAATGTGTTATTGAATATGTTATGTTTTCTTTTTTTGAATTGTAAATCCAACTTTGAGATAGAATCAAATCCTTTCACAACTAAATGCCTTGTGAATTTCCAAGCTAAATTTTACTTAACACAACAACAACTAAAAAATTCAAATCTCTATTTGTAGAAACTAAGTTATATATATAAGCCACAATATAAAGAAATTCATTTATCATTTATATATCATCATGTTTTTATTAAAGTAGAGATTACACAAGAATATCAAAATAATATAAGAAGTATCAAGATATATTAGAAAAATTTAATATATTACCAAAGCACCAACCTTATAATTACATAATTGACTTTCAAAAAGAAGCTTAAGTACCTTTTGAATCAATTTATAACTTATTACAGAATGAGTATGCTACTTTGAAGGAATGTATTAACAAAAATCTCAGAATGAATTTTATTGAATATTTAAAATCTCTTGGAAGTATGCTATTATTTTTAAAGAAAAAAAAAAAAAAAATCTTTTTAGAAGTATGTAGATTAATGTAGATATAATAAATCAATCATCAAGAATTTTTATTATTTATGTCTAATTTATGTCTCTTTGATGAAGCTAATAAAATCAAAATATATATTAAAATAGATCTTTAAGAACTTTATAATTTGATGCATATTACAAAAAAGAGATAAATAGTAGATTGTACTTCAAATTAGATATGGCTATTTTGAATATGATGACATGCCTTTTAGACTTACAAATTTCAAGCTATTTTCTACTACTTGATAAAAATATATTTAATAAATTTGTATATAATTTTATTGTGTGTTATTTGAATAATATTCTTATCTATTCTATAAATATAGAAGAACATTAGTAACATGTTTGTCTTCCACTATAATAACTTAGAGATGTGGAATTATACACCAAGATTAAAAAATGTGCATTAAAAAAAATTCAAGTATACTTTTTAATATAAATCATCATAAATTATGTTTGCAAGTAGATATAAAGAAACTAAAAATTGTTATAGATTAGAAAACTTAAAGAATAATATATAATTTCTAATTTTTTTAGAACTTGCATATTATTATCAAATATTTATTAATTTTTCTTAAGTTTTTGTTTTAATTTTATACGTAATACATAAATAAAAATTAAAATAGAATTAAGATCCAAAAGTAGCATTTTAAAGTTTAAAAACGGTTTTTATAATAATTCTTATTTTTTACTATTAAAATTTTTGAAGCCATTTTTTTTGGAAACAAATGTACAAAATTTTACATTAGATATAATTCTATCATAAATGTATATAAATAATATAATTCATTCTATAAATTTGAATTTAGAAAATTTCTTAATAACTAAGTTTAATTATAAGATCCACAAAAAAGAATTTTTTGCTATAGTGGATTCATTCCAAAAATAACAACAATATCTAAAAGATACTTCTTATTTATTTCTAATTCATATTGATTTTAAAAACCTTAAGTATTTTACGTCAACATATATCTTAAATTATTGCCTAACTTGTTATCTAATTAAATACTTAGAATAGTATAATATTTTTAAATATTCAGAAAACTTTATTTTTTATTAATTATGATTATTTTTATAATTTTATATTTTATATTTTTAAAAATTCAAAAATCTAAAAACAAAAGATTTAAAATTTAAAATAAATAGCTTTATATAATAATAAAAATAAATTAAGATATTTTTAGAAAATAATAATTTTTATTTTAAATCATAATAAGATATGATTACTTTAATAGAATATCAAGAATAATCAATATTGCAACAAATTAAATTATCAAAAGCTAATCCTATTTATTATCCATAAATATGTTAATTCAATTGTATATTAATTACAAATACTAGAATTAATAAAGATTTTTTAAGGACGTAAATTACAAAGAATCAAAACATCAATACATTCTTGTATAATTAGAATAAAGTAGATGATCATTCAAAGATAGTATAATATTAAATTAAAGTGTTTGTTGCCAAAAATAAGAAGACTAGAGATTCTTGAAACAAAATTAAGAAAAAAAAAAAAAAAATAGATAAGAGTGAAAAGATTTCATTCTTTCATCCATATATATTATCTAACTAAGAGCTATGTGGTGATATTCTATAAGACCACTAATACATATCTAACTGAAAAAATATGTATCTAACTTGTAGGACAAGTTTCTTACAAGTGCACTACATAGCTAATTTTTACCACAATTTGCCGATATGTACAAAATAAGATCAACTTGTTGGCCAAATTTTTAACCTATCAATCAACTATAAACACATATAAAATCAAATCCTTATCTATAAAGCTTCTAAAAAGCTTTTTTATAAGATATTATTAGATCTATCCGTATTTATATTCTACTTAATATTTCTTATTTAAGCAATTATGTATATTTGTAACATTATCTCTTTCATCCTTCCTTCCTTCTCTTCTTCCATTTTAGAAACAAGTTCCAGAAGGAACAATATGTACAAGTTAATAAAGTCTAAGATGCAATATATTATATTTGTCACATATTCTAATCTTTATTCACTTTAAAGATTGTTGATAAGTTCTTATAACCATTGATAGTGCCTCACGTTAAGATAAGAAGACTAACCTTATATTTGATCATTGTAAAAGCCTTTATGACTTTCTTAAAAAAAATAAAAAAAAATAAAAAAATAAACATTTGAAATACCATCAAAGGTAGTTTCTACTTTTATTTTTATCACCAAACATTGGAAATCTCTTCCAAGGTTGTAATATCAATCATATTGCATCTCACCATCTATTTAGGAAAAAAACATATTAAATTTTAGAATCTTCATCTTTATTACATTGTCTTGAAGGCCAAAACAATATCAATGTATTGTTAGATAACTCAATAAATAATAGCTTTTGAATTTAATTTGCTAATTTTTTTTATTCTTTATCTCTTTAGTACCACAAATACATAAAAATCACAAAAAAAGATAGAAGATAGAATATAATCTTTATTAAACCTTTTTTTTTTTCATAACAACAAATTATTTGACTCTTCATCTTGATTTTAATAGATGTTGCCAATAAAAAGTATCAATCTTTTTTAATGTATTTACAAGATTCTTAGATGGCTTCTATGTATGTTTATTAATATCACATTTGTGCTAATATACAAGATATTTCAACCCCCCCATAAATCTAAGACTTTTTTGATTCCAAGCTCTTGATTATTATCCACTTTTGTAGAAAGAAATGACATTTTTCTTTTTCTTGATATAGTTGTTATCTTGTATGGCTCAAAAAGAGAAATATCAAATATAAAATAGACTTGAATAGGTGTAATCAATATGCAATAAGATTTATTTATTTATAAAAAAGAAATAATCTAAATTTATAATAATCCAACTTATCACAAAGATAAATAATATTGATATTTTGACAAAGTAATCAAACTTTATTGTTGACATCAAATTGAGGTTATTCCTTATAATAAGCATATGCATTGATTTTTTGTTTTGTTTTTGAACTTCTTTTAACTGTACCTTCGTTGTTGCATAATACTTTAATAAATAGTTTTTTAAATCTTTTATTTTAGGATATTCAACTTTTAAAAAGTCAAAAGTATTAAATCATCCATAATAAATATAATTACCAAAGAAATATATTTTTTGAATAAAAAAATATTATATAATTATGAAAAAAATTTGCCAATGGCAAAAGAATTGTCTAATTGTCTTAATGGTAGTTGATAGTATACTTTAAATACTACTTAAAAACTTAATTTATCCATTTTATTTTTTATTAGTTTTAGTATAGAAAATTAAATATAATTTTATATTAATCTTTAATATCTTTAAAATATTTTTTCAAAATCTTAATACAAATTAAATAATTCTATCTAATATGATATTCTTTAGCATTCCATAATAGTTATAAATATTGTCAAAGAAAAATTTAGCTATTTTTGTATTTGTGATAGATTTTGTACATAATAGAAAATATGCCATCTTGGTGAAATAATCTATTATCACAAATATAAAATCATAAAAACTTGAAATTAATAAATTCTTTATAAATGCATAGAAAAAAAAGACTATAATTGTTTTGGTATAAGTAATACTTGAAGAAGTCTAAAAAATGGATGATAAGAAGTTTTTGAATTTGAGCAAATGTTATATAATTTAACAAAGTTTTTAACTACCTTATATGTTTAAAGTCACCAAAAATCTCTAGATAAGAGTTTCAAAGTCTTATTATATTGAATAGAGTAGATTATTTTTCAACTTAAACTTAGAAGTATCATGAGACTTAAAAGAATTGATCTTAATATCATAAAGAAGAGGATTAGAGGACATACTTGATTGAACTTGCTTAAAACAGATTGAATCAATAGCTAATGTTGATTTTATTTTTTAAAGATGAAATTGCTCTTGCTTCAAGAAAATCATTCTCTATTGATCAAAAGCTGCATCTTCTTCTTTTTATTTAAGATAAGAACATTTAAAAAATATGTTTGACAAAGTTTATTGTTTTTTTGGTTGATAAGTGATATTGAATTCAAATTTTAATAAAGACATGTTCTATTGAGCTTGGCGTCAATTTAAAACACATGTTAATATAAAATATTTGAAATTCTTGTGTTTTGTATAAAAAATAAATAGATTAGAAGCATCTTTTAAATAATATTATTATTTTTAGAATAAATCTTTAATTACAAGAAATTCTTTGTTATAAATCTTATAGTTGATCTTATTTGCTAAAAATTTCTTAAATAAAAAGCTATTGAATAAAGTTTTTCATTTGCTCCCATTAATGACAAACCAAACTCAAGGCAAAGTTTGATACATTTGTTTCTATAAAAAATATCTTACAAAATTTGATACAATACAAGATTGGTATAGAAATAAAAGCTGTCTTTTAAACTTTAAATGATGTTTGAGCTTCTTTATTCCACTTAAATTTTTCTTCATAAGTAAAATATATAAATGAAGCTATAACTAAAAAAAATTATTATAAAGATCTAATATTAATTAAAAAATCTCAAAAAATATTGATCTTTAATGTTCTTAAAATCTTCCAATATATGATAATTTGAATTTGTTAAGATTCTATAACAAGATCATCATTTGAAATGATGTATCTTAAGAAGTCAATTTCAATAGTGTAAAATATACACTTTTTAATTTGGCATATAATCATGTATTTCTAAGTTTTTATAATAGACAATAAACATAAAGTTTATAATTTTTTGTGTTTTTAGAATATATCAAAATATTTTGTAGATAAAAAATAAAAAAATCATCATGAAATTATTAAAAAAACATCATTTATTAGATGTTGAAAAGAAATTGATGTGTTTATTAATCTTATAACATTATATCTAAAAAGTCCATGCTTAATTTGAAACACAATCTTTTATTCATTTCCTTATTTGATACATACTAGGTTATATATTTCTTATAGATCTATTTTATTATAGATCTTTCTTTGATTTAATTGATTAAAAAATCTTGATACCAAAAATAGAGGAGACTTATTCTTGATAGTGATCTTTTTGAGTTTTCAATATTTCACATACATCCATAGTGATTTATTGTTTTTCTTTACAATTAAAATAAGAATTCTTCCTAAAGATTTTAAATAACATATGAAGTTTTTAACCAAATTTTTATCAATATATTTTTTAACTGCATCTAACTTGCTCTGTGATAAGCTATAGATTGGTCCAAATGACAATTGAACTCTTCCTTGAAGATCAATTGAATAATCATAAAGACAATGCTTTGGAAGAATATATACATTTTGTTTTCAAAAACATCTTAATAGTCTTGATGTTGGCTTAGAATGCTACTTAAAGTCTTTTCACCATTAGAAATAAGTGAGGCATAAATAACAAAAAGTCACCATTCTTTTATAACATGCATAAAAATTCTTGCACCTACTAATAAGAATTTGGTTGTATTAAATTGATATCTTTTTATTTAAATAATAAAGTTCTAGATTATGATATGAAATAAATTAAGATAACAAAAAATATATTCTATTTAAATATTATAATTTTTTAATCATAATAAATCTAAAATAATTAGATTAAAAATATATGTAATTATATTAAATATTATAATTTTTTATGTTTATAAGTTATTTTTTTTAAATAAATATTTTCATGGATAACAAATTATTTGACTATCTATAATTTATATATGCAAAGCTTTATTTTTTTATAATTTTTTTATAATTTTTTTAATAAAATAATTATATATAAAATAAATTTAAAAATTTCAATTCAAAAAGAAAAAGACTTTGTAGTTTGTTAGTCCTAAATAAAAATCAATTTTTTAACAAGGTGAAGAATATAAAGAAAAAATCAAACTTTTATTAGATATTGAACAAGATTTTAATTGCATGATTTTTATTGTAGTTAGAAAAACTTGTTTTTTAATACATTGTCTTCTTTTGCAATCATACTTTTCATCTTGTAACATCATTGCTTCTTTGAAAAAAAATTATTAGTATGCTTAGATTCTTCAAAATATAAATACAAACCATTTTCACAATATCAATTCTTTTCTTGTTGAGTGAGATATTTAAAATATATCATATCAATTTGCATAGATTTTGACCTTGATGAATAAGTTTCTAAAAACTTAAGAATTGATATCATGACTTGACTTGTTCTTCTATATTCAAATCTTTGTTCTTCATGTCTTTCAAAAATGTAATTATTGCATGGAATAGCTTAAGCTATAAATTGCTCTAATATGTTTATTCTTGGCATTATCAATAATAAGTCTTCAATATTATCTTTTGATTCATATCAAACTTGATTAATAAGAGTTTTGTCATTTTAATCTACGTTGCAAAGAAGGTTTTTGAATTTATCAATATGTGTAATAGTTGAACATGATCCTTGCTATAAAGTTAGGAATTTTATTTTTACTATTATTTTTCAATAAATTTTTAAAAATATAGTTGTAAACACTTCTAAGAATAAATTTAGATTACAAAGGAGTTGTGAGTTTTTTTTTTTTTTAATTAAAGATAAAAATCAAGAAAGAACACTTTCAAATAGAAATATGCCTATGAATCCAACTTGAGTAAATTTATTAAAATATTGAGAAGGATGCAATTTTAGATAGAACTTAATTTGTTGTAAAAATCTTCAAAATTTTGATCTTGTTCTATTAAATTTCTCTAGTATGCTAATCCTTGCTTTTTTCATAATTGTAGTAATAAGACTTTTCAAAATCAATTGTGAGATTGATCTATTTGCTTTTCTAAATTGCACAACTTTTTGAATTAGACTTTGAACATTAATATTGATTTCTTTTTTAGATATAGGAATATAACTTCTATAATTGATATTAGAAATATGTGAGATTTCCATCTAAAGAATGTTTATAAGCTCATGAAGATCTAGAATAGTTATAAATCTATTTTCACTTCTGTCAAATGTAACATCCATAATTTTTTTCTTCTATCTCTATGACAAATGTCTTAAAGAATAAATATTTGAAAGTAAATATTAAAATGTTAGAAAATCATTAAATACATGAATCACAATCAAACTCTATGAATTAAATATAATTTTAAATTTTAATTTTATTTAAAACAATCTACAACATGTTGGGAAAAAAATTAAAATTAAAATTACAAGAATATGTTAATAAAGATGTAGAAAAAACATACAAGCAATATTCAAAATTACTAAGATGCATACCAAGTTTTAAAATTATAAAATAAAAACAACAACAACGATAAGAATTACAAATATGTATTAATTAATTTAAAAAATATCTTATTATATTAATATTAATTAATTTTTTAAAAGAATATTTTATTTAGATGAAAATAATTTTTTTTAAAAATGATATAATTGTTGTTATTATTATTTATTGAAAAAAAGTTTTTAGAACTCGTGAAATATATATATATATATATATATATATATATATATGTATATACATAAGAAAATATTAAAATAACCCATCTACTTATTAAATTGATCTGCTCTATTGTAGGGAAGGAGGAGAAATGATGGAAGTTTGAATAAAGGCTAGAAATAGGCGGAGAGGAATTGAGGAATGAAGAAAGTTGAGAACATAGGGAGCAAAGATGAGAACAAGGGAGGTTGGGATGAGGGCCATGATTGTAATGATGGTTTTTGGAGATGATCTATTTTTTGATGATGAATACGATAGGATAAATTGATGTAGTAAATGGATGGGTCATTTTAACATTTATTTATATATATACTTATATTTATATATATACTTATATTTATATATATTCACATATTTTCAAGGAAAAACTACAGCAATAAATGTGTATCACTTGAAATTTGAATGTGGTCTTTCACACAAACAGAAATGAACAAGAAAAGTCACATCAACAAGGTACCTAAAATCATGGAGTTACATAAAACCGCAATCCGACAGCCTTTCAATGCAAGCAACTAATACGGTAATAGATCTAGAAAATGCACTTAATTCCGCAGTAACTATCCAGAACCCACGGATTCCCGAGAAAGGATGCTCTGGAATCCGGAGTGTCCAACCAAGAGCAGCAAAGGGGAGCCAAAATGAATGAATGAATGAAAGAATGGGGCCACGGCCGAGGTGCATGTCGCGCCTGGGTTGCGAAGCAGGGAATCAAAACGCACGCAAGGGACGGGGCTTGCGAAGTGCGGGTGGGGGCGGAACCTTCTAAGCGCCACTGGAAGGTGGTGCCCACAACGAGGGGGCTGCGAGGTGCTTCGGAGTACAGCCATCCTTGAGTTGGTTTCATGCTTGTCCCCTCTCCTCCTCGTGTTGTTGCCTTGCAAGATTCCACTTTTCGTCCTCCGGAGCATCGTAGGGCGTAAAAGAAGAGGTTGAACCTCCACAGTTGACGGATTCGATCGAAGCAGTTGCGCACGAACACGAGAGTCTGCAACGATCCAGCTCTCCAGCATCACCAGCGTCTGTAAATCATGGCAGCCGCCGTCGCGATGCAGCAGGCCTCCGGGCTGCAGTCGAGTTTCTGTGGGGCTTCGTTGAAGCAGAAGGCTGCTGTTTCGGGTCGGCCCCAGAATGTGGCGTTCGCTGTGCGGGCCGCTGGTTACGACGAGGAGCTCATCAAGACCGCGGTAGGTCTCCATGGTGGTTTGGTGGGGTTTGCGATGGTGATGGAGTTTGCGGAGGGTTTGGAGCAGGGTGCATCGCGACATGTGTGATGTTGCTCGTTTCGGGTGTGGTCGTGGGTGTGGGGGGGTTGAGGGTCGATGCGGGTTCGGATGGTTAGGAGGCCAGAGAGGGGGGGAGAGGGGAGCGAGTGGAATTAGTGGCTGTAGGTATGAGTTCGATGGAAGAAGGGGCTGATGCGTTGGATTGTGGGTGGTGGGTGCAGAGGACGATCGCGTCTCCCGGGCGGGGGATCTTGGCGATCGACGAGTCGAATGCGACGTGCGGGAAGCGGTTGGCGTCGATCGGGCTGGAGAACAACGAGGTGAACCGGCAGGCGTACAGGCAGCTGCTGTGCACGACGCCGGGGCTGGGGGAGTACATCTCTGGAGCGATCATGTTCGAGGAGACTCTGTACCAGTCGACGAGCGACGGGAAGAAGATGGTGGACTGCCTGGTGGAGGGAGGGATCGTGCCCGGAATTAAGGTGGACAAGGGTCTGGTGCCTCTGGCGGGATCCAACGAGGAGTCGTGGTGCCAGGGGCTGGACGGGTTGGCGTCTCGGACAGCGGCGTACTACAAGCAGGGAGCGAGGTTTGCGAAGTGGTGAGTGAGAGAGTGAGTGAGTGGGTGGGTGAAAGAATGGTGGTGTGAACGGTCTCCCAGTATGGTTGTTGTGGTGTGACGATCGCGGCGTGCGGTGGATGCGTAGAGGCGAGAATGCTGATGGATTGGTTTGGGGCGTGGGCGTGGGCGTGGGTTTTTGTTGAATGGATGGATGTGTTGGCGCACTCGGAGTGTGGTGTGGGGTTGGTCTCTGAGCGGTAGGCGTGGTTGGTCGTGCAGGAGGACGGTGGTGAGCATTCCCAACGGGCCGTCGGATTTGGCGGTGACAGAGGCCGCATGGGGGCTGGCGCGTTACGCAGCTATTTGTCAAGTACGTGGGAACTGGTGGCGGGGGAAGGCGTTGTGTTTGTTGGAAGGGGTTTTGGGCAGAGATGTGCTAGAACGTCAAGAATGTTGGGTAGCTAGGAGTGAGGTTGGCGTTGCGGGATGGGATTGTTTCCAGCGACGAACTGGAAGTTATAAGGTGGGGGTAATTGTGCGTGGGGGGTGGCAACGAATGCGAAAGCTGGAGGAGGGTCGCATTTGGTGGTCGGGGGTGGTGTGAAATGAGAAGCATTGTGATGTGGGGCTTGGGCTTGAGCATGGAGAGCAGGCTGTGCATTGAAGGACAGTGGGATGCTTGAGTGTGGATTGGTATGTTTTTGGACAATTGTGCGGTAGTTGCGTGGAGTGCAGTGGGTGTGAAAGATGGGGTGAGTTTCCAGGATGTGAGGCGTGATGGTGGTGAGTATCGGGTGTGAATGCAGGACACCGGGTTGGTGCCTATCGTGGAGCCCGAGGTGCTGTTGGACGGAAGCCACGGAATCGACAGAACGTTGGAGGTGGCCGAGAAGGTGTGGTCGAAGGTGTTCTACTACTTGGGCGAGAACAACGTCCTGCTGGAGGGAATTCTGTTAAAGCCCAGCATGGTGACTCCGGGCGCAGAGTGCCCCGAGAGAGCCACCCCGGAGCAGGTGGCAGAGTACACGCTGAAGATGTTGAGGAGGCGAGTGCCACCCGCGGTGCCCGGAATCATGGTAAGCAGAGTGTGGTGCAAGGAATTGGAGGGTGAACGTGGGAGGGTTGATGGGGGGGGGGGATGCAGGAGTGTTGGGTGCGACGCATGAGTAGTGGGGATGGGCGAGGGAGGCGATTCTGAGCACGTGGGGTTGTGGTGCAGTTTTTGTCCGGAGGGCAGTCGGAGGTGGAGGCGACGCTGAACCTGAATGCGATGAACCAGAGCCCGAACCCATGGCATGTGTCGTTCTCGTACGCGAGGGCGCTGCAGAACTCGGTGTTGAAGACGTGGAAGGGGCAACCAGAGAACCTGGAGGCGGCGAAGAAGGCATTGCTGGTGAGGGCGAAGGCGAACTCGTTGGCGCAGCTGGGGAAGTACTCAGCAGAGGGCGAGGCCAAGGAAGCGAGGGAGGGGATGTTCGTGAAGGGCTACACATACTGAGGAGGACTGAGGACTGAGGGAGAGACGCGGATGCGGATGCGGATGCAGATTCGGGTGCAGAGAAAGTAGCGAGGCGAGGCGAGGGGAGGCGCTTGGCGAAGGGAGCCGCAGTGCGTGTGGTATTCGCCCGCTGCCCCAGCTTCTGGTTCCCACACTTCCGAGGAGGGTGCGCTGATTTTTCACGGTGGCAGCGCTTTTCGGGAGCCAATTGGGTTATGATTTATGATTGATACAGTTGTGCTGTATTAATGGTTTTAGTTATGCCAGAGTGAAGTTGAAGGTATAGCGTATTTGCTTTGTTTGTCAGTTTTTTATTCCGAATAATTCTCTTTTATTCCTTTTTTGAATTTCTTTGCAGGTGAGTCGTGGATATAGGAGTTGTATGTTAGATTTTGTAGAATTGTTTTTCATCTTTTAAATATAAAATAAAGGAAGGTAAAGATTTAGTCTATCACTATGACTTTGCGAATTTATCTATTGTGTGGATCTTCGGTATTCGCCTATGTTGTGCATGTATTTGATTGAGATTCTTTTCTTTCTTTAGGATATTTTAGTTTTATCATTGTTTTCTAGTTTTGTACTACTTCAATTTTAATTTGTTGTCCAGATTATTGAATTTATTTCGACAGAATTTCAAGTCAGCTGTGTGATACTCTGGTTTAAGTTTTAGATGAATTGAATTTGTTGGTTATTGTACTAGGATTGTATTATTCTTAATGGTTTTTGGTTGTGCGTTGTAGATGTACATTTGAATGGGTCTGAGTATCGACGTATTTGTTAGTTTTTTCTTAAAACTTACAGGGGAATTGTACGGTGCCAATATTAGTTGATAATGACTTGAAGTTGTTTGTTGGTGTTATTGATGCTATGTTACACGGTTGATGACATTTTTCTTGTTAGAAATTTACGTTACAACTTGCTTGGCACTGATTCTGTTTCACAAACTATATTTTTGTAATATATTAAAATGAATTCAGAGGCTGTCATTTATAGTGTACTTTTTATTGTTCAGTAACAAACGTTTATTATCATGAAATGGATCATTCTCGGCTTTTTGCCTTATCCCTTAAACTATAATCAATACAAGTTCTATTTGCTGCCATATATATTTTGTGTTCTTTTAAATTACTGTGAATCACTACAAGTTTATTAAAAAACGATTTGGACCATTCCGTTGTACACAGTTGTGTGTATTGTATTTATGAATAACAGCATCATTAGTTTATTTAAATGCATTAGGAATTTCCTTGTCTCAAGTCTAGAAGTGAAGTTTAGAGTATGTATATGTCCTATATATTCATAGTCAAGTACAGTTCGTGTGTTACACTTAACATATCGAGATGCTAAACTGTAATTCTCACATCTTTACTTTTAAATAGTTAACAACTCAGTTGTAAATTTTACAATAAAATCTTCAAATTATGTGTTTTGCTGTTGTTTATTATTAAACACATAATTATATGTACTTAGACATTCATTCGTACACACACCATTCGCTGTAAGGCAATGCTAAATGCACCCCTCAAATTGCTATCTCCACCGCCCACATGACTTTTGGACTCCCCCTAAAGCACTTGTGATGCTAAATACACCCCCTAGTATATTTAGCATTCCCCTAAATCCATTTCTTTTCATATACTTCATTGGTTTTTTTGTATATTATTGAGTATCTTTTTCTTTATATATTTAAAATACAATGTGATATAGTTTTTCTTAGTACAATTTAAAGTAAACTATTATTCAACTTGTCATAAAAATATAATTGACCCACCTAAATATTAAATTGGTTTATCTATTGTTATGTTGCATTAGAACCTTATTTAAGTTAATCAAAGCAAACAACTAAAGGTAGTAAAGGCTTTAAGTGGCTAAAGCTAAGCTTAGTGTAACACAATGAACTTGTGTAGAATGGTTGATTGGCCTAGAGTGCATCTAGCTTGTGGAGAATGATTAGCTGGCTTGGAATAAATTAACCTACATGTGAAAGTAGAAAAAAATCAAAGTTGATTATTATGAAGGTGAGGTGCAAAGCAACTGGCATAATTATTATCCAGAAGTTGCATGGTGGATTGGATTAAGATTTAGGTGGGTCAATTTAATATTTTCTCTAATTTATTATCTCATAGTCATAAATATTGATGAACAACAATATAGATCAATATGAATCAATATGGCACTAATACTGTTGACAATGGATCAATTTAGAACAGATATTGTTCAATTTGAATGAATATGGAATAATGTCAATTACCAATTTGTGCTGACAAGTCTAACTTTCAAATGATACTGTGAATGTGTACTGAAGTAAGTTATGGAAATCATCAAAATTATTATTTTTTGTGAAGAATTCAGTGGAAGCACTATTACAGTGTTTAGAGGCATGGCTTATTATGATTATTATTATTAACAATTCGTGTACAATGTTTACACTAGTTAGCAAGATTGCAACTTTCAATTGATATACCGACTGATTTGTAATGAATTGTTGTAAAATCATATTGAGTCATTGTACATCTTATTAAAACAATGGTTCAAACAACAATTGGACTTTGATAATTGAGGCGGTTAACTGTTGTTTATTCAAGAAGGTCTTATCATTTGATCATAAATTTGTGTTGTAACCACTCATGACCAGAACATGTGTTTAAAATTACTTTTGGATGGAAAATAAAATAACAGACGATTACAGTCACTCTATCTATTGTAATTGCAAATACATGCACTAGCTACCAGAAATTGTGATGTATTTAGTCCGATTTTACCTTAAAACTATTAGAGGATGGCAAATGTACCAAAAAGCGTTTTTCAAAGGTTGGCACTTTAAATTCCACTTTGGAAGTCTCAACTCTATGTGATGGATTTATCCAATTGTTACATCTGAAGAAAAATTGTAACATGTTTGAAAAAAACAATTCTTTATATATCAATCTTAATGTGATTGTTTAGTTATTGATTTTAATACTTAAACATGCATCATTATTTTTTAAGAGGAAATTATACTTTTTAAATATAAATTATATTTTAAAATGGTATTATTACAAATATTATTTTGCAGTAAATTTCGTAAATTATAATTCTATGTTATTTTGTAGATTACATTATAAATTAAAACCTTAAAACCTAAATGGGTCTCAAAATCACTTTAATTTAATCACATCATGTTGCTTCAAGAAGTTTTCACATTTTTAAAAATTGATGTGGGACTGACATGCATTGAAAAATTCTCTGAATAAACAACTAAATCAGTTTAAGTCTATGTCTTATTATTGTGAATATTTATCATATCATTTTGGAATGATTACATTTATTTATTCTATTATTTTAAAAAATTGACTTATTTACTTATTTTCCTCAACAAAATTATTTATTATGTCTTTAAAGACTTTTTCCCACATTTCTTGATACAAAAAATGTATTATCAGAAAACCAGAAAAAAAAGACTGTTGTAACGATATGGCTATCATTAATTCAAAAGAGAAAGGTAAGTAAAATAACAAACAAATGGAAGTAATAAATTTCAATAATCCTACATCTTTCTCGAAAGCATGAAAGTGAAAGAGAAAAAAAAAAGAAAAAAAGAAAAAAATGTTCTCCATCAACAACGTCTTCAGGGGAACAACACAAACCAAAACCCAATTAATAAACGAAAAGAAAAGGGGGAGGGGACACCTACATAATCCAAAACGTGGGAACGACCAGAAGTGAAACTCACGGTCACTCATCCTGAGTTGGTCCCAAAATAAGGGATGACATCACTGGAAGTTTGGGTTTTTAGCCACATGCCAGGTGGATCACAAAGCATCAAGTTAGGGAATCTACCCGCATCTGGAACTGCAGGTCCGAGATGCCAACTCAACAAAGCACTCGCCACGTGGCTTCCGTTTCCTGGGTCGCCTCGTCGCGGCGGCGAAGTGGCGGGAGACAGTTTGGGTCTGAGTGCGTGTGAGAGTGTGTGTGGGTGGGTTGGTGGGTTGGTGGAGTAGTAGTAGTCGCAGTAGTAGACAGGTTTGCAGTCAGGCTTGCAGGACAAGGGCAGGACAGGGGCACAGAGATGATGCTACAAGAGGGGAAAGGGAATTTCCCTTTTGGGATCCCGAATGCGCCACCTGTTGGTGGAGCTGCCTCCAAGGGGCCTGTTGCTCTCCTCTCCTGCTGCTGCAATATATACTTTCTTCAACTGCAACCCAGCGACTCTTCCACACCAGATGTTCTCTTGATGTACCACAGCTTTTAATCTGACCCCCCCCCCCCCCCCCGGGATTGTCCCAGAGAGAGAGGGTCAGAGCTCGTGATCGCCCAGGCGAGATTGAGAGGCGGGGATTGACGCTTTGGGGTCCAATGCAATGCTGCATGTGGATGATGTCCTGGTTTTGATTTTGATATTTAGGTTTGGACTCGTCGGGGAATTGAATGCTGCTGTGATCAGATGCGGGGATTGTTCCGCCGGTGTCCTATAAATGCTTTGGATGGCTCGCTGCCCTACTGCTGAGACGTAGCTCTCTGGGTTCAAGAGCGTGGAGCCTGCCCATTGTATTGGCAGAGGTGGTGGTCTTGGATTTGTTGAGAAGTTTGGTGACAGAGTGTAGAGAATTTAGTTGTAGCTTCTGGGTGGAGTTTTCTTTTCTGCGTGTTTTTGTTTGTTTTTTTGGTTTTTAGGTGGGAAGGATACGTTGATTCTTTGCTGTGGGAAAGAAGATGGGAGCAGAGGAGCTTTATGAGGTGGAGTTTCCGCCCGAGAGTATCATTCGGAGGAGAAATAATGTAGAGAGCTTGAAGGACTTGAATGGGAGGGATAGCTATGGGGGAGAGAGGACCTTTAATAAGAGTATGAGTAGTCGTAGTGAGAAAGCTACTGAATTATTGAACCAGCTTGTGGAGTTCTCGGCTCTGCCAGAGTACCTTCAAGACAACAGTTTTATTCTGCGGCATTACCGTGCTGATTGGCCTCTAAAGCACTCTCTGCTCTCAATCTTCTCCATGCACAACGAAACCTTCAACATTTGGTCGTACGTACTCTCGCCCTTTCGCTGTTCCTTTCAAGCCAACATTTCGAATTGTGATTATTTGTTGCATTTACAAGCTCATATCTCTCTTACCTTCGGCACCTGACGCACCCATGATGGACTTCACACATGCTATGCGGTGGTGCTGATTAATATACCTGCTTGTGGCTTTGGCGATTTGGCAGGCATCTGATTGGTTTTCTTCTGTTTTTGGGACTTACTATTTACACAGCAATGCATATACCGACAATTGTAGAGCCGTCAACTCTTCACAAGTGGCAACATGAAATCAACGATGTAATGCCCTCGTATTTGCAGCTGAACGAAGCTCTCTCCAGTTGTGTGCCTGGCACTTTCGACGGCATTCATTGTGTACAGGTGCGGAGTTCTAAGCCTTGTATACATTGTATACGAGTCCTTGTATGAATCATATAATAAATCAGCTGTTTGGCTTCAATGCGTTCAATCGAGGAAGTTTGTATTCAATCAGCCCATGTTGTGGTGTTTAATCTTGCTCTTGTTGGTCTTGGGTCTTGATCTAGAAACCAATCACACGATGGCCGTTCTTCGCATTCTTGGGAGGTGCCATGTTTTGCATGTTTGCAAGTACCATGTGTCATCTGCTGGGCTGCCGTTCAGCTAAAACGTTCTACCTATTGATGCGGCTGGACTATGCAGGGATCGCAACTCTCATCGCAACATCATTTTTCCCTCCTGTACGTATTCTGGGCCACTATCTATGACTATTCATGTTCTCATCCGAGCCAGTCATGTCCATGCACTTTGGCTTGGATTTGCTGCAATGTAACTTATCAAGTGTAGCACGAGAGTCTGTGGGACATTCTACACTATCTGAGGAAAATTCCTTGATCTTCAAAAGCTTGAAAGTTGAGAACACTCATGCCATACCTGACGTTGGAACGAGTTATTGACCCTGATTTTTTCTAGAGGAGCTTTCTGATGTAGAGGTGCAGGGAACATCCCCAATCCTTAGACTTTTTAAGAACTAATAAGCCGCACAAGAGAATGGATCACTGTCAGCTCTATTTGTTGCCAAGGTTCAGTGGTTAATGAGAGTTCCAAATCCAAGTGATGTTACTTCTGAGGAGCTGGCATTGAAGGATTTCTTTATGGTTGTATTTTGCAACGATCAATATTTTAAGACATTTGATGAAACCGTGTTCCTAATGCCATCCTAATATTAATCAATTAGTTAAGAAACAGCCATCTTGAAACAGAAGCACCTGCTGTATCGTTCTGCCATGTTATGGTTATGTTAGCTGGATCGTTCGCCAAAATTGTGGACTGACAGATTTGTAGATATGAAATTGATCTGTTTAGGCGAAGATGTTGATTTTAAATTGACTCAATTATGTGTTCTCGATGCTGCAGGTATACTACAGCTTCATGTGCAATCCTGCACTGTGCAAGATGTACCTTGGCATGATCACAACCATGGGGGTATGCTCTTTGCTTGCATCCATGATACCTGTGTTTCAGACAGCAGAGTATCGTCAAGTTCGTGCAGCTGTGTTCTGCACGATGGGGTTGTCGGGAATCGTTCCCTGCTTGCACAAAATTTTCTTATACCATTACGAGCCTTTGGCTTACCAAGCGTTTAACATGGAGATCTTCATGGGCGGTATTTATGCTTTGAGCGCCCTGATATATGCCACCCGTATCCCGGAGCGATGGACACCAGGCACTTTTGACATCATTGGCAACAGCCACCAGTTGTTTCATGTTCTCGTTGTGGCGGGTGCTTATGTTCACTACCACGGTGGGTTGGTATATCTAAAGTGGCGGGATGTGCAAGGCTGTCCAGTATCGTAATGCGCTGAGTTCAGGGTGTGCCTACCGAGGTTTCAAGGTTTTCGTAATCTTGAACTCTCGGAGAGTTCGTTCCTTGTGACTAGGTCAGGCACATAAATTCAGCATGTACAGGTTTGTGAGTGGTAGTATCCTACCATGTTTGGAACAATCATTTTCCAACCAAGATGAGACACCTTTACAAACAGTGATATTGCCATTTGCGGGTGGATGTATCCAGTTGTTATTGGGCAACAATTTCTTCGTAGTTGCAATAATATTTATGAAAATCTTTTGTACATGAAAACCGTAGACTGCCATACTTCATGAAAAGTATCGCCTTCTTGCATCAAGGAGGAGTAAAAAGAACGCCTGCCAGTTGTCTTGCATTACTGACCCACAATCTGCACGTTCAGCACGGCTTTTTGGTTTGAAAAAGCCGAGGATTGCACTGAATTTGAGCAGGGTGGTCCACATATACTCTAATCGTCCACCTTTACTCTCCTTGCTACGAAATTGGATCACAAATTATTCCAACTATAGTGAACTAGTGCATCCTCTCCAATTCGAATTATGTCAGATTCATCACCCCAATCAATGTACACGAGGTGACTGTCTTCTCTACTTGCATTCTTCTTGATGGTGGCATAGGGGTGCATGTATACTCTGGGGGGAGAAATGGAAGCAATGACAACGGGCGGCAAAGGCGTACCACAATGTCCATATGATACAAGTTAAGGAACACTTGTCGGACGCTTTGATTGATTCACATTTTGAGTTATTTGTGACATGCTTCTGCCGGATCTTCGTCCTGAATGCCCTTTCACTGGAGTACAGCCTTCAACAGCAGGTGCAGTGGCCGTTGATGACTGAGTGGCTAATCTTCTGCTCGAAGTTGATTTCAGTGCGAGTTCAGTGCCGCTCCAATCCACGACTTTCGTGTCGGAAGCTGCAATTCGCCCTGAAAAATGCACACCATTAGTATAATTGACCAAATGAAAGAATAACGTTATCTTCGAATGCTTTTCGAGTATCTGGAAGATGCTAGTGAAGGATGCGTTGGGCTGGATATACCAGGATGATTCTCGCCATCACCTTCGTCCTCCTCAGCATTCTGGCTACAATCCCAATACCAATGGGCCAGATTGGGGTGACGAGCGGTGTTCTCAAGAATAACCGAACCCCAATCCTTGTAACCAGAATTGTTCTCTTTGGTTCGTCGCCGGGTGTAATCATTTCCAGCGGACAATCCTCCAAAGTCAGCAATAGATCGCATGGTCGCCGTGCAGAGAAGAAGCACCAGCACTACGTCTTCCTCGGGAAGAACTTCCATGGCCGACACCTTAAAACTAAATAGAGCCGTCGCTTTGCCTTGGGGCGTATGAGGACCGTAGCGGATGAGGGTAATAAAACCCTCCTCGTCTTGGGGAGACGCTCCAGGAACTTCGTACTGCTGTTTGCGACCGTTCACCAGCCGCGCCTGCACTCACCATCCAAAGCAAGGACGACTTCAGATTCAAGAGAAGTTCGACCGAGCCCTAGTAAAGAACTCTAGCACACTAGCAACCTGAACTTCACATTTATGATCAAGCGGAACAAGATTCTAAAAGCTTAGGGTTATCAATCTAACCAAGCCAGCTCCTCTGCCAGAAGTTTTAAGAGTAAACTCAAGATGTCGCTCCCAGTTGTCGTCACTCATCTGTCTCGAAATTATGAGCGTGTCTCCTGTAGACAGCGCCCAGCTTAGCTTGTATTCCTCAAGCTCATGAGCCAAGGGAGTTGCACTCCCAACAATTTTTTCTGGCGCGATACCAACACTGTTGACAACATAATTCCACCCTCCTTCGTGAATGTTGATGACTCGCTCGTTCCAGTCCACACCCACTGGTCGATCCCCCCTCTTCCTCCATGATCCCTTGGCAGCTCTATTGCATCATTCCAGAGCCAAACACAGATAGCAAGCCACGTTTAGGTTTTGTCATTCCAATTTTTTAAATTTCAGGCGATATTCAGTCAGCTGCAACTCTTCCTATCAAAAGTTGTGATGAAGACAGCACCGCACTCACCTAATGCGGATGACAAAATTTTCCTTTCCAGCGTGGTTGACGACAGTTCGTGAGATCCATCGGCCGGCTTGGGGTTCCCAACGCCTCTTCCGCAATATAGTGCCAGACAGCATGGCCCCCTGATCGTCCGTAACTCTGTCGGGAAGTGATTTCAAAAAGTACGCAGCCTGCAAAACCGCATGAGGCTCAAATTAAAGAGACAGTCTTACTGAAATAAAGGACCAAAGAAAGCGGCGGCAAACTTACATGGGCTACTAAAACATGCGCCGTGCCTGAAACCCAATCCAAAAACACTGTCCATTCTATAACAATACCTGTACAGGTGGTGTAATCGATACATCAAGGCGGAGCTGGAGGGGTTGCCTGCTTTCGATTGACTTGTACCGCTTCTCATGCAGGGGGAAGACGATCTCATGGGATAGCGTTGGCGCTTTCTGGAGATCCTGCCATGTGAGCCTCGCCCGGCCTATGCGTTTCGTTTTGTGGAAAGTCCTCATACAGCCATCGACGTGGGAGCGCAGTTCCAACGTTACGCCTTTGGTCTTGGTTTCGCATTGAAGGGCCCATAGCTTCTGCCACTGGGGATCTTGTGTTAAAGGAACCACGGGAGTATCTAGCTTCAAGAGTGTGTATGCATCTAATGTCCTCAAACGTATGAACAGATCCGAATTCTCCTTTCCAATGGCCACCATGTTTGTGACACACTTCATTAAGACGCAAACCTGTACGACGTGTCTCGGAGTGAGAACAGGATACTTGGTAGGATTTTGATCTGCCACGCGGGCATCCCAGGGCAGGAAAGTGGGTGGTTTTTCCAGCACAAGGCTGTTTTTAAGTTCAAAAACAGGCGGGGGCGGAACATTAACAGGCTTGAAGTTGCGATACATCGACCCCGCTCTTTCGTAAGAGAGTCCAAACATGCTCTCCCATAACCTCGCTGTGTCCTCGAAAACCTGTCCCACTTTTGATCCGGGTCCCCTATCTACAGTGCCAGTGCCGTAATCTGCAACAGACCCCAACAAGGATTTGGTATCTTTCGCATATGCCACAGGTGCTAGCTGATGAGAGTGCCAAACCAGATCAATGTCGAAGGTTGGAATACAGATGATTCTTCCTCTCGATTTGTACATTAAATGCAAGAAGCACTTATATCTCTCCGTCGCGGCTTGCAAAAAGCTATCCTCCCACATGTAAGGCTGCGAAACCTGGAAATCACACACGAACACCATGAAACTTCAGAAAAACAGAAGCCAGCAATCAATATCCAAGTGCCTAACCTCTATACCCTAGCTTGAGAAGAGAGAAACCCAGTGAAGCGGCACAGGCGGCAGAAGATCCTACATAGTAGTAGAAACTGCTTTGCTTGGCAACAGCGGCGATAAGCTCCTCTAAGCCGTCAATGTCATCCACGGGACAAACTTGACCAGACGCATGACTGGAAGTTCCTGGGAACTTGTAGAAAGATGACAAAATATCGTAAGGCTCCTTTTGATACACGATTGACCACAGTCTCCTACACCTTTCCTGGGCGAAACTCTCGCTAGCTGTGTCGGGATAGAGAGGACAGTCGATAACTCTGCCAAATTTCGTGATGCAGTATTGCCTGTACCCGACCTACAGGGCGTTACAATAAAATTTAGAAAATTGCAAACTCTACACGACTGCAATCGAGGGTGATGTATCTCGAACAATTTCATGAAAACAAGAGCTGGGCTTTAACACGGACCGGATTCAAACGATGGCAATGCCACACCCACTGCACGTCCAGCGGAGGCAAGAGCCCTTTTCCTTTGGAATCAGCGTTAAGCAATGCATCGAACTTGAGGGAATCTGCTACCAAGGGCATCCAAAACTTCTTGTACCTGCCAAGCGACAGCTAAATTCCAGTCAATAAATATCGTATTAGATTACATGCTTCAGAACCGCAGCTTATCGTAGACGAAGTAACATATACTAAGCTCTCCGCTCTCCGCATATTGTGCGTGTCCAATAATGATGTTGGAAGATTCAAAGATTGGCATTACCTACGGATAGCCCGAATAACTGCTGGGCCCTTGTGTAAACAAGACATGCTATCAATGGTGCGAAGAAATCCCAACAGACGCTTTGCAGCAAATGCTAGATCTATACTGAAGGTAATACGATGCGCGGCACTCAATTCCTCGTCGTGAGATTTCTGAATCTCCTCTGCTGTCTTCTCCGTCAAACGTCCAGACAACCCCAATGACGCCCCAGACGAAGTCGGCGTCAGGGCCAGGCGCGAACCCTTGGTCGCCATTCTCCCCACTCCCCTCCAAATCGCAACGCAAGCGAAGGGTCACAGCTTTGCATCTGCTAATACCTGTGCCCGATTCTCATCTCCCCTCTCTTCCGCCATGGTCCTAATCATATCCCTCTTCTACACTTATTCCTGCATTGAAAAACTAATCCACACCAACCATACACCTCACATCCTCGTCTCCTCCATCCTCTTCCACCCGCAACACTGTTCTCATTCCTGATCCAAGCACACTAGTCCCCACGCATCACTAGCAACGCAAATCACTGTCCTCTCCGAACTTCAATAAAAACAAACAAAAGCACCCTATCCACTCGTAAATCATCAGCAACCACGACCACGTCCGCCAACTAGCAATCTCTCGCACTATTGATACCCCAACCCAACCGGATTGCCTCCAAGCTCAACTCCTACTCCCTGACATCGGCACTGAAAACAGCGTCGATCGATGAAGCCAGAAAGTCTCTCGTCCCTGGAACTCAGAACTGCAACCTAGCGCAACGCTACGATGCGTGAATGCCATTAACTAGAAACAAACAGAGGGGATTCATGTCCGGAAATAGTCCTGGGAATCCCAGTGGCGCAATCTATCCTAAATTCTGGTACCCAGGTGGGCCTCCCGGAGTCATCTCACGTTGTCATGTCTATTTCCCGGGCCGCTTCTTTCTCGACGTGGGGCCTGGTGCCCTGCTCCCTATCTCGCTGCTGCGCATGCGTCCTTGGGCTTTGCTTTGCTCTGCAGCTTCGCTCCTTGGCTTCGGCAATTCGGTTGAGTTCCTCATTCATCCGCTGATCTCGCTTCACCAGGCTCCCCGTCTCCACGATCCTTTCCCGCTTGTGGCATGGCTACTTGCATCGGTGACTAGAGTCCTTCGCTCGATTTTGGGGTTTTAGTGTGTCTATGATATGAATGAATCCAGTTCCTTGGACATGTTTGATTCCTTTGTCATTCGTGGGTGTTTATATAAGGACAACGTGATTCTGTAAATCTTTCTGAAATAATATTTGGGGTGAAAAGGAAAAAATAACGATTGGATGTTTTATTTGTGTAGAAATAGATCTGGTTTCATTGGAGAATTTGTTTCTTTGATTTCTCATTCTAAAGTTAGGACAAAATTAGAGGTAGCTTTGAGCAGCCCTTTGTGTCTTCATAAGTACATTCCACAAATTATGCAATATTTTCCTTCTTTTTGTTTTGGCACGTTGTATAATGTGATGAATTTCAAGGTGATGCTATGTTATTGGTGTGATGTATTTCTAAAACTATTTTATCCACCAAGTTTCTTTATTATATATTCTCTATATTATATTGACATAGCTTCCAAAAAAATCAACAATATTTATAACTTGAAATTTGAATACCTTATAAGTTCAATTAGTTTATTTATTTCAAAAAATCAAATATTGATTAATATTTTCATCACAAAACCATAAAATATTTTTGGATATTGCAAAAAAAGAAGGTATTACACTATGAATGATTGAATTATGATCTTATGAATAATTTATTTTAATTCTCAAGAATTGAATTTTCATGCTTTAAAAATAAAAAAATTAGAATAATATAGATGTCATGCATTAAATATTTAAAAGATTTTTTAAATTAATTTTGATTGATTATGTTGTAATTTGAGCTTGCTCATTTTAAAATTTGATTGATGAAATTTCTAATATATATATATTGTTTTATCAAAATCATTTAAGAGACCAATACTATTAAAAATTATGTGCTAAAAAATACATGTTTGTAAATATTTTCAAGAAGAATATAATAGTCACTTTTGTATATTTTAAAACAAGTTTTTTCATTGTATTTGTATATATATATATATATATATGATAATATGAAAGGGAATGCTAAATAGATTTAGGTTTTTTATTAAATCAACCTATCCATCATGAAGAATATGGTAATCATGATAAATATGGTTGGTTTTTATTAGTATTGGATCCAATAGTGGAGAAATGAACATAAAGGCCATTTTTTTTTCTCTTTTCATGATGGTTAGAATGGATGGATAAATTTAGTAAAAGAATGGATGTATTAACATTCCCTTGATGTTAAATCTACTGGATTTTATATTATTTACTATTCAAATCTTAGCCTTGATAAGATTCTCATAAGTTCATATTTTTGAATGACATTGACTCAAAAACAATTTCAAAGAGGTGTTGTTCAACACCTATTTTGGAGTAAAATAATAGTTGTTTGCAAATCAACAAATTCCAAACATTAATTTTACTCTAATTTATCTTGGTACAATGTCAAATTTACAACTTGATATGACAATCATGAACATTCATTGTTAATGAATGTTCATAAAGATTCTCATAAGTTTGCACAAGCATTAACAATGACGTCAAATAATAATTACAACAAAACAACCAAAATGACTATATCCTAATGCACTCTTCATGCACATAATAAATAAGTGTCAAAAGATGAAGTAATAATCTTTATCATATATATATATATATATATATACATATACTTAGGTATATTTTTTAAAATAAATAATAAAATAAGAAAAGCCATTGAAATTTTAAATTTATATTTTTATATATTCATGTTTTGATGTATACAAGATAATATTTTTAATGTTTTATTTTTTAATTGAAGAGAATGAATAATACTATAAAACACAACTATAAGTTTGTAATCTTTAACTTCTAATTTAAAAGAAAAAAATACTTTGAAAATATTAAATTATATACATATATATATATATATATATATAATTATGCAAGGGAGTTTTTTAAAATATCAATATATATATATATATATATATATATATATACTAGGATTTTCTATATGTGAATAATTATCCATTCACTAAAATGAATATCTACATAGCAGGGAGGATAAATACTAAGGAGAGAAAGAGGGCTGATTAGCCAACGATCATTATTTATCATGAGGTGAATTACAAAATATTTATCATTATTAATGTTGTTATCATTATTTTTGAACAATTTTGTACAGATGGCGTTGGAACAATGAAAAACTTGAGAGAGAATGTAAGGGTAGTTAATTCAACGAATAACACTTTTAACCAGTTGGGGTTGAAGCTACCACCGTGAAGGCTCTCAGCCTTTGGTTCCTCCAAAGGACCGGACCAATTCAATGTGGAACCGCTTCGGAGAGTGAAGCAGAGGGCCCAGTCTGCATCCCTCGTGGGGTTTGAATACCAGCTCGCTCGCATTGCGCGTGTGGCTATGGCGATGCGCACAGTAGCTTCGTTGCGACCCTGGCGGTTGCTGTCGCTGCTGCAGCCCTGTGCTTGCATTTCCACGGATGTCACTTCCGCTGCCGAGAAGGTTTTTCAAGCGGCGAAGCTCCACCCTGGTTCGATCTCTGAATTGCTCCCTTTTCTTTGAAGCATTGTTATATTATTATGTCCTCATCCTCGAGGGGTCTTTTGAGATTTGTGTCATTTACGCTTTCCGTAGGGGTTGAGCAGATGATCCTTTTGTTTTTGAGCTTCTGTACGGATTGGTTGAACTGTTCAGGGGACGTAGTGGTGCACAATGAAGCCGACAGTGAGTTCGGAAAAGCGTTGATTAAGGCAGCGAAGGCGAGAGGTTACATGACTATCAACATTCTTCCTAACAAGTCGTGTGTCAACGAATCTATAGAGTTTTTGAAGAGCATTGGTGGTGATGTCGTTGTCACGGAAGCCTACGCCAATACATGGTATGATCTGAAAGCATATTCTGCATCATTTGATTACAATCCTCCAGGCCGTATATGAGGCGATGTTGAAATAGAAAGACAGTACTTGCAGTTCAATCCATGTACAATTCTCTTTGATATCCATGTGTACTCTACCTTGTTCATATTTGGCTTCCAGGATCTACTGCCATAAATTTGATCTGGATCTGCAATCGCTACAAACATCAGACTTCTCATTGGTGGAAAAATTGTCAGGTACATGAAAAGACTAGTAAGTGACCTATCAAAGCCCAGTGTAGGTGTGAATTGTGGAGACGGTTCGCAGGCTACAAGTGTTGCCAAGTTGTTGAAGGAGGGAGGAACATTATTATGGGAAGAGTTTGCCTCAAGAAGTGACGTATCCTGGTGCGACGAGACGGCCACTCAAATGGGACGATCTTCTGAGAGCAAAGAAGCTAAATATTCAGCCTCTTGAGGGCTTATTCGATCCTACTCATGGAGTCTCGTCATTCTATAGAGATAATTAGGTAGTTGCTCACGATAGGGACACTGATTGTGCATATCGATTTGCTATTTTGGCAAGAAATAAAATAAAACTAGTTGGAAAGAAACGATGTGAGGATACTCAGTGCCAACTCTTGGTTATCGGAATGATTTGTCAAAGCACCTTCAGTAGATTTTAGGGCTGTTCTAGGATTAGTTTTGTTAACTTAACCCTCAGTCTGAAACGGCTGACGATGCTCTCGATACTTCTACCTGGAATAACTTGTTAATTCTCTTAGTGAATACGCACTAACTTGGTGACTTGGTTAGAACAAATGTGATCATTACTTTACCTCTTATCCTATCTAATTTTTTTAGAGCTGAACTATTTTGTTGCAGGGAGCGAACACATCCTGATTTGTGACAGTGGTGAGCAAGGTCGTCATTAAGTGCACATTGACTAACTTGAGAATATTTGCCTCATCTTCTATGTTTATCAGGATAACCGGGGTCATGCTCTCAGCAGGGGCCGAAGTCCATCCTTTATGTTGCATATTTCAATTAACAATTCTAGAATGTGGTTATTATTGTATTGAAGTAAGTATTAGAACAATTATTTGATTGATCGTAAGTTGAGCATTGTTAACTGCATAGTTCTTTCTACTTCCTTTCTGCAGGTATGCTCTAAAAGCTATTAGCTGTAATTCCTGTGTGGTCAAGATTTCTAGCAGGTCCTTTGTTTTCGTTTCTTTGATTTTTTCTAGGCAGCTTTTCAGTAGTTGTCGGGAAAGCCTTCAAATTCTCGCATTCCTCTAATGTTCGTATATTTTCCGCTCAATTTACCATATTGCACCATCTCCTCTTGTCTGCACTGCAAGATGTTTCGTCACGTCAATGAACCCTGTACAAATTTATGTTTAGACCAAACCTAACTTTCACTATCTGCAACTAGACAATGATTCATAATTTTCTCTAATATGAATCATAAAGATCATTCCTTTAAGGCGTATGGAAGTATTAGAACAGGACTGAATAATCTACCGTTTCGGCTGGTGTGTGCAGCGTTGTCATGTTCAAGCGCCAGCAACGCTTCGAAAAGCTTTTCTCGTAGATTCTATCCGCTTCTCATGTTTCATGCCAGTCTTCTTCCTCTTGAGGCCCTTCAGAAGCGGCAATTTGCTAATTTGATTTTGCCCCTAACAGCTGATGACATTCTGTTAATATTCTTTCATGACTACTGTAAACCGCTGGTTGACTTACCACTAGGGGAAGGGGATATTTCGGTCCGGTTCAGTGGGGAAAATATGAACATTGACAAGTATTTGAAGCTCGATCCGTGTGCCGTGTGTGCGCATTCTCTTGGTTTGATTCGACGAGCGAATCAAACAGTACGATTCGACATTAGGAGGTGGTTTGTGTGCGAAGGATGGCGAGGTTGTCGAGGATGATTCCTCCCGATATGTCTTTAGCATAAAATTTATTTTTGACTCAGGGTTGTCAAAAATAACGGCCATCACGCTCGCGTGAATGGATTCGTAATAAGAGAGCTAGTGAAGAGGAATTTGGAGAGATCTCTGGATCTATCGCAACATGTACTTGTCACACTAACAACCAATTGATGTGCTTAAATTGGATTAAAATCAATTCGTGGTGGCGGTCAAATGATGTGCGCAGCTGTGTTCGTCAAAAGCATCGGACCCCCTCAGTTTAAACTCATGGTTTCGCAGCAGATGCCACAAGTAGATCCATTCAAAGGGGTTTTAATGGATGGTGTCTGTTTTGTATCCTTATGTTGGTGTCCCTGCCGACTATTCTCAAAAGACCGAACAACCCCTAAATAAAGAGGTTTGCATGAGTTGTTACTGCAGTTGTGCCTATGTCACAGGGAAGCATGTATGGGCCCTTTAACTAACCCAACTTTCGTCATTTCAAGCAAAGCAGAGCACTAATTTCTTAAGCGTACTTCTGTTATGGATGGGTAATTGGAAACCAACGTAGAGATCAAGTGCAGTGTTGCGTGATGCATAGGTTTGTACCTCTCGTTGATAATCTTGTAACTCTGAGCAGTGCATTCAATGAAGTGGTTGAGAGGCTAGAAAAGCATGTAGAAACACTGGCACCATCTTCTGAACAACCAGTGCATGGGCAGAAATAGAAAATAGACTATAACGCAACTTCGTCATGCGTGACATTGCCACCATTAACGATAATGAAGCACCCATTTTAAAATATTGTTTTACATCACGTAACACTTAAACAAAAAACACTAAGAAATGTTATAAAAAGCTAAAACCAGGTGTGAGAAATTTCAGTGTAAAAATGATGCATCTATCTAATATTTCACACTAACAATCTCCATCATGCTTTTAACAAGTGCCACACCAAAGTTGTTTTGCCGGCGACAGCAACACTTGGATGCCGATCCCATATTCATAAAAACATCAGCTATCCTTCGACTACTTACAACCCTGCTGATGCACCTTCAGAACCTATGCATCAAGCAATGCTAGGTGGTACAAACCTATGCGTGATGCATTAGGTTAAATCACCTCCAAACCGTCTCCCTCACAAATCGATGAAGAGGATCGACGAGAAAATGGTGTATTAGTGTAATGAATGAGGAGGGGCGTGTCGTGAACTGTTGCACCGAGTATTGCATAGGCAATGCAATGCAGGAAGCTGTAAGATCAATCCTCTGCATCCCAAGTTTGTGTAAAACAAGCGAATTTACGAACTGGAGCATGAGTCTTAAATAAGACCTGCCAGAGCAGCAGCAGGTGCTGTCAAACCCATTGCAGCAAGTGATGATGCTGAAGTTCGTGATGGTTGTGCTAATGACGGGATGTCCACTAGTTGCTCCTTCATGAGTTCCTTCAGCCTGTGAAAGAGTATAAAACGTCACAAAAGAGTCAAAGACTGCACACAATTTCTCAGTATCGGGTATATAATGTGCAGAATCACTTAAGTGTGGGGAAATAACCGAACTTCCAACCGTCAACGCCTCCAGACAGAGCTGCTTTCAAATACGCTATAAAAACTGTGAACATTGAGTTGAAAGCAACACGCAGAAAGTGGATGCAGAAGTGGAGCTTAAGTGAGGTGCAGTACTCATATGTTGTATTGGGCACTTCTGAAGCAACTGTTAATCTCATCTGTGTTCTGTCCAAGGGATCTGTTTCAACTCGTACCTGTAGCACATGACCACATAGTTAATACCAACCTAATCTAAATCCTACACTAGGAGAAAAGCCACTACACAATCTGCTTATATTAGTCACCGTCGCAATTAATTGGTATTCAATTGCAGTGGACACATACTGCTATAATAACTGACTGAAGAGCCCTGTGCACATTCGCAACCCAGGTATTTGATGCGCCATTCACAATTTCTGACGTAAATTGATCCACTGAAGTGGGATTCTGGGAAAAAAATTGGTTACGCTAAAGTACCAAGCACAAAGTGGCTGCAGTTCCAGAATAGAAAGTTGTTGCAGCAACAATATTGTTGACGTTCGGATCCTGCAGAGTCCAAAGATCAATACCTCTCGCAAAAACGAAATATTTGACTGGCCATCTGGAAATGAAAATATTATGTTTCTTAGAAAATGCATTGAGGGTCAAAAGTGCACAAGAAGAAACTTACGAGGCCAGGTAAAACACCAACATGCAGACGGATGAAGAGGTCTGCCATATCCGTGAGAGGCATAGGCCTTACACCACGGACCTGTAAATTAAAATTACGGAATAAGCACTTCATCCCACAGAGACTGGGCAACCATGATAATTACATTTGGAACTTGCTGAAATGTTGACTTCCAAGTTGACAAACATTCTCGCTGCATGATAAAATACATATTTATCTAATCAACCGACTCTCCACGGCTTATCTGACTGCGATAATAATCGACGAATAAAAGTGAGCGGGTGAAATCAGTTGAAACTAAGTACTGATGACGTGCAGAACAATAGGGAGTGAACATCTATGATCATTCCTAAACATATCTTGTAAGTACACAGAAAGGCTAGAGAAATGCATTCATGAAGTTCCGGGCCTGACGCAAAGTTAAAGAAACACTTGCCACTTCTTGAATTTTTGATGGTGGACCCCCAAGTGCCCTCCACCAGGCTACAAACTCGTTAGCCGATACGGGAGCAATTTGCAAAAATTTGTTCAACAAAGTCGGCAATTTTAATTGCACCTTCACCTGCCATTCATTATCATATGAGCTTCAATTCAGCCTGCGAGGGAGCTGAATAGTTTGATCACAGAAAATGAGTAAACATTTACCTTCGTACACAAACAAATTCATATGCATAAAATAAAACTGCAGCAAAACAACATAATGGTTCACAACGTAAGTTAGTTAACTTCAATCCATGCTCACTCTCAATCGTCTTAGGCATCTTCAAAGATCGAAGAGTGAGTACATACAGGTGTATACTCAACATTATAGCTGAAATCAAGAACTGCGGTTTCTCTGCTTGCACCTATACATGCCACATCAACTGGAACTTGAACCTGCCAAAAATCATGTTCAAAAACGATAAGAATAAACGAACCAAAAGAATACAAAACCAAACGAGGTCACGCCATGCAGGTTGCTATCAACAGAAAAGCTTATAATACTGTGTCTTTTCCTTGTAAAATATAGATGATTAGCCGCTCAAGCGTTGCATCACTGAAACAACAATTAAGCTTGAATAAACCATTAAGCTTGAATAAACAATTAAGCTTGAATAAACACTACACGAGAATCCTGAGCAGCTGAAAACAGGTAAGCATACCTGTGCTCTTGGAGGAATAGTCTCTGGTACAACTGCTGATCGTGTTCTTATATGAGGTGGTGATAATACTGAACCTCTGACATTCCTTAATGGTGCCGTAAATTTATTACCAAAGAAAAGAACCATTCTGCCTTGGGCGTTACGCCACTCCGCCTTTAAACCAATCTGCAAGAAAAAAAAAACGATAAAACTCTTTTACCCATTGTGAGACAAAGGTTAAAAGTTGCTGAGGGATTGTACGGATCAGAATTGATAATATACTTCAAAAGTATCGATATTCTACAGTATTCACGAACTCCAGTAACTCGTGAAGATGAAAAAGAAGCGCTTCATACAGGATGCGGAACCTACCTGTACATAAGGATCTTCATATAATACACCACTGTCTTTCACGGACAGCTCTCTGAACCATTCCGAAACACTTTTAAGAGGCTGTGCAACAAAAATCACACCAAATAGTGATCATTTATATCCATTGCAAAGTCGAGGCCAACCAATTTCAGAGAGAAATGGGAATTCGGCACCTGTAATTCACATTCTAAACCACTGATAGGAATCTTTGGTAACAAACCTAATCCAAAAAAAAAGAGACCTGTTTACTACGTACTAGAGGCAAAGAAAAGTTTAAGAGCAATTGAGGATCGTTTTTTCAAAGAAGTCACGAGGCACATACTTGGACCTGTGTGGGAGCTGCGTCAAGTACGACCAACGCAAGGGAGTCTGCAGAGGCAGCTGATATAGCAGGTGATTTGGGAGGAGCCTCCAGTGCCTGTGAATCACTTGGACCTGTAGTTGGTTCAGCAGGAGGTGCATCTATAGCAAGTGTGCCAATAAGGTCACCTAACAAGTCACCGTGAGGTGTCCCAGAAGCGTGCTGTTGGGTTGCTCCATTAGAATGTACTTGTGATTGTGAGGAATGTGGTACTTCTGATGCCTGAGACTCAGCAACTGCTGCGTGTTTCTGCATGCCATGAATTTCATAAACAAAATGAGTCAAATCCAATCCGGACATCCAACATGACATGATCAAGAAACAACCCACTCGAGAATCTTCATGTAGCTCTTCTGAAGAGACCAAGTCTTCAGAGTTTATCACGCTGCGCCTATTCTTACATTGAAATCTTCTTGAAACCCAATAAAACGTGATGCTTGAGGATTTCGACATGTTTTTTTGGAGCAATATCAATTATTTGTATGCACTAATGCGACAAAGAAAAACAGTCCCCAGGGCTTCGTATATCTTCTAACACGAGTTGTTCCTTAAATGAAAAAAAGGATTAAAAAATACAAAAGCTGAACATAGATTGATATACTTTGGGTTCGTGAAACACCCTCATTATACTAAGTACTGTTCATGAAGTTCAATCGACCAAAATTATTGAATAAAACCTTAATTATCTTAATTAACTTATGATGATAAACACGAGTAATTAAAGAGGTTGACTTTTACTGATTAACACTTGACTATTGTTCTAGCCTGAAGGATGTCAGGAGCATACTGGGTATTGGTTTGAAGCACCCGCTTCTGTTACAGAAAGAAGATGAAGGTCACCATTGGGAGGCCGCCGATCTGCCACTACCAAGGCCATTGAATTCTGCTGCTGCAATCGCAACTTGGTTGCACTAACTTCAGGAGCATCCCCATCTGTGTCCACTGCTTTCTTCAATAAAGCTGACTGCAGCTCCCACAAGGTGCACTTAACGATGAAAAATAAAATACGAGTAAAGAATGTGTGAACAACTGCAGTGTATTATAACGCGAATTGGACGAGGAAGCTTTTCACATTAATCTTGCACGACCACCGCGATATCTTTACCTCCAAATATGTTGCAATCGATCACCAATCCAAACTTGATGACTCCCTAACTTGATCCATACCTGGCGCTCAGGAAACTTAGGCATTTCCGCCATGATGTCCACCATAGCTAGTCCGTTGCGACTCAGTGCAAGAAACTCCACCGCTCTCTGTTGCACCTCAGCATCCACTGAATTTTCATATCTGCTCATCAGTTTTTTTAAACAGTTCTATAAGAACAAAAAGAATTGAAGAGGCAATAATAAACAATCTTAAATCACTTTGATGTACCACCACTCCGAAACAATAACATGTTGTCTTCTAATACACAAATTAAACTTGTAGTGGAATAAATAGAGATTGAAGTTTTCAGCACAATAACGAATCAAGAAGAAAGAACGGAAGAAAGAAAGAGAAGAAAAGAAAAATGCAGGAGAAGAAATAGCAGTTAGAAGAGGGGAAAGAAAAAAAAAAAAAAAAAAAAAAAAAAAAAAAAAAAAAAAGCAAGCAAGAAAGAAAGAGATGGGATACAAGAATTTATCGAACTTTTCATTTGTTTATAAGGAAAGGAATAATAAGTCTCGACGAAAGTGACCAAGAGTGGAAATCTTAATGACGAACCTACGCATCTCGAAATAAGCTTTAAGTTACCTTCTAAATGTTGCAGTGGCCTGCTCAAACAGTTCCTGGTTAGGAGGTTGACAGTGCATCAAAACCTTCACACAAGCTGAAAGAAGAATGGCCTTGGTAACAGTTCTGCAATATGGACATTAACAAGTAAGAAGATACGACAGGTTCAGATGCGGTGGGAGTGGATAAATAATTACATTCATCAACTAATGTGACATGGTATTCAGATAACAACTTGAGAAATTATTTTCAATAAACTTGCAGGAAATAAGAAAACTAAAATTGCTCACGTGACTGCTGAAATTTTTTCCTTTATGATATGGAAAATCTCCTTAGAGCTGCAACCAGGTCGCCGAGCTAGAAGATGACTATATTCTCCTAATAAATATCCTGAAACCTATATGCATGAAAGAATTGTTTATGAATTTGAACTTCCAGAACTTATAGCCAGAAACTCTACAAATCTGTACGTGATAATGCATGATATTCGTAGAATAACCAGGCATTGTGTCATTTGAAACAACCATAGCAGATTTGTCTGCAATAGCCAGAAAATCGAAGTGAAAGAAAGTGCAGTGACCAAATGTATCTCTTTCTTTTCTCACACATGTCAAGATTTCAGCATTAAAAACCCAGAACTTCAATTCCAAATGCTTCATCAGAAGAAATTGGTAAATACTGAAGAAACCCGCCCATGGAATGCCATATTCTAAATTGATATTAAATGATAATTTTAGAGGAACAGAAAGCAATACCTTCACCATAGTTTCATGCACAGCAGGCTTATCCAAGTAATTACGTGCCTTCTCAGCAGCATAAGCCTGTGTTTTACATAAAATTTCAAAGAACATTGACACTTAAGAAATCTTCATAATCGTGTTGAATTCCTCAGCCACGACTAATCAAGATACCTCTCATAAATTTAGATAAACTGGAGTGCACAGTACGCTGCTCTCCATAACATGCAAATTAAATGGGTTGCGTTGTTCAATACATAAATACCTGCAGATCGTCATTGTTGGTCACAACCTGGACCACTCGATACCATATATCATCACTAACGAAATCACCAGCTTTGTCAATAAGCCGCAGTACAGCATCCACATACCTGCCACGACAACCACAATGGGGAGCGCACCATAATACTCTACACTAAAAGACTGCAAATGATTATTCAAAATGAGAATGTGATAATAATATCATTTCCAAAAATAAAAAACTCGATCCTGACAGTGGATTTCAAATAACCTAAATAGGCAAATGAATACCCCGGAGGCAGATACCAAAAGCGTGGAACAAAGTCAGCTAAGTTTGAGCTTTTTAACATAGACAGAGGAGTACCAAGACAAATCTGGGGCAAACTTCTCTGACAGAATGGCAGCTTTCAAAGCGAGCTCTTCCCGAATCCCAAAATCAGCAGTTGTCAAATACTGTCACAAAAACGAAGCTGATTGAACAATCAAAAAATAACACTCTTTTCCGTGATAGAGAACAGCAGAATCCAAGCTTTTCATGAAGATGTGTATCATCATGAATAGACATCAAGTGACATCGAGTGGGGGTGGAGACCTGTAAAAGCTCTTCCACAATATTTTTGGCATTGCTGACATCACACATGGCGTATAGCAAGTCCAGAGAGCGCCTCCGAATGCTACACAACTCATATTACTGTCAGAATCTTCAATTTGAATAAAGAAACTAGTTATAGGATTATGTGCTATCGTTCAGCTTCAGACGCTGCATAGAAATGACCCTGTATACAGCAACAACCATTACTATATCCGCCCAACACGTGCTGCGCGACATTTTTCGCCGCACATTGAAATAAATGAATACATAGAAACACATAAAATTACAAATGTGTTTAGTGTAATGAAATTTCGTCCCCCAGCTTACTTATCCTTAGAGGAAGACTCTAAATCCGCTACGGCAACAAGAAAATATGGCCTGATTAACTCACGCAGAGACATCTCCTTTACCTATTATCTGGGTCTTTCAACGATGCAATAATTTGAGCTTGATACTTCCTGATGGTGTCCACCACATCTGCTACTAGTAACATTCTTGTCATGTTTTCCTATATCGATAAAGGGAACCGAACGATGAGCCGCTGATATTTCCAAATCAGGGATATCTCACTTCATAACTTGCAATCATCTCCAGATGATATTTCATATTGTCCAAGATTAATAATTCCGGGAATAGCAGTTAGAAATTCAACACTGAATTTGTCCTCACAAAATTTGTTACGTACCAGACCCAAGTAACGAATATTTGGCTCCCGGACACAGACAAATTTGCCCAGTAACACTATGCACTGAGACATCAAATCCTTTTCGGCATCCAAGTGCATCACCTGGTAAAGAATATGTTCAGTTGAAATATCCGTAATAGAATGTTGTGCGTATATGAAGGACAGCTGCTGCATTAAACTCAACAGCATAACAAGGTGTCCATGACGTAGCACTTGACAGAAAATCGACAACATATGAAAACCTGCTAACCTCTCAGTTCACGTTGTTCCGCTAAAAGAATGAGTGGGACAGAAATCGAGAAAACTCCAGAAACTAGATTTGAAAGCAGCAATCACGCTGGAGACATGCAACATTAAACAGGCAAAAATCGACGTACCAAAGAAAGTGCCTCAAAGAGAACAGCATGAGATGCATTGTTTTTATTAATGTTTTTCACAACATCTGTACGCAACAAGATTGTTTGTAGAACCTGCACAGCAAGAAAAATTTGTGATCCTAAGGAATTACAGAGGCGCAGTCACATTTAAACTGTAACTAACATAAACCTCTACCCAAAACGTGACGCAGAGAGCAATTCAAATCACACATTTAAGTACATCACATTCAATATGCAGAAGTACGCATGAATGAGAACGTACTTCTACAAATACACAAGTTAGAGACAAAGTAAGGTATTCAAGGAATCTGAGTAATCAACTTACATTAAGCAGAGACTTCCTGATGCTAGGATCTTCAATTGAAGGAAAATATTGCAACACTCGCATTGTTTTAACCTATTCCGTTCAGTAACCAAAGTAAAAAAGACTCAAACATCAATACACGCTAATAATATGAACGTTTTAAGCACTTACACGCAGACTTCCCTGGAACCAAAAATCCTTACTGAAAAAATATACAAGACAACCAAGGCGAAGGTCAGTAACCATGACGAAAACAACGCATAAGAAGACTGGACATCAACCTATAGATATGGAAGTAGTGTTGACATTCTAAGAACCGTGGTACAGATGCCAAACCAATAAAGGATCATGATAGAGTGAAATACTGATGTCTAGAAGAAAAGATTAATTAGAACAAATTTGGAAGCACACCTGAAGCCAGGGAGAGGGGATGCCATAATATGTATAATCTTGCGGAACATCTTGACCCCTAGTCAATCGTTCCAGAATTTGCACACACTTCGGTACACAATTCCAGTACGCCTCGGGAGTGTTGGCCACTAACGCCACTAACAAGCTCATGACAGCTATCAAAACCCCAAGGTCTCGTTCGTTCAGCAAATGCGCCATGCATTCCGGCCTGTCAACGAGCTAGAAAAATTAAAATATTCCCCATAAAGACCAGACAATTCAACAGTGTTGACAAAGAACAAGAAAACGGCAGCCTATAGGGCCCAGGGTGCAGATTGAAGCAGATAATAAGTGGGCCGAGTTCAAAAATAAAATTGAATGTTCAGCGCTGTATCCATCGTCAAAGCCGCAGTAACTCAAGTTAAACTCATCACTGAAACGATTGCCACTTACCAGCCATCGGTATTAACTACGTCGGGATTCTTGCGATAGAGGCGAAGCATGCACAGAGCTGCTTTTTTGCGCACAATGGGTCTACATGAGCTCGACATCTGCAACAGAACACCTCCAAACACAAAGTAAGCACTGTTTGTTGTTACCTTTTCCTTGTACGAATTATAATCCTGTCAACATCCGTTCTCGGTTAATAGCTTTCTTCTGGAATTCCACATAATTTTATACTAACCTGATTTGCTTTGGTTCTTTGCTTGGAACAAGCGCCATCCTTAATAGGAAAAATCACGCACACAACTATGCACTTGAATGCTAACAAACCTACACCGTAGAACTGACATGACAGCTGCTGCTGAAGGATTCCATTCATCAACCATATCCAGCACGTGAAGCAAATTTGCACCGTTTCAGTAAAAAGCATCACCATACAACAGAAATAAATAAAGAAACTTCATGAACTATTTACTCTTACCAGCAACTTCTGTACATCTGGAGCCAGGGATTCTGAAAACTCCCTACCACCAATATTACCCACCTGATTATCAAATGTCACAATCTTGTCAAGAATGATAGTCACATAGAAACTAGTAAAATTTTCAGCATGGACGGACTTTGAGATTCTTCCTCAGAAAATATATTCCAATAATTAGTTAAAAATAATTCGTAAATCTTTATAAATACGACATGTAAAACTTCCAAAATTTAACAATCAGGAGTACAGAAGTTATTAGCTTAATTTTCAGCACAACTGCTTTAGGCAGCAACTTAGTTCTTAGCCAGTCCGAAGCGAGAATTATTTTCTCAAATGGAAACACGCAGAACTAAAAGAATAAACCTGACCACACAATCCTAGCCAAGTAATTCCAAAATGATGATATTGAAAAGGTACTGCACAACAAAGAGTAACATCAATCACAGATTGCACACCTGTTCTGCCAAAGACAAGTAGGGCAAAATGTATTGAACAAGGAAATATGGAACCCAACGAAAGAAAATAAATGAATTGTTTAATCCCAGAAAGAGAGTAGGGAATTTGTATTTTCCTATATGATACGTGGACGACGTTAAGAACAACAGAACCGAAATCGCACAAATATCACCTCCCTATATAACGTAATTCTTTTATTATTGCTTCGCAGGTAAAGAACACAATCTACAACGAAGACCAAAACGTGGTTCAAATCTTTACGTGTTAAATAAGTACTAACATCCTGCGAAGAGGTATGTCAACAGAAAAAAAGCATGGAAAATGTACCATTGTTAAGGCGAGACATCGGAAGGTCTCATTTCGCCCAACGATGTCGTTACGAACAGTGTTGATGACCAATTGCAAAAAATTGTGGTTTTCATTGAGGAGACAAGATGTCACAATGTAGCCAACCTGGGTATCATGATTTCCTCATTAAAAGGTATTCCAACCATTTCACAACATGGAGCGAGCTATGAACCTCACGTATCTTCATAAACTAGCAATGTCAGGTATAATCAACGATGACAAGTCCCGTAATAGTCAAGCAGAGCTGTATATTCTGCCAAACCAGTGACAAATACAACAGTGGAACACAAGACGACTACACATAATGTTTTAAAAAGCGTATATACCTGCTTTTCTGCATATTTTGGAGCTGAAATGAGTGCCATTGTTTCCATGTGACCGAAATCAACATCGTACCCAAGCATGTATATGTACAGTATCTTCCAGACATATTTCTTTTTCTCGTAAACAGACAAGCCCTGGAAGCACGGATTGCCACAAAATCAAATCTCCGGGTAGAATCCTACTTCAACGATCGAAACCCTGAGACTGGATGCCTTAAGGATATCCTCTTCGACAACTTTGAATTGGGTCTGAGTTCGAAAACCCAGCATCTGCAGAAAAGTGGAAACCAAAACCATGATAGAGGAGATAGTAGAACGTTCACCGCATCTATCTATATCGGTCTGATTCGCTGAGGAACTGAGCCATGAAATCTGCATTGCATTAACGTTTGACTTCTATAACAGAAACTGATTGAGACGTCCTAATCCTTCTGTAAAAACAAATATACGTGAAAAGAGCCTGCATTTGATAATTCTATGACGTCGCAAGATCAAACAGATCATGAAATGATAAAAACGTCAGAAGGATTGAAGGACAAAGGCAAGTGAGAATTGAAGTAGGAGAAGAATAGAACGGAATACAACTGACACTTTATCCTTTGAATCTCGGATTCTTCATTTTCATGCTTTTCAACAATCAACACATATACGACGATTGAAAGTGGTCCATAAACTAAGAGAGACAATTTTTTTCCCGGCTAGACATTTTCCAAACGATCCTAACCAATACAAGCTTTGAGTAGCTAAAACTCAACAGAAGAACACACGACCTACATTCTTGAATGCTCAAAACCCCGCTGTAATTGGCGATGCTTGCATAGTCACCAATCAAGCCTTCTCACTAACACGTAACGATTCCAACTCTACCTAGGGCTCTCATTCCATCACCAACAATACTCTCCTCAATTCAAACAAAATCCAGAGACAATAAACCCTACGCGACACTACAATGACAAACAATCTCCACAAAATTACTATCTACCGCAGTTAACTATTGCAAGGTACCCGCTCGTTCTTGAAGCGCGTCCGAATGTTAGCAAGCTCCTTGTCAACACGCACCCGCTCCTGTTCCTTATTCTGACAATTCCGCACGTCGCTGATAAACACAGAGAGTCCTCTCATCCCCGAGAGCGCCATCGCCGATCACCTCCCTTCTCGCCCCCTGCCAGCTCTTCCGTCAATCCCCGCTAAACCTCCGAGCCTCCAATTTCGTTCCGGGATTCCAAAATCATACCACCGCTCCCGGGCTTCTTCATCGCTCCAACTCGCCAACACTCGCGAATCCGCGACGTTAACTTCTCAAATTGCTGCGAAGTTTGACACGGTTGTGTAGCTCGCGACGCAACCGATTGAATCTGAATACTATTCAACGTCATGCGAGTCCCGTCGCGACGCGCAACTTTGAGCAATCTGGCAAGTCCACGGGGTCTCCTCCGCCTTCACCGATCACGACAAAGGACTTTCCATGAGCAAAATCCCCTGCGGCACGTGGTTTGAATCCATTGCAGCCATTCCGGCGCCATTCCTTCGTCTGCCTCGGTTCCTGGATTCTCATCCCTGGGTCAGAGTAACCGAAATAATCCACTTCCTGGATGATGTTTTTGAACGACATCGTCGTCACTTGTGCTGACCTGGCGGCAATGAAGGGGTTTCGCCAATCCAGAATTGACCTCGATTTCTCGTATTAGGAGGTGACACGTGGATGATAATGGTGAGGAGGGGTACAGTCAGCGGAGACTCTCTCAAACTTGTGTGAACACGGTACTTTACAGTGAGATTCATATAATCTTTTCTATTTCTTAAGGCATTTTGAGACCATTGTGTGTGTATTTGTGTGTGTGTGTGTGTTTTTTTTTTTTTTTTTTTTTTTTTTTTTTTTAATTCAACCAAGGTTTTTGCAAACTTTACTGTTGAGCCCAATCTATTTTAAGCTAGCAATGTGGCTAAAGTTTTATTTCATATTTATTTGAAGATAGACTAAACTTGCAAGGACACTATTTACTATATATAAGCACGAGGAAAACCATAATAAGAAAATTCAACTGATTAAGAGGAAAACTTGTGGTATACCTTATAGCTTTATTTTTTTATATTTTACGTTGTACAATTCATAATATGAATTTTACAAAACATATCAAATGGTTTGTGCTGATAAAAGTTTTAACATTAGTATTTTAAATATTTAGAAAAACATAATTGAATAATTAACTCATTTTTAAGCCATCAACTCCTTATATCTTTATAAGTACAAATATAGACTATATCAAAAGAAAATAGATGTTAAACAAGATTTAAATAAAATATTGATACTTTGTTCCACGATTTAATTTTCAATTCTTAACCTTTTAGTTTAATTTTGTAATGATTTTTTTGAAAGCTTCAAAGAATCTATTTCTTTTATTTTAGTTTTGATTTCATTAGGTGATATATAATTGAAAGTAATTCTTTGCTTATAAACAAGATTACTTACTATTTTATATACATGAAACTTTAAACCACAATAATTAATATCAAATATGGTCATCAAAGACATAATCAAAATCATATGCACTCAACATCAACAAATATAACTTTAACAAACAACCTTCAAGATAGTTGAGGCCCTTGTATATTTTATTCTTCAAAAAAAAAAAAACAATTTCTAAAGCATAAGTAGACATATTATTATTAATTAGTAGAATATTTTAAAAACTTAAAAAATTATAATTTATGAATTTCAAATATATTTTTTGTATTTTTAAATAGAATATTCTTATATTAAAATTATAAATTCAAATTATTTAGTTTAAAATTAGTAATCCTAAATTAATTATATTTTAAATTATATATATTATATATATTTAAATCTATATTTTAAAAATAATTTTAAATAATAATATAAAAATACACACACACACACACACACACACATATATATATATATATATATATATTTATTGATTGAAAATAGATGTATCATTAATATTAATAAAAAAAAGTTCTAATACATTAAAAATTATTTATATAATTTATTATAAGATTTTAGATATATTTTTAAAGTATGTAGGTGATAAATTAAAGAAAAATTGTAGTTTTAAAACAAAATAAGATGTAGATGACACAAAAGTTAGATTTTTAAAAATAACTATGTATAACTATTTATAGCATATACAAATGCAAATATGAAATAGTCTTTGAGATGTGGAAGTTAGTTGAGATTTATAAGGCATATAGAATAAATATAGTATTATTCCTTAATTTTTAAATAATATTTTTAAAAAAATAGAATTCTTAAAACAAAATCATAACAATATTTTTGATATTTCAAATAACATATCGATGCTAATAATAAAAAATACAAATTTAAAATAAAATGAAAGATTTGTAGGTAAAAGAAATATTAAAAATATAATTTAAGATTTGAATGTGTTTATTTATTATCTTATTATATAAATTTATGTAATAAGATAATAAATAAACACATATGTAAATCTTATTACATAAATTTATTACTATACACATATTTATTTATTATACCAATGGAAAAAAATTGATGTATTATTTACAGAAATTATGCATAATATAATACAAACAAGAACTTTATTTCCACATTTTTAGTTAGTTTTCATAGATTTTTTTAAAAATAAAAATGTATCCAACAGATGATAGAAAAAATAACAACCCATATAAAAACAAGTTTGTTATTTTATTACTATTTGATAAAAATATAAAATATTATATATATATATATATATATATATATATATCGTTGCAATTATCTTGAAAAAAATACGAAATTTTTCAATAAATTTGTAAACTATTGTTAGTAGAAATATAAGTTAAAACATATGTAGATTTATTTTGGATAGGAGAAATTTTGATTTGGTTATTTCGTCAAAACATCTGTTTTGTTTTTAAAAAATTAAATGATAAATTCCCTTTACATGTATTTATTAAATGACAGAAAATTATTACATTTTGTTTGTCTCTTATAAGTTTAAATCTAAAAAAATGATATAAAATTACTTTACAACATTTTTTTTTTTTTTTTTTTTTTTAATTTGCAAAAAGAATTATTTATTTTTTTATAATATTTTTTACAAAGGTAATCATGGATATCTTAGCAATAATCTTTAAAATTTATTTAACTCTCAATTTTAAAATAAGGAATATAATTTTCTTAAATAGAATAGCATAAGTTTTATTAGAGACATTTGAGATTATTATTAGTGGTTAGATTAGTGATTGATTAACAATTCTTAGGTACTAAAGAACTTGTTTCAGTATAAATAATCTTAGTGCCCACAGGTCAAGTAGTTCTATAATATTTGAAATCTTTTCTTGAAGACAATGATTTCTTTAATAAATATATTTAGGAATAAAAAATTAATTAATAATTTAAATTTCATATTATTAGTTAAATTATTATAAAAAATAAGTAATTTTTTTAAATATATATATATATATATATATATAGGTAAAAGGAAGCATATCAAAAGAATTAAAAAAATTACGAAACATACAATTTGTTCAAAATTAGTGATTAAAAAGCAAATAGGAGAAAATCTTACAAGAGTGTACATGAAGGTATATATATATATCATAAATAAATAAATAAATAGTATGTATATAAAAATATGTATATCAGTTGGAAATTTAGATATGGTGGTGCAAATATGCATAATTTTATATTTTATAAGAAATTGAAAAAATAAGTTTTTTTAATTGTCATTAATACAGGAAAAGAAAAGAAAAAAAAAGTAAAATTAAAAACATATGTTCACCACTATTTGAAATTTTAAAAAAGATCTACACATATGTGAAGCAAAATTTGGGATTATGTGTAATTCAACTATTTCATAACAGGGAGCTTACTTGCAACTTCGTGAGTAGTACCTGAGTAGGAGTTATTCAACAAGACTTTGAAACAATTCTTTTTGAAGTTTAAGCAATTGTTGGAATGCAGATCAAGTACAATATTTATTACTGATTTAGGCCTTAAAATCAAGTCGAACAAACAAGTTTCCTCTGAAGACCCAAGGAACGAAGTTGAAGCAGCTAAATGTGATTTGTAGAAGATGTAGGATGCACATCAAGAAGAGATCCATTCGGTGAGGACGAGGCATAGACCCAGTTTAGGGATGGAAGTGCAAAGTAACAGAGGCTTGAGGAGTGTTTTGCAGCTTAAAGAATGTGTGAGCTTCTTGGAGTTATGGAGCTTCTGCCTCTTCTCACCTAGTTTATAATACATGCTACTGCCGATTCAGTGGTGCTGGAGCCTTGGATGATTGAACAACCTGCTTTGGTAATAGACATAGGAGTGCTCGGATTACATCTAGCTTACTCCTTAAACGTAATCACTCTCTTTGGAGAACAACGATGGTAACTCACGTGGATGTCAGATAAAATATGATAGTTTCTTTGTTGAAGCAGATATTGCAAGCAGGCAGGTGCAAGGAAATTTATGGGAGGAATATCCCGCAGCACAGTTTTTAGTGTACATCACACGAATTTAAAATTAGTCATTGATGTGTTGTTATTTATGTGAAAGGTTTTCCCGATCACAAACCGCTAGCAAAATATGGAGTGTTAAAGGATTACAAAGCAGTTGTGTGGGTTGTCCCTGATTGATGATGCTTTTTAGCACCCAAGGCTGTGTGGAATTTTGGATCACATATAGCAGTGAATAGATTGATTTAGGATGGTGGTGTCTCTAGAGAAAAAAGCTGAGGCTGACAATCAGACAAATAATTGCAAAACCTCACCGCGTCATATCATGGAAAGAGGATCTTGGTCGTGAACATATTACTTTTCTACCGAGAGTTGTATTCTTCAAAAACTAGGACAAGGTCAGGATATAGATTGGAAGAAAAATCCTTCTAGCAGATGATCTGCTTGCTGGGTTAACATCTTCAGCGATTGGTGGAAGAAATGACGAACAATATTTCAGAATCATTATCAGGTGGTGAGCAACGGTCAACGAACGGACAGGCAATTGGGAACCACAAGGAACTAGTTATTACCTGGGTGTACAAAATTCTTCAGGTTTGCAGGAGGCTGAGGAGAGGATGAAAATCAAGTCATCTTTTTGCAAGTTATCACTCCACCTGAAGCAGTTCAAGTACATCGATCTGTTGGGCGTTACAAAAAAACAGTCGTAATGTGTAATATTCCTACTGGAACCAAAGTGTGCAACACATAATACAATACACCTGTGTCGGAGGTAGAGTACTCATTGTTTGCTGTGGTGGTGCATGTTGGGAGTGTATCAAATCATAGTCATTAGGTGAGTCTGGTAAAAGGTCACAACCACTAGCATTTTGTTTTTCAATTATAAGAATGTGGAGATCATTGACGAGTCCAAAGTACGGACATTATTTGAATCCACTAAAGAAAACTTCAATAATACAGATTAAAGATATATTGTGTTCTAAGAGAGTTTGAGCAGAGCCTAGCCCGTATTCGCGATGTCGACCCCGACAGTAATGATAGAGGAGATCAGCAAGGTAAGCGTGGAGAAGTCCGCTGGTCTGGTGAATCTAGTTAAGAGATTGCGCAGGGAGGCGTGGTGCCAGGGAAGATGGGCGAATTTCTGGCGTGCGTGGAAGTAGAGCGAGGAAAGTCGGAGACAGCATTTGACTAGATCTAGATCCAGAATTGTCGGCCACCATCGGTGCAGAGGAAATCAACTTCAGGTTGTTGATGTAGCGGCGAGTAGGGAAATATATGAGGTGAGTGAGTAAGTAAGTAAGGAAGCCAAATTGCACAAGTTAGTGTTAATGCCAAGGAGCCAAATGTTGTTGAGGAAATTCATGGAATTGACAATCTGATACATGTTCGAGCTTGACGTCGAGCCATTCAACAGCATTAGGTCCAGTTACTGAGGAACTGGGAAACCTCTTGTATGGGTAGATTTTTTTTCTAACGAGCAATAAATCTCTTGAGCATGACTCAACATCAATAAGAACTCACTGCTCAGCCTCATCTGCTTAGTGCTGCAAGCTAGAGACGAATATAGCTATTTATTTATTATTGTTAAGATATATATATATATATATATATATATATATATTTTATTTATTTTTTATTTTTATTGAGGTTGTAATCATTGTTGGAAGTTGTTAGATTGGTGTCTTTATTGTCTAGATTCATAAGACAAGTCTTCAAAACATTAGATTATTTAAAGTTGTAAGAAATTAGTCAATAAGTAACAATTTTTTTTTGTTATAGAATTAAATCTAGTTTTTATCTACATGATGTAATACAAATAAAAACCACCTCTTGTCATGGACACAGAAATACAGACTCGAGATCTAACAAGAAGTTCAAGAAGAACTGGCAAGAACTAGATTAATCAGATGAGAATAACACCAGAGAGGTGAGCTAGAGCTCCAAGAGATGTGTTGTCGAGACTGAAGAACTCTTCAGCCTCGATTCCAATATATACTCCTATTTAGGAAGCTTCTCAAGTAACTTCTACTAACTAGGAAGCTTCTAGAAGGTTCCAGAGACTTGCTTCTAGAAGGTTCTAGAAACTTATCTCTAGAAGGTTCTAAGGATTATGTCCCTAACATCACCCCCTCCTTTAGCTTCGAGGTCTCTGAGAAGCAATGTTGTTGTTAATCAGTACCAATGCAAGAAAATGAAGATTTGTCACATAAAGTCTACTATGAACTCCAACTGTTGTTCGCGAGGTAAGTGGTTCATCGGCCCTTGAAGCCAACGGTAGTGGCCTACTCCTTCAACTTCTGACCAAGCATTAACTTCCGTGTCCTCATTATGAAATTGTCCTGCAAACACGCCTTCTGGCTCACCATCGTAACCAAGCTCGGACTCAAATACAATCACCAGTGATCGGTTACTCAGTATCCTCCGTCGTCGTCGTGGTGTAGGCGGTTCTTCATCTCGGGGTCGCCTTCCTGAGCTAGTCGGTTGAGATAATCTGACTGGCATAGTATCTATCTCTTGGCTATCCATATCAGAAGATCAAACTATGGCTACTGAAAAAATCCTATTTTATCTTGGAGAAAATAACTACATCAACTATGAATTTTGGTGGTGCTCTCATCCTTTCTTATATTCTTGGATGAGCAAGCTTCAGAAGGAAGCTATCGTCGAATCAACTTAGGTTTATGAGGATGTTGTTGATGAAACTCCTGTACCTTTTGTGGCGCATTGGCGAGATTTTCAGCTGGCTCCCACATTTGCTCATTAATGTCATAGCCGCACCAATGAACAAGATACTCCAACTTGCCCCACCTTCGCCGTGAATCCAGTACCTTTTCAACCTCGTATTCCTCGTGGTTCTCGATCTCAATACTAGGTGGTAGACATTGTACTCTTCCAGGAAAAGACGACTCTCGATAAGGCTCTAACAGAGAGACATGAAAGACTGGATGTACCTTCATAGAAGCCAGTAATTCCAGACGGTACGCCACTGGATTGATTTGCTTCTGGATGATAAATGGTCCCAATCTTCGATAGTCCAACTTATCACATGGTCGCTTGGTCTTGATATTCCATTAAAGAAGCCATGCTTTATCTCCAATTTTGAAAGTAGGTGCTTGATTCCGAAATCTATCTGCAGACGCCTTGTAGGATTCTTGAGCGGATTGTAATTGAAGCTTCAACATATTTTGAAGCTCTGATAGTTGTTTCACAAATCCTTCAACTGCTGGATTGTTATTTGTTGACGGACTCAATAAATCAAGCTTCGGATGATACCCATAGTTGAAAAAGAATGGTGTGTATTGAGTCGACGCATGGAGGGTGTTGTTATATGCAAACTCGGCTAGTGACAGATATGTGGTTCAATCGTCTTGCTGATAGTTGATGCTACATCATAAATATTGTTCCAAGACTTAGTTCACCCGTTCCGTTTGGCCGTCATTTTGAGGATGAAAAGCCGAAGAAAGCTTGATATCCACCTTCAGTATCTCAAAGAGAGATCTCCAAAACTTTGATACGAACTGGGTTTCTCGATCTAATATGATATCATCTGGTAGTCCATGATATCAATACACATTATCGAGAAAGAGCCTTGCTGTGACTTCACTGGATGATGTCTTCTTGCAAGGAACAAAGTGTGCCATCTTTGTAAGCCGATCTACCACGACAAAGATGTTGTCAAATGAATTCGATGATGGAAGGTCCGTGATGAAGTCCATGGAAACTGAAGACCATGGTCGATATGGAATCGGCAATGGCTGTAGGAGTCCATAAACGCAATGCCGAGGATTCTTGGATCTTGAACAGATGTCACAAGAGAAGACAAAATCTTTCACATCCTTCCACATTTGGGGCCACCAAAAATCTTGAGAAATAAGCTCCAAGGTCTTATTGAATCCAAAATGTCCTGCAAGTGGAAAATCGTGGCAAGATTGAAGAACTCGGAGTCGTGGTGGTCCTTTTGGGATATACAACTGCTTGTTAAAGTATAAAAGATCTCTATCCACCTTGAATTTGTCGTCATTGGCACGTTGCTTGATATCAATGGCTACTGAATCTTTAATGGTCGCGGCACGTACCTGATTCAAGAAGTCAGCATCAATTGGCACAATAGTAGCGTAAAGCCAAAATTGCTCTGGCTTCAACAACGTCATACATTGTTGATCAAACGTTGCTTCTCCAGCCTTTGGTACAAGATACGATCTCCTCGATAAGGCATTAGATAGTTCTTGTTGCTTTTCAGGTCGATAAGTGATAACAAAATCGAACCTAGATAGCAACATACTCCATCGAGCTTGATGTCGATTTAGAACTTGAGCCGACATGAAATACTCCAAATTCTTGTGATCTGTGTATACGGTCACTGGGTGTACAGCTCCTTCAAGAAAATGACGCCATTCTTGGAAAGAATCCACTATAACAAGAAGTTTCTTATCATGGATCTCATAATTGATTTCAGCAACAAAGAACTTTCGAGAATAGAATGCAACTGGATGGAGCTTCTTGTCTTCTCCCATTTGTGAAAGTACAGCTCCTAAAGCAAAATCCAAAGCATTAGTTTCTAAATAAAAGGCTTTTGTAAAGTCTGGATGTACCAAGATTGGAGCCATAGTAAATGCGATTTTTAGGTCTTGAAATGCCTTCTCTGCTAAAGGTCTCCATTCCAGCTTATCCTTGCATGTCAACCGAGTGAGAAGAGCAGCAACTTGAGAATAATTCTTGATGAAGATTCGATAGAAGTTGGCAAAGCCAAGAAAGCATTGTACGTCTCTCACTATCTTTGGAACCTCCCAGGACACGATTGCTTCCACCTTATTGGGATCCATCTTCAAGCCTTTCGTAGTCGCAACGAACGTCAAAAATTCCATCTCTATTTGGTGAAATAAACACTTCTCCAACTTGGCATATAGTCCTCACTCATGTAGTTTCTCGAAGATCAAATGAACGTGCTTTTCATGCTCTTCCTCATTTTTGGAGAATATCAGAATATCATCTAAATAGATGACAACAAAATTGTCAAGGTACTCTCAGAAAATATCATTCATCATATGTTGAAAGATCGCTGGAGCATTGGTAAGACCAAAGGGCATGACATTATACTCAAAATGGCCATACCTTGTACTGAACGCTGTCTTCCACTCATCTCCTTCTTTGATTCGTACGAAGTTGTAAGCTTCCCTTAGATCAATTTTTGTAAAAATCCTTGCACATCCAAGTTGTTCAAAGAGACTAGAAATCAAGGATAATGGGTAATGATTCTTCTTTGTTACCTTGTTGAGGCCTCGATAGTCCACGCACATCCGCAATGAGACATCTTTCTTCTTCACAAATAAGATGGGTGCTCCAGCTAACGATTTTGAATGACGGATGAAGTTCTTGGCTAGATTCTCGTCGATGTACTTTCGCAACTCCGCCAACTCCGTCTGCGATAGATTGTAGATTAGGCCAAAAGGCGGTTGTGCTCCTTCCTGTAAGTCTATGGCGCAATCATATGGTCTGTGTTCCGGTAGCATGTCCGCATTTTTCTTTTGAAACACGTCTTTAAAATCCTTATATTGCTCCGGTATACTTGTTGTCGAGATCTTCTCCCCGGTAGTTGGAGCTGCATAAATGACAAACGGTGTGCCTTCCTTAGACGATCTTATAAACGTTCTTGCTCCAATAAATAAGGATTTCTCTATTCGGGGTTTTCTACTAGGCTTGCTCTTAGGTGGTTTTGTGGGAAAGGTCATCTTCTGTAACTTCCAATCTATGGATGGGTTATGCTTTTCTAACCAAAAAAGACCAAGAATAGCAGGATTTGATGGGGTTCTAATAATATTGAAAATAATATGACTACTATGGCCCTTAAACGTCACTTCTATAGGTTCTGATTTATGGGTGACACTACCAGAGAATAAAGATCGCCCATCTATGACCTTAACTTGAATAGGTTTGGATTTTTGTACTAAAGGGATCTTATGATGCTTTACAAATTCTTCGTCTAAGAAACAAGCAAATCCTCTAGGATCTAATAATGCTAAGGTTCTCAGTTTCTGAGGGCCAATAAGTAAAGGAATTGTAAAACAAAGGGTAGGTTGAACTGAAAGAAAGAAACCTAGTTGTTGTTGCAATGTTTCACTATCCAGCCGCATGGTTCCTATTGTGGCTGGGCATCCTCGTTTTCCTGAATAAACACGCCCCTAGTCCTGACAATATGTCGATTTTGCTTTTTGGGACAGTTTCCAACTTTGTGGCCTTCTTCACCACAATACAAGCATAGACCTTCCTCCATACGCCGCTTTTTTTCTTCTAGAGTAAGGAATTTGACATGTACCACATCAATTTGCATATCTTCTATCTCTGAATGTGAATTCACGATGCTTGCCTATATAGTTGGGGCGTGGCAAACCGTATATTGTCTTGAACGTTTGTTGGCCTTGGCGGCGTTGGAATAGGTGGTTATCGTACTTCACAGCTTGGCTAATAGCTTCGTTGAGCGTTTGTGGATCAGGAAGAGTTAACAGCAAATCCTTCACATCATCCTTTAAATCCCAATAGAATTGACTCATCAACGCTTCTTCGTCCCAATTGATGTCGCATGCTAATTGCCTGAAGTCCGATGCATAGACTGATGAAGAGCGCATCCCTTGTCGTAGTGACCAGATCTTTGTTGTAGCCCATCGAACCTTGTCGTGTTCACCAAATGCTTCTGCAAATGCCTCCAAAAAGGTTTCAAAGTTGTTTAGTATGGACGATCATTTCTCAAACAAAGGAGCAAACCATGATAGAGCTTGTCCTGTAAGTAAGGTTCCAACAAGCCCAACACGCGACTCCTCCGTTAGATAGCGTTCGGGCTGTAAAACTGTTATCAACCTGATTTGGTTCACGAATCCTCGAAACTTGGAACGCATACCATCAAACTTGTCCGGAAGGCTAACTCGGGACTCCTTATGTTGTAGAACTAGCGGTGCTTGTCAAACCTGAGGCAAAGTTGCTTCTCCAAGTACAGAAGTTTGAGGCTAGTACAACCTAGATTGTACCATGCCAGATGCTCCATCATTATAAAGCCTTGCCACGACTCCTTCAATCTTTGCAGTTCTTTGCGTTAACGTAGCGAGGGCATTCATGATAGCATCTAACTTGGACTCCGAACTTTCTGTCATACTAATGTCTTGGCCCCCGGCCATTCTAAGAGAAGGACAGAAATGACTCTACAAGAAGATAATATTGGTTTAGAAGAGGGTACTCCGCAACCTCTAAAATGGCTTAAGAGCTTCAAGAAAAGGGATAATCCACTCTCTCCAAGAAGAATAAGACTCCAATATTGTAACAAAAAAAGTATCAATTTAGAGGAGGGTAATCCGCAACCTCTAAAATGCTAGTACACTTCCAAGCAGAGGGGTAATCCACACTCTAATAAAGAAGAAACTAGCTCTGATATCTGAGGTGAGTGAAGTCTCGACAAACTGTCACGGACATGGAAATACAGACTCGAGATCTAACAAGAAGTTCAAGAAGAACTGGCAAGAACTAGATTAATCAGATGAGAACAACACCAGAGAGGTGAGCTAGAGCTCCAAGAGATGTGTTGTCAAGATTGAAGAACTCTTCAACCTCGATTCCAATATATACTCCTATTTAGGAAGCTTTTCAAGCAACTTCTACCAACTAGGAAGCTTCTAGAAGGTTCCAGAGACTTGCTTCTAGAAGGTTCTAGAAACCTATCTCTAGAAGGTTCTAAGGACTATGTCCCTAACATCTTCTGCTAACTAAGAAGCTTCTAGAAGGTTCCAGAGACTTGCTTCTAGAAGGTTCTAGAAACTTGTCTCTAGAAGGTTCTAAGGATTATGTCCCTAACACCTCTTAAGTCTCACCATTTTTTTTTTTTTTTTTTTTTTTTTTTTTTTTTTCTTTCTTTAATATTTATATGTCTATGTAATAGAATTAAGTATGAAATAAAAAAAATCCAAAAGACTAGCAAGGTTTAGAGAAAAAGAAGGTTGCATATTACTTAGTTAGTGATACTTGTCTTTTTTAATTTGGGATTATTTTGCTTCATTTCAATATAATTGACTTTGATACTATTTATATTAAATACATTAATTCTACTTGCAATTAATCTTATACATTACGTTGTTGAATAAATGAATTAATCTTCTAAAAAAGTTTGATGGCACATGCTCACAATTCTAAGGATTTATTAACCAAATTTGATTAGTAACTTTTCTACAACTTCAACAATATTCAACAAAAGAGCCTCAAGTTGGTTTAGTTGGAACCTTAGTCATAACATAAGCTTTATCTTGATTTTCTCTTTTATTTGAGAAGAAATCTTTAATCTTGAGCAACTTTTAAGCTTTCTTAGAAGTATTTGCAGAGGCATTTGAAGAACTTGACAAGGCTCAATAGACAACAACAAGGTCTATACTTATATTGTAGTAAAGAAGATCTCAAATCTATGAATTGTTTGAAGAAACAATATACAATTAAACTAGGAGTATGATTGTTCAAGAAAATGAAGACGTCCAACCACAATAGGAATCATATGGCTCAACATTGCAACATCTGAAATTCAGTAAGGTTCTTCTTTTTTTATCCAACTTACTTATTGATTTATTATATCTTTATTTCTTAGTCCACAAAAACTTCAAACAAATGCTTTATTAGATTCAAGAGCATGTGCTTGTTTTTTAGATGAGGATTTTTCTAAACTTCATAAAATTCCTCTAATATAGAAGTCAAAACATGTATATATAAAAATAATAATTGATTGATTTTTATTTTTAGATAATATTATTCATGAAACCATACTGCTAGAAATATCATTTGAGAGCCATAGTAGCAAAATAATATTTAATATTATTAAAACTCCATCCAATCTTATCATTCTAGGACTTTAATGGTTAGAAAGATATAATCTACATATAGATTGGAGGTGTCATCAAATTGAATTTCCTATAAAATCTTTTTAGGAAAAATCTATTAAAAAGTCATCAACAACAAAGCCTTTATTTTTGGAAGCAAGAGCTTTTATAAAGATGGTTAAGAAAGAAATATCATTTGTTAGTTATACAATTCCAAGTTGTGAAGAAGCAAGCTTGCTAGTAGCTATCTTAGAGCAATATAAGGAGTTTTAAGATGTCTTCAAAAATAAGAATATTGACATATTGCCGAAGCATCAACCATATGATTGTGCTAGTGATCTTTAAAAACAGACTCAACTATCAAATGGCCCAATCTACAACCTATTACAAAACAAGCTTTTGGCATTGAAGGATTACATTAATAAAAATCTTGCAAAGAATTTTATTTGGCATTTTAAATCTCTAATATGTACACCAATATTTTTTGTGAAGATAAAAGATAGATCTTTGCAAATGTATATTGATTATCACAGCTTCAATAAAATAATGAAGAAAAATTGTTATCCATTACCATTGATATTAGAGATTTTAGAAAAACTCAATCAAGCTAAGATCTACACCAAAATAGATCTTTATAGAGTGTATAATTTGGTATAGATTAAAGAAAGAGATGAATAGACAATAATAGTTTAGACAAAGTACAAACATTTTGAATATAATATCATGTCTTTTGGATTGACAAATGCTCCAACTACATTCTAACATTTGATGAATTTTGTTTTTTGAAAATTCTAGGAACAAGTTTGTTATTTGCTATCTTCATGATATCTTAATCTATTCCAAGATTTATGAAGAACATAAAGAACATGTACAATTAATCTTGTAAAAGTTATAAGATACAGATTTATATGCCAAATTAAAAAAATATATATTTTATTAGCCAAAATTAGAATTTTTTGGATATATTATATCCAATAAAGGCTTATTGATGGATCCAAAGAAAATTTAAATTCTAATGGAATAGGCAACTTCAAAGACAATATGAAATATATAATATTTCTTTAGATTTGTTAATTTGTAAAGGATATTTATAAAGAATTACTTTCAAGTTGCCACTCCTTTTATTCAATTGATATCCAAAGATGAATTGAAATAGAGACCTCAATTATAAAGACTTTTTAAGATTTGAAGATAACTTTTACTAAAATTTTAATCTTATTATATTCAAATTTTACAAAGGCATACTATTTAGAGACTAATTCTTTCGACTTTGTATTAGGAGCTATATCATCACCAATGGATAATGATAGAAAGCTTCTTCCAAATAGATTCTATTTTAAAAAAATTTCAATTATAGAAATCATTTATGAGATTCATAATAAAGAACTTCTTGCAATTTTAGACTTTTTCTAAGAATGGCATCACTTGTTAGAAAGCACTATACATCCAATGGTTGTATATATAGATTACAAAAATTTGGAGTATTTTATGTCAACTTCGATATAAAATTTCTACTAAACTCGTTAGAATATGTGATTATATATTCATCAAGAAAGCAAGAAGGACCATCAAATACTTTAGTAAAGAGATCATATCTTACTCCAAAGGCTGAAGAAGCAAAATTTGATTACCAATAAACTACTCTTTTGAAGTCAAAACAATTATGCCTATGTTCTACTTCTATGGTTATACCTATCGATTTAATTTATTTTGAATAGATTTGTACAATGTCAGCTATAAATTCATTATTTTGTAATATCAAGTAGTATCATGACAATAATAAGTTCAAGTTTACGGATGATATTTTTTATTTTGAAGATCATTTATATATTCTAAAAAGACCAATACGATTTTGTGTCCTTCAATTTTATCATGATATTTCAGCTACAAGATATTTTAGGATTTAATGAAATATTAGAGCTTATCTCTTTAGATTTTTAATAGTCTTAAATGTGAAAGATTGTGAAGGACTTTATCTTCTTGTGTGACATTTATTTAAGATCTAAGATTTTCCAACATCGTCTTTATGGACTTCTATAACTACTACCAATCTCAAAGCAACCATAGTCTTGAATATCAATGGATTTTATCATTGACTTACTACCATTAGTTATATTTGAAGCTGTTTACATTGTTGTGGATTAACTTACAAAGATAGCACATTTTGTTCTATACAAAAAGATAATTTTTGGAGAAGAAACAGTAAGGCTCTTTCTTGGTAATATATATCAATATCATGGCTATGTAATGACATCATTTTTGATCAAAGATCTCAATTTATATCAAAGTTTTGGAAATCTTTTTTTGAGATATTAAAGGTGAATATTAAACTTTCTTTTATCTTTCACCCTTAAAAAATAGTCAAACAAAATAAGTTAGTTAAGTTTTAGAACAATATTTAAAATATACTATCAATTATCAATAAGATGATTGGACCTTGTATTTATCTTTAGTAAAGTTTTTTTATAATAATATTTTTTATGGTTCAATTCAATAAATACCATTTTAAGCCAATTATAGTTAGTATCTAAAGCTTGATTTATTAGATACATCAAAAGATGAAAATCCAATAATTGAAGATCTTACAAAATAATTCTCATAGCTTCAAACAACTTTGAAACTCTATTTACGAGTAGCTCAAGATTCTTATAAGGCATCTTTAGAAAATTTAAAAAAAAATTCTTTGCTTTTTAAGTTGAAGATAAAGTATGGCTTCTTTGATAAAATATTAAAATCAATCAACTTTGCAAAAATTTGGACCATCAAAGAATAAAGTTATTTTGTATTCAAAAGCAAATCAATTCAATAGCTTATTGATTGGAATTACCTACATTTATAAAAATACATTTAGTCTTTTATGTTTTTCTTTTAGAAGTTTATTCAAAATCAATTATTTCAAAAAGAATACAATTATCACCACCTTGTATTGAAATAGATAATTATGTAGAATATGAGGTAGAAAAGTTCCTTGATTTTCAATGGATAAGAAATAAGTTGAAATATTTTATTCGTTGGCATAGCTATAATACTAATGAACATATATAGAAATCAATAGAAAATCTAATTAATATACTAAAAAGATATAAGAGTTTCATCAATACTATCTTCAAAAACCTAAATCTATTTTAGGATAACTTTTTTATAAAGCTACTACTAGAATGATGTATATAATAAAAAAAGCTGATGTGAAATTGATCGTCCTTGTGAAACTCGAAGTTAAATGAGGAAATGATATTACAGATATCTAACAAGAAGTTTTTAATAATATTCTTAGAATATTCTATTAGATTCTAAAATATTCTTAAAATATTTTAAAAGGTTCTTAAAATATTTTAATAGGTTCTAAAAAGTTTTAAGAAGTTTAAAGAATTTATTTGAGAAGCTTCCAAAGGTTCTTTCATCTTCAAGCAATTTAGAAACTTTTTAAGAAGCTTCCAAAGATTGTTTCATCTTTAAGCAACATAGAAACTTTTTGATAAATTTTTTAAGGTTACATCATCTTCAAGGAATATAAGAAAATTCTTGAGAAGTTTTCTAATACCTAGTATATATTGGAGTTAAGATTGAAGAGATATTCACTCTTAACAACACATCTCTTAGATATTTAGTTTACTTTTCTTAGTATTGATCTTATATTCATTTTATTTAATCAAGTTTTTATTAGGTATTTTGTTGAAATTCTTTTGTTCAACTTCTTGATGCATATTTATAATTAATTGATAGGTTAGAAACTTGGCCAACAAATTAGTCATATATCACACGTGTGGGTAGCTTGTGGTGGAAGCTAATAAGTTGGCATTTTTATAAGAAACTTACCTTGTAAGATAGGACATGTGTCTCACTAATTAGATACATATTAGAGGTCTTATAGAACATTGTTATATAGCTCCTAATTAGATATTATATATAGAAGTAAGAATAAAGATTTTTTTACTCTTATCAATATCTTTTTAATACTTAGTCTTGTTTCAAGACTCTCTAATCTTATTATCTTTGGCAATAGCTATTCTATTTTAATATCATACTATCTTTCAATGATTTGCTATTCTTTTTGAGTAATGTAAGAATTTATTGATCTTTTATTTTTTTAATATTCATATCATTGATAGTTTGATAAGAGTGCTAATTCATTATTTTTTTTTTTTTTTTAAATGGGAGTGGATTATTTCACCTCTATTATGGTATTTTGAAGGTTGTAAATTATCTATCTTTAAGTAATTTGGTTTTTTAACATTGATTTTTTTTAAAAAAGAGAAGACTATTTTTTTTGTAGAAATATTTATTTGATATTAAAAGTTATAGATTATCTTCTTCTAATTTGATTTATGAATTTTCTTGAATTATTTTGAGAAAGAAAAATTATGGATATTATTTTTAGTAAAATTAAAAATAGATTTGTAACTATTGCAAATCTTTAAGAGCTTGTCAGATCTCTTAGGATCAAAATCTTATGTATTTTTAATATAAAATATGGAATTACTATTTCTATGCCTATAAAAGAAGTAAAAAAATAAGCTTCAAACTCTACGCTAAAAAATTGTATAATTGAGAGCAGCAAGTAGATCAAATTCACAATTAAATCCAAGATGGCTTATTTTTATAAATATGAAAGAGGCAAGAATAAGTATGGCCAAGAAGTTTAATAGAACAAAATCAAAGTTTTAAGGATTTTTATAACAAGTGAAGCTTTTTCTAAGGTTGCATCTTTTTCTATATTCTAATGGATTTACTTACATTAGATTCATAGTTATACTTCTATTTAGAAGTATTTTTTTTTGCACCTTTAATAGAAAAGATTCAAGTCTTTTTATAATTTTAATTAATTCTTAAAAATATTTATAATTATATTTAGAAAAAGTGATCAAAAAATGGTCGCACAAACTAAACTCTTGTTTTTATAACAAACATCTCATTCAGCCACCATATATATTGCAAAATTTCAAAACCTTGCTTGTGATGTAGATTGGAATAATAAATCCTTTATCAATAAATTTTAATATAGATTAAAAGATAATATCAAAAATTTATTGTTGGCAATGCCAAGAACAAATTCATTGGAAGAATTTAATTTTTAAGTAATTGCTTGTGACAATTGATTTTTTGAATGATGCGAAGGACAAAGGTTTGATTGAAGAAGTATAAGTTAAGTCATGGCAATAACTTCTAAGTTTGCAAAAGCTTATTCATCAAGGTCAAATCCTATGCAAATTAACATGATACGTTTCAAACCTCTTATTAAGCAAAAAAAGACTTAATATTATCAAGAAGAATTATGCTTATATTATA